>NC_132781.1:94294834-94894834 GCF_048418805.1 Vulpes vulpes | reverse complement strand
GAGGATCCCTGGGGGCATCTTGGAGCTGGCTAGCAATAGTAAATTTTCAGTACAACAGAGCACTCGTGGTTGTTTCTGTTATTACGTCCACCATCAGATCTATAAGTACACCTGTATCAGCAGTCCCCTTTCCCCCTCGTACAGTGCAAGCATTGCCTGTCTTATCCAAGGGCAGTCTCCTCAGGTCTGCTTTCTCCCTACCTTTTCACAAACCTTTTGCTAAAGATTATGCAGCATTGTGCTCATATGGCTTTAGACTGATTATTTACCTTATTTTCTCTCTCATCATTTAAATCTGCTCATGTTTTTCCCATTTTAGTAAAGCTCTTCAACAGTACCTTCCCCTCTGAGTGTTACTTTATCACCCTTTCCCTTTACTGGCAACTTCTGGAAAGAGTTGTATATATTTGTTTCTCCACATTTTGTCATTTTCCAATCACTCCTTAACCTATTCTAGTAGGGCTTCTGGCTCCACCATTCTATATAAACTGCTTCTGCTAAAAGGTACTCATTGTCAAAAAATTCCAGTTGAAAGCATTTATACATAGTGCTATCACCACAGTGAACAAGATTAATAATCACAAGGCAATTTAAAATAATCTTTTATTGAGGCATAGCATACAGTCAAGTGCAGTTGTCTTAAATGCATGGCTTGATGGATATGCACTTATGTATACACTTCCATAACTATAACCTTGAGTCCCTTCCAGCCAATATCCACTCCCTTCCCCTTCATGTCTCTGTTTGGAGACTTTCATTTTTTCTGACTTACAATGTCATTGGACAATCTGCTTTAATTAAACTTTTCATTTTGAGTTGATTGTATATTCATATGCAGTTGTAAGAAATAGTACAGAGAGATCCCTTGTACTCTCTATCCAGTTACCTTCAATGGTAACATTTTGCAAAACTATGCTGTCAAGATATTGGCATTTTTACAGTCTAGATACTGAGTATTTCCATCACCACAAGCATCCTTTATGTTGCCTTTTTATAGCCACATCCTCTTGCCTCCCATTCCTATCCCTCCTTAACCCCCGGTCCCCACTAGTTCGCTCTCCATCTTCATAATTTTGTCATTTTAAAATATTATATAAATGGAAACATGCTATAGACCTTTTGAGATTGGCTTTTCTGAAAATTTAGCATAGTCCACACACATACATATATGCAGAGAGAGGCAGATTTATTTTTAGGAATTGACTCATGTGATTATGGAGATTGGAAAGTCCAAGATCTGCAGAGTAGGATGGTAGGCGGGAAATCCAGGGAAAAGCCATTGTTGAAATTAAAATTCCAAGGTTGTTTGCTGGTGGAATTTATTCTTGCTTTGCAGAAATTAGCCTTTTATTCTGTTCTGACCTTCAGCTGATTTGATGAGGCCCACCCACATTATGGGGAGCAGTATAATTTACTCAGAGTCCACAGGCTTAAATATTAATTGTACCCTCACAGAAACATCTGAACTAATGTTCCATCAAACACCTGGCCCAGATGAGTTGATACATAAAATTAACCATCACAGTAGGGCTAGATCCTAAATATTTCCTCCTATTTTTTCTAAGTTTATGGATTTCCATTTTGTATTTGATTCATTTTGAGTTTAATTTCTCTATAAGACCTAAGATTAAGTAAATTAAGGGTTTTTTTTTTTTTTTTTTGCCTGTGGATATCTAATTATTATAGTACCATTTGTTGGAAAGGCTACTTCCTCCAGTAAATTGCTTTTGCACTTTTTGTCAAAAATCAATTGGTCACAGTTGTATGGATCTATTTCTGGGTCCTTATTCTGTTTCATTCATATATGTGTCCCTCAAATATCACACAGCCTTGATTACTGTAGCTATATAATATATCTTAAAATTTGTAAACCAATTCCTCCCAATTTGTTCTTCAGTATTGTTTTGGTTATTATAGTTGGTTAGATTATAATTCACCAGAGATATTGGTCCTAATCCCTGGAACATATAAATGTTACCTTTTTAAAGAAGAAGGTCTTTTTTTTTTTTTAAAGATTTTATTTACTTATTCATGAGAGACACAGAAAAAGAGGCAGAGACACAGGCAGAGGGAGGAGAAGCAGGCTCCATGCAAGGAGCTTGATGTTGGACTCAATCCTAGGAATCCAAGATAAGGCCCTGAGCCAAAGGCAGATGCCCAACCGCTGAACCACCAGGCATCCCAGAAGAAGGTCTTTAAGATATGATTAAGTTAGGATTTTGGGATGAGGACATTATCCTGAGCCCCACATGCAATCGCAAATGTCCTTACAAGAGAAAGGCAGAGGGGGCATTACACAAAGAGAAGGCTATGTGGAGATGGAGCAGAGAGAGATGTGAAGATGCTGGCATTGAAGATTAGGAGTGGTGTGGCCACAAGCCAAGGAATGTTGGCAGCCACCAGAAGTTGGAAGAGCAAAGAACGAATTCTTTCCTAGAGACTCTGGAGGGAGTGCAGCCCTCTCTCTGCTCCTTGATGTTAGCCTGTTAATACTGATTTTGGACTTCTGGCCTCCAGAACTGTGAAGGAATAATTTTTGTTGTCTTAAACCTGTTTGTGGTAAGTTCCTATAGCGGTCATAGGAAATTACTGCAGCTATTCTAGTTCCTTTGTCTTTCCTCATACATTTTAGAATATCCATATCCATAAAACATCTTGCTGGTTTGTGTCTCCATTTATTTATCTAATTTGATTTTTTTCATCAGCATTTTGTAGTTTTCAGTAAAAGGCTTATGCTTGTTTTTTATACTTACACCAAGTATTTAAATTTTTTAGAGTGATTGTAAGTGATACTGTGTTTTTAATTTTGGTGTTTATATATTTGTTGCTAGTATATAGAAATACAGTTTATTTGTTTTTTTAAAGATCTTATTTTTAAGTAATCTTTACACCCAGTGTGGGGCTTGAACATTGAACATACAACACTGAGATCAAGAGTCCCATGCTCTACCAACTGAGCCAGCCAGGCATCCTTTGGTTGATTTGTTTTTATTCTTATTTTTGAACTTTCTTTTTTAAAAACACTTCCAGATTCACAGAAATATTGTGAAGAAATTATAGACTTCCAGTATACTCCACACATGGTTTTCACTATTATTGACATATTAGTATGATTCATTTGTCATAATTAATGAATTAGTATTGATACATTACTAACTGAAGTCCTTATTTCATTCAGGATTTCCTTAGTTTTTATCTAATGCTCTTTTTCATTTTCAAGGATCTTTTCTAGAATACCATATTATATTTAGTAGTCGTGTATTCTTAGGCTTCTCTTGGCTTTGATAGTTCTTCAGACTTCCCTTGTTTTTAGTGGCTTTGACAGTTTGGTGGAGTATTGGTCACGTGTTGTAGAATGACCCTGTGTTGGAACCAGCATGAGGTTTTCCTCATGATTGGACTGTAGTTCTAGACTTCTGAGAGGAAGACCACAGAGGCAAAGTCATTTTCATCACATCAAGGGTAAATACTACCAATATGATTTATCACTGTTGATACTGACTTTGAACACCTGATGAGGTATTTTAGTCAGATTTTTCCACTATAAAGTTCGTTTTTCCCTCCCTTCCCACACCATGGTCTTTTTTTTTTTTTTTTAAGACTTTATTTATTTATTCATGAGAGAGAGAGAGAGAGAGGGCAAAGCAGGCTCCCTACTGAGCTGGGAGCCCGATGCAGGATTCCATCCCAGGACTCTGGGATCAGGACCTGAGCTGAAGACAGATGCTTAACTGATTGAGCCACCCAGGTGCCCTACACCATGGTCTTTGGAAAGAAGTTGCTATATGTGGCTCTTAAGTGGAGGAATTATGCCCCACATCTTTAGGGGCACAGTGGAATTATTTTATATGAAAGATTTATTTTATCTTTTACACCATTTTTATTAATTTAGTCATTTATTTATATAAATGTAGATATTTAAATATACCGTGGATTTTGATCCAATACTACTATATTTTGTTGCTCAATTATTTCAGCTTTGGTCACTGAGAACTTTTTCAGTTGTGTGTATGTCTGTTTTAGTGTTTCTTACTTTCTGATACTACAAGATGCTCTATTGCTTATCTTCTGTACTTTCTGCCCCAGCTCTAGAATCAGCCATTTCTCCAAGGAGTCCCTGTTCCTTTATTGGAAAATGGTGTTAGAAGCCAAGGTTTTGGGTGTAACTGTTGCTACTGCGATGTCATTGCTTCAGGGCCCTCTCAGCTGACAGAACAACATAAACATTGGTAGGCTAACCCATATATACACCCAATCTATAATTATTTTCAGTAACCATCTGTATCTATGTTAGGCTAAACCTGGGTTCATATTGATATCTTCAGCTCTGTAATCTGTTACTGCATGAATCATTACTTATCTATAAACTTCTGTCCCAGCATTGAAAAATGTGGCTTCCACTGTCCACTGTTTGCATAATTGTTCAGTTCCAGTATATGTGTATAGGAGTATCAGAATTGCTAACTCGTACTCTTTCAACATTAAAGTTGAAAGAACTTTATTAAATAGCATATAGAACTTTATGTGCAGTTCTCTTTATTAAATAGCATATTTATTTATTAAATATTTATTTTTTATTTATTAATATTTATTATTAATAAATATTTATTTATTAAATATTTATTATTATTATTATTATTTATTATTATTATTATCTCTTATTTATTAAATAGCATATAGAACTTTATGTGCAGTTAATTGCTAACTCGTAACTCTTTCAACATTAAAGTTGAAAGAACTTTATTAAATAGCATATAGAACTTTATGTGCAGTTCTTCCTTAGTTTTACAGACTCATTTTTAAAGTTTCTTTGATCAATACCCCCCCACCCCTCTGCATCTGATTTGGTGAGGTTGCATACATATGTAACAGGTTTTTTTTTAAAAAAACTTATTTATCTTAGAACATGTGTGCTTGAGCTGAGAAAGGGACAGAGGGAGAGAATCTCAAGCAGAGTCCACTTCGAGTGTGGAGCCAGACTCAGTGTCCAATCCCATGATCTGAGATCATGACCTGAGCAGAAACCAAGAGTTGGGATTCAACTGACTGAGCCACTGAGGTGTAACCAATTTTGAGTTAATTCTTGTAAAAGGTGTAAGGTTTTTGCTTAGGTTCTTTATGTGTGTTTGTATCTCTAGATCTTCAGTTGTTCCCACTGTTTTTGGAAGACTTTCTCTATAGAATTGCCTTTGTTCCTTTGTCAATAGTCAGTTGACTATTTTTGTGTATATATTTCTGGGCTCTTTATTTTGTTTCATTGATCTATGTGTCATTCTTTTGCTAATAACATGCTGTGTGGATTAATGTAGTTTTATGGTAAATGTTGAAACTAAGTGTGTGTCTTCTGGCTTTATTGTTCTTCAATATTGTGTTGGCTATTCTAGATCTTTTGCCTTTCTGGATTAAGTTTAGATTAAGTTTGTTATCTATAAAAGAGTTTATTGGGATTTTGATTAGAATTGTGGTGAATTTATAGATCAAATTGGGAAGAATTGACCTTTTTGAGTCTTCCAGGCAATGGACAAAGAATATGTGCTCATTTATTTAGACTTGCTTTTGATTTATTTCCTTGCCATTTTGTAGTTTTGCGTACATTTTAGTTTCACTTCATTATCCCTCTCTCCTCCCCAGCCCCAAATAACCTTTAATCTGCTTTCTATTTCTGTAAATTTTCCTATTCTGAACATTTAATTTTAGTGGAATCATATAATATGTAGTCTTTTGTGACTGGCTTCTTTCACTTAGCCAGTGTTTTCAATGTTCAGCCACGTCGTAGCATGTATCAGTAGTTCATTCTTTCTTATGATAGAATAATCATCTATTGTTTATCCATCCATCACTTGTTGGGCATTTTGGTTGTTTCCACCTTTTTGCTACTGCTATAAATCACTTGTGTACACTTTTTTAAAAGATTTTTTTATTAAAAAAATTTTATTTACTAGAGAGAGAACATGTGTGAGGGATAGTTAGGGACAGGCAGACTCTGTGATGACTGGAGAGGCCAACATGGGGCTAGATCCCACCACCTTGAGATCATGACCTCAGCCTAATCAAGAGTTGGATGCTTAACTAACTGAGCTACCCAGGAGCCCCTTGTGTACAAGTTTTGTGTAGATATATGTTTTTATTTCTCTTGGGTAAATACCTTGGAGTGGAATTGCTAGGTGATAGAGTAACTCTTTAACTGAGGAACTATGAGACCATTTTACATTCCCAGCATCAGTGTTTGAGAGTTTAACTTTTTCCATATCCTCTTTAATCCTGGTCTGTATCTGACTTTTTGATCACAGCTATCCTAGAGAGTGTGAAGTGGTATCACAATGTGGCTTTGATTTACATTTCCCTCATGATTAATGATGCTGAGTATCTTTTCATATGTTCATTGACTGTATATTTTCTTTGGAGAAATATCTGTTCAGATTCTTTGTCTATTATTATTATTATTATTATTATTATTATTATTATTGAATTATAAGAGTTTTTTTTTATAGTCTAGATATAGGTCCCTTACCAAATATGATTTGTAAATATTTTCTCACATTCTGTGGGTTGTATTCTCATTTTATTGATAATGTCATTTTTAAAAAAAAATAAAATAAAGATTTATTTGAAAGAAGAGTGAGAGCATGAGCTGGCATGGGGAGGAGCAGAGGGAGTGGGAGAAACAGGCTCCCCGCTGAGCAGGGAGCCATACTTGGGACTCAGTCCAGGACCCTAGGATCATGACCTGAGGTGAAGGCAGACACAACTGACTGAGCCACCCAGGTGCCCCGATAATGTCCTTTTAAGTAGCAATTTTTAATTTGATTAAGTCCAATTTACCTATTTTTTTTCCTTTTGTTGCTTGTACTTTTGGTGTCTTTTCTAAGACTCCATTGCTAAGTATGAGGTCAAGAAGATTCAGTCCTACATTTTCTGCCAGCAGTTTTGCCATTTTAGCTCTTATATTTAGTTTTGATCCATTTTGAGTTCATTTTTATGTCTGGTATAAAGTAAGGGCCCAACTCGATTTTTTTGTATGTAGCTATCAAGTTGTTCCAGGACCATTTGTTGAAAAGACTGTATTTTTCCCTTCAATGAATGGTCTTGGCACCTTCATGGAAAACCAGTTGACCAAAGACACATGTTTATTTCTGGACTGTCAGCTCTGTTGATTTATATGTGCATCTTTCTGCCTACTAGACTGTCTTGATTACTGTTGTTTTGAAAGTGCAAAGTGTTATTCTTCCTATTTTATTATTCTTCTTTAAAAGTATTTTTTCTTTCTGGCTCCTTTGCAATTCTATGTGGATTTTAGAATCACCTTGTTAATTTCTACAACTGCAGCTGGGAGTCTGTAGGAGTCTGTTAAAGGTTGGCTTAGGTCTGTAGATCAACTGGGGGAATGATGCCATTTTAACAATGTTAATGTTTCTCAGGGCAGATGTAGTCGTGCTGAATTCTCTCAGTTTTGTTTGTTAAAGAAAGTGTTTATTTCTGCTTCATTTGCTGCATAATTTCTTTGGATACAGAAATTTTTGTTGGTGATTTTTTTTTTCTTTCAACACTTAAATTATTTCACCTACTCTCTTTGTTTGCATCATTTCTGATGAAAAATATGTTGTAATTCTTACTCTGTTCCTCAACAGTTTAGGTGTTTTTTTCATATGGTTTCTTTCATGCTTTTCTCTTCATCTTTGTTTTTTTGCAGTTTGTGTATGATATGCCATTCTATAGATTTTTTTGATACCCTGTTTTCATTTTGGGACCTTTCTTTTGACATATCTTGTGCTCATTGATTCTTTCCCAGCATGTCCACTCTAGTGATAATACCATCAAAGCCATTTTCTATTTTTGAGTGTTTTAACTCCTGGAATTTCTTTTTGATTCTTTGTCTTAACTTTTCCATCTCTCTACTTACATTACTTGTTTTTGAATGTTATCTTTTATAATTCTTAAGATATTAATAATATTTATTTTAAATTCCTTGACAATTCTAAAATCTATGCCATATCTGATACTTGCTTTATGTCTTCAAATATTTTCTTGCCTTTTGCCTTATCTTCTGATTTTTTTGTCGAAAGCCAGACATGTGCTATTGGGTAATGGGAACTGAAGTAAATAGACCTTTAGTGTAGTGAGGTGTTAGACTAATCTGGCTAGAAATTAAATTGTGTTTAATGTTTGCTGTGGTTTTAGGTACCAGAGGCTTTAAATTTCTCACGTATCCATGTTTGGGGGCTTTTCTAAGAGTTTCTCATTAATGTCTGGTTCCCCACTAAGTCTCCCTGCTCTCTCCCTGGCTTGGAGGGGTTGGAACACCTCATTATTTGGTCCACATAGATTCCACTAACACATTGGGTTAGAGGAAGACTTCCTTGCCACTTGGCAGTAGTGAAAATTTTGATTCTCCCAGGAGGCTGTGTGTGTGTGTGTGTGTGTGTGTGTGTGTGTGTATTGGCTCTGGAGGATGCCTTATTACTCTCTGGCAGTGACTGTCCTGGTTCCCTTGCCTTCTCTGATACCACTTCTGTGAGAGTTTTGGGGTGCCTTGTAATAGCCTGGCAAGAGTGTAAATCTAGGTTACCTGTTTGCCATTGCTGGCAAAGTATGGTGGGCTGTGGGGTTACTCCTGTAGCATTTTGCTTTTGTAGGGTGGTTATGTAAAAAACTGTCTTGCCAGGTCTTCCCTTTTTTTTTTTGGTGCTTTTGCTAGACAGAGCAGGAATTTGTTGGGACTTTTTGGTCTGTGTTAGTGTTTCTGGTTTTTGCTAACTTCCCCCTTTAGATCTGGGATATATGAAGCCAAAATTAAACACAGGAAACCACTACCATGTTGTTTGGGTCCTGAGGCTACTGGTTGGTCTACCTTCTCTCTACCTCTCAGAGTCTTCATGTATGTGTGTATGTTTTAATTATTTAATAATAATAATGCCTAATCCTTTTCACCCATCCCCCTGCCTTCTCCCCTCTGGAAATCACCAGTTTGTTTTCTGTATTCATGAGTCTGTTTCTGGTTTGTTTGTTCATTTGTTTTGCTTTTTAATTCTGCATATAAGTGAAATCATATGATATTTGTGTTTCTTTGGCTTATTTCATTTATTGTTATATGCTCTATCTATATTGTCATAAATGACAAGTCTCATTCTTTTCTTATGGCTGGGTAATATTCCAGTGTAGGTATTTGTGTATACACCACATCTTCTTTATCCTTTCGTCTATTGACGGATACATATGTTCTTGTGTTTGTTTTATATTATGTCCCATGGTTTTATTTGTGCTTAGTGTGAGGAATAGGGAAAGGTACATATACTCTTCCCCAGAATTGGAACTGATTAATAAGTTTTCAGTGGTACTTTTAAAGTTTTAATTTCCTTGGGGATCCCTGGGTGGCTCAGCAGTTTAGCGCATGCCTTTGGCCCAGGGCGCGATCCTGGAGTTCTGGGATCGAGTCCCACGTTGGGCTCCCGGCATGGAGCCTGCTTCCCCCTCCTCCTGTGTCTCTGCCTTCTCTCTCTCTCTCTCTCTCTCTCTCATAAATAAATAAATAAATCTTTTAAAAAAGTATTAATTTCCTTGATCTCTCAACAGTCTTATATTAGTCTTGTCACCTATGGGATGTCCTCTCATCATAAGTTTCCATCACATCCTGTGCTCCTCCTTTGTTGAACTCACTACATTTATGATTATTTTCTTCCTTCTTGCTAATTAGTTTGTAATCTCCAGGTCATGCTAGTTATTATACCTTGTCTATACACCAAGTACCTAGTATAGTACCTGGCACGTAATAGATAGCCTAAATGCTTCTGGAATGATGACCAGTGGTTAGCCACAAAGGGGCTTGAAGTCAAAGGGGAAAAGGAAACCTAGATTAATGTCCCAGTAGAGATGCAGGTTTTTCTGTTTGAAAAACAGTAACCTGGAAGTGCTGTGACTCTTGCCTACAGCATAGGTTTTGTCAAAGAATACTATTAGGGAGATGGAGGTAAAAAATTACAACTCAATACTGAGATTCCAAAATTTGAGTAAAAAACTGTAAAATTCAGTTTGGCGCTTCACTCCCAGTAAAGTGGATGAATCATGTTTATTGTCCTCCTTAGAGCAACAGGTTTTTAGGTCATTTCAGAATTTATACTAATGGTTGATGAGAATATGAAACTATGAAAATCAGTATGTTCAGAGCTCTAAACCTTTACACAGCCTAAAAAGAGGGCTCCTGGGTGGCCCCGTCGGTTAAGTGTCTGACTTCAGTTTAGGTCATGATCTCAGGGTCCTGGGATTAAGCCCCATGTCAGGCTCTGCACTCAGCAGGGAGTGTGCTTCCTCCCTCAGCTTGTTACACTACTCACTCTCTCAAATAAATAGATACAAAATCTTAAAAAAAAAAAAAAAAGCCTTAAAAACTACACACTTTGCTCCTGATGTGCTTTTTGCCCCTCATGATCTCACTAATGCCCCTTTAATATCTCTTACTGGGCTTGAGTATGGGGTTTCCCAGTTCCCTGTAGTTAGAAAGTATGGTCATACTGGAGAGTAGGAATGGTATGGTAGACCTTTGTGAGCCTGACAAGATGCCAGGCAGAGAAAGGTCAAAGGTCAAAGGACTGACATCCTGATATAAGTTTAGGAAGATCAAACAACTCTAAAGCCTAGAATCCTTATTTTTAAAGCACAGTATGAATATTTATGAAGATGACCATAAATCTAGAAATGTTTAAGTTCCAGTTTTTTAGGTGTTAGATACATTTATAGAAAGAATGTCTTCATTGACAGTTGTAAGCTAAGGCATTTCTGGTATTTGAAACCCAATCATAATCTGGAAAATGTTATATACGGAACAGTTCCTCAACATTTTGACAGTTCCTCAACATTTTGACGGTTCCTCAACATTTTGACGTGTTACTCCTCTCTACTGGATTCACAAAATCAATTCCCTAATTTGTTGCAGATTTATACTTTGTTTCTAATTGAAAAGTATTTAAATATTTATTTTTAGTCTTTCCTTATTCCCAAATTGTGTGGACTGCTATGTAAATGTTTATTGTATTTAAAAATACAAATTAAAGTATACACACAAATATGTATATATTTATGAAGAGTCGTGCTGTATGTGTAATTTAACTGTAGGGAACATTTTAAGAACTACGTATTATACAAATAGTATCTGTTACACGAAGAATGCTTGAGGAATGTAATTTTTTAGGCTAATTGGATTTTCTTTAATACAGGATTAGGTATAAAAGGTTTCAGTGTTTGTTAGAGATTTTCCTAAATCTGTTTCCACATAGATCATGCTAAATCTAAAAACAGATATAAATTAGCTTTGTGTAGCAACAACTAATAATGTCCCCTGTCATCCAAATCCTTGCTCATTGTATCTTTGTTAAGTCCTCCCCCTGCCACACTGCTGAAACCAAGTCATTATTTAGCCATATGAAGGCAAAATGTTGAAGTTTTAAAACTATTTAGTGTCCTTAACTTCCTTTGTACTTTCCTCCCTGAATGACATCTGGGAAACTCCCATTTTCTCTTTGTTTCCCAAGATTATCTTCTCATCACATCTTTCTCCTTAATCAAAATAGAAAAGAATAATTGTTTTAAAATTTGTTTTTATTTATTTATTTATTTTTTTAAATTTTTTTTTTTATTTATTTATGATAGTCACAGAGAGAGAGAGAGAGAGGCAGAGACACAGGCAGAGGGAGAAGCAGGCTCCATGCACCGGGAGCCTGATGTGGGATTCGATCCCGGGTCTCCAGGATCGCGCCCTGGGCCAAAGGCAGGCACCAAACCGCTGCGCCACCCAGGGATCCCCTTTTTTTTTTTTTTTTTTAATTTTTTAAAATTTGTTTTTATTTAATTGACTTTTATATTTAGAAAGTCACAGAGCTTGTAGAATTTGATGAAAAAATGTGAACCTTTTTCTCAAGAAATGAACATTTGCATCAAATCTTGTTATAATTTCAAGGCATCCAGAAACCTAGATTCTTCCTTTTTTATTTTTTAGTTTTTTAGAGTGAAAGAGAACGTGTGCACATGCACAAGCAAGGGGTAGGGGAGGGAGAGAGAGGATCTTAAACAGACTCCACCCCCAGCCTGGAGCCCTACATGGGGTTTAGTCTCACAATCCCATAGTTCTCACCTGAGCCAAAACCAAGAGTTGGAAGCTTAACTGAGCCACTCAGGCACCTCCAGAAATGTAGAATCTTAAAGTGAAAGTTTTGAGGAGAGTAATTATGGAGTAAAAATTGATAAATCTTCTTTAAGGAAACTTAGGCATGAATGTCTAGGTAGATGGAAATTTGGTAGAGGAGCTAGATTAGCTTGAAATTATATTTGGGTCCAACCCAAAGGCAAAATTGATTGAGGCCTTTTAGGATAACTGATCTTACTAGGTTCCCTCTGGAACAAAGAGCCTGCTCTACTTTAGCATCAGGCCCCTTCCTCCTTAATTGTTTTTTATCTTTTTGAGGATCTAGTGAAAGCCATGAACTATCTTTCTAAGAAAGTACCTGCATTTGCATCAGTGTGTACAGTTTTATTGGGCTCACAGTCCACATAAAACTCCTTTTCTGTCCAACTGCTTTCACCTCTTCCCTGACCTTTTCTCACCTTTTTTTTTTTTCACCTTTTAATTTTCTAAGATAAGTAGGGTCTCTCTTAACTTTCCTCTAAACTTTACCTGTCCTTCTACTTTGTGATTCCTAGTGCATTTGGCCTTATTTTACATTCATTTACTTTTTTTCTGCTTTAATCCTTGTGATTAATCAGAATTTAGCTGTAAGTGGTAGAAACCAACTGTGACTAGGTGAGGCAAAAGGGAATTTGTTGACTCATGTAACCAGACTATGGGAGGGTTTGTTTGTTAGAGCCAGGGCCTAGTTTACTGTAAGGATTCCTTTTATTGCATCTGTCTCTTATCTCTGATTCTGTCTCCATGATGTTATTATTCTTCCAAACAGACTTCTACATGGCTGTAGACTAGTTTCTAGCAACTGCGAGGCTCACATCCTTAGTTTTTGTATTAGAATATTTTATTTTCTTCTCTTAGTTCTAATTCAGAAAATCTCAGAAGGAGTCAGGCCTGGCTTGTAACATGTTTGTACTTATGGCCAGGGCATGATTGGGCCCTACCCAAAGTGCATATTTGGAATTTACAGAGAAACTGTTCCCCTAAAGAAATAATAGATTCGCTGTTCCCAGAATAAGGGAGGGGTGCCAGGGAGACAAAGTAGTAATCAACCATGTCCTTTGTTTCTGAGATTGATTCTTGAGATCTTCCTACATTGTACCAATTCTCTACCGGATCATTCATTGACACCAGCTGCTCTGAAGGCCAGGAAGGGAGCTGGCAAGGATGGAATTCCCAGACTGATTCTAGTTTAGCAAAGGAAGTTTTGCAGATCCAGATTTCAAGTAGAGAGGAATTCTCTGTGCTATAAAATAGGAAAAGCAAAGTCCCTTTTGTGCATATCTTGCTCTTTTCAGATTGTAGTCTTTAAAGCTAAAGATGATGTTCTATTTCTGCCAGTAAACGTTTGACAGCAAATAATGTAGTAAATAATCTGTATAGTGAAGGCAATACTGATTCTTCTTTTTTTTTTTTTTAAAGCGCCATAATGTAATATGCCTGTAGATGATGAGAGGTGAACTTGTGATGAATTGAATTTTATATGTCAACTTGGCTGGACCATGGTGCCCAGATATTTGGTCAGATATTATTCTGAATGTTTCTGTGAAGGTGTTTTTGGATGTTATTAACATGTAAGTTGATTGATGGACTTTGAGTAAAGCAGATTATTCTCCAAAATATGGATGGGCCTCATCCAATCAGTTGTAAGACGTAATAGAGTATGGAATAAACCCTCCTCTCAGTAAGAAGGAATTCCGCCTGCAGCCTGCCTTTGAACTTGAACTACTGCTCTTCCCTTGGTCTCCCAACCTGCCAGCCTACCCTGCAGATTTACAATTTGCCAAGTTTCCACAATTGCATGAGCCATTTCCTTAAAATAAATCACTTTCTCTTTCTTTCTCTCTCTGTATATATACCTATATCCTATTAAATCTGGAGAACCCTTACTGATACACAGGATATGCAACTGACTACCCCAGGCTTTATCATCACAGAAAGACCTGAAGTTCATATGTAAAGTCCTTTGCAGGGGCAGCTCAATCTACCTTAATTAAGTCTTGTGCCCATCTCTAGACCAATTACTCTGTTAGATAGGTTGAGTACTTTGATTTGTCACAACTGTATTGTGTGTGAATCTCTTCACAAAGGACATGTGAGGTGTGCAAGGCAGCATGATTGGGAGTCCCATCAAACTCAGATCATTTGGGGGAGTGCAGATAACCAAAGAAAGGAATGGGGGTGATGCTACTATGTGAAAAGGAGAATGCTAGACAGTAAGAAACAATAAATATTCATATAGCACAGTTACTTGTTGTACCTTGGATATATCTATCATTTGGAATATGGTTTAATATATTAATTTCTGCTTCAGAATTTTTGGATATTCTATAAGGTCAAGTACATATAATTTTTTTCATATCTATAGATGGATTCTGATAGACTAAATGTATGAGTATTCTAGTCTATGATTTTTTAAAAGTCAGATATTATGTATAAAGATTTAAGTCACTGTCAGTTGAGTTGGGCTATTGGAAATTTTTGTTTTGTGAGATATATGTGTATGTGTATATACACACATATAATTGTAGTAGGCTTGTAGTAGAGTAGTAACAGAAAATACGGTTGAAAAGATAACATAATCTTAATAGAGTTATTTTAAAAATGTGTACATTATAAATATTCTGTGTTTTCACCCTGGGAAAGAATTTGCTAATCTAGGTGACATATCAACAAAAACAACAGATGTGGAAATATTTTTGCATTTTTCTTCAGAAAAATCTCATCTGTATGCATAGAATATCTTTAGCAATTGCTTCAGTAAATGCCAGACAGATGGTTTAGATTCAGAATGACTACCAAATAATTTTAACACCATAATTACTTTGAAGTGTGGTATAGTAACACTTAAGCTCAGATTTCTGGAAAATAATGAATGTAACTTGGTACATTAAGGAGGGAGGTGCAGAATAGGCTTCTAAACGAAAGAAATTTTTGTCTCAGGGCTTTTCTACAAGATACTTGACTTTTGAAGCCCTCTTTCTGTAACCTGTGTTTGAACACTACTTTATTTGCCTGCCTACAAAAATAGAGGGAATTCATGAAAATCATCACAATTGGAGAGGAAGGTGAAGGGACTAGCCATTGCTGACCATCTTTAATATGTCAGGCACCAGAAGAGATGCTTACATATGCAGTTGTTTCACCACTGCTTTGTAAGGTAGAGATGACTTTTTTTTTTTTTTAAAGATTTTATTTATTTATTCATGAGAAACACAGAGAGAGGCAGAGATATAGGCAGAGGGAGAAGCAGACTCCCTACAGATAGCCCAATGCGGGACTCGATCCCAGGATCTGGATCAAGCCCTGAGCCAAAGGCAGACACTCAACCACTGAGCCATCTAGGCACCCCAAGATGACTTTTCTTCTTAACACTGAAGAAACAATTCCGTAGTCTCAGTTTGCAAAAGTCAGGGGAATACTGATATCTTTTAAAAATACTTAAATATGGGGGATCCCTGGGTGGCTCAGCCATTTGGCACCTGCCTTTGGCCCAGGGCGCAATCCTGGAGTCCCGGCATCGAGTACCGCATCGGGCTCCTGGCGTGGAGCCTGCTTCTCCCTCCTCCTGTGTCTCTGCCCCCCCCCCCCCTTCTCTCTCAGTCTATCATGAATGAATAAATAAGTAAATCTTTAAAAAAATATTCTTAAATATAACAAAATAAAAAATTTGGCATTCTTGAGTTAGGAGTTAAATTAGTCACTTTTCACACAACACTAGTTTTACCTGAAAGAGTAATTGAGAAACAGTATCCATAGCAGGGCACTTGTTAGATATTTTCCCAGATGTGAACAAAGAAAGCGCATCACTCTAAGGAAATGTTTGCTGCAAATGATAAAATTCAGGCTTTAAAGTACAAAAGTAGAATTTTAAAAACTCATATCTGCTACCAGAGCTTATAGCTTCTCAATCTTAAGATTTTTCTGATGAAACGTTGGTAATATAAGTATTTTGTTTTGTTTCGTTTTTTGTCTATGATATTGCCTAATGAAATGTTTCAACATTTGGAAGATAAGAAACTACCACTTGTTGAGTTTTGGTAGAGTGTCACAGAAGAATGTCCAGTTATCTGGAAGGGCTATTAAAATACTTCCCCCTTTTCCATCTGCTTATCCTTATAAGACATTTTCCCTTCATTTGTTCAAAACAACATATTACAAAAGACTTCATGGAGAAGGAGATTTGTGAATCCAGACAAAGAGATTTGTAAATGTAAAACAGTGCCATCTCTCTCATTAATGTTTTTGGGGAGACTATTATTAGTTTTTGTAAATATATATTATGCTAACGTGTAATGGGCTTATTCTATTTATTTTTTAAAAAGATGTTTTTTATTCACTGGACACAGCGCAAGTGTGAGCAAGCAGAGGGAGTGGCAGAGGGAGAGGGTGAGGAGAGGCAGAAACTGCAGAGAGGCTCAGAAAGTAGCCCAATGGGTTTTGATCCCAGGACCCTGGGATCCTGACCTGAGCCCCCTGGGATCCTGACCTGAGCCGAAGGCAGCCGCTTAACCAACTGAGCCACCCAGGTGCCCCTGGGCTTATTATTTTTAAATAAATTTACCAAATAATTTTAAATTTTCGATTTAATTCTGGATAACTAGATAGCAATTGATAGAACATACATGAACAAAAAAGCTCTTTGGTTTCCGCAAATAATTTTCAAGACTATAAAGAGACTCTGGAACCGAATTTTGAGAATTGCTCTTTCGGTTAAAGTGTACATTTTGCTCTGAAAATAGCGTTTGGTTGAGGCCTTGCAGGATTCTTCCCCTTAGAATCTACTTCTTTATGTAGTAGGTAAAGGGATGTGTTTAGTGGTGGATGATAATAAAAATTTTTGATAAAATGTTTTAAAATTTGGCTATATTATGCTTTTTTGGCTAAACTTTTTTTTTTTCAGTTAGATAACTGGTAGGTGAATGATTTTTTAAAATCTGTTGGTTCGGGCAACCCCGGTGGTGCAGCGGTTTAGCGCCGCCTGCAGCCTGGGGTGTGATCCTGGAGACCCGGGATCGAGTCCCGCATCGGGCTTCCTGCATGGAGCCTGCTTTTCCCTCTGCCTGTGTCTCTGCCCCTCTCTCTTCGCTCTCTCTGAATGAATGAATAAATAAATCTTTAAAAAAAAATAAAATAAAATCTGTTGGTTAAATCAGAAAGCATATATTCAGTGGTCTTTTAACAATACACAGAATTAATTTTTTGTTATAAGCCCATATGAAATATAATGAATTATAGTAATACTACAGATGATGGACATTTCTTGCCTTAGAAGTAGTTTATACTTGAATAAAAAATTATTGTATTTAAAGTCACATTCCCACAAGGAAAGCACAATGTGAAAATACTCAGTTTCAGAGTCTGAAAACCTAGAATATGCAAAAATAGAAATGACAAGAAGTGAAAGACTGATGTCTCTAGTATGGATGGGAAAGGGGAAGGAGTCACTGCTTTAAATATCTTTTGTGCTGAAGTTAGAAAAATGGAAAACTTAAAAAAGTCTGCCTTACTGTATTGGTTCTTCCTTAAGCATAATATGCAGTTTTTTTTATTGCATTGTAATCCATGCTCCAGCTTTAGTAACAGTAGTATATGAAAGATGATTGAGCCTTTCTGTAAAGAAACCAAAACTTTTGTAGTCATCAATTATTATTATTAGTTGTCTTTATTAGTTTGTAGTGTCACTCCAGGACATACTCAATGTAATTTTTTGGAGAAAAATAATTGTGCTATCAGAAATCATTTGCCTAATTTCCCTCAAATATAATTGCTGAAAAATTCCAGCTAATAGTTTCACTTACATTAGACTCTGACTACTATAATTTTTTAAATGTAGATAATCAACTTTCTATTTGATTAAAAAAAAATCTAAACAAAAACCTTGTTTCCCTTATTCTCCAAATTGAAACACTTGTTCCTCCTTCTGTATGAACTCTAGTGTGTTTATTATTTCTGACATTTATTTAAAGTCCTGCAGATGTAGACTTAGTCTTATTTTGGAGACTTTACCCTCTGAATTTTACTTAGTGTTTTTGGCCTCTTACAGCCCAAAGCATATATATGGCCTTCTTCATTTTTGTATCTAGTAGCTTCTCCACTGATGAAGACCGTAGGTGATGTTAGTTAAAATCTCATAAGTACAGGCACATAATTTAGCTGAATGGTTCACAATGGGGGGAATTGTTCTACCTCCCCTGCTCTTTGAGAAATTAATGGAGTGGGAAGGTATCCAGTTCCTTACTTTGGGAGAGTAGACAGAGGTATGGTGCTGTAGTCAGAAATATATTTGAAACTTATTTTGAAAAAGTAATTAGTGGGTGTGTCATGGCCATTATTTTATAATTTCCAAAGTACTAAAGAACCATGAAAAAAGATCTTGAGAATTGTCTTTTTCTGCTTAAAACTACCTAGTACATTCATTAAGTTGGATGACTGTATATAAGTCATTAGTAATCTGTTTCCTAGTGGAATACACTTTTGCATTGTTACTTTACTTTTATTGTGCAGAGCAAAATTAGTTGGACAGTTGAAAAAATTTTGAGCTTGTATTTTTGATGCTGTCATGGATATGGCACCGTACTTTATGAACCAAAAACCAGAACCAAAGTCTGTCCTATACTTTCTTGTAACCAAGTATGGAAAGTGAGAATGTACTTCTGGGGATGGTAGGAAGCATTGAATCTGAACTGAACTGTATGGTTGCCACGCTTACAGACAGGAGAGTATTATTTAATTATTTAAAATATTTATTGATTACTTATGCTGTGCCGGGCATGTTTTGGAAAGTATGGAACAGTATTATCAGAGCTTTCACTAAAAGATAGGCAAACTAGAATTAAAGTTGAATAACTTAGCACTTCGTATTTCTTGTTAGTGTTATTTTTTTGTTTATAGTTTCAGAGAGAGACAATGTGCCAGTTGTTAAGTTTAAAAATATTTTACACTGTGGTAATGAAAGTATTTATTAAACACAGCTCTAAGAAATGATTGCTTCTGTTTCTACTTGGTAGCAACAATATAGGTACTGAGTTAACAGCCTGGACTTTGAAATCAAATACACCTCGTTTTGACCTGAGTTCAGCAACTTCCTCATGAGGAGGAATAATGAAACTCCTAGGTGTTAAGAAGATTAATGAGAGGAGTTAAGTGCTTCAAACAGTTTATGCTTAAACAATATTTATTGCTATGCTTTATTTTTGTTACTGCTTTAAAATTTTGTTTTAAAAAAGGCAGTTCAGAGCTTTGTGGATTTCTATTTGAGAGACCCTTCAAAAGAGCTTTTCTAAGGTGAGCAAATATCTTAAGTGCATAGTTGGTATAGAAAAGAACTTTTCTGAGATGACTAAATATTCTTAAATGTATAGTTCAGAATTGATTTTTTGGGAGTGTGTACTTCTGTATTTTGTATACTGTATTGGGCCTCTTGTAAAATATCAGTGAGCCCGGGGCATTTATTCTTGTTTTTCCACCTATATGGGCAATGTTATTGCTTTAGGCAGGTTTTAATTTTTTTAACATAGCATTACTTCACTTATATTTGATAATCTTTTTGTCATTTTAACAATCCTTATAGAAAACGGATATGATACAGTTTTTTGGAGGAACCTAGGATATAACGTATGGGAAATACACTCAGCTGCTTTCAGTCTTGCTTCCCAACCCTGGGTGGCTGTGCTCCTCAAGGACAGTGATGTGTCTTTTTCTATCCTTTCAGTCAGGGATGTGTTGAACATTTCTTTAGTGAATAAGTGAATGAAAGAGAACATAAAAGGCTACCAGTGAAATCAGAAGACCTGAACACTGAAGAATATGACTTCTCTTTTCCTGGTTAATATATACATTGTCAGACAGAAAGGTTATTTTATTCTCTGGCACAAGTCCTTTTCTTGATTTTCCTATTTAGTTTTTAGTGTACTCCAAAGAAGACTTGAATTTTGATATAGTTTACTTTCTATAGCTTATAACTTTCTATAGCTTAACAGTTTCTAAAAATTCAATATTGTATTATACACTTATAACTTTAATAAATTTTTTACCAATTAGTAAAGTACAGAGGTAACATAGTGTAAGAGAGGCAGAGAACATTGATTCTGGAGCCAGATTGCTTGGGCTCAAAGATCACTTTTTAGTTGTCTGACCCTAGATGTGTACCTGAACTTTGCTGGGAGTATTTCCTCATCTGTAAAATGGGAATAAAAGTACCTGTGTCATAGAGTTTTTATGAGGATTAAATAAATTAATATAAGTACTTAGACTAGTGTCTGATCCACAAAATATACTATATGAGTGGTTTGTGTTATTATGTGTAGATGTATCTTTGTTAGTTTGATCTCAGGCATACAGATAGAACTATATATTTTTTGACATTTTTAAAAAAGATTTTATTTATTTTAAAGAGACCGAGATAGTGACAGAGATAACATAAGAGCACAACTGGAGAGGAGAGGTTGAAAAGCAGGCTCCCTGCTAAGCAGGGAGGCTGACCCAGGACTGGATCCCCGGACCCTGGGATCATGACCTGAGCTGAAGGCAGACACTTAACTTACTGAGCCACATAGACACCCCTATTTTTTTACATTTTAATTAAAAATAGAAGAAGAAAAATAGCTAAAGCCTATTTTAATATTTGCTTAGGAAATGTACTTGTCAAGTGAATGTATGTCTATAAATGTCATAGAAATACCATTATATGTCTGAGTGAAGTGTTAAAGATGCAACTTAGTTAATTACTAGAGATAATTTGACATAGATGCATGTATGTATCTCTATTTGGTTATTTTACATGAAGAGATTTGAAGCTATGTTTCTTAGATGAACGTTTTTCTGAGACCATAATAAGGCAGGGTATTTGAAAATAGAACCTGAAGTATCTTCCCTGTGTTTCAGAGAAGTTTGAACTCATGAAGTTAAACAATAGGTTTTTTTTTTTTTTAAGATTTATTTATTTATTCATGAGAGACACAGACTGAGAGAGAGAGGCAGAGACACAGGCAGAGGGAGAACAATAGTTTTTTAGTACTCATTGTCAACTAGGAGCTTTAAGAGAATTGTATTTTTCTCATTCACATTAAATATGTTAATTATTTCCTGTTTGGAAAGGAAGGGAAAGCACCAATGGGGAAGAATAAAATAAAGCAAAAACCATTACTTTAGATTTACTAGAATAATTGATTCATTCATGCATTCACTAAATAAATGTTTATTGGGCACCAGCTACATACCGTGCATTGTGCAGGGTTCTGGGGATGTGATGATGAACAAAGGATCATGTCTTATAATAGAATCATACCTTACGAAAGAATCCCAGACACCATTGTGGAATAGTACATTATTCTGCTTCCCTATGATTTCCCATAAGAAATTTTAATTTAACTGGACATTCCCTGACCTTTAGGAGTTGTTAAAAGTACCTGCAGAGAATGGAATAGCCAGCAAACCTTGTAGAAGCATGTAGGAGCCATTACTGTAAACATTAGGGAACTGTATAGGATATTCCAGTATGATCCCAGTATGGTAAATGGTGATGGTTTTAGTTACAGTACTTACTGATTTAAAACTGCCAGCTTATGTTTTGCAGATCAGATGTTTTAGGTGCCCCCCCCCCCCACATACCTTTCTTTCAAAAGTTTAGGGGTCACCACATCTTGTGTGTCTCTCTTTTTGTATATATCCTAGAAAAACCAAGTTGTACACATTAATTTTTATTGACTCCTCCAGGAGCCTATGGAGGAAATAGGAGAGGTGGAGTGTCTGGAAAACCAAGACAAGTGACTTCACCATTTTTGGAGGACAGTTAAATCATTTTGAATAGACAGTTTGGACTTGTTTATTTAGATGAAGGAAAATGTCATTGTTAATCAGAGGAAATGAAATTGCAACACAAAATCACTTATACTATGTAATATTTTTTGCCACAGAGCTTCTTAATTTCCTTTAGAAAATGTGTGTATTTTTGTGTGTATTTCAAATTGGTGTGGTTGCCATTCTTATTTTCTCTTCAGGCCTCAACTCTTTTCTGTTTGGATCTCTATAAATAAACTTTTCTCAAATTTTTCATTCCCCAATACTCAAAGTGCTAATTTTCTGTTTTGCCAATGCAAAGTAAGACTCAAAATATAGTAGTACAACAATAAGAATTAGATCCAGAATATGAATGTCACCATTCATTGTCTTAAAAATTTCTGACACATAAGAAATATAAGCAATATCATTTAATAAAGTTTTAGTAAATAAGCTAGGAAAAACCTGCTAACCTATGTGTCAGTCTGCTAATCTATATTGACTTTTTTAAAAAACTGGAGCCAAGTGTACGTTAGGTGATTTGTTGAAATGTAGGTAATTAGTAGGATAAGGCAATGAATAGATGACCTATGAGGTCACAGGGAAAATATGTGGGGAAGAATAAGTTAATAAGTTAATTTTTAAAACTAGAGATTCTGCATTTAATTTGTGTGTCTTTTTGATGTTGGTTAGCTATTAATAAAGTTGTATTTTTAAAATAAAATTTTTTTAAAGGATTTACTTATTCATGAGAGACAGAGACAGGCACAGGCGAAACAGGCTATCTGTAGGGAGCCCGATGGTGGGACTCTATCTCGGAGCCTGAGCCTGGGATCACACCCTGAGCCAAAGGCAGACGCTCAACTGCTGAGCCACCTAGGGGTCCCCAAATAATAATTTTTTAAAAAGGAAATCACCAGGGCACCCCGGGTGGCTCAGCAGCTTAGTGCCGCCTTCAGCCCAGGGCATGATCCTGGAGACCCGGGATCGAGTCCCACATCGGGCTCCCTGCGTGGAGCCTGCTTCTCTCTCTCTCTCTCTCTCTCTCTCTCTCTCATGAATGAATAAACAAATAAATCTTTAAATAAAATAAAGGAAATCACCAAAGGTCTTTGTGATAACTATATCTGTAGCTATGTGTGAATTTAAGAAAATCACTTGAAACTAGCATAAAAGCTGAAGATTGCATTTCCTTTTATCCTTTCAGAATTTTTTTTTTTAAGATTTTATTTATCCATGAGAGAGACAGAGACAGAGAGAGAGGCAGAGACAGGCAGAGGGAGAAGCAGGCTCCACGCAGGGAGCCTGATGTGGGACTCCATCCTGGGGTCTCCAGGATCACACCCTGGGCTGAATACGGTGCTAAACTGCTGAGTCACCCATTTTAATAGTAGGAGAATGTCAATGCTAAATGGATGTAAATTTTGTAATTTATTTGAGGAAATTACTTTGGAAGAATGCAGTAAAATACATAATTCATCTAATTCTTGTGTATTTTGTTTAGTAAACTAAATTTCGTTTAGTAAAATCTAGCTTAATATGAGGGAAGCGTCTTCACAGGAGTTGGCAGATTTTTTCTGTAAAGAACCAGATAGTAGATATTTTAGGTTTTGTGAGCTTATATGGTTTCTTTTACAAGTATCTAAATCTCATTTTAGCATAAAAGGAGGTATAGACCATATAGAAACAGTATGACTGTGTTTCAGGAAAACTTTATTTACAAAACTGGGCTGCAAGCTGGATTTGGACTATAGTGTGTCTCTATATCATAAGGAAATAGAGGGGGATGCTTTACTATTTTTCTCAATTTTTTATTTTTTGCCTCATTTTAATGTGTGAAATAAAATTCTCATACAAAATAGCAGAAACCTTGTCCTACAGATAATATCTGAAATAGAACTGTTGCTCAAGAAGTTTATCATCTGTTTTAAGACTGTCCAGATTTTTATATTAAAGGAAGCTTAGGTGTTTCATTATGAAATTATGGAAGTACAAGATGTTTGAAGGTTAAAAATTTGAAGTGTTCACAACTTCATTTAAGACATTAATAGGGGGGATCCCTAGATGGCTCAGCAGTTTGGCGTCCTGCCTTTGGCCCGGGGCGCGATCCTGGGGTCCCAGGATCGAGTCCCTCGTTGGGCTCCCGGCATGGAGCCTGCTTCTCCCTCTGCTGTGTCTCTGCCTCTCTCTCTTTCTGTGTCTATCGTGAATAAATAAATAAAATCTTTAAAAAAAGAAAAAAGACATTAATAGGGCTTCTACTGGAGCAGTAGATTTCTGCAGTTTTGTTTTGTGGTATTTTTTTTCTTTTTAATCCTATTCTCTATTTTCAATTTTTTTTTTGTTAAAAAGAAAATAGATTTTTTTTTGCCTATTATAACTATATTTCATAACTGAAAGAAGAGTCTGTCTAATACTTCAGCTTTGTGCATCACTTTTCCAGCCAGCAAAATATGGTTTTAAAGTTTTATCAATAATCTATTGAAGATCTCTCTCAGGTTTTCCTTCACTTAATTTGCCATGCTTATTATTGAAAAGCATTGTTAAGCATCCGTGTCATGTGGATGATACTGTTAAACGTTGTAGTAATTTAACATATACCTAAGGATTAGATTGTTTTTACAAAAAGACCATCTATTTCATATTGCAATTCATGTAAGTTTTTCTTCATTGACAGTTGTTACTGTAATTTAAATGAGTTAAGGAAAAGTAGTGTTTATCTGTTAAAATAACTTAATAGCTAGCTGTTCTTTAGGCATAATCAAGTGGGAAGGAGTGTGATCTTTTTAACTTTTCAGCTACAGATTTAATGAGTGAAATGGGAATTAATCTTAATGTTCCTCTAGTAACTAAATATAAATAGAAAAATGTGGATATTCTTATAATAGTCACTTGCTCTGCTGTATCACTCTTGTTATGAAATAGTTTTCATGTTAGTGCATTCACTGAAATAGAATATGAAGACTGAAAACTGTGATAACCAGACTTGTTCCTTCCTAATGGCTAGCACTTTCTTCTGTTAAAAGGAATGAGGCATCTTTATGCCACTTTCAGTATGTCTCATGCTGAAGAGCAACAGTATCCTAAACAGACACCGTAAACAAGAAGTTAGTAAATCTTAATTTAGATCTCTGTCACAGATTTTCTCATTTGTTTTTATACATAGAGAATTCTGAAGCCTGGATTAAGACCTTTTTATTTCTCCTTGAACATTCAGATACCTGATGAAAAGGAGCAAGCATATATAACTGATTTGGAACCAGAGGGGCCCAACATGTCTTAAGTCCTTGGTACAGGATAGAGTAATTCTGAGTGTTTAGATGAGGGTCAGTAGTTGATTTGACTTAGTGAAACATATCTCTTGTGTTTATTTAAAAAAATTTTTTCAAAGATTTTATTTACTTGAGAGAGAGCATGCACAAACATAGGGGAGGAGTAGAAGGAGAGGGAGAAGCAGACTCACTTACCACTGAGCAGGGCACCCCACACCAGGCTTAATCCCAGGATTTGAGATTATGACCTGAGTTGAAGGCAGATGCTTAATTGACTGAGCCACCCAGGTACCCCATATCTTTTGTATTTAAGAGTTTTTTTTTTTTTTTTTAAATTCCAAACTGAAGGAAAAAAAGGTTGGAAGGGCCTAAAAGGAGACTGAGGATTTGGAAAACAAACTGCAGTTTTGGCTAGCATTAACTGTAGAATTTGAGTGTATTTATTAGGTTAATTTTGTTTCATGTACTTTGAAATATAAGTAGAGTGTTTTGTATTTTTCTCTTTAGCAATAAGAATATATAATGAAGTCGAGAGGAACTTACTTTTAAACTTAACTGCTGAATTTTCCCCCCTCTTTTGGATTAATGGTCTTCCATGTGTATATAAGGTGTCATGATGTAGAAAATATATAAGGTATCTAGAGTTTTTTTTTTTTTTTTTTTTTTAATGATGACCTTTAGGGCTAATGGTAAGGTCTATTTCTGGTTTTTCAGGAGAAAAGGGCTCTTATTAGTATCAGGGTTCTTAAGAGAAAAAGAACCAATAAGATATTTATAGATATACATATAAGAGATTTATTATAGGAATTGGCTCATGTAATCGTGGAGGCTGAGAACTCCCAAATCTGCTATCTACAACCTATAGAACCAGGGAAGCTGATAGCATAACTCAGTCCAAGTCTGAAGGTTCAAGAGCTGAGGAGTCTGATGGTATAAGTCCTTGTCTAAGTCTTAACATTGAAGAACCAGGAGAGTCATGTTAAGATAGTGATTTTGTCCTTCCTCTTTTTGTTCTGTTTAACCCCTTAATAGATTGGAAGATGCCAACCTCTTTTGGTGAGGACAATCTTCTTGACTTAGTCTGCTGATTTAAATGCTTATCTCAAAAAAAAAAAAAATCCTGATCTCTTCCAGAGACCCCCCAGAAATAGTGTTTTTCCAGCTATACGGGCATCCTCTTAATCCATTCAAGTCGATTTATAAAATTAATTGTCACGGTATTTAAACGAATTGAAAACAGGGACTTGAACAGAAATTTTATGTCCATGTTTATGGCAGCATTATTTATAATAGCAAAAGGTGGAAGCAATCCAAGTTCCCATGAAGAGACGAATAAATAAAATGTAGTATGTACATACAGTGGGATACTATTCAGCCTTAAAAAGGAAATTCTGGGGCAGCCCGGGTGGCTCAGTGGTTTAGTGCCACCTTCAGCCCAGGGCCTGATCCCTGGAGTCCCAGGATCAAGTCCCATGTCAGGCTCCCAGCATGGAGCCTGCTTCTCCCTCTGCCTGTGTCTCTGCCTCTCTCTCTCTTTCTCTTTCTTTCTCTCTCTCTCTCTCTTTCTTTCTCTCTCTCTGTGTCTCTCATGAATAAATAAAATCTAAAAAAAAAAAAAAAATTCTGATATAAGCCATAGCATGGATGGATCTTGAGAACATTATGTAAAATGAAATAAGCCAGTCACAAAAAGATGAATATTGTGTGATTCTACTTACATGAAGCATTTAGTGTATAGTCAGCTTCATCGACACAGAAAGTGGAAGGTTGGTTGCTGGGGGCTGAGAGTTACTGTGTGATATGGACAGGGTTTCAGTTTTGCAAGATGCAAACAGTTCTGGAAATGGATGGTGCTGATGATTGCAAAGAGAAAGGCTGGGAATGATTACCTAGTGTCTAGACAGGCCTCGGTTTATGAAACTTGAGGACAGACTGCTCATTCAGAGAGGTGTAGACTTTTTTGACCATTGTTGTTATAGAACAATCTCATTCTACTTCATACGGTTTACCTCTCTCTTCTCTACCTTGTCCTGTTTGATCCTTTAGCAACTTGGAGAACTTGCTCTAATGGGAACTGTATTCTTGCTTGGCTGATGAGGCTTTTAATTCTAAGCACAGTGACTACATTTCTGATTTAGAATGAACCCAGAATATTTATGACTGTGAACTAGCCCTTCTTGCCTACTCTAGATTTTCTAGGTAAACTTAAAAGTATTAGATATTGACCTCCATGAGTATCATCAGTGTGTTCTTGCCTTTATAGTTTAGGCTGTAGAATTCATTCTAGAATTGTTACATAGGTTTAAAACTAATGGCCTTTTTTTCCTTTCACTATTTTTTCTTTTTAATTTAATATCACTTCAGAATAAATAAGAATACAAGTAAACAAAACCAGCCATAACTTCCATGAAATAAGTTACAAGAACTTGTATGTAGTCTTGATTTTTTCATGCATATATGTGAGTGAATGTATGCACATTTTTTTATATTAATAGGTTCATCTATGTGTCTACCTATTTTGAATATATTTTAAGGAATTCAGGGCTTAAATATTTCTTGTTTTAGTATGAAGTAGCTATTATAATGATGGAAAATGATTTACTTTTTATTTGTATAGGTGTAAGGTTTACAATACAGCTTTAAGGATATATGTTAAACCTTGTAAATTATGCACTCAGTTTGGAATTAATATAATGGATTATCCAAGCAACTGTATTACATTGTTGTCATGCAGCCTTGTTAACAAATTGGTGTATGTGGTAAGTTAGAAACCCATTTGTTTGGTTATGTTTATTTGAAGTGACAATTTATAGTTTCCTTAGGTAAAGAGTTATTCAGAATATCTTACTTCAGAATGTTATTTTTGATAAAACAAAAAAGAATAGCCATTTATCAGAAAATGACAGAAAGGATGGTATGTCAACCATTTAAATGTGTACCATATACTCAAATTAATTTTAAAATTTTTTGAAATTTATTTTATTTTTGACTGTTACCAGAAACCTCTACGTCTAAGCTTAGGCTTGTGCGTATAATATGTGCATTCAACAAGTAAACAAGATGCATTGTTTTCATTGGTGATTGTCCCCAAAACTTTTTACTGTCTAGAACTTTCAGCAATAGAGCATTCTTTAGTCCTCCTCTGAATGCTGATTATACAATTAGCATTCAAGCTCCTAGGAAGAGAGATTTGTGATAGTGAATGGCAGCATGCCAGGCCATTGCATGTTGCTTCATCAGTATAAAATAGTAGCTAAGTCTTGCTATTTCAGCATATTATCCTGTTGGAGAATTTTGTTTGCTTATCTGACCAAGGACAAGCATATCTTGTTGAATACTTTCAACACACATTTAACAGTGAAGTTTCATCAATAAATATTAGTTTCTAGTAGCTACTTCATTTACCTTCCTATTTCTTAAATTTTTCTATGGATTGGGAAAGTAGTTATGGGGAAAAACTATCAAAATCTGAGTCAGGGCTTGGAAGGGA
The DNA here is from genome assembly GCF_048418805.1 of Vulpes vulpes. Taxonomy (NCBI): domain Eukaryota; kingdom Metazoa; phylum Chordata; class Mammalia; order Carnivora; family Canidae; genus Vulpes; species Vulpes vulpes. The sequence continues at coordinate 94,866,123 of NC_132781.1, read as the reverse complement.
TATTCATTTTATTCATTTGTTTCTAAACTTTGAAAATACAGTGTAATTAGGACATGATCTTTTTCTAAACTCTTGAGGGGCTTCGAGTTTTGTTGGAGAGACTGAAAAATAAGAAATACAATGTAGTGTGAGGAGGGCTATAGTATAGGTGAATACAAAATGCTGTGTCGATTGATACCATCCAGTATAGCAGCCAGTTGCCATGTGTGGTTATAGAGTACTTGAATGCAGCTAATAGATTGAGGAACTGAATTTATTTTAGTTTCAATTGTTATAAGTTAAATTTAAAACCTGATATAGGGGGGCAGCTCTGGTGGCTCAGTGCCGCCTTCAGTCCAGGGCATGATTCCTGCAGACCCAGGATAAAGTCCCACGTCAGGCTCCCTGCATGGAGCCTGCTTCTCCCTCTGCCTGTGTCTCTGCCTCTCTCTCTGTGTCTCTCATGAATAAATAAATAAAATATTTTAAAAAAAAGGATTTGAATTGAGGTGTTCTATAAAATACATACTGGATTTTAAAGACTTAAAGTTTTTATATAGATTATATGATAAAATGCTAATATTTTGGATATATTGGGTTAAGTGAATATATTATTAGAATTCATTTCAGATCCTTCTTTTTACCTCTTAAATGTGGTACTAGAATTTTTTTTTTAAATAGGCCCCATGCCTAGCATGGAGCCCAACACGGGGCTTGAACTCACAACCCTGAGATCAAGACCTGAGCTGTGATCAAGAATCAGATACTTAACTGAGCCACTCACGTACCCCTTACTAGAAAATTTTGCATGTCATACCTAGCTCACAATATATTTGTGTTAGCGCTGCTCTGGCTAGATGCATGGGAAATCCGTGAATACTACATTGAGGAATAGAGGAGCAACTCAAAGGGAAGGTGATCTTTGAACAGGCTGTTTATCGTTTTATTTATTTATTTTTATAAATAAATTTTTAATAAATAAATTTTTATGTTTATGGTTTTATATGTGGTTCACTGGTTGGTGATTAGGGACAGGATATCCCAGATAGAAGAATAAAGAAAGATTTGAAGATAATAGTAGTTGGGGTGGGGGGAGTAGCATGACATTCATAGTAGATATGTGAGTCACATGGGGGTTTCAGAGCAAAGAATGTAAAGAGAATAGCAGTGAATGAGGCAGAAAAGATTGTTTGGGACTGGAGCGTTCAAGAGCCTTACAATCTCCACTATGGTGTGGTATGGTATTTGAACTTCCTTTATAGTCAGTGAAATACTCATTGATGTTTCTAAGCAGATGAATAGTAATAAGATCAGATTTGTGTTGGAGGCCTGAGTGGCTCGGTTGGTTAAGCGTCTGCCTTCGGCTCAGGTCATGATCCCAGGGTCCTGGGATGGAGCCCTGCATTAGGCTTCTTGCTTAGCCTTCGCCTTCTACCCCTCCCCCTAATTGTGCTTGCGCTCGCTCGCGCTCTCTCTCTCTCAAAATCTTTTTTTTTAAAGGTCAGATTTATGTTTTTAGAGTGTTATTATTGGTACTGTGGGAGACCAATTGAACAGGGTGAAGAAATGGAAGCACTGGCACCCCCGTGGGTGCTTGTGATCATTTAGCAAAAAAGATAAAGAGGAACTAGACTAAGGTAGTTATCTTGGGGTAAGAGAAGGAATTCAAAGTATATTAGGAGGAAGAATTAGTGGGACTTTTTGGAGTAAAGAGAAGAGATACAAAATAACTTTGAGATTTCTGATTTTGACTAGCTTATGATGCAATTATTTGAACTGGTGATAGTGTATTACAGAATCTGTAATACAGAATTCCTTATTACGTAAAAAAAAATTTAGGCAGAGGATATAAGGACTCTGAGGTATCTGCGGAGGATTCATGCTTGTAGGTCTTTCAAAATACTTGTCTGTCATTTAGGAGAGACAGATGGATGTGAGAGAGTGGGTTTGATATTTTTTAATTTTTTAAAAAATATTTTATTTATTTATTCATGAGAGACGGAGAGAGAGAGAGGCAGAAACATAGAGAAGCAGGCTCCCTGCAGGGAACCTGATGTGGGATTGATCCCAGGACTCCGGGATCACAACCAGAGCCAAAGGCAGACACTCAACCACTGAGCCACCCAGGTGCCCCTGAGTTTGATTTTATTGAAGCAGTAGGATTATGTATGATTTCCCAAGAAGACTATAAAGATAGTAGTAAAGGGCAGCCCCAGTGGCTTAGCGGTTTAGCACCGCCTTCAGCCCGGGGCATGGTCCTGGGGTCCCGGGATCGAGTCCCACGTCAGGCTCCCTGTGTGGAGCCTGCTTCTCCCTCTGCCTGTGTTTCTGCCTCTCTCTCCTTCTGTGTCTCTCATGAATAAATAAGTAAAGATTAAAAAAAAATAAACATGTAAATCTTTAAAAAAAAATAGGAGTAAAGAATTAATTTCAGTATATGGATTCCACAGTCGCTTCTTTAGTCATGTGAAAGTGATTTTTATTCAGGGATATGATGAGTGTTTACTCTGTGCAGGTGCTATATCAGACACTTTAGATGAACAACAAGGCATACATTTCTGCCTTAAAATTATTGAGTTCTAGAAGAAAAGGCAGACAAGCAAATCTGAGATTCTAGTACAACTGTAATAAGTATCACAATACACTATAGTGTAGTAAGGCTATAGGAAAAGGTACATGTGAGGGCACAACGGAAAATTGTTGGAGGAGGTAGGTGTAGACTTAATCTTTAAGGAGAAATGTGTCTTTTGTTCTTTTACCTGTGATAAACTTCTAATTGTGCACTCTCGTACCTATGTATGTGTTTGTCCCTTTTACCCAAGGGTTTTCATTGTGGTGTCTGTTAACTCTCTTTTTTTTTTTTTAAACAAGATTTTATTTATTCATGAAAGACAGAGAGAGAGAGAGGCAGAGACATAGGTTAGAGGGAGAAGCAGGCTCCATGCAGGGAGCCCAATGTGGGATTCGATCCTGGGACTCCAGGATCACTCCCTGAACTGAAGGCAGACGCTAAACCGCTGAGCCACCCAGGGATCCTCTAGTCTGTCAGCTCTTAACTCTCCACCCTCTAGGTACAGACTGTCTTTACCTACCAGTAGTTTTAGTTTACAGCATTTCACTATTGCACTGTTGTCACTTGGCATCTTTTTGTGGGTTGATAGTACAGAAATGACTTCATCAGTATATTTATTTATGGCTCCCTAGAAATAAGCATTTGTTAGACCTCAAGCTTTCTCACTTGGGGCCTGCCTTCTTATTGTCTGTTAGGGGAGAGGCAGAGATGGTGACAGATCTCTAATGGTATCTGGGGTTGTTGAAGGTGTTGGGTAAGGTGATCAGAAGGGAAGAAAAGAGGACGGAAACAAGATGAAAGACGAGGGGCGAAAGAAGTTTTAGTGTGTGAATGTAAGGAATCAAACTCGATCAGAGTTGAGCAACCTTGAGTGCAATACATAGAAAAACTACAGAATTAAAAAAAAAAAAGAAAGAAAAACTACAGAAAAGAGGGTTTTGTTTTTGGTATGAAAATAATATTTTTAAAAACTTTTCACAATACTGACTTCCCTTAGCTACCAGTTATGTTTCATTATGGAAAGGCTACTTTTTTTTTTTAAATAATAAATGTATTTTTTATTGGTGTTCAATTTGCCAACATACAGAACAACACCCAGTGCTCATCCCAAGTGCCCACCTCAGTGCCCGCCACCCAGTCACCACCCCGTGCCCTCCTCCCTTTCCACCACCCCTAGTTCGTTTCCCAGAGTTAGGAGTCTTCCATGTTCTGTCTCCCTTTCTGCTATTTCCCACTTATTTTTTCTCCTTTCCCCTTTATTCCCTTTCACTATTATTTATATTCCCCAAATAAATGAGACCATATAATGTTTGTCCTTCGCCGATTGACTTATTTCACTCAGCATAATACCCTCCAGTTCCATCCATGTCGAAGCAAATGGTGGGTATTTGTCGTTTCTAATGGCTGAGGAATATTCCATTGTATACATAAACCACATCTTTATCCATTCATCTTTCGATGGACACCGAGGCTCCTTCCACAGTTTGGCTATTGTGGACATTGCTGCTAGAAACATCGGGGTGCAGGTTTCATTGCATCTGTATCTTTGGGGTAAATCCCCAGCAGTGCAATTGCTGGGTCGTAGGGCAGGTCTATTTTTAACTCTTTGAGAAACCTCCACACAGTTTTCCAGAGTGGCTGCACCAGTTCACATTCCCACCAACAGTGTAAGAGGGTTCCCTTTTCTCCACATCCTCTCCAACATTTGTGGTTTCCTGCCTTGTTAATGTTCCCCATTCTCACTGGTGTGAGGTGGTATCTCATTGTGGTTTTGATTTGTATTTCCCTGATGGCCATTGATGTGGAGCAATTTCTCATGTGCTTGTTGGCCATGTCTATGTCTTCCTCTGTGAGATTTCTGTTCATGTTTTTTGCCCATTTCATGATTGGATTGTTTGTTTCTTTGGTGTTGAGTTTAATAAGTTCTTTATAGATCTTGGAAACTAGCCCTTTATCTGATACGTCATTTGCAAATATGAAAGGCTACTTTTTACTTCTGTGTGTTATGTCAGCTAACAGATTTTGAGTGTCCTTGGCATGCCCTTCACCACTTCCTTTGACTTCTTGGCTTCCTCCTGTTTCTTTTGCAGACCCATTGAAACTTCTGCTGTGAACCTTTCCTACACAATACCTCTCACTCCTTGTTTACTGCCTACAACATCCTGTGCACACAGCTCTCTGTAGTGCTTATTAGCTCATGCCATTGTTATTTTATTATCTGTCTCTCTCTCTTTACTGGGTTGCTGGCCCTTCAGAAGACTGTCTTATTTTCATCTCCTACCCATCTTGTAATTAGTTCTCAAATGTTAGCTAAGCAAATAAAATCATAGAAAATGTATACTCTGCAGACCTGGAAATCTCAGTGCAGTCATGCTTTAAGATATAAACGTTAGAATTTATATTTTAAAATTATCAACCAAAGGATAATGTGTTTTTGTCCCTAAAATTTGGCTTTAAGTGAAAAGATTTCTTTTGGAAAGTTCAACTTTCTAGTGAAAATTGATAGGCAATTTTGAATTGTGAAACTAAAACAAAATTTTAGTGTATGTTAATGGAATATTGGATTGTTGGCTGTTTTTCTCCTCTGTTCTGTTAGCTGGCCCAGTGTAATAATTAACATTTATGGTAAGGCAGAATTTAAGCAGGTAAATAACCAAAGGCACGTAAGTATCTTTTTTCCACTTAACTTAAAATAGAGTTAAAAAATAATTTAAATTTTGTTTTGGAGTCTGATACTGGGTAAGCATTTTGTTTTTTTTACTCAGAAATTAAGTCAAAGATATGATTGTAGGCTGTAGGGAATTAGACTGATTATTCAGTAACATAAGTATAAGCGGATTTATATGAATATAATTCAGCATTGTTGTTTTTATTATTGTTGTTGTGAAGGTAGGTACCTAAGTATTAGTACTGAGCAGCATATGCTGTTTAAGAAACAATAGTTACAGCTCCTAGTTAATACATTCTGCCATTCTCTGAAGTTTATTTTAGAAGCAATTACTGAACTAAAGTAAAAAGGGACAAATCTCAATGTTTTTGGTACTTATTTATTTATTTATTTATTTATTTTAAAGATTTTATTTATTTATTTATGAGAGACACAGAGAGAGAGGCAGGGACATAGGCAGAGGGAGAAGCAGGCTCCATGCAGGGAGCCCGATGTGGGACTCGATCCCAGAACTCCAGGATCATGCCCTGGGCCGAAGGCGGGTGCTTAACCGCTGAGCCACCCAGGCGTCCTTGTTTTTGGTATTTAAAAAGTAAGGATTCAGGTAGAGTCTAAGTTTAAAGTTACCTTCTTATGTATATGGTTTCCCAATTTTTTTCTTTCTGTGGATAGTGGGAGGACTATTTTAGTCTATCTATAGATAAAGTGGAACAGGCCAGGGCTTTTTTTAAATATAAAATTGGGTCATGTACAGAGGTACTAGTCCCATTTTAGTTGTTAATTAATGACAGATATGGCCCATAAAATTAACTTTGTTTCTGTGCTCTCCTTTTAAAGATTTTTTTTTTTTGTATGAAAAATTACTTACTTTTGTTGTCTACAGTTCATGAACAAGGTTCTTTGGTTTAACTGCACAATACTTAAGTCTTAAAAATACTGGAAAACTAATTTTTATGTGATTCACATGTTGGAAGTACTTCTTGCTTTATTCTTTTAATTCTTTCTTTGACTTATCTGCAGACTGAGAAACAACTGGTTATATGGACAGAATTGTCTTTAAGTACTTTGCTTTTTATAATACAAATTTATTGGACCCAGGGAACCAGTTTGTCCTGAGTCCTTTTAGAAAGATTTAATTTTATCAGTGTGTTCCAAACAATAGTATACATAAGGATCCCATAGACTACTTAAAAATACAGATTCTTGACTACCACCCCCCACTATTGTCCACCCCCGGTGACTCTGGGATATATGACTTAAGAATTTTAAATTAAAAAAAAAAAAGCATTCCTGAATGAGTCTGATATAGATGATACACTGACCACCTGTTAAGAAAGACTAATTTATCTAATGTTAATACTCTTGTTGTCATTTTTACCAGTCTCCTGGACTAAGCAGGTGCCCCAGATTCTTGTCCTAATCCACTCAAAGGCAATAATTCTCATTGTAAAATTGGGAAATAAAACACAGAAAAAAATCATACGTAATCTCATTATCCAGAGAAAACTGATAATGTTTTAGTTGGTTTTTCTCCACACTTTTGTTGGAGTTTAGTTGGAATTTGAGGCCTTTTTTTTTTTATATTCTATCCTCATTAACCTCATAATTTGTTTTATCATGTTATTAAAAATCATTACCATTTTTTAAAATATTTTTTAAAATTTATTTATGAGAAACAGAGAGAGGCAGAGACACAGGCAGAGGGAGAAGCAGGCTCCATGCAGGGAGACCAACGTGGGACTCGATCCTGGGTCTCCAGGATCATGCCTGGGCCGAAGGTGGTGCCAAACGGCTGAGCGACCAGGGCTGCCCATCATTACCATTTTCAATGCCTCACTGAATTAATCAATCTATCTATCTATCTATCTATCTATCTATCTATCTATCTAAATTGACTCATATATCGTTTACTTAACCATTCTTCTGTTGCTGGATATTTAGATGGTTTCTAATTATTTCTGATAAATAACATTAGAATGCACATCTTCGTGGGAAAAACTTTTCTGTACTCAGTATTCTTCCCCCCCCTTTGCTCAGGGTTCTAAAAAATATTTTTTAAAGCTTTTGACACGTACTGCCAAACTATTTGCTAAAAAGGTTCAGCTAAGTAAAGTTACCAGCAAAAAACTGAAGCTCTTATGTTCGACCTTCACCAGCATTGAATGTGTTTGTTTTTTTAATTAAAAAAAAAAAAAAAGTATTTTTGGTTCACTATATAAAATGCTGTGTAATTACTTACATTCTTCTTTGTAGTTAGACTGTTTTCTATGTGTAAAAATTAGTTTGGTATTATATATTAAGTATTCTGTCAAGAATTTATATTTTTAAGAGTTCTTGAGGAAGATCCTTAGTGATCAGTAAATGGTAATTCTCTTGATTTTTTTTTCCTCAATGGTTTGAGCAGTCCTCTTTTTCTACACACTTTGGAAGTTGAAAGGTATCAGCTGATTTTAATTATGAAGTTAATTTTTTTAAGATTTATTTATTTGAGAGAGAGAGAGAGAAAAAAAAAATGAGCACACACAGAGGGAGAGGGAGAAGCAGACTTTTCACTGAGCAGGGCCTTGATCCCAGGACTCTGGGATCATGACCTGAGCTGAAGGCAAACACTTTAACTGACTGAGCCACCTAGTTGCCCCATGAAGTTAATTCTTAATTAAATAAGAAAACAAAATTCTTCTGTTAGAAACTGTTGCTGACAGGACATGAGCAACACTTCAAAAGAACATTTGTCAAAAAAATTAACTGGTAGTAGTAACAATATGAAACATTAAAATTTTACCATTTATTCATTGTCAGTAAACATCTTCTAATCATATATTCTTCTACTTAAAATTACCATTATATCTCTTGATTTTAGACGTAACTGTCACCTCACATTCCTAATTTATCAATTTTGAAGAACACCAACAAAATTTGGAGATTCCCCAGAAAACTTAGGGACCATTTTCCTTTTCCTCTCATCACAGTGTTTGATATTTATATAATTATTTTCATTTCTTATAATTTTCCCATTGTCAGTTTAAGTAATAAATGTAAACCTTTATCTGTCCTGTTTAGTCACTGAAACTATATGGGCTTTCTCTCCCTGTGCTGATTTTTGGGAACTACCTCCAGGCAGAAAGCCTTGGAATGGTAGGGTACACCTCATTTTTTTCTTCTTTTTGAGATCACAGTTCTGCGCTGTTTGTTGTACAATGCCTGAAAATACTTGTTTCCTGTATTTCATTCACTTTTCTCATTGATGGCAGGAAGATAATTTTGAATCCCTGTGCCTGGAAGCTGAAGTCCTTTAATTACTTCTTAATTTACTGAATCTAGTGATTGTTCTAGAGCCGCTATATTGAAGTCTTTGGATTGATAAGGTCAAATTCCCCTTTTTTTGAAATTTTCCTTCTCTCTGACTTTTAAATATCACCTTTTCCTGTTTGGATCTTCTATTTCTGATTTTTCCATTTTGCCTTTTATTTTTATTAGATTCTCTAACTTTGGTGCTCTTAATTATATTAATTTCAATAATAATTATAATAATAACAACACTAGAGGGGCACCTGGGTGGCTCTGGTTAAGCATCTGCCTTCGGTCAGGTCATGATCCCAGGGTTCTGGGATGAGCCCCACATTAGTCTTAACAAAAAATATACTTCATGTAAACAAACATAAAATCCTCATGCTAATTTAACCTAATTATTTCTTAAATCTGGCCTGCTCCATTCCCTGCTCTCCTTGTTCTGCCTGTTGCAGCTCTCCTCGTCTTCTGTCTATACTTTTGTGCTAGCATAACCAATCTCTGCCTCTAGTTGTGTCCCTCTAAAATCTGTAATATTGGGATGCCTGGGTGGCTCAGTGGTTGAGCATCTGCCTTTGGCTCAGGTCATGATCCCGGAGTCCTAGGATCAAGTCCTACATTGGGCTCCCCCAGAGCCTCTGTCTAGGTCTCTGCCTCTTTCTCTGTGTCTCTCATGAATAAATAAATAAATAAATAAATAAATAAATAAATAAATAAATAAATAAATAAATCTTATAAAAATTTAAAATAAAATCTGTAATATTTCTAAATTTTAAATCAGAATGTACTTCCTAGCTTAAAGTCTTCAACCCTCCGTGTTCTGTACTTTGCCGTTTCTTAGATCTTTCGCTTCCTTCTCCTTTTACCCACTCTAAGAGTCACATCATTCCTTGGCTGTACCATGCTGTTTTTACCAAACTTTTGTTCATGTGCCTCCTCTATCACCAACTTTTACTTAACTGACTCTTACTTACTCGTTTCTAGGACTCAGTCATTTGTTTCCAGGGTCTTTTTCCTTCTAACTCCCATAGCATTCCATGTGTAGCTCTGAGTCTTGTCTATTATGCTTTTAGATCTTTTGTTTCACTTTTCGTTTGCTATATTACGAAGTCTTAGAAGACAGTACATTTTAAAATTTATATTTGTAACCTTAGTACTTACCTGAGTATTTGACTCCCAATTCATTTTTAGATAGTTTCTATCATAAATGGTGACAAAATTGTTTATCCTTTCCCCAAACTAGAAATGTGGATTTTTCCTCATTTCTTCTCTTTTTATTACATGTAACCAGTTTCAAGTCCTTGAAATTTGCTTTTACTTGGGTATTATATGTTTGCATTCTTTTGTTCATATGTTCACTCTTTCAACAGATTTCGTTATAAGTGCTACTGTGTGCTAGACAGTATACTAATTATACTGCGTGCTGGACACTGCATTGACTTTGTAGAATTTATAGATTGTTACAGAAATAACATGATTTTAAAGTTCATTTTTTCCATTTAGGAACAGAGATTTATCCAAGTATGATTTTAGGCACCTGAGGGAGGTTTTATAAGTATTCCTCATTTGGTTTTGTACGTTTCTTTTAAGCTAATTTGTATTCCTTTCCTATTGTGAGTGAGGTTTTTTTTATTGTTACATTTTCCAGTTTGTCATTGCTTATGTATGGGAAACTGGATGATCTTTATCTTGACAACATTTCTTAGTTTTTATGGACTTGGGTTTTCAGATATTTATTTAAAGCCACTGACATATTAGGGTTCTTTTTTCTCTCTTAGGTATTTGAGTTAAATTCATTTTCATATCTTAGGACATTGCTTAGTACCTCCAGTGCAGTGTTGAATAGAAGCAGTGATACTTGGCATCCTAGTTTTACTCTTTTAATGAAAGTACTTCTAATCAGTGTCTTGCTGTGATATTTATTTTATTTTTGTGTGTGTGTGTGATATTTATTTCAAATAATAATTTCCAAAAGTCAAATTAGGGGCACCTGGGTGGCTCACAGTTGGTTAAGTGTCTGCCTTAGGCTCAGGTCATGATCTTGGGGTCCTGGGATGGAGCCCAGCATCAGGCTGCCTGCTCAGCCCCCTGTCCCTCTCCATTCATGCTCTCTGTCTCTTTCAAATAAATAAAATCTTTTAAAAAGAAAAGCCAAATTAGGGAGACATCACACCTATTCTTACTTGGTAAGAATTTTATCCTGAATCCATATTGAAATTTATCAAATGCTTTTATCTGTGGAGATGATTATGTGAATCTGTTAATGGAAAAAAAAAAAAGTTCCTAAAGACAGACTTTCTTTTTTTTTTTTTTTTTTTTAAGATTTTATTTACTCATGAGAGAGAGAGAGAGAGAGGCAGAGACACAGGCAGAGGGAGAAGCAGGCTCCCTACAGGGAGCCCAATGTGGGACTTGATCCCGGGTTTCCAGGATCACACCCTGGACTGAAGGCAGCACTAAACCGCTGAGCCACCCGGACTGCCCAAGACAGACTTTCTTAATATTTCCATTTTTCCTGATTTACTTAATGCGGTGCTGGATTTGATTGCTAATGTTTTACTTAGTATATTTTTATTTATATTTATATGTGAGATTGGTTTTTTATTTTTATTCATTTAATTCTTCTCTGGTTTTGTTTTAGAATTACAGTAGCCTCATAAATTGTGTTGAAGTATATCTATTTTTCAGATTAGAAAAACTTTGAATTTGAACTGTTTATTAGGAATTAGTTGTTTCTTAAAGATTTAATATAATTTTCCAAAATATCTTTTACAAAATGGCTGTTTCTTGGTATCTTTATTTCCCCAAGTCCAGAAAAGCATCAGGAGCAAAGTAAGAATTTCTTTTAACACTTGTTGAATAAATATTCTCTAGATAGGGTTCTGGAGAATGATTTGCTACATAGAATTGTTTGTTATAATAGTAGAGTTCATTGTAGTCACAGAAACGTTACCTTGGCTAATTCACCAGGATATGGAATTAGTCTGGAAGAGAAATACTACATGGAAATTCTGTCTTCGTAGATAGATTTTCTTCATAGAAAGATGCTGCTTGATGGTAGTCTAAATTCAAAGCTAACATTTCAAGGAAACAGTCAATTTGTATCATTGAATACAGTAGTTGGGTAATTACCATGTGTTAAAAAGACCCAGTCGTGCTCGCTTCGGCAGCACATATACTAAAAAGACCCAGTGTAATCATTTTACATATGTATTCATGTTTGGGGTTATTTTTACTCTGTTCTCTTTTAAATCTTATTCTGTGATTTATATTCATTATAATTATTTTATAAGCAAATATTTTAGAAGTTAAAGTACTTTAATTTTAATAAAATTAATTAAATTGATTGAGGGTATCCATCCACATTTCCCTTTTTAAATTCAGTATTTTTAAAAATTCATAAAACTCTTGGGTATGTTATAGAAGTAATTAACATCTGAATATAACTCTAGGATTTATATAGTAAAGCAGTGGTTCTCAGCTAGGGTCCGTTTTGTTTCCAGAGGACATTTGTCAATGTCTGGAGACTTTTTAGTTGACATAGTGGAAATACCACTATCATCTAGTGAGCGGAGGCCAGAGATGCTAGTAAACACTTTAAAACACACAAGACAGCCCTCCACTATAAACAATTAATTGACCCAAAGTGTTACTGATGCCAAGGTTGAGAAACCCTGTCGTAAAAGGAAAGATATAGACACAAATACGAACGAATACATGGTTTAAAAAGGTGTTCTCAGACATATGCTTTTTTCATCAGCCCCTAGAACTCTAACTTAATACAGTTTACAGTGTTCTTATATGCAAAGTTTATGAAGAAAATTCTACTCTTGACTGACATCTAGTGAGACATTTAAAAATAAAAAGTAAAGCTGTAGTTTGAGATTAAGAATTTAAATCAGTTAGAGTTAATTCTTATTTTTCACGTTTAGGAAATTCACAAATAAGGAACCTAGGAAGAGATTAAATGATTTGTTTATGGCTACTGAGAAATTCTAGCTAAGAGGGAGTAGAATGTAGTAAATTCTTGGCTGAAGTATTATATCTCCTTTATCTTTCACTTACATATTCCTGACTTAATACTTGAGCTTAGAACAAATAATCTTTCTTTTGATAGTTGTCTGAATAATATTGAGTTACTTATATATAAGACTTATTGTATTTTAAAAAATTGCCTAAAATCCTAGACTTTTAGAGACAAAGGAGACCTATCTGGTTTAATCTGATTCCCTCATTTACAGAGATTTGTAAGTTCTATTTTGGGGAGATGAGGTGATTGAATCCAATGTCATACACCTTGTTAGTCCACATCTTGAACTGGAACCCACAGTTCCTGACTTCTAGTGGACTGTTCTTTTAGGTGAGGGAAAGTTATTAAATACACTTTGGATTCTGTTTGAAGCTTTTATGTTTTCTTCAAATCATGAATTTTAATACTGTGAAATTGTTTTTTTTATAGAGAATATGTACACCTGTATGTTTTAAAATAAGTTTGTATGTATTTTCTATGTCTCATGTTTCATTTAATTTTTATTTGTAAATGTTATGTCAGTTTAAGCATGAATATTTTACATTTTTTACAGGCAACAACACCTCCAAATCAAGGACGTCCAGATTCTCCTGTCTATGCTAATCTACAAGAACTGAAAATATCCCAGTCTGCTCTCCCCCCACTTCCTGGGAGCCCAGCAATTCAGATTAATGGAGAATGGGAAACTCATAAAGATAGTTCAGGGCGTTGTTATTACTATAACAGAGGTACCCAGGAAAGAACTTGGAAACCACCTCGTTGGACTCGGGATACAAATATAAGCAAAGGAGATTTCCAAAGTCCAGGAGACCAAGAGGTATGAGTAGTTAAGGAATCAACCAGTGACTTACCAGACTTACTCTCTTTTCATTATTCAAAACAAAAGAAGTAAATAGATTTGTTTCTTGGTATTGAAATGATAGAGTACTTGAAATCTCTAAGATACTAAATGTTCTTTCCCAGTTTCATTGTATTAATGCTAGTTATTTTCTAATGTCTAACTAATAGTTAACTTCATAATGTATTTACTAGTTCCTGGACTAACTCATTTAAAGTTGCTTAGTGCCAGTGGCTTTCCTCACATTATAGAAGGTATACTAACTAAGTTATTGTTATTGCTGAATCAGGGACATTTTTTAGAAAAAGGAAAGAAAATATATGATGTGACAGCCATATACATAAATACAAAGTTATTAACTTGTTAAAACAGACACTTTTCTCTGTTGGTTTGGTACAGCTACCCAAGTTACTTTTCAGTTTTTGTCAGAGTATAAGATCACTTTTTACTTAAGTGTAAAGAAATAAGTATAATTCCTTTGCTATAAATGGGTCATCACATAAAGTACAACTGTTCACCATAAAATCATTATTTTCTCTACCAAGTGTTCATACTACCTGTTCCCTACCCTTCCCCTATACCTTTTGGAGAGTGATGCACTGAACTTGGCCAGGTATATTTTGAGAAACAGTCATGTCAGAGGTCTGGAGAGATTCCTTGGGACTATTCAGACATGCAGGCGAGGTTTGGATGGGATTGGTAGAATGGAGTTAAATCCTGCTTTTTGATAGACAGAGGCTCCTATACCTGCACAGGACACTGTGCACTTATGGAAAGCATGTATAATAAAAACAGAACTCCAGTTAGTTAGGACCTGGAAAAATCAGCTAGCACAGCTTGTATTTAGCAGAATCTAAAAGCTTTTTGTAGTTAATAACTCCTCTTCTTGTCCTATTTTTCAGTTGGTTATTTATAGCTTTGGTTTGGTGGTAGCTTGTACTTTTAGTGTTCAAGAATGGGATCGACAGTAGTGAGAAATTTGTTCATGCATTACTATAACAAGAAAAATGGGAAAATTATTTGAATCGTAGATCTAGAAAGATTTCAAATTACATTGTTTTGTGTATGAATAATAAAGTAAAACCTAATAATTTGGAAGAATTATGGAAAGGAGTTATAGAATAATTTAAAGGAATTTAAAGTACACACAGCAACTATAAACGTGCTTTTTAGCTTTCTATTTTAATAAATAGATGAGAGTGATTTGTAAATAAGTCTTTCTGTACAACTTGTTTAAAACATAGGTATTTCCAGGGGGCTAGAGCACATTTTCCAAAATTACTTGAGAAAGATTGCACTTAGGAGGTAATATTGAGACTTTGTAGGTGAAAATGTTTGTATTCTGCTCATATATTTTTTTCTGCTCTTATATTTAATTGATAGCTTTCCTGAGTATAGAAATTCTAGGTTGGGAATAATTTTTTTTTCATAATCGGAAGGCATTTTGAACTTCACTCTATGGCAATATGGATCAGCTGCTTGCCGAGAGTCTCCAGGGTCAGAACTGTTAGGTCTTTTTTTTTTTTTTAAGATTTGATTTACTTTTCATGAGAGGCAGAGAGAGAGGCAGACACACAGGCAGAGGGAGAAGCAGGCTCCATGCAGGGAGCCCAATGTGGGACTCGATCCCGCAACTCCAGGATCACGCCCTGGGTTGAAGGCAGACACTAATAAACCACTGAGCCATCCAGGCGTCCCAGAACCATGAAGTCTTTACTTTTAGACTAGTCAGTCTCCACAGAAGTCTTAAAATCTGCCAGAAAAGTAAGGGCCTTCAGGGTCTTGGTAGTCAGCATTAAGTTTGACATAGAGTTCTTTAGTTTCCCCATTTTCTGGTTGGTTGGTACCCATGTCCAAGTTGTGCCTCTTGTCTTCCAAATCAGAATCTTAACTGTTTTTCCCTCATGATTGTTTTTCCCTCATAATTCCTGTACTACTTCTACGAAGAGGGAAGGGTGCACATCTTGGAAGCAGGCCTGAAGGAAAGGGATTCTGGCAATTGTATTCCTCATTGCAATATCCCCGTGCCTTGAGCCCTAGGTCCAGGAGGACCTAATACTGTCAGTTCCTGAGCCATTTGAAGATTCTGCTCAGTCAAGTGGTTGGATTTCACTTTCCTCTCCAACCCCACCCTCTACCCCCACTGTTTTTAGAATCTGTGTTCTTTGCAGATAATTTAATCTTTTGTTCATCTGCTTCTCAGCTTCCAGAGTTTCATGACTGCTGTCTCTTCTTTTGTTCATCCTGTTCTTGGCAGTATAAGTCTTTAAAAGCATATTTCAGTACTTTTAGTGGGGTTTGAGAGGGGGAATAAGCATTCACTCTTCCATCTGATTCAGAGCTTTATTTAGTGGTTACCCTAAAAGAGTGGTTCTCAACTGGATACAGTTTTGCCTCCTGGGGGACATTAGATAATGTCTGGGGACATTTTTTTGTTGTTACAACTTGAGGGCTACTGGCATCTAGTGGGTAGAAGTGGGTTATTAAACATCTTGTGTTACACAAGATAGCTCCCTCAACAGAGAATCATCTGGCCCTAATGTCAATAGTGCTGTTGCAAATCCTGCCTTAGAAATGTCAACGTGCATACTTAGCAAAGTCTAAAGTTAGTATCTTCTTGCTCTTTAAAGCCATGTGAGAACTGTATGTGCTGTTTGCTATTGTTGCCTTTTATTTTTGTTTTTAGGCTCCTTACTGTTGTACATGGTGACTCTAAATTCATCCTCATCTTTAGCACTTTCTTTTCTAATGTTCCTTTATGCAGATTAGATTACCTTGGATAACTTTTGTCTTGGATAATTACTGTCCTAAGCATGTACTTATAAATATGTTCTTAATGAGGATTTGTTAGTGATAGAATCTTAGTTTTTATCTGGAAATTTTATTTTTCCTCATTTTTAAAGGATATCTTTACTTGATATACAGTTCTTTGTAAAAAAGATTTTTAAAATTCTTTTATTTGATATAGAGAGTACAGACAGGGACAGCAGCAGAGGGAGAGGGAGAAGCAGATTCCTTGCTGAGCAGGGAGCCCGGCTCAGCTCAATCCCAGGACTCTGGGATCATAACTTGAGCTGAAGGCAGACGCTTAACTGACTGAGCCACCCAGCCCCTCCTTTGATAAACAGTTCTTAGTTAACTGTTTACTTGTTTGTTTTTTCCTGGTTTGCTGAAGATTTTATTCTCCTGTTTTCAGGCTTCTGTTGTTGATGTTGGAAATCCAGCTGTCAGTTTGATTTTCTTTCCTTGAAGAGCAGCTGGTCTCTTCTAGCTGGCAGCTTTTAAGATCTCATATATGTAATTTTCCCATAATGTGATTAAGTGAAAGTGTCTTTATTTCCTGCCAAGGTTTTGTTGGGATTCTTGAACTTGAGGAGTCCTATCTTTGATTAGTTCTAGAAAATTCTTAGCCATCTATATATAGCCTCTGTCCTACTTTCTCTTTCCTTTCATTCTGGAACTTTGATTAGATGAGTAATCTGCTTCCACTCGTCATGTCTCTTGATTTCTCTTGTGAATTTTATCTCTGTGTCTCTTTGTGCTTCATTCTCAGTAATTTTTGGTGTAGTTCCTATTCACTGTTTTTCATCTTTATTTGATATTCAGCCAGTCCTTAAATTTTAAAAACATTTTAGTTTTTACTTATTTGTGGGGAGTTTCTCCATGTTATTACTTTGAAAAGTTTTAAACCTAAAAAAAAAAAATAGTATAGTGAACATCCACATGCTAGATAGCCTTTATCTAGATTTACTTGTTTTAACATTTTCCCACGTTTGCTTTATTTCTCTCTTCCTCCTTCTGTCTTCTGCCCTCTAATAATTTTTTTCTGGACCATCTGGATAAGACAACATAATATTTTCTCTAAGTATAAGGACTTTCCAGCAAAATTGATGTTGTTGCTGTTCTTGGTGAAAGATTATTTATCATACCCAAGAAGTTTAATATTCATATGTTATTTAATACACAGTTAATATTCAGTGTTTCTCACTTGTCAAATAACCTTGATAGTTTTTTTAACTGCAGTGAAAGATCCAGTGAAGGATCGTGTATTTAATTTATTTGTCCTATCTTTCGTTAGTCTTATTTCATATTTTATTTTTTTGTAATTCTAGTACATGAGGTCTTTAAGAGTCGGATTTTGCTGCTTGTCTACTGACTCTTACTCATGGTGTTTTGTTTCACATCTTGTCTACGTATGTGTGTTTTAATATGAGATTATATATAGTGCTTGGAAAGTCATATATATAGGAAGTCTTTAGTGTGGGGTTGAAAGCTTGTTCCATCAGAGAGGATGGCTTTTTTATTTTTTCTTTCTGCCAGGAAGCTAGTATCCTATGAACATTTGAAACTGAATTTTCAGCTTTAGTTTTTATAGGCCACCTAGGTAGTAGTAATTTGGGATGCATGAAGCCTGGTTTGTGGTTTGAGATTCTCCCATTTTCCCCCATTTATCTAGGGAGATTCCTGTGATTTTCCCTTGTGTGGAATAAAAGGACAAGATTTGTTTCTGGCTCACTGATAATCTGAGGGTATAATTCTTTGGGGGTATCAGTTCTTTATTGTCAGGGGGAAATCCTGTTAGACTCTTTACTTTTGGAAGTCTTGATTCCTGTTCCCCAAAACTTCATGGCCTTGAAAATTAATGTTCTAGTTTGGGGCTTGGCAGATGCCTTCAAAGAGAAAGCTGGTCTTTATATTGTACTTCTCCTTCTGGATTCACTTCTTGATGATTCTTAAAAAAATTATGTAATATTTTAAATTGTTTTAGTATAGGTAATCCTTTCAGTACCTACCTGTCATTTTCCTGTAAATGAAAAATCTTTCTACAAGGCTATATTTGCTGCAAAATATATACCCCAAAGTTACTGAGCCAAGTACCCTGCTGATTGGAGTGAAGGAATATAGCAGAGTTGTATTGATTTTATTTAAGTGCCACTAAGTAGCTCTTTTCTAGCAGCAAATATTAAGATTTTCAAGGTACTCCTTGTTTTATAAAGTAATAAAATATGTGGGGATACTGAATGTTTCTTTTCATGCAAGAAAGCAACATCTTATTTCACAAAATTGGGAAATTATGGGAGCATTTCATCAGCCAGAAAGTTTATGAAAATATTGATTTAGTGACTTTGTTTCCTAAATTAATTTTACTATTATTCAGATGTAATTGACAGAGAACATTATGTTAGTTTTACGTGTACAACCTAATGATTCAGTATATGTGTATATTGCAAAGTGAGCACCAAAATAAGTCTAGTTAGCATCCATCACCACTTTTATAGAATTTTTTGTCTTGTGAGAAGTTTTAGTATCCGCTCTCTCAACAACTTTCACATATGCAATACAGTATTACAACTTGTGGTTTCCATGCAGTACATTATGTATCCATGACTTAGTTACTTTATAACTGGAAGTTTGTGCCTTTTGGCCCCCTTCACCCATTTAACGTGCCGCCGCCTCTACCTCTGGCAACTACCAATATGTTCTCTGCATCTATGAGCTTGTTCTGTTTTGTTTTGAGGATTCCACATAAGTGAGATCATATAGTATTTGTCTTTCTCTGTCTCACTTATTTCACTTAGCATAATGGCCTTAAGGTCCATTGCTACAGATGGTCCAGATGCTACAAATGGTAAAATTTCATTCTTTTTTATGACTGAATAATATTCCATCCTATAAATTTCTTTCTTTTCTCTGCTTCTAAAAGATTTTATTATACTTTGCCTACCTAAATGTATATTTTAAGTCGTCTCAATTTAAAAATAAGTCCTGATTTTTGAAATAGGTATTCCATTTTCTAACAGTATTACTGTTGCAAAACATATATAACTCACTTTATGCAAGGCTTCTGTAAAGTAGTCTATGTCAATTTTTATGAACATGTTGCTATTAGTATGTTTATGTCTTTCAGTTACTTTTACAACTTTGAGAATCTACACAGTGTAGTGTTTTAGACCAAATTACGATGGTAGAAGATACAGTCTGAGTCAAATTTAATTGCAGAAGGTATTTTACCTAAAAATGATCCCAGAAGGGTCATTTACATGAGAGTTAATCTCATAAATATTTGTTGAATGAACAAAGTTTGAGCATAGTAAGCAAATTGCTACTCACTCACATTATGGAGCCTCTTGTTTAAAAAAGCAGAAATTAAGCTTTGGCCATCTTATTGTTTCTCTGGTATGTCTGGATTTTGTCATACTTTTCAAAGTAAAACATACATAAGCTATTTCCATATTGAATTTTTCCACCTCTCATGTTTGAATTTTTTCAGTATTTTTTTTCTTGTTTTGAAGTTTAGTGTCCAACCATCTTTGATAAACATTCGATTGAGGAAATCTTGTCAGTAAATTAGAACATAAAGTACAGTATTACAAGACTACTGTCTCTCCCCTCCCAGTTCCACACATTAAAATAAAATATAATTCAAGGTATTTTATTGAGCTGAGCACTGTTGTCAAGGCATGAGAATTTTCAGTCTAACAAAGTGCCCTCATTCCGTTTGGCTTACACCTGGATGTATATATCCATACACACTCCTGTCAGTTTTTAACCTGATTTCAGTTCAAAAGCAGCATTAAATAATAGAAGGTAGCATTTTATCTCTCAATCTGAAAACAATGTTTTCAGTTTTATTTTGATGAATTTTTCCAGGTTTGCATCATTGTGATAAAATAACTATTATTAATTTCATCTTACCACTTAACAGTGTACCATCTAAAGACTAACAGTTTGTCTTGAAAAATTAAATACTCACATATAGTCAAGATACTTTAGTACTTATAGCCAAATACAGTTAATTGCTTAGGTTTGCAACTGCTACATATATATAAATATATATTTTTTTTCAAAGAAGAAAAATCCTTATGTTTCTGACTATTTATAGCTTCTTTCATCAGAAGAAAACTACCACAGCATTTGTTACAGCCAGTCAGATAGTCAGTGTGGTTCTCCTCCAAGGGGTTGGTCAGAAGAGTTGGATGAACGTGGGCATACCTTATATACCAGTGACTATACTAATGAAAAGGTACATTCTTTTTTACTCATCTAGTTTTTTTGGCAGGATTTTTTCATAATAGTTGTGTCCTGAAGTTTCAGTAGTATTTAAAAAACTCATGAAAATATTCTTTATTGCAATTCTGAAATCATGACAGTTGACCACATGAAAACTCATTATAACTACTGATTCATGGTTTTAAACTGCTTATAATTATGGTGATTTTTGTGGTATCAAAACCATTTAAGACTAACTTTTTTAAGAGTAGCCCTATTGAGTGTCATTCTGTTTTTTATATTTTA
Source organism: Vulpes vulpes (assembly GCF_048418805.1). Classification (NCBI taxonomy): domain Eukaryota; kingdom Metazoa; phylum Chordata; class Mammalia; order Carnivora; family Canidae; genus Vulpes; species Vulpes vulpes. Next base: position 94,845,452 of record NC_132781.1, on the reverse strand, counting down.
TATTTTTCTTGAGGAATGGTTTTTTGGGAATAGTTTTCTCAGCATATATCACTCTGATATACCACCTCACTTTCTATAACATTTTTTCCTTTATAACTATGTTATGTAAAACAAAAAACCATGAATCTAGTACTTTATGTTTAATAAACTAGTTTGGGAATGCATATTGTTGTTTTATGTATTAATGTCTGGTATCAGCAGAGAAGAGAACTGGGTAATTGTACTTGCTTTAATTATTTCACACTAGAACATAAGGAAACATTAGTTTTCATTTATTTCACAAAGATCATATGTTTATATCAGCAGTACTTAGTTTTTTGCCCCTCAAACTCCCTGTATTATATGAATCCTTATTATTAGTGTTATTGAAATGATACTAAGAAATGTGTGGGCTGCAGGAGGTAATTCCTAAGGATTTGCATGAAGTTTGGCTTAAATTGTTCACTAGTCTTATATTTGAAGATTAAAAAAAATTTGTGTTCATTTCTCAACCCTGTTTTCAGAGTGAGTGTAGTAGCCCTGTGTCTAGTGTATATCTATACTGTGTGTCTTTGTTACATATTCCTTGTGTTAAGTGGCACTTGGCATTGGAACTAGCATGACACTGGAAGAAAGAAAAAATAAATTCACATTCAATATCGAGTTTATTCTTACCATTCTTAAAAGTTTGTAAGCTTTTCTTATTGTGTTCTTGAGCAAATAAAATTCATAAGAAAAATATCTAGTAGGTCTGGTAAACTTAAACTCACTTTTACTTAAATTTTAAAAATAATACTTACTTTTTTGTTTTTTTTTTTGTTTTTTTGTGTTTTACACCTTTTTTTTTTTTTTTTTAATAGTGGCTCAAGCATGTTGATGATCAAGGTAGACAATATTACTACAGTGCAGATGGATCTCGTTCGGAATGGGAATTGCCAAAGGTAATAAACCTTAACACTGAATTTCTATTTTAAAATAGACAAAATATCTGAAAAAGGCTTCAGATTTATTTTAAAATTTAATATAGCTTTTAAAAAACAAAATGTTTTTTCCAGAATTCATCGAGAATCCTTTGGCTAAATTTTTCTAAGATGCATATGATCTTTGCTATGTAATACTGATAATTCCTATTCAAAAATTCTTTTGGTTTAACTTGAATTCAGTTTTTCATCATTCCTAGAAATAAGAATCTCCTTCACTGCCAGTAAAGCCATCTTATATCTAGTTATCTTGCATATACTGAATTTTCTACATGAGGTTGGTCATACATTTAATCTTTTTTTTTTTAAGAGAAAAAAGCGACTCAGTATTCCAGCTTATTCTCATATGTAAATATGTGTTGTAATTGTGCCAGTCATTAGCAACATGTCTTGAGAAGATCTTCTGGGGTCTCACTGGATACCTCTTTTCAGATAAGTACATCAGGGCTGAGTCTATCTTAAGGCAATGGGTTTCAGAGTGGTCATGTGCTTGTAACTATTAGTATTGAGATAATTTTAAATGATATCTGAGCAAACGTTTAAATTTTAATTGGTATTAAATTTTGATATAGAAAATGACTGTGGTTAGCAGACATGTCGTGTTAAGTAGACTTTAATTCTTAAAGAAATTTGTCTCTTTGCCAATGTAAGTCAATTTAAAGAAAAGTAGTATAAAGATACATAGATGTAGAAAAAACCACTAAGGTGTTACTAACTTGAAGATTGGGAAACACTGTCTCGTAAAGTATAATTGTGGTTTCTTCCTTTGTGAATGTTATCTGGCCTCTAATTATTTTATGAAATTATAAGGCTTGGTACTAGTAGAATAAGATACGTAGCCAGTACTTGATTTTTAAGAACACCTTTGTGACCTATCTTGAGCCAGTAAGTAGCATAAGAACTCCATTATATGTCTGAGAACTTCTCAAATGTTTAGATCTTAAGGAATGATGTAGGTTGCTATGATGCAAACTTGGCAGGGTTCGGGGTAAGTAGTAAGGATAAAGGAAGTAATAATTCTTTCGGTTAATTTAGCTAAGAAGTATAGCCCCAGAATTTTCTTGGTAGAAATGCCTTGTGAGATCTTCAAATAAGCCTTTGTATTTATGCATTTTACATGTATTTTAGCATGTATTTTACACAAGTACTTTCTCTTTTGCCCAGCTCAGCAGAAAAAAACTATTTCATATTTTTAACCATTTTTTAATACTTTCAAAATGAGAAGTTGTATGAAAATTTACATATAGCAATAGAATTGTTCTTAAAAATGGTTGTTTACAACATAACAGTGTTAATGAAGATAACTTTTATATTTTGATTACAAGACTCATGCAAAGAAAAAAAAAGACTCATGCAAAGGATTATGAAGATATTCTCACATTGTGGGCTTTCTTTTTTTTTAAGACTTAATTTTTTTCGAAGAGTTATAGGTTTACAATAAAATTGAGAGGAAGGTACAGAGATTTCTCATATATCCCCAGTTCCTACACATGCACAATCTCCCCCATATCAACACCACTTACCAGAATGTTATATTTTTTTTACTAAGGATGAACCTACATTGACACATCATAATTATCCAAAGTTCAAGTCTACTTTGTGGTTCATTCTTGGTGTTGTGTATTCTGTGGGCTGTATAATTCTGTGGGACAAAAATACACTGATAAGTCTACCATTATAATATACAAAGATTTTCACTGCCCTAAAAATCTTCTGTTTACTACCTCTCCCAGCCCCTGACAACCACTGATGTTTTATTATCTGTATGGTTTTGTCGCATTGTTTTTACTTAAAAATTAACCATAAAATAATGCCAAGAATAAATAAAGACCTTATCAGTACCTCACCATTTGAGTTATAGAAGAATCTTTTGTTGTATTGCATCTTACTTCATAGTTTTTGATTGCCTGGAGTAAGATCAGACACAAGACTTTTGAGTGATTTGTCCCAGGTCAGGGTCCACTGAAAGAAGAGGCTTCCAGGATGACCTTACATGAGGAGCAATTTGGAACTTATAGTTAACTCATAGCTAAATATTTCTGTTTATTTTTGTACAACTTCTGTACTTTCCGTGGTCAAAAAACTTAAACATTCAACATTAAGAAACCTCCTTGTGGAGATGTCCTGGATGAAAGAAAGAAGGCAAGGGACTGAGTCATATCAAAACTTTTCAGGGTATTTTCACAACAATGGAAATGGGTACTGATTGTGATCATTATTGAGTCATTAGTTTTGTGGTATTATTTCATTTTCTGCCACCATTTGCCACTTAGGATTAAATCAGAATGGGCAGTTTCTTGAACTTCTAATTAAATTGGATGTGAGGAGAAGGTTTGATTTGGGTACAGTGGGAATGAGGAAATAAGACAAAGTGTTTTAGAACTACTACTTAATAATTTTTACTATATGATAAAGAAAATTACAAGTTCAATTTTGTATCCCAAGTAATTTGCCACTTAGTAAATCCAAACTTAAAAACAAAAAAAATTCAAACTTAAGTTCTGTCAGATAGTTTCGTAACTCCCAGTGCAAATGATAGAAACTTAGCTCCTGTTTTCTGAATACATGTTTGGTGGCCAGCACTGTATAGATGTTATCATGAATGCAAATGCACAGGGCATGGTCTTTATCCTCAAGAAGTTTGTTATAAATTTAGAAAGAAGCATTTATATATGACAACTAAGTGAGACAAAGTATGTACACAGATACATTTATGCATACCTGGCTCTAGATTGGGTATAGGTGAAGGGGACCATAAAACTAGACTAGAGGAAGGACTGGGAAGGAAAAATAGGATGAATGAAAGAGAACAAAACAAAGCATCTTCCGCTGAAAATGAGTCTGTTATTTAAAATTCCAAGTAAAACACATGAAGAACCCAATGCTAATATAAGCATGAGAAAATCAATCGGAACATTGTATTCCAGTTAAAATTAATTTTGTAGATAACTTAGTAAAGATTTTAAATATGTTATGGATGGAGGCTTTCCTTCAAAAAGAACTAGAAATTATGGGGAAAAAAACAAATGATATCTGAATAGGTGAATATGATAAAAAATGACTTAGAAAGATTTCAAATGAAAAACTCATCATTGCAATGAAAAATGCAGTCAGTAATATAAACAGAAGGGCATGAAGATAACAAATATTTAAGTATAGTTAAGAGAAATGGAAGATGGGTGGGAAGTTTCCTATATTGATAAGCTAGGAATCCAGAAGAGGAGAATGGAGGAAAGAAGGGGAAATGATATTTAAAAATATAATTTCCAGGAATTTTCTAAAATTGAAGGAAAGCATGAATCTTATAACTGGAAAATATGCCATAAATACTGACCAAGATAAATAAAAAACATTTACATCTTGACATATTTTTTGCTGGGTGTGCAGAACTTCAACATAGGGAGACAATCATTACAGCCACCAAACGGTAAAACGGTAAAAGACCAGATTACCTACCATGATAGATTGCATCATTGGATCCATTCTTTACCCACTCCTGTTTTAGTGCTCTTCGCTGTGTACCTTTTTAAAGGCCTCCTGTGGGTAAGGGTATATTCTGCTGTTCTTTGAATTTGGTCATATGAGTTGCTTTCCCTGATGATTTATTCATGAGCAAATATGTCACAAAGTATAGTATTGAAATGGGCATGTGCACCAAAAAAATAGAATTAAAAATTTAAAAATGAACAGAGCCTCAAAAATCTTCGGGAAGATACAAAAGATTTAACATTCATTTCATCAGAGTTCTAGAAGAAGAGAAGAAAGAAAGAGTGTGAGGGTCAAAAATATTTGCAGAAACAGTGTTGAAAACATCCCAAATTTGGCAAAAGATAGACCAAAAGAAATCAAGAAGTTGAGCAACACTAATAAACAGGATAGACCTAAAGAAATCCACATGTAGGCACCTACTATTCATATTTCTGAGAACCAAAGACTTCCTCTTCCCTTTCCTCCTAAAATAATCTTGAAAGCAGCCCAATGAAACAACAGAGTATCTATAGATAATAATGACTTGAATGGCAGTAGATGTCTTACCAAAAATCATGAAGCCAGCAGGAGGTGATATAACATTTTTCAAGTGCTAAAAGAAAAAAAAACTGTAAACCCGTAATTGTACATTCAACAAAAATGCTCTTCAGGAATGAAAGTAAAATAAGATATTTTCAGATGAAAGTAAACGAAGATATTTATTACCAGCATCATGTCCGCAAAGAATTTCTATATGAAGTTATTTCACACACAGAAATAAATGATAATTGAAGAAAACTTGAAACATCAGAAATGAAGAGGTTACAATGGAAAGATTGAATATCTGAGGAGATTTGTCTTGAGTTTTAAAAATTATGTCTGACATTCGAAACATTTCGAATGAACTCATTCTGAAACATTTCTGAAGTACTCATAGGTAGAGATGATAACAACAGCTGAATACCATAAATAGGGGAGAATGAAGTGATGTAATTTTTGGTAAGATTTTTGCATTTCATTTGAAATAGTAAAATGTTGATAGTAGATGGTGATATGTGAATTGTAATCCCTAAAACAAGCGCTAAAAACTAGTAAAAGATTCAAACTATAAATGAATTAAAATAGAATAGTAAAAACTTCATGTAGCCCATAGGAAGGCAAGAAAGGAGAAACATGAATGAGTTACAAGATAGAAAACATCTAAAATGGCAGACTTAAATTCTATATATTATTACATTAAATATAAATATATTTTAAAAATTTATTAATTTATTTATGATAGTCACACAGAGAGAGAGAGAGAGGCAGAGACACAGGCAGAGGGAGAAGCAGGCTCCATGCACTGGGAGCCCGACGTGGGATTCGATCCCGGGTCTCCAGGATTGTGCCCTGGGCCAAAGGCAGGCGCCAAACCGCTGCGCCACCCAGCGATCCCTATTATATTAAATATAAACGGTCTAAACACCCCTGTTCTTTGACAAAGGATAAAAAAACCATGACCCCAGTATTTGCTTCTACAAGAAGTGATGTAGTGCTATATATTACATCATTTTAAAGGTTATTTGTCAAATAATTTACAGTAAATTTCATACTTCATGGTGAGGTGACAGCAGCTTTCTCTTTAGAATTAGGAATCAGATTTGAACTTTTTAAAAATCGCTGCTACTATTCAACAAAGTAAAAAAAATAAAATAGAGAAGAAAGATACAGTTGTTTTTTTTTTTTTTTACAGTTGTTGTTTGATTAGAAATTCAAAGCTATTGAGAATTCTGCAGAGTTGCTGGTTATAAAATCAACATAAAAAACTACCCATCTCTCTAGTAAAACGTCAGGTTTGAAACGTAATAGAAATAAAGATCCTCTTTACATTAGCAGCAGCAGCGACAACAAAAGTTGTAACTAAAAATATGCCTATAAAGGGTTTGTAAGATTTTTATTTTTTAAAGATTTATTTGAGAGAGGGAGAGAGCATGAGTGGCGGGAGGGGCAGAAGAAGACTCCCCACACTGCAGAGAGCCTGACTTGGGGCTTGATCCCAGGACCTTGAGATCATGACCTGAACCTAAGACAAACACTTAATCAACTGAGCCACCCAGGTGCCCTGGTTTGCAAGATCTTAATGAAGAAAATTTCAGAGCAGAATTGAAGGACATAAAACCTGAATAAATGGTATAGTTTACCATTGTGATCTTGCATCAGGAGGCTCACTGTTGTAACAGTGCCCACATTAATCTATAAATTCACTGCATTTTCATTTACTTTCTCCCTCTCCACGTTTTGGGGACTGATGCTCAAACATCTATGAAAAATCAAAATATTCCTGAAAACGGGAGGTAGGGCGTGTGAGGGATGGAGTTCTTGCTTTGGTGATTAAGATAAGGTAGTACGAGCACACGTATAGTGAAATAGACCAGTTGAGAAATAAACTAGAGTAGAAAACTCAGATGTAGCATTATAAATCAGTGGATTAAGCATGGACTGTGCAATAAATGTTGCTAAGATTATTGGTTATTCACGTGAAAAAAATGAAATATAGACCTTGACCTCACTTCACACTTGATGATTAATTCCAGGTAGATGAGAAATGTAATTAGCAAAACTTTAAAAGCTACAGAAAGATATATAAATACCTTTCACTTCAAAGTAGGAAGGATTTTTCTCTTCTCTTCTCTTCTCTTCTCTTCTCTTCTCTTCTCTTCTCTTCTCTTCTCTTCTCTTCTCTTCTCTTCTTTCTCTTCTCTTCTCTTTCTTATCTTTTAAGTTTATTCATTTGAGAGAGAGAGAGAACAAGTAAGAGAAGAGACAGAGGAGGGCAGCCATGGTGGCCCAGCGGTTTAGTGCCGCCTTCAGCCCAGGGCCTGATCCTGGAGACCCAGGATTGAGTCCCATGTTGGGCTCCCTCCGTGAAGCCTGCTTTTCCCTCTGCCTGTGTCTCTGCCTCTCTCTCTCTCTCTCTCTCTCTCTCTCTCTCTCTTTCATGAATAAATAAAATCTTTAAAAAAGAAGAAGACGAAGAAGAGGCAGAGGAAGAAACAGACTCCCCTGCAGAGCAAGGAACCCGATATGGGGCTTGATCCCAGGACCCTGGGATCATGATCTGAGTGGACGGCAGACCCACAACCTACTGAGCCACCCAGGTACCCCGGGAAGGACTTCTTAAAACTATAATAAGGAAAAACTATAAAAGGAAACCTTGACAGATGTGATTACATCAAATTAAACAAAACACTTGTCTTAATATAATAAAAACTACCATACATTAAGGGGAAAAACTGAGCTACAAACTAGGAAAAAATATATTCAACTCACGTAGCTTACAAATGCTTTAGAAGCCAAAGTAACTTCCTGGTTTCTTTCTGTGTGTAAAAGAAAGCCCCCCCCCCCCCCCAAAAAAAAAATAAAAGAAAGCCCAGTTGAAATTGGGCAAAATATATGACTAAGCAATACCAGAAGAAGAAATACATGAAATAAGTGTATGAAAAGATATCCAAGTTTAAGGTAATCAGAAAATATAAATTAAAACAACTAGCTAACATTTCACCTGTCACATTTTTAAATGTGTATGTGTACTTAATATTTATTTTATATACACAAGTGCATACATACTTAACAGTACCAAGTAGGGTAGTGCAAACCATTCTGTTCTGCTGGTAAAAGTGTAAATTAGTATTACCACCTTAGGGCATATCCGTTTGTAGCAAAATGGTTAAATTATATCAACATTAGTGAAAATAAATGAGTCAGAACTGCATACTCACCAGCATGGATATGTTTTTTAAAATCACATTGAGGTATGCCTGGGTCGCTCAGTGGTTAAGCATCTGCCTTCGGCTCAGGGCATGATCCTGGAGTCCTGGGATCGAGTTCCACATCAGGCACCCTGCATGGAGCCTGCTTCTCCCTCTGCCTGTGTCTCTGCCTCTCTTTCTGTCTGTCTCTCTCATGAATAAATAAATAAAATCTTAAAAATAAAATAACATTGAATGCAGAAAGCAGTTGAAAAATGATGCATGTGGTATGACTCCCATTTATATAAATTTTAAAACTCCAGAAGTGTGTGAATGTATAGCGACATAAGTATGTATCAAAGTGTGATGACAATGATGACCACTAAGTTATATGTGCTGTTGAGGAAAGAGGGAGAGGAATGGAATCTGGAAAATATATTCAGAGGGCATCTAATACATCTATATTTCTTTTTTTCCCCCCCTAAAGATTCCTAAAGCAATTGTTTTATATTAAATACGCTAAAACTCGATGGTGAGTTTTCATTATGGTTATTATCCTTTTGTAATTTTGAAATAATTCAAATAAAAATTCATCTAAAATTCTTAAAAGGTATTTTTAAAGAGATTAGAAAAAGTTGTTTTTGTTTTTTAGGGATTAGAAAAGTTTTAAACTTAGCCATCTTGTTACCTGAGGGTGTGTGTGTGTGTGTATGTGTGTGTGCGTGCGCGCGTGCACACACAAGTTTTAACTGTGGGGTCTTGTTGTTTTTCCTTTTTCTAATTACGTGACACTTTGTTTTTGTCTTTATCTGACATTTTATTTATGCTTTGTTTTTGTGAACATATTGTTGCCTGATAAAACTACCAGCATGTTTATAGTTGCGATTATTGCCATTATTGCTGTTTAGTTTCACATTTTTGTTGCTACACAGAAAGGATTTCTAAACAACTGTAGTAATTATAAAGTTCATAAGCTAATATAGGTGTATCCATTAAAGTTCACACACCTGCTTCTACACAACTATACATCTTAATTATTGCTAATGATGATTTTATTGAAAACATAGCTCAGTTTAGGTCTCTTTTCACTTAGAGATTTGTGACACAGAATATTTTGGGGGGTAGCCTTTAAGTTTCATCTCTGTTCATTCTAGAAATGATCCCTTTATGAACTTCTGTGACAAATTTTAAGATTGCTATTTGTTAAGCAACAGTGATTTAAAAGCAAATGCCATATGTGATTGCCTGTCTTTGGCAAATTTTAATGTGAAGAATTAAATTTGGGAGATAGTTTAGGGAGTGTGTGTAGGCTCATTTTGGGGAATTAAAGAAATGACATATTGTGGAGAAAGATGTTGGAAGATTCTTTAATATTAAAAACATTCCTATAATTTTACTGAAATGATAATGAATCATTAAAATTTTAAGATTTATTGGGCTTCTTAGGGGTGGGAGAAGTAGATAGGTATTTGATATTCTTTGCTTTCAGGAAAAGAAGGTAGCTTTTAATTTTTTGTCATTTACATTTTATTTATAATTTATTAAAATTGGCTGTATAAAGCAGCATACTTTTTTTTCAGATTTTATTTATTCATGAGAGACAGAGAGAGAGAGAGAGAGAGAGAGAGAGGCAGAGACACTGGCAGAGGGAGAAGCAGGCTCCATTCAGGGAGCCTGATGCGGGACTTGATCCCAGGACTCCAGGATCATGCCGTGGGCTGAAGGCAGGCACTATACCGCTGAGCCACCCAGGGATCCCCAGCAGCATATCTCTTAAAACTCATATTTCTGGAATATGAGTGATCTACTTGACATTTCAAACACATACTTTAATACCTTACATATGTGTTCTTAATTTTATATTATTTTTTGGGAGCAATTATTGTCTATTCTTTGTATACAACTGACGTATTCAGGATTAGTCTTTCAAACTAGTACAGTCTCTGCCTTCTGACCTGGTTATGTTTAACAACTTCAGAGAAACAAATAATAGTATGTTTGGCCTATAAATAAAAGCCAAAATAAAAGCAGCCCATTAAATGTGAGGATACTGTTATATATGTAATCGTTTTTAAAACCTAAACCAAAAATTGAACTTGTGGATTTTCTTTTTTTTCTTTAAAGATTTATTTGTTTATTTATTTATTTATTTATTTATTTATTTATTTATTTATTTAATGACAGACATAGAGAGAGAGGCAGAGACACAGGTGGAGGGAGAAGCAGGCTCCATGTCGGGAGCCTGACGTGGGACTCGATCCCAGGACTCCAGGATCATGCCCTGGGCCGAAGGCAGGCGCTAAAACCACTGAGCCACCCAGGGATCCCCTGAACTCGTGGATTTTCAAGAGAGGAGGAACATTAAAAAAAAATAATTTGTCCAGTGACCTCATTTTATAAATTATGATAACTAACATTTATTGAGAACCTACTATTAGGGCAATATTTGGCCCTTTTTATACAGCTTAATTTTTACAACGCTTCTGTGAATGAGATATTTCTGTTTTGTCTGTTTCCCACTTGATGAAACTGAGACATGGAGAGACTAAATATTTTGCCAAAATAACATTAACTTGGTCTCCCCAACATTGAAATCTCTGAATATCTCAGTTGAGCTACAATATGGTCAAAGATGAGAAAATGTAAGTCAGAAGAATTCCTGTGATGAACTTTGCCAAGCATCATGTGTCCTACTTAGATTCCATTTCTGCTCTATTAATTATGAAGTATAATTTTATTTTTTTTGTCTTTTGTTTTTAGTATAATGCTTCATCTCAGCAGCAAAGAGAAATTATTAAAAGTAGGAGCTTGGACAGGCGGCTGCAGGAACCGATAGTATTAACAAAGTGGAGACATAGCACCATTGTGTTGGACACCAATGACAAGGTAGGACTTTTTGAGAAAATCAGTTGAGAATTTTGTTCTTTATTCTTTGTACTTTTTTCTCTGTAGGTGAATCTCCTACTTTGGTGACTACTGTTGTATATAGCATCAATTTGTCCTGGAATGGGTTTTGGTTTTTGCAGCTTATTGATTTTTGCACAGTGGACTGACTCATCTGTGGCTTAATAATGCATACACTTGAGCCTAGTAGGTGATAGATATTTTTTATAACTCTGTTTTAAAGTCGTATATCTGCTATTGTTTGTCTTCAGTCTCTAGGAGGTTTTAATAGTAAAGACATTTAATTTCTTAATCCCTTGAGAGAAGTGGAATCCCACTCCTCTGTTTCCCTAATTGTTCTCTGCATAAAGAGACTTCTTTTATTAATCTGAGAAGTAATATTCTCTGTTTCAAATAAGGGATAAACTTTGATGCAAACATCAGAATGGAAAACCCATGAAGTTTTTACCTTCCTTGTGAGTTTTCTCTTTGTGTTATAGCTTCATTTTAGAGATGGAGTAGGAAATTTTTTGCATGAATTTATAGAACATTAACCATACTAATGTAAGAATGTGAGAGTAATGGTAACACTCTAAAACTGAAAAGCTTATTTTAAAAAGACATCTGTCAAAAAAAATAAATTAAAAATTAAAAAGACATCTGTCACTGAGGACTCTTTTTTTTTCTTTTACCATCAGACTTCTCTTTTGGCATAATTAACGGGTTTCCTGCATTTTCAGGTTGTTAGTGAAAACAGAATAAACTTTCCCTAAGGCATGTTTCTCAATGGTACTTCCAGTTGCAAATTCCTTTATAAATTACCTCAATCAGTCAAAACAAGTTTTGGGGTTTTTTTTTGTGTGTGTGACTGTAATTTTGGTTTTCATGAAATTCAATGGAAGACTTTTTGTTAGAAACAGTCTACACACGTTGTGTATAAGAGATTAATAGAACAACAAAGTAGTAGACCAGTTTATAATTTATGTTTTGTAAGGTTATTATGTGATTTGAATATAGAGGGCATATCAAAGGAAAGAAATTCTGGAATCTGTGTTATTGAAGAAGAATGCTTGAAACTATTTTAGCATTGAGAATAACGTGAGTAGCTAAGATTCCTAGAGATTTTAATAGAAAATTCATTTAACTCCAAGAACCAGGTAACAGTTCAGTGTACACAGAAGGCTTGTAAATGTTGTCATATATAATGCTCTAATACAAAAGCCATTGTTGAACCAACTCCACTGCTCTTCATTTTAGAACAGTGATTGTTTTGCTGATATAGTCTTAAAATGTCTTACTTTTAAAATCTTTGAGATTTATTTTCAGCCTGTTATTAGAATAACTTGCCTGAAGTTCTCATGACATTTCCGTTCTTAAAGAGTGTTTCAGAATTGTGAGAGCGTGATTTTCTTGAGACCAGAGATTTACTTATCTTTGGTAGAAATGTCTTTTTTTGTTACCTGCATCTTAACCTTTATAAATGAAATTCTAGGTAATTCATCAAGTAAATTTTTCTATTTATTATCACTACCTAGTATACATATTTTTAAGATTTGAGGTTAGAAAAGAGGGTCTGTACGTGAACAAATTAGCTGACTAATAGATGATGAAGATTAAAGAGTGTATACCTTGAAACGTAATAAAAATACCTAATATAATGTAGCAAATACTGTTATGATGATATAAGTCCTAATTCAGTTGTCAGACAACGTTGGAGGACATAGATTCGTATATGTCTGTGTGCGTGTATATGTGTGGGTGCATCTGTTTCTGCTTATGTATGGTTTTTGCTAAAACTTGCTGGTTGTAGACATTTAAGATATATTTATGTAGGCACATACATTTATAAATATACATAAATTATATAAGTTTAAAATCTTTGTTATAAGTTTTTTTTTGTTATAAGTAGTTGTAATTCTTGTACATTCATTATTACTGCATTTGCTGTATTTTTATTTCTGTAGGACAATCCTATGAAAAATAAATTGATTACCATTCACTTATTTTTTGCTTTGTGGGTCATCAAATCTTTATTTCATCTTTTTTCCAAACTTTTAATATCAGACATTCCTGTAGAAGTCAAGAAATCGAAAAGTGAAACCTCTGAAGTAGAAAAAAGTAACTTAAATGAGGCTATACTAGATTTGGATATTATGTGTAATTTTTTTGTAAATATATAATTTGATATGATTTTAATATTTTCTTCATTAGTAGTATAGGCCTTGGATGTTTGGTTCGTACGGTTGTCCCTTCAAGGATTTTCTTGGTAAACTTTCACTGCTATCTAGTTTTTGTGTTTACAAATTTTATAAGGTATAAACCTGAAGATTTTTTTCCAATCAGTGGATATGGAGTTAACAATTTGTGTATTGTTAACAGTACCTTGTCCGGTTTCATAAGCATGGTAGACCGAGAGATGTGGAGATGAATATGCAAAGACATTATTTGGTTTTATAAGAAAATTAATAATAGGTGTTGGCATATGATTTTTCTAATATTACTTTTCCTGAGATTACTCAAAGTATTTAAGGGAATGGAAAAGATTTAAATGGAGCTTGGCTGTTGGTATCAAAAATGTGTTTTTTCAGCCTTGTCCTCTATGAAGAGTCTTATAAACACCTGTGGTAGAAATCACATAGTGTGTTTTAATATTGACAAAGCTGAATTGCTTTTAAAATGCACGTTATTGATTTGCTCATATTATATATTCTTGTAGGCTTACACATTAAAACTTTTTTTCTAGTGAGTTACTAATCTTTAAAGTTTCTTTGCATTTTAAAAAATCTTGTTTATCTCTAAAAATAGAAAGATATCTGTAAATTACTTTAAATATTAATAGTAATTTAATTTAATGTCCTATGTAGTCATTGACTTAAGTAAAGTTCTCATTCTGGCAGTTGCCACATCATTCCTGTGACTTGCCTAATCCTGGGTATTCACGCTGACTTCACCAAGAGCCAGTTTGTATGGCAACTATTAGATTTTTATCCTTAAATGTTTAGATTTTACCTATTTTAAATGAGGTCAATTCAGGCTAATACAACATCATGGTTTTAGGGCAACTTGCATCATTTCTTTTGAGTAATTCTGTACGTAGTATTTAAAATAAACTATAGTATAAAGTAGGCTGTATTTCATAAACTTTAAGACATCTGTAGTTTGCAAATCAGTACCATATTAATTTCCTAGCTGAATATAGAAAGGAGATAACTAGGAAAAAAATTTAAGCTTCCCTTATTAAGCTCTCCCACCATGAATAGAGGGAGAAATATAATGATATAAAATAGAGTAACATTTTTCATTACTTATTTCTTGTAGGAATCTCCAACTGCCTCAAAACCCTGCTTTCCTGAAAATGAATCTTCTCCCTCTTCACCAAAGCACCAAGATACAGTTAGTATGATAGCATATAGTATAATATAGTCCCATTATTTCAATCAGTTTCAGTAAATTAATTTTTCTCTAAATGTAATGTTTAAATATTTCTTGGGCTTCTAATAACTTCCGTTGGTTTTAAAGATAATCACAATTAAAATAGGTTTAAATTAAGAATGTAATCAGCTTTATAGACCTAAGAGCCCCTTTTTATGCAAAATATGGTATCTTCATGATTAATTTATATTGCCATATTTGCAAGTGACAAAATCATATTTGATCTTTAAAAAAATAAACGTAAAATCCCTGGAAAATACTATCAAATTATACTTTAATCTTTTCTCCTCAGGCCAACAATCCAAAGGTAAGCAGTGTTTCCCTCCTCCTTCATGAGCACAGGCTCCACTCTTTTTCTGTGCTGTTAAATACAGTGCCTAGTCGATTACAGATGAGTATGAGAGATACGGAACTCAACTTTGTTTGCCCTAAACTGAAAACTTCTCTTCAGAGACCTGGTTTAATTCGGGTGAAAGTTTGCTTGATCTGTGTATTTGTAATCCCTCCTATAATTGACTGGCTCTGCTATTCCCTTCAGTGGCTTTCCTTTTCTTTTAGAGTGAAGGCCAAAATTTTTAATGAGAACTCTCAGAGACAGAGAGTGCTCTGACACTTGACTGCCTCTCCAGCCTCACCTCATATTCTTGTGTCCTCCTCTCCTTGCTTGTTTTCCTCCAGCTGCACAGTACTTCTTTCCTCAAAAGAGCCTGCCTTTCAGCTTGAGGTCTTGGCACGTGTCATTCCTCTGCCCACTGAACCATTCTCTCCCACCTTTGCCTGTTTACTTCTGTTAATTCATTAGAGTTCAGTTCAGATTTTGCTTCCTCAGAGAATTTTATTCGAATCTTCTAGATTTGGTCAGATTTCTCCGTAATACTCTTCATAGCATATAATTATGTTGCTTGGTTATATTAAATAGAATAACACTTTTCATTTTTTTATTTCCTGTAGAAACCTTAAACCCTCTATTTGTGTCTGTCTTCCCTAGTAGACAAAGAAAAGTTTCATTAGAGCAGGAATAGAGTAATCCCAGTACCTACTGTGTACCATATATTAGCTGTTCAGTACTTCTGATTTTTTTAGAGGCAGAGGTTTCCACAGATGTCTTTTTATTTTTCTAACTCTTTGCCCATTCCCTAACTGAATCAGATCTTTTATGGTTCATACCACATATTGTACACATTTCCTTCTGACATTGCTCAGGTGGTTCCCCCGCCTACAACATCCGTGGCTTTTCCATACTTAAAGTTAGAAAAGCTTTTAAGACTGGCTTAAGGGGCCTTGCCGGACTAATGTTAGCCTAATAAAGATCTTTTCTTTTTTTCCTGAATTTCCAAGTCACTTATCCAGTAGTGTGAACGTTACCTCATGTACCCCTCATTTCCCTACTGACATTTTAAATAAACTCCTACTAAAGGATACATAGTGACTACTTTTCTCTTTTTTGTCTTTTGCATTATTTAACACTGTCCTGGGTACATAAGCGTTAAATATAAAAAGTGGTGGTTTCAAGAATTATTGTATGAATCTAAGGTGTTGTTACTACAGTACTTTGTCTTATCAGTACATTTAGAAAAGAGCAGAAATCTTTGTAATTTATTCTAAATAGAGGTAATATATAATTGCCAAAGAGACTATAAATCGTTTACATGTTGGTAAAAAGGAACCTCTAGGTTAGCTTATAGAGACATGAAGTTGCAAATGTTTCACATGGAGTTAAAAGGACAGTTTGCAAATTACCTCCTAAACCATTTTACCCCTCCCAAACCAAACATTAGTTTGACAGCAAACTGGACCATTCTGGACTCACGATACCCCCTGCTGGCCCCCACAAGGAACTGCCTCATCAGTATTTTTCTCTTTCATTCTTTTGTCTTGGAATGAAAGTTGAAATAGCTTTGTGAATTCTACCTGAGTCCATTCTTTTTCACCTAAATATAGAGCTCTCCTTTCCCACTCCAGAGGGCACCTCTTCCATGCCGCCTTGCCTCTCCCTGTGGAGGCTTTTGCCCTCCTTGGCTTTTCCATCTCTTGCTCCTCTGTTCCCTCTTCTCAACTTGAGCTATTTCCACTGAATCTCACCCGTGTTTCTCCCTCTTACCCAGTTCATACAGGGAGATGTCTTCCCTCTGTGAGTTAAAATCTGGTTCGTATGAAGGCTTGCTAGTAAGAAAAAGGAAGCTACAAATTTAGGAACAAAAATAACACTGTAATCAGTGTTAGCTACCTGGTGTCATCTTAAAATCTTGCAGATTGCCCACCTACCTCTTCAGTCTCATCTGTATTATTTTTATAAAAAGCTTTATTGAAATGTAATTCATATTGAAATGTAATTCAGATATACAACTTACTTAGTGTACAGTTACATGGTTGTTTTAATATATTCAGATACATTAGCCATCATCACAGTCAATTTTAGAATATTTTCATCTCAGGAAGAAACCACATTTGATACCACCCTTCTAGCTCCATGTCTCACCAAGCTCTGAATGACCAGGACTCTACTTTGTGTCTCACTAGATTTGAGTATTTGGGACATTTTGTAAGAATAGAATCCTATAGGGACACCTGGGTGGCTTAGCGGTTGAGTGTCTGCCTTTGGCTCAGGTCATGATCCTGGGGTCCTGGGATCGAGTCCCACATCGGGCTTCCCACAGAGAGTTTGCTTCTCCCTCTGCCTGTGACTCTGCGTCTGTCTCTCTCATGAATAAATAAATAAAAATCTTTAAGATATAAAAATTTAAAAAACAGAATCCTATAATGGTCTTTTTTGATAGACTTTATGCACTTAGCATGATGTTTTCATGTAATCTAATCAAACCAGATTTAAAATTCCATTTCTTAATATTTTAAACATGTTCATTTTTTTATTGTTTCATTTCCAATTTTCAGATACATTATTGTTATTTTTTGTGGCCCCTTCAAATCCTTTTTTGAAATAGCCATCATATACTTTTTAAAAAGATCAGTGTTCTGTTTCTGTACAGTACAAGTTCAGTGTAGGTTAAATAGGATTTTATGGGCTGATCTAAGAAAAAAGCTGTTTGTACAAGTGTGTCTATGACAGATGAGCATTTTTTTAAATTTTTTATTTAAATTCCAATTAACATACAGTTCAATATTAGTTTCAGGTGCACAATATGGTGATTCAGTACTCTTCCACACATCTCCTGGTGCTCATCACAGCAAGTGCACTTCTTAATCCCCATCACCTAGTTCACCCATCTCCCCATCTGCCTCTCCTCTGGGAATCATCAGTTTGTTCTCTATAGTTAAGAGACCATTTCTTAGTTTTGCATCTCTCTCTCTCTCTCTCTCCTCTTTCCCCCTTTGTTTTATTCTGTTAAACTGCACATATGAGTGAAATCATATGCTATTTGTCTTTCTCTGACTGGTTTATTTTGCTTAGCATAATACTCTCTAGCTCCATCCATGTCATTGCAAATAACAAGATTTCATTCTTTTTTTTTATGACTGAGTAATACTCCAGATAAATGTGCATATTAAAGTTTCCAATCACTGAATGCTGAATAAAATTTTAGAATATATAATTTGGAAATGAGTTTCTGACCCTGTTTTTCCAATTATGGCACTAAAATGCATTGGAGAAAAGAATGGTTCAATACTTTCTTTAGCAAAAGTATTAGTGGACAGTTTTGCTCTTTTTTTTTCCCTCATTAAATAATACTTTCTAAAGCCTTTAAAAAAACATGATTTAAACATCTAATTTTTTAAAGCTCTAGTTCTTTAAAATAAATACCTTTTTTTGGAGGAGACAGAGAATGAGAAAGAGGGAGGGGCATCGGGAAAGGGCGAGAGAGAATCTGAAGCAGGCTCCACACTCAGTGCATAATTCGACACAGGGCTTGATCATCACCTGAGCTGAAATCAAGAGTTGGATGCTTAACCAACTGAGCCACCCTGGTGCCCCTAAAATATTTTTTTTTTATTGAGGTGCAATTCATATAACAGAAAATTAGTCGTTAACCATTTTAGAGTATACATTTAAATGGCATACAGTATATTTACAATGTGTGCAGCAATCATTTCTGCCTGATTTCAGAACATTTTCATTACCTCAAAGGGCAACCCACACCTGTTAAGCATTCACTCATTTATTTCCCCATCACCTTTTCCTCTTCCCTGGCAACTACTAGTTTGTATTCCCTCCCTATCAACTTCCTGTTCTGGAAGTTCCATTACCCTGGTTCTTCTTCAACTACTAGATCACTGTGCCAAGTTACTTAACTTTGTATTAAAAAAAACCCTTATAATTGCATGATTAACCAAAGATAAGGATTTTGATGGGTTGTATTGATTTTGGTATATAATAATTGTTAGCCAAATTGGAAATGCCTCTTTTACTAAATGAATACAACATTGGAAATTCTGGCGCCTACATAGGCACCTGGGTGGTTCATTTAGATAAGCATCTGACTGTTGATCTCAGCTTAGGTCTTAAGTTCCAGCCTTATGTGGGGCTCCATGCTTTAAAATAAAAAATAAAAGAATTCTGGAGCCTGCGAAGTGATTATGAGCCTGTGGAAATTTTCTCAGATTACTTAATAGAACAAACATTTTCTTGTTTTCCTTCCTTATTAGGATAGGATAATTTAAGTACAGTCATTTCAATTAAAATTTAAGCATATTTTGCCAGTCCTTATTAAAACATTTCTGCTATTTTTAATATGAACTTTCCTTTGGAGTATCAACTATATTTAGACTAAGAAATACTATGTGTGAATATGGGCATTTTTTGCAAGATTTATCAAGATATTTTTATGGATTTTTTTTAATGACCACAAAAACATCGGTTATTTTTGAATCCTATTAAGTAGTGAAAGTACACCAAATAGTATGTTCAAAATCTGTCTAAATTTTTCCTCCAAATCTTTGACCTGTATAGCCAAACCTTTTTTATTAATCTGCCTACTCAGCACTTTTATATCAAATTCAGAAACATCCGTGTTTATTTTTATTTTTAAAGATTTTATTTATTTATTCATGAGAGACAGAGAGAGAGAGAGAGAGAGAGAGAGGCAGAGACACAGGCAGAGGGAGAAGCAGGCTCCATGTAGGGAGCCTGATGTGGGACTTGATCCCAGGTCTCCAGGATCACGCTCTGGGCCGAAGGCAGGCGCTAAACCACTGAGCCACCTAGGCTTCCCAACATCAGTGTTTAAAAGTTAAAGCTTTATTTTGTCTATCACCAGCCTTCTTTTATATTCCTTTCTTGCAATAGCACTGCTAATTTGTTGACTAATTACAACAGATATATATTGTGAACATCAAGTACATGCTGTAGGCGCTGGTCCTATGGTCCTGTGGACAGCCCAGTGAAGTAAGCAGTGAATAATATCATGCTGTATACATTGGTCATACGGTCCTGTGGACAGCCCAGTGAAATAGATTGTGAATAAAAGATATGTAGTTGTCCTTTGCATTAAGTGCAATGACAGGAACAATCTGGGGGCAGTGGTAGATAATGGAGGGGTAGAAGTGCTCCTACCTGCGAGTGGTCTGGGAAAGCTTCTCTAAACCAGTGTCATTGAAACTGAGATACCGCCATCTAGCCAATTGTTGAAGCTTAGGAGTTTTCCTTGGATCTTCCTTCTCTGACGCTCCTCCTGTCCAGTCCCTGTCAGTTCTGTCTTTTGAGTCTCTCAAATTTGGCCCCTTGTCACTTTCTCACTGTCGCTGCCCTAGCTCCATCTCCTGTGCTAATTACTAGAATGTGTTCTGCTCAGTTCCCTGTTTCAACACCCTTTCTCACTTCATTTATCGCACTCCCTTTTTTCCTTGCTGCTTCACCTCACCTAGTACTTTGAGGGAACTGAAGGGCCCTCAAATACGAAATGTTCTTTCATTTCACTTCTGTACCTTTATACTTTGTTGTTTTCATCTCCTGCTGTCACCATCTAGCTAATTCCTTAGCTCAGGGATCTCCAGGAAGCCTTTTCTTCACTCCCTCTCTCCATACCTTTCTCATCACACTTACCCATGTTGCATGCTAAATGTTTTTGTATTTGTAAATTTTGGATGTGGCAAATTTTATTCTTATTTTATGTTCAAATTAGAGTGCTTAATACTTAGAGCATTAGTCCTTGGGTCTTAATCCCTAAGAATTTCATGAGCATTCTGGACCCTTGAAAGTGTCTAGACTATCCACACACAATTTTGTACCAGTTTCAATTCATCCATTGTCTCAGGTAAGAATCCCTAATACAGAATCTCTGTCTCATCCTCAAGCTTCTGTGCTCTGTCACTATTGCTTCCCTTCTACTTTTCTTCCCATGTTCCACTCGTGCCTCAGTTCTTTTGTCCTGTACAGTTCCAGCTTTGGCATTTTTACAGGTGTGATTTCGACTCTGGTCTTCTGATTCCTGATCCCCAGCTCACATAAGCAATGCCATCCTCTCAGATTAATGTTTTACTTAGTTCTTATATCTTTGAATGTTTTTATTTCCTTCCTGCTTCTGAGAGTAAATTAGAAATGTTCTTACTTATGATCTTGTGCATACTTATCACTGTGTGTGTGATTGATGTTTTTCTTAGGCAATAGAGAGCTCTTAGAAGTATCAAACTTCTAAGTATCAGTGTATCTAAGGGGTCCAGCCTATGCTTTTCAAAAAAATTTCAAAAAAAAATTTTTACAGTAAAATTTCATATGACTACTTTCAAAAAAAAATTACAGTAAAATTTCATATGACTACTTCCCAGGTTCCATATACCACAAATGAACCAATATTAATACTCTGTCAGCTTTGTCTATAGGTGAGAATTTTTATCAGGCTAGGCAAAACTTTCAAACATTATATTTTATTTTTATTTTTAAAAATTTTTAAAAGATTTTATTTATTCATGAGAGACATAGAGAGAGGCAGAGACATAGACATAGGCAGAGGGAGAGGGAGAAAACAGGCTCCATGCTGGAACCCTGATGTGGGACTCGATCCCAGGACTCCAGGATCACGCCCTGAGCCAAAGGCAGATGCTCAACCGCTGAGCCACCCAGGCCTCCCTCAAACATTATATTTTAAACATTATTAGAAAGTACCCCAAATTAGTTAATCTCCCTTTCAAGAAAGATGTGTCTTTTTCTAATGGAAGTACATTGAGAAAATAGCTGAGATATGATGAAATAGAAATAAATTCTGAATTGGGAATATTTTTTCTATGTGTTGAATGTATGTGTTTGTGTATTTCAGTTGAAGTAACATTGCTCTGTCATGCCCTTAAAGTGCTTACTAATATTGATGATTGCTATAGACACCAACTCATTGTCATTAAATTCAGTTGAATATTGGAAGCTAAAGCAATGAGAAAGTGCTCCTTCCTTCCATCTGGAGGAATTTTAAGATGACTATTAACTTGAGCAAAGTGGCTTTTGCCTTCATGGGGTTTGGTGATAAAGCTTTGCCACTGTTTTTGCATCAGCTAACTAATATATCTGTATTTTTCCAGAGCCCCAATTCACCATCTGAGAATATGTTTAGTGAAGTACATACTGAGTTTTTTAATGCAACCTTAAGGCCAGTACTATGCATAGTAACATTTACTTTTGAGTAATATATTAATACAGTTACTGCATTTGTTCTGGCTAGTTATTTTTACATTTTGACAAAGCAGGTTAATATCTTAAATACTTTTCAAACTGTATTGATGAAAAAACCCCCAGCAAAGTAAATAATTCCTTTTTGAGGTATTCATCATTATAGCATTAGATTACTTTGAACAGGAAGTCATAAATCATTCTTCCAGTGCTGACCGGTGGTGTTTGTGTGGAAATCTAATTTGATAGCAAAGTGCCTTATGGCTGCCAGGACTTAAGAAGAGGAAAGGTTTAATTGTAAAATTACTGAAAATAACTATACAGAAGTATTAGGAAATTGTATTCCTAATGTACTTTACTTTAGAAGTAAGCATATTACATACTGACTAATCTTTTTAAGCTAATTTTTAGAGTACCAGATCATTTTGACTCAATCATATGTAAAAATTTGGACCTCATTGTCTATATGAATTATGTATAAATGATATTACTCTGTTCCATAGGGTCAAGAAAAATATGGATTATTAAATGTAACAAAAATTACTGAAAATGGGAAAAAAGTTCGGTAAGTACAAAAATCACTAATGTTCTGACCTGTTTTATTTGATTGAAATAAATAAAAATTATGAATATAGTTATATTCTAGTAGAAATGATAAAAAGGTTTCAAATGTATTTTCTAATATGTATGTAGGATTATCATGAAATGTATGAAAATCTTTGTGTTGACATATTTTTTAAGATAATATTAAATTCAGAGGTGATAAAGCAGAAGATTCTGAGCAAGCATTAGCTTTATTTAAAAAATTTTTTTCAGGGGCACATGGGTGGCTCAGTCGGTTGAGTGACTACTTTCAGCTCAGGTCATGATCCCAGCATCCTGGGATCAAGTGTCACATTGGGCTCCCTGCTCAATAGGAAGCCTGTTTCTCCCTCTCTCTCTGCCCCTTCCCCCGTTGTGCTGTCTTGCTCTGTGTCTCTCAAATAAATAAAATCTTTCTTTTAATAATTTTTTTCAGTAAGTAAAAAGCGCACATGGTAAAAAAAAAAAAAAATACACACAATATTTAGCCGAAAGTCAGTCACCCAGCTATGATTTCCAGTCCTCAGAGGCAAATAGGTAAGTATAATGAGATGTAGAATTTTCCTCCATAGATAGTGTATACATATGTATTTTTTTCTATATGCATTGATTTTTTTAGATATATATTTTTTGAAGATTTTATTTATTTGAGAGCGAGAGAAAGAGCACATGCACATGTAGAGGGAAGAGTAGACGAAGAGGGAGAGAGAATCTTGAGCAGACTCTGAGCTCACTGCTGACCTCAATGCAGGGCTCAATCTCACGACCCTGAGATTGTGACCAGAGCTGAAATCAAGAGTCAGATGCTCAACTGACTGAGCCACCAGGTGCCCCAGCATAGATTAATTTTTTAAACATAGTCTTGAGCAGTTTTTTTTGGAGATGGTTCTATTTCCTTGCATGTCAAGCTACCACATTGTTGGGGTTTTTTTTTTAAGATTTTATTTATTTATTCAATGAGAGAGAGAGAGGCAGGCAGAGGGAGAAGCAGGCTCCGTGCAAGGAACCTGATGTAGTACTCTATCCCAGATCCTGGGATCACGCCCTGAGCCAATGGCAGACGCTCAACTGCTGTGCCACCCAGGTGTCCCTACCACTTTGTTTTTAACTGCTGCATGGTTATATATCATGTGGTTGCATCCAGGTTTATTTAGCCATTATGTATTTGCAGGTAGATTTGCAGGTAAATATGCCTATCTATTGCATAAATAGACATTTAGATGTGTTACATGGTTTTGTTGCTGGAAACAGTATTACACTTACATTACATCTTATATAGTTCATTTT
Organism: Vulpes vulpes; assembly: GCF_048418805.1. Lineage (NCBI taxonomy): Eukaryota > Metazoa > Chordata > Mammalia > Carnivora > Canidae > Vulpes > Vulpes vulpes. The sequence continues at coordinate 94,821,561 of NC_132781.1, read as the reverse complement.
GCAAGTGTGTTAAATATCCCTGTTGAACAGATTTTACAAAAGTAGAATTGCTAAGACACAGGCAATAGTCATTTTGATAGTGTTCCAAATTACACACTAAGGCATTGAATCGATTTGTAGTAATAGCAGTGGATTTCTCCACACCTTTGCCAGTTCAATATGTTGTCCATTTTTTTATCTTTGCTAATAGAAATAAGAGAGAAAATGATATTTTTAGTTCGTATTACTTTTTAGTGTGTTAGAATGTATCTTAACCATTTTTGTGTCTTTTTTTGTTGTTGAATTGTGTGTTCATCCTCTTTGTCTATGGGATTGTTGACTTTTTTAGTTAATGTGTAGTACTTCTAATGAATTAAGGAGATTAACTCATTGTAAGCAAGTTGGATTTTCCCTAGTTTTTAAGAACTGCTAAAATGCTATGAGTGTATAGTCAACAGAGATCAGTCTGTTGTCAAGAAGAGTTTAAAATTTACATATAGTTGAGGGTTTTTTTTTTTTTAAAGATTTTATTTATTTATTCATGAGAGACACAGAGAGACAGAGATGTAGGCAGAGGCAGAAGCAGAGTCCATGCAGGGAGCCCAGTGTGGGACTCAATTCCAGGACTCTGGGATCATGCCCTGATCCAAAGACAGACACTCAACCGCTGAGCCACCCAGGCATCCCTATAGTTGAGTTTTTAAGATTTACTTTAATTGAACTGTCTTTGTCACATTTTAGTACTTAGAAGTTTTTCTTTTAAGTGCTCTGAAAAAGCTTTACAAATACTGTACTTATTTGTTCCTTAAATTGTTTCTTGGGTGAAGTCACTTGTGAACAGGATCGGTCTTTTTCCTTTTTCTCCCTTTCTGGGCATATGTAGTGCAGATAGTTCTTTGGCTACTTTCTCTGTTTTCATTGCTGTCATGGTTTTTGTTTTTGTTTTGTTTTGTTTGTGGTAATTAGTTTTTCTATTTCTTTTGGAAAACTTTTGGTGATTTATGTTTTCCTAAGAATATCATCCATTTTCTCATCTTCAAATTTATTTATGTAGAGTTGAGCAAAATAGTTTTTAAATTTCCTGTATATCAGTGGTTCTCGAACAGTTTGATCTGAAGACCCCTTTAAACTCTTACAAATTATTTATTACTGCAAAAACTTTTGTCTATGTAGTTTATAGCTATAGATTTGAGAAATTAAAACTGAGACATTTTAAGTTTTTTAATTCTTTTTTTAAGTTTTTTAATTCTTAAATAATCCATTATGTGTTAACATGAGTAACATTTTTATGAAGAAAAGTCCCTGTATTTCCAATACAAAAATTTTCCGTGAGAAGTGTAGCATTGTTTCACATTTTTGCAAATCTTTAATATTTGCTTTATGGAAAACAGGTAGGTTCTCATATCTATTGGCAGTCTGTTGTGACACATTATTTTGGCTGAACTATATGAAGAGAATCCTCCCTCCCTTTCATATATAAAGTTGGAAAAGGGAGGAGTATTTTAATATTCTTCTTCAATAATTGTGTATGTTTTTCTGCTACACCAAAACCCCGTGAGTTAAAACTGAAAACCTGTTGTGAACTTTTCATATTTAGTTACATCAAAATCAATTGGTTTGTGTTGCATTTTGGACTCCTTACCTATACACAATTTTTTAGCATCTTGTAAATGATTCAGAAAATACTGGTTCAATAAGTTTGCTGACTCTTCAAATGTTGACATATCTTATAATATCAAAGAATTAACAGATCAGGGCAGCCCAGGTGGCTCAGCGGTTTAGTGCCGCCTTCAGCCCAGGGCCTGATCCTGGAGACCAGAGATCTAGTCCCACATCAGGCTCCCTGCAGTGGAGCCTGCTTCTCCCTCTGCCTGTGTCTCTGCATCTCTCTCTTTCTCTGTCTCTCTCTCTCTCAATAAATAAATAAAATCTTAAAAAGAATTAACAGATCAGTAACATCATCAGAAAAGTCATTAGATATTGGAAAATTGTCAACCTCACAGTGGCAGATATGCTAGGTTTTCCAAAATTCTGCTTTCCCTTTGAAAGCTTCAATTTTTTTGTCAACAAATACTGTCCTTTAAATGACAGACTCACTTCATTTATTTTTGAGATAATATCTACCTGCCAAATACTCAACTGTAAATAACCATAGTGTGACCATCAGTCATTTTTATTTTCCAGGAAAAAAAATGTGACTAATTCTGTTCGTAACTCCATTACACGAGTGCTTCAGTCTTTGGGGAACTATTGTTAACTCAGTATTCAAATATCCAATATTCTTCGGTATAATTACTAGTTCTACAGTTTTTCTAGTTTTGAAAATTAAATTCAAAAAGTTTATTTAAAGTGGAAATATATTGATTTTACTATTTTTTCAGAGGAGGGAGTTAGTAGATACTCTCTATAGAAATAGAAGATTGAGTATAAAATGAACTTCCAAATAAAAATAAATCCCTTCTTGGGACACCTGGGTGGCTCAGTGGTTGAGCATCTGCCTTCGGCTCAGGATGTGATCCTGGGATCCAGGATCAGTCCACATCAGGCTTCTTGCGGGAGTCTGCTTCTCCCTCTGCCTGTGTTTCTGCCTCTCTCTCTCTGTCTCTCTCTGTCTCTGTCTCTCTCTTTCTCTGTGTGTGTGTGTGTGTGTCTCTCATGAATAAATAAATCTTTTAGACACTCAACCACTGAGCCACCCAGGTGTCCCAAGAATAGGGATCTTAGACTGTTCACTTCAGGGGGAAAAGCATTAAGTGCCATAAGATGAGGACTTAAAATGGTAAAAACTGTGGATAAATCTACAATAAAGATCTAATCATTAGGAATAGCCATTCACCAAATAAGTAGCAGTAACAACCATAAGCAAAATCAATAGGAAATAAAAGGAAAAATAGTAGAAACTCAATAGAAGTAAACTTAATTTCACTTTTAATCCATGAAGTTCAAGTATACATAAAATAATAAGATAGGTCTAATTGATATTAAATTCTACATTCTGAAAATAGAGAATAATAAACCTTTTGAGTGCCTTTAGAGTTTTTAAAAACTGTCGGTATGTTTGGCAGTAAAGGTAGGCCTTAAATTTGTAGTAGACATATTTGACATTCATTTTAGCCTGTCAACAATTAAATTCCCTTATAAAGTAATTATTGGTTGTCTCTGAAATGTGGATTGAAGGAGAAGAAATGGGGAACCTTCATCTTTATACATTTTTATATTTAGAGTTTTGATATATATGTGTTGATTTTGTAATTTATGACAATAAAAAAAAAACCCTCATCTTAGTAACCCCAGTGATCAGTGAATATGTAATTTATTGTACCTAGTATCTACTGGTTGTACCTAGTGTCTACCACTTACCTAGTGTAGCCTTATTAGGGGAAGGGAGATAGCCAAGAAACATAAAATAATTTGTATATATAAAGAATTAGGTGAGTGATCCCTAGGTGGCGCAGCGGGTTTAGCGCCTGCCTTTGGCCCAGGGCGCGATCCTGGAGACCCGGGATCGAATCCCACGTCGGGCTCCCGGTGCATAGAGCCTGCTTTTCCCTCTGCCTGTGTCTCTGCCTCTCTCTCTCTCTCTCTCTCTCTCTCTCTCTCTGTGTGTGTGTGACTATCATAAAAAAAAAAAAAAAGAATTAGGTGAGGTGAACATGTTTGCTTAGTTTTTAATCATGAATAATTCTTGCCAGATACAGAGTTCAAGTAAGGCTACTTCAAAATAAATTGGTACCTTTGATTGTCAATGTGCTGGATTACCATGTGGACATAATTATATAATTATTCTAATAATATATCTCTATTAGCTTCATTTGTTTGGGGGCCTTGATGGTCAGTTTGGAACCATAAAATGAATGTAATTCTATTAGCATTATGTCCTCAGTAAAAACAGTGAGAATGTCAATAATGAATGTAAATTGTGGACAACATTGATAACTAGGTTATATGTAATTTTTCAGTTTGGTTGGAAAAACTGAATAGCAGAGCTTTAGTTGGTTGTCTTTATAATTACAGAAAGAACTGGTTGTCTTCTTGGGCTGTGTTACAAGGTTCCTCTTTACTCTTCACCAAAACTCAAGGAAGCAGCACAAGTTGGGTAAGTATTTCTTCTCTTTGAAGGATTTACAAATTTAAATTATGTGGATAGTTGTGCACCTAAATTTTGTGAAGTATTTCAGAGTTCTAGCCACAGCTGGTGTGCAAATAAAAGTAAAGTTTATAAAAGATGTGTTTTGACTTGTAACCAAAGAGGAGGGCTAATTAGAAATCTGATTAGTTGTATTAATAAAATCAACAGTCTGTTTTATCTATTGAACTGAAAGGTGGGCTTATTACTTGGACATTCTAGAACAAAATATCTCTCTTAATTCAGTTCCAGGATATTACAAGTTTTCCCTGCTGTCCGAAAGCAGAGTGCTTCTATGAACCCTTGTAAATTACCATTCATTTATATGGAAAAATTTTTGAGCATTCTAAACAGCCCCTCCCCCCACAAAAAAAAAGTCTCTTTTGGGCTTTTCTGATACCTTAGGATATATTTCCCTACTGGATGTACAAAGGAGCAAAAATACAGATGCTCACACAGTCAAAACTATGGTACATTGATGCTAACTAACGTGCAAGAGTGTGGTTTCCTGAGAAGGAGCTTGGCAGGCCACTTTGGTAGCTCAGAGTACGAGCTGTCTTCATAATTGTTCACTGCACAACAAACATTGAACACTCTTTTCACTTTTACCTTTTTAAATTTTTTTTAAATTTTTTTTATTGGAGTTCAATTTGCCAACATATAGCATATCACCCAGTGCTCATCCCGTCAAGTGCCCCCCTCAGTGCCCATCACCCAGTCATCCCAACCCCCCACGCACTTCCCTTTCTACTACCCCTTTTTCGTTTCCCAGAGTTAGGAGTCTCATGTTCTGCCACCATTTTTACCTTTTTTAATAAAAGTAAAAACGACTCATATTTGTTTTGGTTAGCAAAACAGGTACTAATGTATGTCTTTTGTGAAAGCAAAGTGGTGTAATGTGAACTTTCAAAAAGCAGGGGACATCTTTCTATAAAGCTTTCTTGTGCTTGTGAATTAGCTGATTCAGATATTTAGTCAGAAAATAAGCAGAAATATGTCAAGCCCCACCTTGAACTGTGATCTGATCTTTGGATACTAATCAGTGATTCAGGTGTACATATCTATATATAAGGTCAGCCAGCTTTTAGAAGAATAAATGTACCATTACTTGTGGGATTTTTTTTTTTTTAAGATTTTATCCATTTATTCATGAGAGACATGGAGAGGGAGAGAGAGGCAGAGATAGAGGCAGAGGGAGAAGCACGCTCCATGCAGGGAGCCCAATATGGGACTCGATCCCCAGACTCCAGGATCACGCCCTGGGCCAAAAGCAGGCGCTAAACCTCTGAGCAAGGCAGGGGTTACTACTTGTGGGATTTGGAAGTGTTTTCTATATCTCAGTGTTTACTATTGTTACTCTTCAGTTAATTTGTAATACAAATACTATAAAAATTACGACTTGTGACATATAATAGCTACACTTTTTGAATGTTTACTATGTATCAGGTACTGTATCAGGGCAGAAGTTTATCATCCCCTCTACCCCTTTTATAGTTGAGAAAATGAGGTATAAAACAGTTAAGAATCTTGCTGAAGGTTGTATACTTAGCTAGTAAGTGGCAGATCTAGGTGGCGGTTGTCTCCAGAGTCTATGCTCTAGATATTTCCAGAAATTTTTGTAATTAAGTTTGAAAGGTCAGTGCTTAAATAAAATTTAAAATGAAATCAATCTAATGTCTTTAGTCTGCTTTATCTCCTACCTTAGCCAATATTTTCTTACATTTACTGAATGTCTTTAAAATTAGCAGGACCGGGAACCCTGGGTGGCGCAGCGGTTTGGCGCCTGCCTTTGGCCCAGAGCGCGATCCTGGAGACCCGGGATCGAGTCCCACGTCAGGCTCCCAGTGCATGGAGCCTGCTTCTCCCTCTGCCTGTGTCTCTGCCTCTCTCTTTCTCTCTCTGTGACTATCATAAATAAATAAAAATTAAAAAATAAATAAATAAAAATAAAAATAAAAAAATAAAATTAGCAGGACCTATGGACCTTATATTTGATGAAAAAGAAATCCATTTTTAAAATTCAAGCAGATTCTACTCATCTATGTTTATAATGCAGCCATTTAACAATCTTCAGAACCAGAAATGTCACAGAGCATGTTTGTCCACAAATACTTTTGGTATGGCAACCCCAAAATCTTCTTGATTGGGACTAAAATGAACATTCTAGATACTTTTTCTGTTTGCCTTACCACTCCTTTGATTTGCTTCATTGTGTAGTCAATACAGTGGAACTGACCTGTGATATACTTTCCATATTTAAAGATTAAAATTTTAGTTTCACTTACCTTAAAGTAAATTGATAATTATGTGTTTCTCCTTTTTTTCCCCCTGAGGTAAAGCATGTGGTACTTTTTATTTGTGTTACTGCATTTCTACAGGGTTATGCAATTATTTCTTCTTCCTACTTATGGCTCAACTTTTATTTGAAATTGAGTGTAGGAAATGAATTAAGAGGAATGGAGAAGCAGAGATTAATAAGTAATCTTTTAAAAAGCTAGATAATGGTCATTTTTTTTGTAATTACTGATGCTTAAAGATCAGAGGTTGTGGTGTATACCAATAAAAGAGCATTGTGGTAAGAGGCATCATTTAGGTAGGCAGACTTGTATGCTTTTAAAAGAAAACAAAAAACTTCATTTTAAAATAAAAATTTTCAGTGAGTACATCAGCATGTGATTGTTAGTACCTAAGGCTGGTTGTATTTTATTTAAGGTTTTTCTCTTAAAGATCTTACATAATTCAGAACTCATAATTAAATCTAATCCTGACAAATCCTGTGAGGTATTTCTGTTTATCAGCCAAAGTTGTGTCACTGTGTTACCATGTGGCAATAGCGGAAGCATAGTTTAAAATTCAGAGCTAGCCAATTTTGAAATTGCAGATTTCTTAATGAATTTTAATTATAGGGATTTGCTATTTGAATTTTTGTCCTTAAATGAAATTTTACTAACATATGAATAATACAGTATATTATCATTTCAGATTAGTATAATTAAATAAAAATACTCATACTGTATTTATAGTCTCAATAAAAACTAAACAGTTGTGACAAGTGATAACATGCTTGGTTGTGCAGTCAATTCTTAATTTTTGTTTTATGGCAAATTTAAAGATGACTGTCTTGCTTTATCTTTTTGTATGTAACACCTATGAAAGGATTGAAAACTAAATGGTCTAAATAAAAGCAAGTAAGATTATTCACATAAGTGTGCAAATGTGTATAATGTATTTTGGCATTATACAACATTCATAAATATTAAAAATCGGTAATTATGTAAGAGGCTTCTTAATTCTGTTAATGCAACTGTTAAAAAGGAATTGAAAACAACACCACCACCACCATAGTTTTGTTTCTATACTCAGCCACCAAGTTGATTTGTTGTAGGTAAAATGTACCCTGTTTGTATAATGAAATCACACCTTACCTGAGGATGAGATTCTAAGGCTAGTATTTAAGTCAAAAAGACAAAAATCAGCTATAGTGAAAATTACCCTTGAGTATCTCCTTAGGAAGGTGGTATTAGTAGAAGTTGGTCTGTAGCAGAGCCAGTTTTTGCCTTTGAGGTTGGAAGAGATTGCTTTTCCTCCAGTTGAATTTGATGATGTATGTTATTGTTGTTGTTGTTTGGTTTATGTTAAGGGGCCATGTTACAGACATTTGGTTCTTTAAAAATTAGTTTTCACACTTAGTGCAGAAACCTATACCTAGATCCACTCGAAGAAAGATCAGATTCACGTCTTTTGCTCACTCCAGAGCATATACTCATTGACTAAAGGCTGAGTAAGGTCACCCACACTGAAGTTGTTTTTTGTTTTTGTTTTTACATAATTCGCACTTTGTATTTAGTTTTGGTTCTATGGATAGTTAATGTTGAGTAAACAGAATATATATATGCAGTACGCAACTCCATTATATAAGATAAATTTTACGTGGATGCTGTTGATCATCCAGTGAGCCTTCCTTTCTACTTTAGGCTGGACACATTCCAGTGTTTTCTGTATAATATTACACTGGATTGTGATATCAGTAGCCTAAATTATAGATTATACATGCTTTTTTCTTACTTCATTTCACCTAGTTGGTGCAACAGACATAAAAGCCTGTTTTGTTCTAGGCATTGTGTTAAGTTTTCCAATTTAGAAGTAAGTAACATAGTCTTTGTCTTCGTGGCTTCTACTGTAATGGGGAAGACCAAGAAGGGCACAGTGACCATATGACATGACCTTGTGCTCCCTTTCAGATACCATTCATCATATTCTGGATTGTTAACAAAAATCACCCCACATATATCACTTATTTGAATTTACTTAGACATCCTTTTAAATTTCTAAAATTTGTCTCTTTTGGGGCTAGATAATTGTGTCATAGGGGCTCTCCTATAAATGGTATGGTATTTAGCAGAAGACAGTAGCATCCCCACCTCCAGTTGTGACAAACTACATGTATATCTCTAGACATTGTCAGGTGTCCCCTAGATTGCCTGTGGTTGAGAACCACTGCCCTAGAGGAAGGGGAATGTAGGGGTCACTCCCAAGAGAGGACTTAAGAAAAGGATACCAGAGGACATTGCCTGGCCGGTCACGAGGAGGAAGCTCCGGGATTTCTGAGGAGAGGGCTGAACAAGGTGGCAGTGGGCCAGAGGTACGCTGTATTTAGTACTCCTCAGGTCTTCTATTGTAAGACCTGACCTATCTAAGACAAGTCTGTTTAATGTAATCAAAAACATACACCTTAAAAATAAAACATGATTTATGTAGTAAGAGAGTTAGAAAATATTCTGAGATATAAATGCTAGGGCCTTTACAAAAATATTTGGAGGTTAAACCTTGTGTTGTGTCTGCTTGTAGAATTGTATTTTTGTTGTAATTTGTTCCATATGCTTTTCTCATGTGTCATTTTGCCGTTGTGCATTATTATGACATCATTTTCTTCCCTTTCTCCATCAACTCATTCTGCCAACAGGGCTTAGTCCCTGAGCTCTTGCTTTTGCTGCTTTCTTCTTGGAAAAATTCTGTCAGTCATTGGTCTGCATATGTGAAATCTGACCCTGTTTCAGCTGTCACTGTATGTGTTCTTGTTGCATGCCCTTTGCTACAATAATTTCATTTTCTTTGCCCCAGATATATGGAGGGATGTATGATAACATGGGACTAGAGTTTGTAAAAGGACAAATAACAAACACAAAATTTTGCCAACCATATTGAATGCATTTTTACCAGCATTCCATGCCTGGTCATTGTATTTGGTTGCTTTGTCATACTTGGTTAGTTATTTGTATCTTAGGCAAACCATTTCAAAGCATGTGATGACCAGTTAAGTACATTGATTTTTATCATGCGACTAATTGTGCACATTTAAGTTTTATAACTTTTGAGATATACCATTTACTCAGGATGTTATCTTTGCCTTGTTGTAGCTATATGGTTAATTAAATGTCTTTTAAATGACAAAAGGTACTTAAGACCGAGACTATAGAATAGTTAAAATTTTTTTGATTGTTATTATGATTCCACTAATAAAAATTTCATATAATACCTAAACTTTGTTTTGATTCCACTAATAAGTTGAATATAATTTCCTAAATACTGTTTTGTTGTAACAAGTGTTTAAGTCCATGTTGCTAGCTGAAAAGATGAAGTCAACCCATTTATTTTTTTTAATAATAAATTTATTTTTTATTGGTGTTCAATTTGCCAACATACAGAATAATACCCAGTGCTCATCCCATCAAGTGCCCCCCTCAGTGCCTGTCACCCATTCACCCCCACCCCCCGCCCTCCTGCCCTTCCACCACTCCTAGTTCGTTTCCCAGAGTTAGGAGTCTCTCATGTTCTGTCTCCCTTTCTGATATTTCCTACCCATTTCTTCTCCCTTCCCTTATATTCCCTTTCACTATTATTTATATTCCCCAAATGAATGAGAACATATGTTTGTCCTTCTCCGATTGACTTATTTCACTCAGCATAATACCCTCCAGTTCCATCCATGTCGAAGCAAATGGTGGGTATTTGTCATTTCTAATGGCTGAGTAATATTCCATTGTATACATAAACCACATCTTCTTTATCCATTCATCTTTCGATGGACACCGAGGCTCCTTCCACAGTTTGGCTATTGTGGACATTGCTGCTAGAAACATCGGGGTGCAGGTGTCCCGGCGTTTCATTGCATCTGTATCGTTGGGGTAAATCCCCAACAGTGCAATTGCTGGGTCGTAGGGCAGGTCTATTTTTAACTCTTTGAGGAACCTCCACACGGTTTTCCAGAGTGGCTGCACCAGTTCACATTCCCACCAACAGTGTAAGAGGGTTCCCTTTTCTCCACATCCTCTCCAACATTTGTGGTTTCCTGCCTTGTTAATTTTCCCCATTCTCACTGGTTCAACCCATTTATTAAATGTGAAGTTACTGAGTAGTTACTGACATTATGAATAGTGCATAAAATATCACCAGGTTGTTGGGTAAGTTCTATTTCCAATGACAAACATAATTTGACTAGAAAATACTTTAAGAAATGAAATTTCCTGTAACAGATCTTTGACCTTAAGATTACAATTCATTAGCCCTTAAGGATTTTAAAACCTATAAACCTTTCAGTAAATAGGAATGCTATTTTCTATTCTTAGTTAACAGACTAAGCAAAAATTTAACTTAATGAAGGCAAGATGGAGTGTAAGTCTATATTTAACATGAATTTTCTGCTACTTACTAATCTTTTCCTTATCAGGTTAACAAAATATAATAGCTAGCTAAGTGCTTTTTCTTTTCAAACCACCCTTGTCAGCTGTCTTCCTATTCTTTTCACAGTACCCTATTAAGTTGCTGAGGCTTTATAGCATCTGGCTCTAGTTATAATTTCTAACAAAGGCTGAATGAAAGAATATGGGGCTTAGAGTTTTCTGTTTTTACAGGTTACTGTTGTTGACAGCATAAATAGTCGATAAGGAAATAACTTTTGAAAGCACAGAATCAGGTTTAGAGAATGTTTATTAGGTGGAAAAGCACTTGATATCTTCCAGATACTTTTTATATGTATGTAAGAATATTGCCTTACCTTTTTGAACACATCATTTTACCTAGTCATATAGTCTAGGATTAATTCCAAGAAATGGAATTGCTAAAGCCAAATGATACACGTGTTTGTAAATTTGCAAATACAGTGTTACCAATTTTCCCTTTCTAGGCATTGTTCCAGTTTATACTCCACTTGCATATGAAGGCCTGTTATTCTATGAAAAACATAGTTTTTCATCTAACTTCTGGAATATTTTTTCCTACACTGATGGGTGAAAAAAGATTTTTTTTTTGTTTTTTTTTTTTTAAATTTTTTATTTATTTATGATAGGCACACAGTGAGAGAGAGAGAGAGGCAGAGACACAGGCAGAGGGAGAAGCAGGTTCCATGCACCGGGAGCCTGATGTGGGATTCGATCCCGAGTCTCCAGGATCGCGCCCTGGGCCAAAGGCAGGCGCCAAACCGCTGCGCCACCCAGGGATCCCGAAAAAAGATTTTAATGTGGCTTTATTTTATATTTTTCTTACGAAGATGGAAGTTGAGCCATTTTATTTCCTTTTCTATGAATGATATATTTATGTATTAGAGACATTTCAATTTTAAAGTAGGAATTGCTATTTTATGATAAAGACAAAAATTTGAGGTAATCACCTATTTGGTTTATTGTTAATAATGTAAAATTGGTCTTAATTATTTCTGTTTCTGATGAACATCACAAAGATTTTCCCTTTTTTTCTAAAATGAAGTTTGGGAGCAATCAATCCAAGCCAGAGTTCACAGTGGACCTTAAGGGGGCGACGGTAGAGATGGCTTCGAAGGATAAATCCAGTAAAAAGAATGTGTTTGAGGTAATACATTTGTTTTCTAAGTATAATTCACATTCTTTTTTTTTTTTTCTTATAAAGATTTTATTTATTCATGAGAGACACACAGAGGCAGAGACATAGACAGGGGGAAAAACAGGCTCCCAATGTGGCACTCGATCCCAAGACCCTGCGATCATGACCTGAGCCAAAGGCAGACGCTTAACCACTGAGCCACCCAGGTGCCCCCAAATTCTTAACCATAGTAATTGGATGTTCTTTTTTTTTTTTTTTTTTTGAGTTCTTTTGAGCTGTATTTCAATGTGACCGATTAGGACAAAGTTAAGTCAGTTTAGTATCATAATTTAAGGTTAAAAAAAAACTGGCATAAAGAGCTGGCTTCATTTGTGTAAATCATTGGATCTTAGATTATAGATCACAAGTATTTGTTCCACAGCCTTGCCTTTCCCCTACCAATGGTAAAAAGGGTGTGGTTTCCTTTATCTACCAAATCTAATGTTGAAAAATAAATTGAAATCTTTCCATTTGGTCATTAAAAATCTCTTCCAGTAGGGGTGCCTGGGTGGCTCACTCCATTAAGTGTCTGCCTTTGGCTGAGGTCATGATCTCCAGGGTCCAGGGTTCAAGTCCCATGTCAGGCTCCCTGTTCAGAGTGGGGAGTCTGCTTCTCCCTCTTCCTTGGCCCCCTCCCTGCTTGTTCTCTCTCTCTCTTTCTTTCTCATTCTCTCTCAAATAAGTAACCCTCCCCTAGAAATATATGATTCTGTATCAGTTATTTATTACTGCACATCAGACCATTTCAGGATTTAGTAGCTTAGGAAAAGAACAGTTGTGTTTGTTCAGTTTGGCCTATGCTAAACTGTGAGTGATCCTTCTGATCTCAATGTGGGACCATTCATGAGGCTTTTAGCCCTTCAGTGGCTTACCTGCACCTGGTTGGTCTAGTTCACATGTCTGGTGTCGGTGCCAGCAGTATGCTAGGGCTCCTTTCTTATAAGATCTCTCACTCTCAAGGAGGCTACCCCCGGCTTCTTCACATTGGCAGTGTCAAGGTTCCAGGAGGGTGAGGGTGAAAACTATACTTCCCCTTAGATTTAGAAGTCACACATCAGTGTATTCCATTGGTTAAAGCAAGTCGGAAAGCCAGCTGAGTTTTCAGGGTTGTGGGGAACTAGATAGAGCCCACCTGTTGATGAAGGCATAGTAAAAGTTGCATTACCTTACAGAAGGTTGTGTATAGAGATTGGAAGAATTTTTCAGACTGTTTTTGCAAGCAGTCTTCCAGATCCCAGTCTGCCTTTATAGCCTCATGTGTCAGCCCTATCCTGTCTTATTAATGCAGTTGCTGTTTTCCAAGTGAAACCTAAGTTTTCCTGCTCCTGTGATTTTTACTCTTTATTAGTACTGACCCACGGCAGTCTCTGCTTGTCAGGTGTTAACCTATCTTCCAGGACCCATCATAAATGCTCCCACAACACTGATAATTCTTTTTAATTTCTGCTTTTAAAATAGTATTTAATGTAGTGTACCTTAGGTCATCATCTGTTGTAAATTATCCCACTAGATGATTTTTTTTTTTAAGCAGAGAGACTATATTTTCCTTATCTTTAAGAAAGAACTCCTAACAGAGTATCTTATATGCAGTGAATATTCAGTATTGGTTGACTGCCTTGACCCACTCTCTTGAAAGAACTACAAGAAATGAAATCAGTGTTTCCTGATTTAGCCTTACAGTTTCAATAAGTGATTTCAGAGTGAAAACAAATCTATGGTTGAATAAGTTAGGCAGTGATACAGATGTTTTTCTTTCCTTAGAAAATCAGAGCACCCTGGGATGTCAAAGCCCTGAGACTTTTTGAAGGAAAGACTCTTGTTTAACGTTATTCAGAATTTCCCAAATTAATATAGAACTGGTTTTTAAAAAAATTTTTTTTTGAAGAATACCTTTTTTAAACATTACTTCAGGAACTATGTTTGAGGCATATGTCTCAGAATGTTGTTTGGGTACATTGCCATATGTTCCTCGAGGAAAAAAATAAACAGTTACCAGACAGAAATTAGGAGGAATGCTTTCTCCTAACACCTGAAAATATTTCCTCTATCAAGTGTAAGTAACTTTGAACCAAAGAGATTATACATAAATTGGTTACTGCCTTCATGTAGAATAATACATAATGTCCTTGAATTCATAATTTTGACACAATTTATTACTGCTTTTGCCCAGAAGTGACATAACATTTATCGTCTGTGCCTTCTCTTTGTACTAAGCCATTATATTTATTTGCCTATTAAGTAGGAAATAATGAAAGTTTAACTCTTTTATATATTTTTTTCTACATTTATTTTTTAACTGGAGAGAGAAAAACATTCCTCAGATTTACATAAAAATATAGATTTTATTTCTTTACAAGTGGATTTTGTTTCAATTCTAGTCAAAAATGCATAGCTTTGGTACTTGAACTCATTTTTTTAATGATACAGTGTATACTAGATTTCAGCAAGTTTCATGGCATTTGTGTGATGGAATATGGGAATCTAAATTATTAGATTTTCATTGAGAATTTTTTGTGAGAAAAATGTCATGTTTTATAAAACAATTCCTCTGGGATTATTTTATATTAAAATAAAAGATATTCCATTGCTGTGCATTAACCTTTAGTCACTACATGGCATCTAGTCTTCTGCTGGTCCGTGGACTTTTGCTTAAATATATTCATTTATTTGGGGGCCCCTGGCTGGCACAGTTAGTGGATTGTGTGAATGTGGATCTTGGGATTGTGAGTTCAAACCTCACATTAGGTGTTAGAGATTACCTTAAAGTAAAAATACAATCTTAAAAAATAGATATATTTTTCATTTACTTGGTTGAAAGCACTAACCATATTCTTTTCCTCCCCTCCCCTCCCCTTTTCTCTAAAGCTGAAAACCCGTCAAGGAACAGAACTGCTAATTCAGTCTGATAATGACACTGTTATTAATGATTGGTTTAAAGTTCTTAGTAGTACTATCAATAATCAGGTATGTGTTTGACTTAGGTAAATTTTTTCACTTCAAGGCTATTTTTCTTTTCTGCTTTCTAATTGGTTATTGCATATCTAGTTTCCAGTTGATTTGTGATAAAATACTTTTTTAATATGTATTTTGATGAGAGATAGGAAAGTCAATGGTAGTTTAGCAGATCCTTGGGGCTGGTGATTGATTTAACATTCTCAATTATATACTATTGGCTACTAGTGGATTTTAAGTAATTTTCACATGAGATTCAAAAAGAAGTAGTTCGAGAAGAGGGACAAACCATCCTTAGACATAGTATATATTCAGTGACCAATGAGTTGGGAATAGTACTATTTGGTGAAGACAGGTCCTACCTAGGTAAAGGTATGAAGTGAATGAAGCTGTAGCCTCTTCATGAGCACTTTTTCTTTCCTCATGACACCTCTAGCTACTGCTGGAGGTGTTTTAGTTCTCCCCCATCCCCCAAAAAGGGAGATAGGTGTTCAGTACCCTCCTGTTCCTGGTATATTTCCTCTTGTGGGTGTGTGTGTAATATATATATGTATATGTATGTATATATATGGTAGGTACATAATATGTTACATAATGTATGTAGTGTGTGTGTGTGTGTGTGTGTGTGTGTATATATATATATACACATATATATATATAAAACAACCAAAAAGAATCTCAAATTTATATTCTGCAGCTGTGTTAGAGCAAGAAGAAACAGGGGCTATATATTTTTGGACTATATTCTTATCTTCTCAGTGTATGGGGACATGGCTTCTCATTAAGGGTCATATGTCATGGACAAAAAGGAAAGTGAATACTTATGGGAGTGTGTTATGGTTTTAAACTAAACAAACCATATCTGGGGGCATCACAATGCCAGATTTCAGGTGGTACTACAAAGCTGTGGTCATCAAGACAGTGTGGTACTGGCACAAAAACAGACACATAGATCAATGGAACAGAATAGAGAACCCAGAAGTGGACCCTCAACTTTATGGTCAACTAATATTCAATAAAGGAGGAAAGACTATCCATTGGAAGAAAGACAGTCTCTTCAATAAATGGTGCTGGGAAAATTGGACATCCATATGCAGAAGAATGAAACTAGACCACTCTCTTTCACCATACACAAAGATAAACTCAAAATGGATGAAAGATCTAAATGTGAGACAAGATTCCATCAAAATCCTAGAGGAGAACACAGGCAACACCCTTTTTTAACTCGGCCACAGTAACTTCTTGCAAGATCCATCCACGAAGGCAAAAGAAACAAAAGCAAAAATGAACTATTGGGACTTCATCAAGATAAGAAGCTTTTGCACGGCAAAGGATACAGTCAACAAAACTAAAAGACAACCTACAGAATGGGAGAAGATATTTGCAAATGACGTAACAGATAAAGGGCTAGTTTGCAAAATCTATAAAGAACTTATTAAACTCAACAGCAAAGAAACAATCCAATCATGAAATGGGCAAAAGACATGAAGAGAAATCTCACAGAGGAAGACATACACATGGCCAACATGCACATGAGAAAATGCTCTGCATCACTTGCCATCAGGGAAATACAAATCAAAACCACAATGAGATACCACCTCCCACCAGTGAGAATGGGGAAAATTAACAAGGCAGGAAACCACAAATGTTGGAGAGGATGCAGAGAAAAGGGAACCCTCTTACACTGTTGGTGGGAATGTGAACTGGTGCAGCCACTCTGGAAAACTGTGTGGAGGTTCCTCAAAGAGTTAAAAATAGACCTGCCCTACGACCCAGCAATTGCACTGTTGGGGATTTACCCCAACGATACAGATGCAATGAAACGCCGGGACACCTGCACCCCGATGTTTCTAGCAGCAGTGTCCACAATAGCCAAACTGTGGAAGGAGCCTCGGTGTCCATCGAAAGATGAATGGATAAAGAAGATGTGGTTTATGTATACAATGGAATATTCCTCAGCCATTAGAAATGACAAATACCCACCATTTGCTTCAACATGGATGGAACTGGAGGGTATTATGCTGAGTGAAGTAAGTCAATCGGAAAAGGACAAGCATTGTATGTTCTCATTCATTTGGGGAATATAAATAATAGTGAAAGGGAATATAAGGGAAGGGAAAAGAAATGTGTGGGAAATATCAGAAAGGGAGACAGAACATAAAGACTCCTAACTTTGGGAAACGAACTAGGGGTGGTGGAAGGGGAGGAGGGCAAGGGGGGCGTGAATGGGTGACAGGCACTGGGGGGGGCACTTGACAGGATGAGCACTGGGTGTTATTCTATATGTTGGTAAATTGAACACCAATAAAAAATAAATTTATTAAAAAATAAAAAATAAAAGCTACATTGTAAAAAATAAAAATAAACTGAACAGACTGAAAAAAAAGTTGGGAATCATATGCTTTAGTAGAGATTGAGCCGTCTTTCAGAGACTGTAGGTGAAACCTCTTTACTAATAAGATTTGTGACTCTTACTGAGGTATCATATGGGTTTCATTTTTTCACTTATAAAATAGAGATGTTGGATTTGATTGTCTCCAAGTACCCTTTTAAGCTCCAAAATTTTTATGATGCACTCAATTGAAAACAACCAGATTTGCAATCTTCAGTATTAACTCTTCCTCCTTTTTCACCCCTTCTACCCACCTATATAAATACTCTTCTTTTGCAGTTTGTAATATTGTATATTTCTGAATCTTGTCTTTTCCTTTCCATTTATTTTTGAAACCACTATCAGGACTTTGTATGATGAGTCCCTTCCTAAGCAGTTTTTCTTATTTCATCTTATCTGCCACCAATCTATTCTTAATATCATTGCTGTATGAAACTTCCTAATGTTAACTGTATAATCCTCTCCTGCTCAGTAAGCCTTCCATGACTCTTATTAAAATTCAACAACCTGAGCCCGATCTACTTAAATGTACCTTTTACTCTACCCAATATGGGCTTTCAGCTCTAGTTACTATACTCCGTCCCTAATCCCTTGAAAGCAAGTATGGCTGCATTCATTTAACAAACGTGGGAGTGTTTCATGCACTGGAGATACATAGGAGCATGCAACCATGTGCCATACCTTTCTGTGTGAAGTTTATAGCCAAAGATAGATCACTGAAGACAGACAACTTGGCAGTTAGTACATTGAAATGTGATGAAGCTTATGATGGTGAGGGATATATAACTTATTATAAAAACTTTAAGTAGGGACTAACCTAGTGTAGAGGCCTGGGGAGGCCTTGTAGAGAAAGTGGTTTTTTTTGTTTGTTTGTTTGTTTGTTTAGTTTTGTTTTGTTTTTCAATCGAAGCTTGTAGGATCAGGGAATCAGCCAAGTGAAAAGAGAGTAACATATTGTTGCCTGTGAAATTTAAAATATATACTGTTTACAAAGTGGCAAAAGATACTATAGAAATATGCACAATAAGTTTAGAAAGATGCACAAGACTTCTGCAAGGAAAATTGCAAAACTTTATTGAGAGACATTGAAGAAAATCTAATTATATGAGAAGTAAGTATGTTATGTTCATGGATTAAAATATTCAATAATGTAAAGATATAATATTCTTCCAAATGATTTATAAACTTATAAACGAGATTTTTGAATCTCATTCAAAATCCCAGTAGGTTTTCTGGTGGAACTTGCCAAGCTTATTCTAAAATTCATACTGGAATATAAAGGGTAAAAATATCCAAGACACTCTTGAAGAAGAAAGTGGAAGGACTTGATCTGTCAGATATCAAGACTTCTGTATTAGTTAATACAACATGCTGTACTGGGATAGAGCTACAGACCAGTGGAACAGAATAAAGAACCTAGAAACCCACCTATCTTTGGATACTTCATGCCATATATCACTGTAGAAAAATAAGGAAGAATAAACTTGAAAGTAAATGGTACTGGGTCAACTGGATATCCAAGAAGAAATTAGAACCTTTCCTAACACTATACACAAAAATAAGTTCTAAATGGAATAAGGACATCAGTATGAAAGGCAAAGCAGTGCTTTTAGCTTTGAGAACTCAGTTTTTAAACCTGCAAAAATGACTGATTAGGCTATACATGAGCTCAAGGATTTCTTTCAATGTCCAACATCCATGAATCTGAGTGTGATTGCTAGTTATACAAAATATGATATGATAGTTATGATACAAAATATAATTTGAAAGGATTGTTGGTGTGAAAAATTAATGTGCCATTGGCTAGTTAGCTTTATCTTATACTGTTAGCACAGAATGTAGCTTCATCATGTTCCCTCACTGTAGCTTGTAGTCTGACCTTTTAACTCTTGTTACTGTCATTCTTATGTATTTAATTTACATGTGGGAGATATAGTATATATAGTATACTATATATATATATAATATACTATAGTAGTATATAGTATATATTAGTTTATTAGGTTTATTAGTATATAAAACCATCATCCTGTGAATTATCAGCATTTTTTTCTTTTATGAAGTTTAAAATTAATGAATTCCCCTTATCTAGGGGGTAAAAGTATTTTTAAAGATTTACCAAGTATCTAAATCATATATGCTATATATTGATTGGTTCCCTAAGATTATTTGGGAGGATCAATTACTGATTATATTGAGAATTATGCTATTATATTGAAAATAATCTCAAAAGTAATATGTGTTTGGGAAATCTCTAATCAATAGACAGTAGAAACTGATGAAGCAATTGAAGAAGAGATACCAGAGTCCCCAGGAATAGAAAAGCATGATAAAGAGAAGGACCATAAGGATCCTAAGAAACTTCGTCGTAAGTTATCCTTTACCTGTTTTGCTAGTCGCTTGAGTGAGCATTTTCTCGTAGCTTTTCAAATATTTTAAACACATAAAGGCTGAGTGGAATCTCCAGTGTTTCCAGGAAATTATAAAGGCTGAGTGGAATCTCCAGTGTTACCAGGAAATTATAAGGTTAGGTACTTGCAGTCTCAGTGTTTCAGGAGTACTCTCTCCTTGTTAACTCCTTGTCACTTCTCAGCGTCATCGTATGCACACATACAGAATTTAATTAATTTTAAGATGATGTGGTCCCTTAAGAGAAAAAAAAGTGTATTAGAATGCACTTCTATTGAGGTATCCAGGAAGCTGAACTACATTGATTTTAAAATCTATAATTACTGTTTAAGATTCTAGGTAGAATCTTACACTTTAAGAAGTCGGAAGTCATGGGACATGTACCGTAGCTCACACTGGACGCCAGGCAACCATCTCTGGACTAGAATGTGTCTGTGCAGGTGCAGCTGCATACATTCATATCTCCACATCATTCATATACATATATATGAATACATATATGTAAATATATGAGCTAAAGCTAGCAATTTAAGAAGAGCATTAATTTTCTGATGCAGGCCTCTTGTGAATTACACTGTTAAATAGGCCATTAGCTGTAGCTCTGAACTTGTTAAATATATTTTAACAAGTCCACATTTAACTGAGAATTTTTGGCCTTTGAATTAACTGAACCATTAGAAAATCGTTTCTACTTTTGTTCTCTCACATTCTAATGAAGGTTAGGCCTATTACTGACCTTGTCACTGACATGTAAACACGTCAAAAATTTGATTATCAATGCTTCACTAATATATTGTTTGTGCTCTCAACTTTCCTCAAATATAGTTCACGAAATTTACTTTTTGGATTTTTATCGTAACCAAAGAAGAAATCAGACTAATGGCAATGTAGGACATTTTTCAGGTGGTCCCATTCTTAGTTTAGAGGTAATTATGACAAGGTGTTATTAGCTTAAAGTACAGGTAATTGTGGTGGATGTATATCTCTCTAGACTCCTAGTCCAGTAAGGATACTGCAAGATAGGGACTTTTTAATTTATATTTTCTGGATATTTCTTTTGGTCATTTTACCTTCTAAAACTGATAGTTAAAGGAGATAAGAAGTATCATTTATGAAATAATGAACATAAATTAGAATAACCAGGGTCGTAGCACATTTACCAAAGAAGGTAGAATTTGTAGTCAGTGTTTAGTGATAAAAATGAACTGTTTTGTGTGGTTTATCACTCTGAAATTGGGTCTGTGTTAGCTTTTGATTCTTCACGTACTATTAAACTATATTAAAGTTTAGAATAACTGAATTTATAACTGTGATTTTTACATACGCAATTAATATGTTTTGAGTGCTAGGTGGAAGATTTTTATCAAAAAGTTTTTATTTTATGAAATGCTTTATATTTGTTTCTCTTAAGCCATGAAAGTGTCTAGCATAGATTCTTCAGAACAGAAAAAAACCAAGAAAAACTTAAAGAAGTTTCTTACACGGCGCCCCACTTTGCAAGCTGTTCGTGAAAAAGGTTATATTAAAGGTAGGTAGAGGTGATGTTTATAATAATGAACTTTGGCCAAAATCAGAAGTGAGACATTTTAAATTAAAAACTGAAAACTTTTCTTTAAAGTTACCAGGTTCATTGGTTTAAAATACATTTGAGTGATTAAAATGGATTTTTCAATGCACACAGAGAGTTTAAAGCACTGAACAGACATAAATATCAAACTAATTTTCAGAGACCACTGGGATGGAGGCCCCCAACCCCACTTGAGTCTCGCTCTTTCTCTCTCTCTCTCTCTCTTGCTCTGTCTCTCTCAAATAAATAAAGAGAATTAAAAAAAAAAGATTTTTAGTTTTGAGATGCACAGATCAAAGAAATTTTTAATGATCCCTAACAGTAAAAGGAAGAAAAATATTGAACAATTTTATCTTGATTGTTTGCCTTCATTTCTTATTTCAGGTTATCTTAAAATTAGTATAAGCACTTTATACTAATTAATTTTTATATTTATTGTTTATAAGCAATAATAGCAAGAATGCACTAACAATCTCACTAACAGAGTATTCTTTAAAATCATGTATAGTTGGGGATGCCTGGGTGGCTCAGCGGTTGAGTGGCTGTCTTTGGCTCAGGACATGGTTCCGGGATCGAGTCCCACATCGGGTCTCTGTGGGGAGCCCCCTTCTCTCTCTGCCTGTCTCTCTGTCTCTCATGAATAAATAAATAAATAAAGTCTTTAAAAAAAAAAACAAAGACGTATACTTGTATATACCTTTAGTTCTTATAAGCATTTTTAATTTAAGTGATAAGTTTTCTAATACAGGACTCAAATAGTGACATTAATTAGTAAATAAAGACATAGGTAAAAATAATATATATCTGTCTTTGAAGTTTGTAAAAAAAGGCCATCACTGGAACATCTGTTTGCAAAGCATCTAATTTAAAATACACAAATGGGGATCCCTGGGTGGCGCAGCGGTTTAGCGCCTGCCTTTGGCCCAGGGCGCGATCCTGGAGACCCGGGATCGAATCCCACGTCGGGCTCCCGGTGCATGGAGCCTGCTTCTCCCTCTGCCTGTGCCTCTGCCTCTCTCTCCCTCCCTCTCTCTCTCTCTCTCTCTGTGACTGTCATAAATAAATAAAAATTAAAAAAATAAATAAATAAATAAAAAAAATAAAATACACAAATGGGTTTCATTAAAAAGATATTTAAAACTTCTAGGTAGAGTTCAGTTAATTAGTGATTCAAATTAGCAGCCTTAAGAGTTACAGGTAAACAGGGATTCCGAGATAATGCATATGAATTTAGTATATTGAATATAGAACTTAAAAAAAAAAACCTGACGAATCAGTGAATAGAAATTGCTGTTCTCATCAGGCCCTTTTATTTTTTTAGATTTTATTTGTTAAGTCATGAGAGACACAGAGAGAGAGAGGCAGAGACACAGGCAGAGGGAGAAGCAGGTTCCGTGCAGGGAGCCTGATGCAGGACTCGATCCTGGGGCTCCAGGATCATGCCCTGAGCTAAAGGCAGGCACTAAACCGCAGAGCCACCCAGGGATCCCCTCATCAGGCCATTTTATTGAGAAATATAAACTGTTGCTGCTTTATGATGGTGTTCAGGACTTCAAATATTTTGTTTTCCTGAGTATTTAGCACTAATGTGGCATTTCAGAAGTGTTGGGTTGAAAAATTAATAGAACAACCTTTGAAATAGACTTTTGAAATCAAATGTTGGTACATGATGGGTATGCACCATGCTTGTTTTAACAGTTTAAAAAACATTCAGTTGTTTACTAAGTGCTAGGCATGAGCCTATGTGCCAGAAATACCTATTGGTTCAAGAATTACAAGGTCCTTGCCCTCTGAAATTTACATAAAAACAAGAAACAGACAAGATAATTTTATTTATTTATTTGTTTGTTTGTTTATAAGATTTTATTCGTTCATTCATGAGAGACACACGGAGAGGCAGAGACACAGGCAGAGGGACAAGCAGGCTCCAGCCAGGGAGCCTGATATGGGACTCGATCCTGGGACTCCAGGATCATGCCCTGGGCTGAAGACGGCACTAAACTGCTGAGCCACCCGGGCTGCCCCAGACAAGATAGTTTAAAACAGTGCTGACTACTGTGAAGAATCTACAATAGTAATGAAATAGTGACTGTTACTGGGTTTCCTTAGACTAATCATAAGGTTTTTCTCAGGAGATGACATTTTAGCTGAGGGCAGGAGTAATAAAAAGGAGCTAAGTTTGGGGGAGAGGATGGATCTCTGCAAAAGGTATAGAAAACAAAAAGGCTCTCAGGTAAAAAGGAGTCGGAGTGGAGTGTTCATGGAGTTGAGTAAAGCAGGAGAAAATTGTTTGAAGTGGCATCAGAATGAGTAGGCAGGTCAAAGGACTCCGTCACAGCAGATAGTGTTGGGATGCACTCAGTGTCTTCTATAGCACCATGAATGGTTATCACCATTTTGCAAAATAAATTTTAGCAGGCTGGTTTATTTCAAAAAAATAAATCTCTTTCAGATCAAGTATTTGGAGCCAATCTTGCTAATCTGTGTCAGAGAGAAAATGGCACAGTGCCAAACTTTGTGAAGTTATGCATTGAACATGTTGAAGCATATGGTAAGAAAATGATTTTTATTTTTATATTAAGCACACCAACCCATTGTTCTGCCATTAAAATCCTTAGAGTTTTTATGATTTTGAGTGATGGAACAGTTGTAAGCTGTCAAGAAAAGCATCTTGTTTGTCAAAAACTTACATGTTTTAATGGTTACATATATTTGTTTTAAGACCTTTGCAAGCACCCGTTGAATATTCAGCACTTCTAGCTGATTAAGCATAAGGTATTATTTGAAGCCATTTGGAGTTGGCCTTTCTTTAAAATGAGTAAGGTGGTGATTATAAAACTGAGTTTATTAAGTGAATTGATTGTGTAGAAGATAGGAAATTGTGTTTACTTACCAAGAGAAAGTTTCTTCTCTTTATAATAAATACGAGTTGATATTTTAAAACTGTTAAGTCAACTATAAAGTGTCTAAATAGACAAACCTCCTTATGCCATTTCCTGTTAAGTAAGACTTAAACCAATTTATATTTTGGTTAATTTTAACATAATATTTATACTAGTTTTAAATAAACTATCATGATAATTAGATTAACTTGTATCTGTACACCACCAAAAAATCTTGTACAATTAAAACATTTGCATAATTTGTAATTTCTGCCAGTTTCAGATCTTGTCTCTGACTTTTCTTGTCAACATGACAATAGAGACATGTGCCTTTATTTGAAGTTCTATGAATAGCACATCAGATAATGTGCTTTGTTAAATGTGTACAGCATTATCATTTAATGAATATTTGGATTTTTTAGGCTTACTTGCATGAATTTCACATGATTCTATTCCATATATGAAAGAAGTGAATATCAAATTAGCAATTGTTTTTATAGAATCTTTATTTTAATTGGTTATTAAGTTTATTTATTACAAGCCCTTAATAGGACAACTATTTTTAAAAGACTGCCTTGGGGGGATCCCTGGGTGGCTCAGCAGTTTGGCGCCTGCCTTTGGCCCAGGGCGCGATCCTGGAATCCCGGGATCTAGTCCCGCGTCCGGCTCCTGGCAGGGAGCCTGCTTCTCCCTTCTGCCTGTGTTTCTGCCTCTCTCTCTATGTCTATCATGAATAAATAAATAAATCTTTAAAAAATATATAAAAAAATAAAAAAAGACTGCCTTGATATGTACATTTACGTTATGAAATGTGCAGGAAAATAGACGGGCTAATTTTATCTTCTGATTTCCTTTACTTTCTGAACTATCCCCAGGTGTAGAAATTTATCTTAAATTGTTATTATTTCAAGTTTAATGAGATGATTTTTTTGAGATGTTCCACAGTCTACATGATGTTTAAACAAATTAGAATTGTTGCTGTTTATTAAACAGAATTCAGAGTATATCTCCACCCCCTCTCTCTCTGCCAAGGATCTTTAAAAGGCCAGTTAGAGGAAAAGAGTATTTGCCCATTTGATTTTAGGCTCATGTTAATGAATAAGGATTCTGAAACATGCAGCCATCTTTAGAAGAGGCAAACACCTAATTTAAACACAGTAATATTGTAATTTTCTCTTAGGTTTGGATGTTGATGGGATATACAGAGTAAGTGGCAACCTTGCAGTGATCCAGAAACTGAGATTTGCAGTCAATCATGGTAAGATACATATTCCCTATTGTTATGTGCAAACAGCATACTCATAACTTTCAGAATCTGTTTAAAGTGATTTTTTAAAATTTCCTATTCTGTTTTTCAGATGAGAAATTGGATTTGAATGATAGTAAATGGGAAGATATTCATGTTATTACTGGAGCACTCAAAATGTTTTTTCGAGAATTACCAGAACCTCTTTTTACATTTAACCATTTTAATGATTTTGTTAATGCAATTAGTAAGTATGTCATTAAACTCAGTTTTTTTTCTAGATGCTGAAAGTCCTCTGTATTGATTAAGCTGTAGACTACATTCTGTTTGATCTCTTAAATTTTTTCATAGGATTGTTTTACTTCAGAAATTTTAAATGTGACCACCAGGTGTCACTGTGTATTATCAAATGTCAGGTTCTAAAATCTGTCACTGTCTTCAATTTCATGCATAATCTCTCATTATCTTTTTTTTTTTTTCTTAGAACAAGAACCAAGACAGCGAGTTGCTGCTGTTAAGGATCTAATCAGACAGTTACCAAAGCCAAATCAAGATACAATGCAGATTCTTTTTAGACATCTCAAAAGGTAAGAGGTTCACCACAGAAAAGAAATAGTAATTAGGGAAAAAGAAGGAAAAAGGTAAGAAATGCATGGTTATGAGGTGTGGTATGGTACCCATGAGGCCAGGGTCCCTCAAGACACTTACTTGTTCAGATTCTGGCTATGCTATTTGCTGTCTTTATAACTTGAAGAAGCAAACTCCCCTGGGTCTTGTTCCTCATAGGTAAATGATCTAGTATAAAAAATACTTACTTAAAGCGAATATTATATGTGAAGCAGTTATATAAAGCCTGGCGTGTAAGTGTTCAGAAATTGTTGAAGTTAATTAACATGAAGATGAGATTTTGGTTATCAAATGAGGAATATTAAATTACCTTAAAGCCATCATGGCTTTCAGTTACTACATAGCCATTTTAATAACTGATTTTTGCTTTCTGACAGAGAGAACACTAGAATAATAAAATAAATTATCCCAGTGAGGGAGATTAAAAAACCAAACATAGAATTAATAAAGTGAAAATTTAATCTCTGTAACCTAATGAAATTTTTTTTCCCTATCATCCTCATAGATTAACTATTGTTACCTGAATTGTAGCTTATACTTAAGTCTGTGTCTTACTTTAAACTCTAAACTGAAACATCACACGTTTAAAGTTTGTTAGAGTATTTGTAATTATACCTTTTAGCTGTGTTTATCCAAAAGAAATCTTCACATGATATTTGGACTGAATTCTTCTTGGTTAAGTAGCTTGTATGTATCTTAGGAAAATGAGTAGTATTTCTCATTTCTAAATGCACTGTTTATGTTTATGATACAATTTGAAGAATTTTTCCTCTCGTATGTTTTATTTTCTCTTTTAACAATTTTTTTTTCCATCCCTTAGAGTTATAGAAAATGGAGAAAAAAACCGAATGACCTATCAGAGTATAGCAATTGTTTTTGGTCCTACTCTGTTAAAGCCAGAGAAAGAGACTGGTAATATAGCAGTTCATACTGTCTACCAAAATCAGATTGTAGAATTAATTCTACTGGAAATAAATTCCATCTTTGGGCGTTGATTCTTATTGAAGACAACCTGTGGAATAGAAGCTGAATTCCATCAGATTTCAAACTCTTATACATGATGTATTTTATTTTTGGACCAAGCAGTGACTCTTTGATTTTGCACTTTTTTGAGGGATCAGAAGGGAATGGGAGAGTCAAAAATGTGTGTTAGGCCCTCACATTTGCTGCTTTGTTGCAAGTTGATATAACTGTGTGTAATTTTGAATTAATTTTATCCTGAATGTTTGCATTTCATACTCTGAATTTCAGTAAAAATCAAACTTGCAATTCTAACCAGTCGTATACACTGGATAATTTGGTAAGAAAACTACTTTTTTTTTTCTCAAACTGGATAATGTAGAATTTCTTCTCATGATTCATTAGATTCATCACTTGATAGACTAGTACTCACTATCAGTTATTTTGAAGACGCTCTTGGGCATTCTAAACAAAATGAAGTATATCCTTTTTGAAACCTGTGTATTTCTTTTTCAGGGTTTCTGCATGCAGTGGCAGTTTTAAGTATTACAATTCATTATAACCCAGTTGTAATCCCTTGGCAGAGGCTTGCCGCCTTCACTGTGTTGCACACTATCCTTACTGGATGGATGTCTTAATCGCTTGTTTGGGCAGCACACTAATATTACTTAACACACTGTGATATACTGGAGTTTAATTTAGCACAAGTCAGTTCAGGGTATTTTGGGGCTGTGTGTGCTATGCTGATTTATAGCTAACAATCCTAATTATATCTAGTGCCATACTGAGTTTTTGGTATGACCTTGTGGAAACAGACATTATTTGATGTAAATATAAGCTAAAGACTTATTGTCCTTTAGCTTACGTATATAATTTTGTTGTATAGTCTCAGAGTACATTCTAACCTGACATTTCTAATCATGATATTGGTAATCTTTTCCGTGAATATTAGGTTTCCTCCAGAAATAGGCTGTTATTTGAGAAAGTTAACTGTGTGCACTTTTAGATTTTAATTACATTTACAGGCAAATCACTGTAATGCAAATGGTACTGGAAAAATACTGAATAGACTTGCTAAATGGTAAATGCACTACAAGAGGAACCTTTTAGATAACTTAATATGTACAGAATACATTAGAAAAAAATTTATTACAGAATTCTAACTGCAGTATGAATAGTGGAAACCCATATGTAAATTAGACGGATGTCAAATGGAAAGTGACATTGCTAAATTTGAGAATTTCTTTTTACATTACTAATGTAGATTAATTTGTATAATAAAACAGGGTTTGGAAGGTTTTGTTACAGAGAGCATGGTCTGTTGAAGATATTTTAAGATGTATTTTTCTAGATTAACTGATGTATATGAAATGTCTAATCTGAATAAAGAAAACCATAAGAGGTTTAGAGATTTTTCCATTGGAAATGTGCATTTTGGTTTTCAGTTTTTTTTCTTGTTTTTGCATTTACTGGCATATTCTTATACCTCATTTTTAAAAAATCAACTGAATCCATTATTTCCTGTGGTAAATGTATTTCCACACCTTTTCTACTCCCTGCCATGCTAATACCACTATCCTCCCTCCAATTTTTATTTCTTCATCAATATTTGAAAGTGATTTGTGACCAAGACTCCTTTTCTTAGAATGGCATTGGTAATTTACAGTTTGCCTTCCTTGGGAACAAATAGTTTTTGTGTACAATCTGCTTAAAAAAATCTCTCACCTGAGTTTTGTCGTAAAAATATTAGTTGTTGTTGTAGTCTTGTTAAGTTGTTAACAAACCAAGCTACTTGATAGCTGTGGAAAGCAGATTGTTTTGGGCAGGGAGAAAAAGCCCCAAAATGAGAATGTGTTTATATTTGCCTAACGATATCCTGAACAATACAATATGCTTTAGAACTGGCCTATGTAGTGATTGTATGGCAGAAAAACCATTAGACTCAAACCAGTGATGCTCTTTCTCTTGGTAGCTGTGGACATAACAAAGATTAAAAATTGTCCTGTGTTTCTTGTTTCACAGTACATGTGTGTGTATGTGGAGTCTTACATGTTTTATTAGTCTACAGCGAATTAGTTTATTGTAATATTGTATGTACAGTGAAATCAATGTCATGTGTTTTCATCCTTTGTGAATTAAAAATTCTCATTTTTTTGTAATAACAGAACCAGTAATATTTTCCTGTCTTGACGATTTTTAGTAGAAAATATATTAAAGGCTGAAATAAATTGTAAATGGAATTTCATTTGCTAATAGGCTTTACTTCAGCATGTCGTTTATAAAGAAGTGGTTGGGAATTGAAAGAAAAAGCATATTCAAGTATGTTATTACATTTAATTAGAAAAAAAATACTTATTTAAATTTTACAACTGTAAGGAATTTTACCTTTTACTCCATAAAAGTGATGTTACCTTTTAGTTAGAGGCAAATCTGCAGATTTCTTTTCTTACAGGAAAAGCATAAATAGAATAATTCAGCCAAACTGGGCTTAGGCAGATGTGTTATGTACATATACACATCTATGTGTATGTTAAGTGGGTGGGTGTATGTCACCGCTGTTACATGCAGATGAAAACTCTTAACAGTATTAATGGTAGATATCTGGAGACCTTTGTGTTAGTTCAGTTGCATGCCATGCTACTTTGTAAGCTGGTAAAACTAGATGTTAAGAAAGCAGTGAGAGGGAAAAAAGAGTTATTCCATAATTTTGCTAAGAGATTCTTTTCCAGCTTGTGGGAGAGACCCTCCAATTAAATATTTAAAGTAAACACGTAGTTTCCCAGGACACTTAATTTCTCCAACATCTTTAGGCATTTAAAAAACACAGGAATCTACAACATGCCATCTTAGTCAAGAAGAAAATAAAAATAGTCAAATGGACGCCGTACTCTCACTGGCCTAATAAAAGTCAAATACTCCAGATCACATCTATATAGAGAATTGAAAATGGGTAGAAAATAAGATTTTATGGAGTTTTCTATTCTCTCTGAACTCTAGCCATCACCTCTAATGATCCTGTTTTATAGGAAGTACATTTCTAGTACATGACTAGAAACGGTGTTTAATAGGGACTGTAGCCTGTATGTTACATTCCTGGGTGTGGGGCACAGTTTTGTTTTTGTTTGTTTTTTTAAACATTATTTCAGTATAACTAACACAGTTCTGTTAAATGCAACTTTAGTTTTAAACCAAAAAAAAAAAAAAATATATATATATATATATACACACACACACACATACACACGTACAAACCCACAAAAAGCAAAGGAGGCTGCAAAAACAAAATCAACAGCCTAACAATAATGGTGTATGAGAATCTATTGGAAATTCACAAGCTGCAGACCCAGGCCAAGCAGAGTCAGCCTTGGTATTCTAGGGAAGGGGGAGTTCAGAATGCCTAATGAGACATTCTGTAACCACTGAAGACAAGGGACTTCTCCCGAAGAATCTCAATTAGTCTTCTCAACTGAAGTTTTGTGGGCCAGTGGTGGCTGGCTGTAAATATATTCAGCTGGATTGAGCTTTTACAAATTAGCCTTATGTGAATATGGCACTTAAATGAACTCTTTCATTTCCTTCATTGCTTCCCTTCTCCCACAGGAAAAAAAGGAAAAAAAAAAAACTTTCATGGCACTCTCATAAACAGAGCACTTGTAGAACAAGGTAACTGTTTAACAAACCACTACAAAATGTATTTAGAGAAGTCTGGTTTCTTACTTTTTCTCATCAACCCTCTCCTCTCTTTATTTTACTTCCTCTCTGTGTTTTCAGAAAAATGTTTTTGGTAAAGATTTTTAAATCACCAATGCTGGTAGCTAAATCAGGTAGTTCTAATAGTTGTGGCTCACACTGCAAGTAGCATTGAAACTTGTCATGAATCTTGTAATATTGATAAAAGTCATGATGACATCAGAATAAATGAGGCTGCATTAGCCTTTGCAGAGGTAGACCTCAAACTCTGTAATAAGCTGATGGTGGAGTAACCAGTGAAGATTCAGGATAACATTCAAGGCCACCTTTCTCCTCCTGGGCATCTTGAGAGATTGTTCACATTTAGGTAAGAGAACTTGAGTTCACTCAAGTAGAACTGAGTCTCACTGATAAAAGGACAGAACCAATAGGGACCCTCACATTCATAGCCTTACTTTATGGAGGCACAAAATGATAAGCCTAAAACTGAAGGGAAGAGAAATCTTCATTAGTTACATTATGTCTCTTTTAAAGTTTGTGATCAACTTAAATAAAGCATATTCTGGTATGTTTAAGTAATATCATTTGAGGAAGAAACTAGTAACTTCTCTACCTATTGGGAGTATCTGTTTCCAAGCGAAGTTAATTTTTATGTGGCATATTGAAACTAATACTTTATTTTATATATTATGTACATCTATTATGAATTTAGAAGTGGCAGGGGAGTAGGTATTGCTTTCTGCTGGTCTCTTCTAGTTTTAGTTACATAAATAGTAAACCAACATCCCTCTCCCTCCCCTTGCAAATCATCAGACTTCAGTGGTTCTCTTTCTACCGGCTGACGTTCTGGACTGGCCATTGTGTTCGTTAATCTCTGTTTAATATGGATATCTGCTTTCACTTTGAGTTCTGAAACTGTGCTGTCCAGTATTGTAGCCACTGGCCACATGCGGCAACTTAAATTTCATTAAAATTAATTAAAACATGAAAATTCAGTCACTTTTCAAATGTTCAACAGGGATGTGGAGTTTATGGCCACTGTATTAGAGCAGATATAGAACATTTTCACCCTCAGAAAATTATTCTGGACAGTGCTGTGATAGAAGATTGGTTGTGAGGAATAAGAAATTACACAATACAAAATTCTTTCAAAAAATGTATGTTCTGGGGATCCCTGGGTGGCGCAGCGGTTTGGCACCTGCCTTTGGCCCAGGGCGTGATCCTGGAGACCCGGGATCGAATCCCACGTCGGGCTCCCGGTGTATGGAGCCTGCTTCTCCCTCTGCCTATGTCTCTGCCCCCCTCTCTCTCTCTCTGTGTGTGACTATCATAAATAAATAAAAATTTTAAAAAAATGTATGTTCTAAAGCATTATATTTCATAATTCACCCTCATGCTTGTCTCAAGTACATGACAGTAGAAGAGTTTAAAATCAAGGAAAGAACATTTTTCTAAAATTCTGCCAAACTGAATATTTGTCCCATTATATGCTCCCATTATGGGGTGCTGAAGGGTGGTAAATGTGATTTGACTTCTATTACAGCTCCATTAAAATGCTTGCAATTTGGTGAAAGTCCGTTTGAAACTGCAGCCTAAGAAAAGCTTCAATTGACATTGTGGTCTGGGAAATGTAGGAATGCTATACTATCAGATAATATTTGAGACTATGTTACAGCATTCTTATAACATCTGGATCTTAAGAATTTTCACCTTGGTGGGAAAGGTTTTCTGAAATCATATTTTACAAACCGAATAAATAATGAAAGAAATGGTTCTAATTAGAGCATTCCCGTGAGATCTGAGTTCACTCACCTTGTATTTACTTCTGATTTTTAATAGTTCCCTATATGAGGTAGTGGAGATCTCCAAAAATCTACATACAAAATTTCTCTTTAAATGAGTGATGTCTACGGAGGCCTGGGTGGCTCAGTGGTTGAGCGTCTGCTTTTGGCTCAGGGCATGATCGCAGACTCCCAGGATTGAGTCCCACATCGGGCTCCCTGCATTGGAGCCTGCTTCTTCTGTTGCCTGTGTCTCAGCCTCTCTCTCTCTCTGTCTCATGAATGAATAAAATCTTAAAAAAAAAAAAAAAAGACTTTAAATGAGTGACATCTAGTCACAGATACAGGGAAGTTTTGGTAGTCTCAAAGTGAGTTGGTCTGAACATGATTTCAACCAGATGCTTACTTAGGCATGGACAGTGACATGGTACATAGATTCCATAGACAAGATGCTAATTAGCATTTTTCATTTTTGTCTTTATCAAGATGTTTATTTTAAGGGTCTCAGACCAGATTCTTCTTTCAGAGATGGTACTTCTGTGCATAGTTGACATATATTCTGGTTGAAGGAGGTGCTACTGTTGTATTTTCAACCTTGTGAAGGCTTTCTGTTGATAAGTATCTTAATGTTCTAGGTAGTGAGTATAATAGCTTGTTACTTTAATTAACCCAACCCATTGACAGAATGCTTCAGTTCAGACTTAAAGCAAATCATAAGGTGAAGAAGCCTTGCTATCTAGTAAAATTAACTCCCAAAACACTCTTCTTATCTGCTGATTAAGAAGTACATTGGAATGCAAAATGATTCTTTGGGATGGGGGGGGTCCTTTCTTCTGCCTGCCTTTTATCTCCCCTCCCTTCTCTGTCACCGTAGTTGGCTGTTTGCTTTAGACCATCAGATGAGTGGCTACTCACAGAGGCTGTTTTGAGACTTATTTGAGGTCCTGTGTCTAAAGTGTCCAGCTTTCCTGGAGGGGAGTTAGAGTAAAAGAGGAATCAAAGGCGTCTAGGGAGACCAACACAGCTGTGTCAAGGAGGAAACTAAAACTTTTACAAGGAGCAATCCCAGCATCTTTGGATGACATAGTTCTAAATGTGAGATTCCTGGAATTCGGCCCCTTATGTTAGTTGACCAGATCTGATGTAACATTTCTGACATCTGGCTTCATCTTACGATTACCCTCTTTGATCATGTCCTTGTCTCCTCACTTGTTCTATTAGCCAAATTGATTGCCTGAACATTGCCAAAACAGTGACAACCTTCTTACCCATCTTATTCTAAACAACTGTAGCATATTTAGTTGGCAATAATGCTTCTACAGAGCCAGCATCAGACAACATACAATTGCTATCTTATATGATGGGTAATACTGAAACATCTCCCACTGAATAGGAGGTTGGAAAGAGAGCTAATACAGCAATCTGCTAAGAGCCCATTCATTCATTCAACAAATTCAGTCTATTTGTTTTAGGTGTTAAAGCATAGAGTTAACCTCTAGAGATAAAATGGTAAACAAAATCGATGGAATCCCTGCTTTTATGTTTACAATTTTGAGATTGGTAAAGGGCAGCTGATATATAATTCTGACCTATACCTGTGTTGAGTAGGTGCATTAAAAATGGTCAATCTCTTAGGACGCCTGGGTGGCTCAGCGGTGGAGCATCTGACTTTGGCTCAAGGCGTGATCCTGGAGTCCCGGGATCGAGTCCCACATCAGGCTCCCTGCATAGAGCCTGGTTCTCCCTCTGCCTGTGTCTCTGCCTCTCTCTTTCTCTCTCTCTCTCTCTCTCTCTCTCATGAATAACTAAATAAAATAAAAAAAAAACTTTCAAAAAAAAAAAAAACGGTCAATCTCAAGTAGTTTTATTAGTGTGCCTTCCAGATTGGCCACTTGTGTTGTGGTCATGCCAGTCTACTGAGATTGAGCTAAGATTTATTGCTACATAATTTGGTAACATGTTAATGACATAATTCTTGAGTATTTGTTGAGGTGAAGTAAGGAGTTTATCAAATATAAGAAATACTGACGGCTTTGATGAAGCATAGTTTCAATTGATCAGGCCTGGTTTTAAATAATTGGATCATCCTAGCCATGAAACATTAAAATGGGAAGTGAAATGTTCTCAATAAGTGTTAGGAAAAGCATGGATTTAATAACAATAGTGGTTCCAAAAGAAATCCCCATACTTTGGTATAAAATTAAATACATGGAGAAGATTCTGGTGGTGACAGCATAGTTTTTCAATTTACACATTGAAACAACAACATAATCACATTGATGGTAAAAGTATTCTTACCTTATTGATACCTTATTGATGGTAATAAGGTGTTCTCGCAACCCTCCGGATACTAGTAGGTGGGATTAAAGCACCAACACCTTCGAGGTAGGCAATGAAACTAGTGTCTCAGAGGAACAAGAAAAAAGCAACAGGGTAGCAGCGTCTAACTAGCTTTGAGAACCAGAGAACCACAATATAACCATCAGGACTAGAGGGCCTAATCATTCTAGCCTCCCTGAATTCTCAAAACCAACTTGCCAGAGCTTTCTTCAGAACAAGTCACATTGAAGAAAAGTTGCTGAGAGTGGAATCTAAATTGAACAGGATAGGTACACCAGACCCAAAAGATTGTCTAGTTCAAAGTGGGGGAAGGGAGTAGAGCCAGGAAATCCCAGGAATCAAGCTGTCATTTTTTTTTAACATAATGCAAAAACAACACAAGAATGAATCAGTTAACAAAGCTTTCCTGAATCCTATTTCAAAACTTCAAGAAAATTAATTTTACACAAAAATGAGCAAAATAATAGTATTAAGGCTAAATCCCATATAAAATTAGAGAATAAAGAGCACAATAACATCTGTGTTAAATGGAAACGTGCTCACAAAAGAAAACAATTATTGCAAAAGGAACTCAGAGTCTTTAAGAAATGACATAGAACACATGAAAGAACAACATAAAACAATTATAAGAGCTTGACAGCTCAGGAAAGGATTAGAAGGAAATATTTCAGATTGTACATAGGAACATAAAAGCACATCAATAATACCTTAAAGTATAAGGAAAAATTTTTTAAATTTTTTAAAGAAATTTTTTAAGTCAAAGATTTTATTCATGAGAAACACAGAGGGGAGAGAGAGAGAGAGAGAGGGGCAGAGACACACAGGCAGAGGGAGAAGCAGGCTCCATGCAGGGAGCCTGACGTGGGACTCCATCCCAGGTCTCCAGGATCATGCCCTGGGCTGAAGGCTGAGCCACCTGGGCTGCCCAAGATTTTTTTTTTTTTTTTAACTAAACAGTGTCATTGAAGATAGGCAAAGATCAAACATGGAAATACTAGGAGTTCATTAAAAAAAAAAAAAAGACAAGCAAAAGAAAAATACTTCAAGAACCCTGAAATTAGGAAAGAAATTGAAATTCCATATTGAAAAAGCACAGCAAATAACTAATACTTAAAATAATCAATACCAAGACATAGTCTAGTGAAATAGAGTATAAAGAAAAGCAAATCTTTTGGGCATCTGTTTAAAAAGAGCATGTGATTTGTATTAGAATTTTCAAAAGTAACACTTCATACCAGATGCAAATGGAGAAATATATGTAAGATTCAATTCAAGTGAAATAGATTAAGAAAGGCAAGCTGTGTGATACCTAAATAAGGCATTTATTTGTAAGGAAATGCATGAATCTAACGATTGGAAGCATGATGAAGGGCATTTAAGAGAAAATAAAAGGAAATATGTAGCACTTCAGTATAATTACATGATGCCACCTACCTATTTGGAAAATTGAATGATGTCTGCTTAATATAGATTATGTAACAGAAATAATCCATTGAATTAAGGCCTTCAACTATCTTGACGTCTGCTAAGAGTGCTTTTTAAGCTATATTCAGATAAAGACTTACAAGGCCTACATCTCCAGCAAACAGAATAATCTTCAAATAGGAAAGTGTAAAATAAGTAATGCAGGGATATGATTGCAGAACAAGGAAAAGCCATGAAAAGTTTTAAATGACTCTATCTCCAGGACAAGGCCAACTACATCCTAATATGCTTCTGCTTCCTGAAGAACTTGCAGGTGGACTCCAAGAAGAACATAGGTCAGTGATGTTCAATAGGTAATAGAGAAAATATTCACAAGTCTCAAAATGGACAATTTTTTCTGAAGTTAAAAAATGGTATCCACCATCCCTTTCACCAGAAAGGAATGCTGTAAATATAATCTTAGATTCAGCAAAGACTTTGATGAAATTGTACACAATGTCCTGTGAACAGATAAACAGATAAAAATTATCATCTGTTATTTTTAGAGAAATATCCAGGTGTTGAATACTGAGAGTATTAATAAAAGAGCTTGGTGATATAGTACCAGAATACTATTGAATGACCTAAGACTTTCTCTTAATACCATGTTGTTAAAATTATCTGTTAATGACTTAAAGCATTAAACCCTGCAAATAATACAGAACTGAGAATATTAAGCAATAGGGCTGATGTCATATACAAAATTATATTAATAGACATGCTCTGACTTCTGTGGCAGATTAACTTGTATCAGATGGACCTTCCAGCCAAGAACAACTTGGAAAGCTGATAACCTTTTTTAAATTATTGGGGTAAATTTACATAAAATAAACCCACTTTAAATGTACCGTTTGATTAGTTTTGAAAAATGCATATACTTGTGTAAGCCAGTACCACAACACAACATTTCATCACTCTGAGAAATTCCATGTGCCCCTTTTCAGCCAATACCTGTCCTCGGTCCCTGGCCTCAAGCAACCACTGATGGGCTTTCTGTAACTATAGATTAGATTTGGCTTTTTCCGGGGTTGCATGTAAACGCAGCCATACTACAACCACTCTTTTCTAACTTCTTTGATTCAGCAGAATGTGATTGACCCAGAACCTATGATGAGTGTATCA
The DNA here is from genome assembly GCF_048418805.1 of Vulpes vulpes. Classification (NCBI taxonomy): domain Eukaryota; kingdom Metazoa; phylum Chordata; class Mammalia; order Carnivora; family Canidae; genus Vulpes; species Vulpes vulpes. Next base: position 94,784,131 of record NC_132781.1, on the reverse strand, counting down.
TGATCTTTTTATTGCAGAGCAATATTCCATTATGTGTGTATACCACAATTTGTTTATACCTTCATTTCTTGAAATTTCTGTGGAAAGGGAATTTATTGGGAAGGAGGCATAGGAGTGATAAAATGTGCCATATTTTGATAGGGGCGTGAGTTATGTATTTGTCAAAGTTCCTCAAACTATTAGGATCTCTGAATTTCCTTGTATGCCAATTATGGCACAATGAGAAAGAGGGTGGGAATGTGTTTACAATTTTAAAAGTAATTTACCCTCTATGCTTGACTATAAGGTCATCCAGAATATCTAATTCAAAAAAAAATTGAAAATAAAGCAATAACTGATTAAAATCAATAGAGAAAAACAGATAATAGAAAGTTACACGTGAGTTCCAAATATTGCAATTGTCCTTTATAAAAGCTGTGATTAGAATGTTCAAGACATTAAATGAAGAGATCAAGCATTTCAGTAGAGAACTAGAAATTATAAGATTCAAATGGAAATTCTGGGACTGAAAAATAAAGTAACTGAAATTAACTCAAAGGTGAGCTTACATATTAAATACAGCTGAAGAGAGAATTATACCAGAAGACACGTCAAAAGAAAATATCCAGACTGAAACTCAGGAAGACAAAAGAATAGAAAATAAAGAATTGAACATAACGGTTACGTGGGGCATAGTGAAAACAAATTTACCTAAAAAGTTAAGTATATAGGTATGATTTGTGGGGCTTGCACACATGCATATGTTTGTGTGTGTTCGCATGGCTAAAATATATTACAAGAGTAATACAAATGCTGAGAGGCAAATAGAGCCAAGATATTCTGAGGTATTGACATTGTTTAGGAAGTGGTGAAAGTACTAATTTATATCAGATTTAATGAATCAGGAGACTTACTGTAATCTAACAAACTATAGTAAAGGAAATGAAATACTGAAAACCATAAAAAAGGGAGGTGGGGAAAAATGGTAATGTAGGATAGATGGGAAAAATAGAAAACAAATAGATGGTAAGTGGGGATCCCTGGGTGGCTCAGCGGTTTAGCGCCTGCCTTTGGCCCAGGGCGCGATCCTGGAGTACCGGGATGGAGTCCCACATCGGGCTCCCAGCATGGAGCCTGCGTCTCCCTCCTCCTGTGTCTCTGCCTCTCTCTCTCTATGTCTATCATGAAAAAATAAATAAATAAATCTTTAAAAAAAAAATAGATGGTAAGTCAAAACAAAAATAATACAGAAAATGTGAAGAGATTAAATGGTTTACTTAAAAGTTTATCATACAGGGACGCCTGGGTGGCTCAGCGGTTGGGCATCTGCGGTTGGCTCAGGTCATGATCCCGGGATCTTGGGATCAAGTCCCACATCTGGCTTCCTGTAGAGAGCCTGCATCTCCCTCTGCCTATGTTTCTGCCTCTCTCTGTGTGTCTATTTATGAGTAAATAAATAAAATCTTAAAAAAAAAAAAAGTTTGTCCTACTTGACCAAACCAAATCAAAACTTACAAATATACAACTTACAGGAGTCATGCAACTACACAAAAAAGTTTAAAATAATGAAAACATAAACATTAACAATGAAACGGAGGTATAAATTAGACTTAAGCCGAAAAAGATTACTAGAGATGAAGATATTCATATTGGTAAAAGAGCCAGTCTATCAGAAAGATACAAAAAGCCTGAATTTCATGCAGCTATTTACATAGCCTCAAGACATGGAACGCTAGAACTGTCAGAACTGAAAGGAGAAATAGACATATTCGCAATATGGTCAGAAATTTTAACCACCTCCCTTAATAATTGATGGAACATGTGAAGAAAAATCAGCAAGGGTATAGAAATGTAAACACCATTAATTAATTCGCCCTAATTGATACGTGTAGAACACTTCACCCTCAGTGTTAAGAGTGCATGTTCATTTAAAGTGCATGTTAACACTCACCAATATTGACATAATGTTGGGCAGTAAGGAAAATTTCAGCAACTTTCAGTGAACTCTACAGAGTGCCCCCTGACTAGTGTGGAGTTACACAAGAAATCAGCATCAAATGGAACTATAAAAATCACATGTGCTTGGAAATTAAACAGTACACTTGTAAATAACTCAGAGGTCTGAGAAGAAATTACAATGGAAATTTAAAAATATAACAATATTGAAAATATGACAGTTCACCTCCTATAAATAAGCAAAAGACAACAAATTAAACCCACAGAAGTAATGACATTAAAAGAAAAAAATAGTTCAGTGCACACAAGTAGGGATTAGTAAAGCCCAAAAAACAGCCATTTGAAAAAACTAATAAAACTGATGAAAGTAAATAGTCCATATCAAGCACAAAAATAGAGGTGATGTCATCGCAAATTCTAGAGATATTTAAAGATAGTAAGAGGATTTTATGGAGGGGTGCCTAGATGGCTCAGTTGGTTAAGTGTCTGATTCTTGGTTTCAGCTCAGGTCATGATCTCAGGGTCCTTCAATCAAGACCCCCATTGGCTCTGCGCTGGGTGTGAAGTGTTTTGGAGATTCTTCCTCTCCCCCTGCTCCACCCACCACTCGTGTGTGCTCATGCTCTTTCTCTCAAATGAATGAATAATTTTAAAAATAAATCTTTAAAAAAGTATTTTATGGAAACGTGCCAATAAATTTGAAGATTAGGTATAATGGACAAATTCCAGGGATAAAAAACCTTTCCAAGACTGACACAAAAGAAATAGAGAATCTGTCAAAGACAAAGGGCTAATCTCCCTAATATACAAAGAGCCCTCAGAAATTAAGAAGTGAAAGACCAACAAGCCAGTAGAAACATGGACAAGGAAGGAGGGGAATAGCAATCATGAAGGTACTAAGCGATTCATTATCGCTGGGTGCTAAACTAGTGTGGGAGAGCTGCGTGAGAAACAGGACACACGCCATGGTCTTTAAGTCATTCTCAACTGTAAGTGCTTCAGTTTCTACACACTGGAGTCCCTGCACTAGCTCTATTATTATTACTACTGCTGTTCTTCTTATATCAGCCCTCAATTTACTCCTCTTCTTGGTGGAAAGATCTAGATTGACCTAATCAAGCCTTAGAAACTTATCCCCATTCAGCTTTGGTGGTGTAATTCTTTCCACTCCTAAGAAGACGCTATCCTAAAACTCTTCTTGAATTCTCAGACGCTTTGTTTGGGATTGGTTAAAGGGACAATAGTAAAATTAGGAACATTTCAATTACATTTAAAATGTAAGGAATCTAATTTTTTTCCAAGTCGTGTTCTGCTATTTTCTTCAAAACAGATCGTTAGGAAGAAAAAATCTCTCCGTATAGTAGTATCCAAGACTAATTTCAAACAACTTACCCATTTTTGAACTCCGTATCTGAGAAGTCTGATAGGCAGTGAGATCTATTAAGACTCTTATCTCAATCACTTTGGTATGAGTTTATACTTCGGCTTAAGGCACCAGAGTATGTGATATTTCTTGATCTAGTCTATATGGACATAGACTTTCTTTTTTAAAAAAATTTTTTTAAAGCTTTTATTTATTTATTCATGACAGCAGAGAGAGAGAGAGAGAGAGAGAGAAAGGCAGAGACACAGGCAGAGAGAGAAGCAGGCTCCATGCAGGGAGCCTGATGTGGGACTCGATCCCGGGTTTTCAGGATCACACCCCGGGCCGTAGGCGGCGCCAAACCACTGGGCCACCCACGCTGCCCGACATAAGATTTTCAAGATCTCTGTTCTATGTTTCTTTGGGTTGGGGTAACCAACACAGAACTGTCAACTCATTTTGAAAATGACTACATTTTGCATAACATTCAAAAGTGAAGGAGAAAAACATCTTTCACTTAGTATGGAAGTGATTTGTGCAGAGACTGCCCTTGTTTCCCTTCATTTCACCTAAACAGATCAGTCTGCGTCGCTGTCTTTCACACTGCTCATCAATAAAAGGCACATGGTCTCCTTCTCCAAGTAGCTGAGTCTGCTTGAAACTTTAATAGTTACTGTTTTATGAGCCAACCTGCTTCAAGTTTTTCTCTTAGAGAATGGTTATATTTTATTGAGAATAATTGTGCTGCCAGGTAATGGAAAATAAACATTAAACACTGATACTATCATGCTCTTGACTTGTCTAATTTTCCTGGTTCATAATGCATTGTGGCTAGACTGATGAAATCAAACCATTAATGGTAAATTACCTGTCAGACTGATTTGTCTGCTCTGTTCATTATCTTTGGTGAAAATATGTCTGAGATGGGATATGTGTGTGTTTTAATTTCCTTGAGCTTGGAGCAGAAGCTGGAAATGCCTCTTTGCAGAAAGTAAACTTAGTGTGCGTATGTTTAAAGTAAAATAGCGATCTACTCATAACCTAGTTTAGATGTTCGAAATATAATCATCGAGCTCTTACTGTTTTGGATTTTTCTTGTTTATATGGATTAATCTCAGGGTCCTAGAAAACAGCAGTGGGAACTCTTCACTCTTTATCTTTACTACCCAGAGGGATTTTAAGGACATACCACGTACATACATCACTCTGCTAGGCTCTGGACAGAAGGTTTTCCCACTCCTTGGGTGTTTGAAGCTGAAAGCAGCTTTGTCATAACCACATGACAGCCTTCCAAAGAGCAAAATGGAAACCGGAAGTTGATTCCAAAGTAGACTGAAGTGTAATTCCGTTCAAAAACTTAGGAAACAGTATTTTTGCATCTGGAGACAACGTGGCAAAAATTTAAATCGGTTTTTTGTCTTAAGGTTGAAAGAGCATTTTTAAAAACCTTTGGTTAGATGAGAAAACACTTCTAGTATCAGCCTCTCCTCCCATGATCTTCAGATTCCTGAAGACTGCTTCAACTGTTTGTTTGCAAGCAGAGGGCGAGAGTAAAGTCATCTTGAACCAAGCAAATCTCAGACAAGATGAGGCAAGAAGCACCATCATCAGAATCATGGGAACATTCTGTGAGGAGGCAGAAGGCTTTGCAGAGCTGGGTCTGCCCGGCAGATCTGGGCTCTTTATACGAGGCAGTGCTGTGCTCTGATATGTTTGTTCTAGTGAATTCAGGAAAGACATGGATAGGAGAGGACCTTTGATGTCCACTCCTTGATTCCTAACCAGCCAGCCAGTCAGTTCCAGAGTGGACGTTACTCCCTCAGAGCAGGGCTTGGCGAAGCGGGGCTCTGGGATGACACTGAGGCATGGAGGTTAAGAGTGTGCAGGCACTGGGACCAGAGAGACCTAAGTTCAGATCCCAAATTCCTCGACTGGACTTGAAGCAGATGTCTTGAACTCTTAGGACTTCAATTTCTTTGTTCGTAGAATAAAAACCTTAGTATCTTCTTCACAGTTTTTAAAATAAGGATTAAATCAGATAATGTATTTGGAACACTTTGCATAGTGCCTAGTTTATAGTAAGTACCCAAAAAGTGTTGGGCATATAGCATACTTTGATATTACTCCAGCTATAATCCTATAATAAATTTCCTTACAATTCATATATTGGGGTTTATTTGGACTTTATAAGAACCCTGGGAAGTAGGTGGGTAGGTCTTACTATTCCATTATGAAAGAAGAGAAACTAAATTTCAGATAGATCAGTGCCTGACAAAGGCAAAGTGGCAATGTTGGGAGAAACTGTGTTCTGAGCTTCTGCAATTCAGCCATTCAAAAATAATTTTGAATGTGTTAAATACTAGAATTTATGACAAATATTACCAGATAGATTTTCTGCTACCAAGGTGTTTATAGTCTTGTGAGGGACAGAGATATTAATCAAATAATCCCACTAATAAATGTCTAATTCAAAACTAATTTAAGGGATCCCTGGGTGGCTCAGCAGTTTAGCACCACCTTCAGCCCAGGGCGTGATCCTGGAGGCCTGGGATCGAGTCCCGCGTCGGGCTCCCTGCATGGAGCCTGCTTCTCCCTCTGCCTGTGTCTCTGCCTCTCTCTCTCTCTGTATGTATCATGAATAAATAAATAAAATCCTTAAAAAAAAAAAAAACTAAACTAATTTAAGTGCTCTGGAAGCAGGGAAGGAAGTTTTATGAAGGTGTATTTACCAAGGGGCCTGACTTAGACTTGGGGGCAGAACAAGGTTACCCGCAGAAATGTCAGTGGAGCCAAGGTCAAAAGGATGAGTACAGGTTAGCTGCTCCCAGAGAGAATGTAGAACCCCAAGGGTAAGGCCGGGGTGGGGGTGGGGGTGGGGGGGTGGGGGGGGGTGGGGGTGGGGGTGGGGGTGGGGGGGGGTGGCAGGAGACCATGGGTGCTTCCAGGAAGTGGGAGGAGGCCAGTGCAGCCGGAGGAGGTCACAAAGGCTGGGCGGAGGCAGGGACTGGGTAGGTGGAGATGCTAGCTGCTAATGCTTATTGACTCTGTGCTGGTCCAGTAGGCTGGGCCCGTCTGCGATCGCCCTACACCAGATTCTGAGCTCGAATTTCCCTGTAACTCGAGGCTGCTAATCCAGTTTAGGGCTGGTGCCCAGGGATGTGTTGTTCCTTTCATGTTTTCCCTCATCTTGCTTGCTGGCTGCAGAGGCATCTTGCCATGACCCGTGGGCTGTGTGCACATGTAAGGCAGGGAGAATGGGCTTGGGCCCAAGTGGAAGCTTCCATGGGAGAGGGTGTCCTGTGGGCTGCCCTGTCTTGGGGGAATCCCGGGCCTTGGTTTCCGTTCCTTTGCCCCAAGAGGCTGTTAAGGTAAGATCCATTTAGTTTGTCCATTTTCTTTTATTTTTAAAAAGATTTTATGTGAAAGAGAAAGAGGCATGTGAGAGCTGGGGAGGGGTGGGCAGAGGGAGAGGGAGAAGCAGACTCCCCACTTAGCAGGGAGACCGGTGTGGGACTTGATCCCAGGACCCTGGAATCATGACCTGAGCCAAAGGCAGATACTTAACCGACAGCCACCCAGGCGCCCAAGTTTGTCCATTTTAGCAACAGCTCTCAAGGTCAAAGGAGCTGAGATGCTTCAATGCTCTCTACCTCTCTGGGTTTCCATTACCCTTAGTTCTAGCCTGATAGTTACTATCTGGTCAGCTTAGTGATGCTTTTAAGGAGTTTGTTCCTATTTTATCCAGTATTTTTTCACCGCAGTGAGCAGCTTGGTCTGAAAATCTGGTGTGCCATTGAAGGAATCAAAAGCCCACCTACCTATTTCTGGCTTCTCGCTCCGCCTGTGGGGAAGCCTTATGTAATCTGAGAGTGATAAGGGTTTTTTTTCCCCCTCGTTACTTAACGAGGAGTTAAGTAGCTGACGACCTCTTTTTTATTATGGAAAAATACATGTAACCCCCAAATTTACCATTTTAATTGTGTAATTCTGTGGCCTTAAGTACATTTACAATGTTGTGCAGCCATTCCCAGACCATTCCAAACAATTTTATACACATTAAACCACAACTCCCATTCTCCTCCTGTCTAGCGCTTAGGAACCTCAGATCTGTCTCTATGGATGTAACTACTCTAGGTGCCTCACAGAAGTGGAATCTTACAGCATTTGTCCTTCTGTGTCTGGCTTATTTCACTTAGTATGAGGTTTCCGAGGCTTCCTTCCATTTTATGGCTGAATAACACACTGACCATGTAAATCCACATTCTGTTTGTCGGTTCATCTGCTCCTTCCACTTGGGGGCTGTTGTGAATGATGCCGCTGTACACGTGCGTGTGCAGACACCTGTTTGAGGTGGTGCTTTCCATTCTTTCTCATCGATTTCCTAGGAGTGGAGCTGCTGGGGCACACGATAAATCTATGTCCAACTTTGGGAGGAACCAACAATATGTTTCTCAAGTCACTTCTATGGCACATACTTTCTGACCTGGGGCCTTCCCCGCACAGGTCCTCACACCCCAGCTTCTCAGAGTCAGCAACCCCCGCCCCTGTCCCCCATGTGCTCCTGGGGTTCCTCCACCAGCCCTGTGACCACACAGGTGGGACTTAAGGGTGCATCTCCTGGGGCTTCCAGGAGGGCAAGGTCTGTGTGTGCATCTAGCACAGTACCTGGCACACTCATGAGCTCTGCTGATGAATGATTTTATATCCACCCTTCCCAGGGTTGTGGCCTTGGAACACAGCCTCTGAGAACCTGTTCCCCCTTCATCTAGAATGGGTGTAGATGCAGCCTGGACCGAAGGCTCAGAGCCCAGGCACACCCCGCGGACACGGAGCCTCGGACCTGCCCTGCTTCCTACGGGTGGGGACTCAAAGTTTGAGGGTACCTGCGACCGAGGTGTGCCCTCGTGGGTGCCACTCCTTCCTATGAGCACCAGCAAGCTTGGACAGTCTTTCCAGCGGCTAGATTCGGAAACAATCGAACACTTTTCTTCTCTTTATTCCCATTAGGTTTTTCTTCCTTTTTAACAATTGTAGTGGAGGGATGCCTGGGTGGCTCAGGGCATGACCCCGGGGTCCCAGGATTGAGCCCCACAGTGGTGTCCCTACAGGGAGTCTGCTGCTCTCTCTGCCTGTGTCTCCGCCTCTCTTTCTGGGTCTCTCATGAATAAATAAATGAAATCTTAAAGAAATTGTGGTGGAACATATGTAATATAAAATTAAGCATTTCAACCATCTGTAATCATACATTCAGTGGCATTGGTGCATTCATAGTCATGCAACTTTGCCATTAGTTTTTCTTTTTTTAATTTTATTTATTTATTCATGAAAGACACAGAGAGAGAGAAAGAGAGAGAGAGGGAGAGAGGCAGAGACACAGGCAGAGGGAGAAGCAGGCTCCTTGCAGGGATCCTAATGTGGGACTCGATCTCGGGACTCCAGGATCATGCCCTGGGCTGAAGGGAGATGCTCAACCGCTGAGCTACCTAGGTGTCCCCCTTTGCCATTAGTTTTGAGAAGATCTCAAAAGAGATTTTCTCTTTCTAAATACTAAACAGGGTGTTACCCGAGGGAAGCAAAGTGTGTGTGATTTTTCATAAATGTGCACAGCATTGCAAGTAGAATAGGTAGCAGCACAAGGCAGCCCCCAGGCTGTGGAAGAGAGGGGGAGCCACAGCTCTTCCTTCACCACCCTTCCTCTCCCTCTACTCTCCCTTCTGTCCCCACTTCCCCCTTCCCTTTGTTTCTGTAGTATTGGAAGTCAACACAACTGAGGTTGTTCACCTTCTCCCAGAGGCTCAGCATCTCTGATGGTGTCTGCAGGAGCGGCGCTGCTCTGTGAATAACAGCGATGTATTCTGGCCTTGTCGGCAGTAGGTGATGGGGGTGGGGGTGGGAAGCAAAGCAAAACTAAGATAGCTGGAGTGGAAGGCTTTATTTACACATTTATTTATTTTACCAAACAGCATATTTTTAAGGAATTAATCTGTTAGGTTTTATTTCAGGGCCATCGTTTTTAGAGCAAGTGCCATTGCAAACTGTAGCAGCTGCAAAGCAGGAGACCTCACCTGGTTGTCTTGTGGCACTGGGTCCCAGGCTGGCCACCGAGAGACTTGGGCTCTGCTTTCAGCTCCATCATCAACCTTGGGTCTGCCTGCGACCTCTCCTCATCTGCAAAGTGAAAGAGATGACAGGCACAGTGCCTACTGTGAGCTCTCTAGCTCCGGCGGTCCATAGCCCGTCTTCCACCGCTCGGGGAGGAATGTCACCCCCCAGGCTCTGCACAGTCCTGAAAGCAGGATTGATAAAGCTGGAAGGACTGGAGGGAGCGAATCCAGTGCCCATTTTGCAGATCAGTTGATTGTGGCTGTCGGGGAGCAGTGCCTTCAGGCTGAGGCAGATCCAGGAGCAGAGGCAAACTGTCTTGAGAGAACCAGCACCCTTGTGTCCCCTCCAGATCCCAGGCTGTCTGCACCAGGTTGGGCAGTGTTGAGACTCTCCCAGGGGCTCTGGACTGGGCGACCGGGGGATCCTGGGGCTCAAAGTTTGGCTTTCAAAGATGTAGGATAACCACAGGGACACCTCCGTGGCTCAGTGGTTGAGCATCTGCCTTTGGCTCAGTTTGTGATCCCGTGGTCCTGGGATCAAGTCCCACACTGGGCTCCCTACAGGGAGCCTGCTTCTCCCTCTGCCTGTGTCTCTGCCTCTCTCTGTGTGTCTCTCATGAATAAATAAAAATTAAAAAAAAAAAGAGTTGTAGGATAATCACAGACCCTCCCCTTCCTCCTTTCTTTTTCTTCCTTTTCACCCAGGCAGTGGGCCTGTGCCAACCCCCGCCCCCCACCCGGCTTGCAGGAGCCTGTTGTTGATTTACGGGGACACGGCTCCTCTGCGTGCACCCAGCTGCATAACTTAACGGGATCTGTCACCTTCCATCAACTGCCACACAGCTGCGCGCAGGAGCAGCTGTCCTCCCGGCCTTTGTTTGGTGTCAGTGCTCGTCTGGGCGGCCATGGGGCCCTGCTCCTCCCGGCGCCTTGACCAGTGCGGCCTGGGTCTGCCCGCCAAGTGCCTAGGTTGACCCGCGTATATACGGTGTCTTGTGCAGAGTTTACGCTAGTGAGAGCGAGCAGAGGTCATCCATAAACACGGAGTTGTGGGTAACAGCATTTGCTCTTACAAATCATAATCAGCTCCCCTGGTGGCCTCTTAAATGTGTGTGGGGCTTTTCTTCTCATCCATAAAGTAGGCCACTCTAGACAGAGGCTCTGAGTTGGCAAGGGTGCAGAGCACATGTTTTGCCTTTGGTGCCTCACATGAAAGTTCAATCCCCAGTTTGGGCTGGAGAGAGTCTGTGTGCCTCCAAACACGTCCGCACACACCTCCCGTCACACAGGAGCACTCAGGCACACATGCGCTCCCCGGCCGGCCTCGGGGGTGGGAACCCTGCCGGGGGCTGGGCCTGCGATCCCGAGGACGGGGAGCCTCCTGCCTGCTGCTGCTGGCGGCCCTGGAGTGGGCCTGGGGACAGGAGTCCAGGTTCCCCACTGACCATCTGCCCAGATGCAGGGCTGCAGAGGGGAGGGAACGCAGGGTTCCCAGACAGTCCACCCCGGGCGCCCCAGGGCCTAGCTCCTCTGCTCCCTGCCCCTGAGGCCTGGGGCGAAGGGGGACTTGAACCTCTGAGGCCCAGTGTCCTTATCTATAAAAAATGAAGATGAAAGAACTTGCCCTCTTAGGCGCTGTTAATGGGATTTAAAGAAAGGATGTGTGTGAAGGGCCAATTGTTTTATTGGGGCCTCCATACACGGCAGCAGCGATAATAAATACTATTATTATTTTATTGTGTCTGCGGCCCAAGGCTTTGATACCAGGAAGAGGACACGGCAGGGAGCCACACAGGCGGCAGAACCAGGGCCTCGGCTGGGTGATGGGCAACTCACGGCTTCTGGCTCATTCCCCCACTGCCCGGGGCTCCTTGGGCTCCCCCGGGCACTGGCGCGTCTCGGCTGGGACCCAGCCCTCCGCGGTGCTGAGGCGGGAGGAGGTGGGAGTCGGAATGGCCAAGGAGTGGCGGTCGGTCCGGGTCACCTCCCACACCTGCCCTGGTCTCCCATCAGGCCTCAAGTGCACTAAGCCAGAGACCAAACCAAGGCCCAGCCTTCAGGGGAGGGAAGCCTGGAGACGAGGGACCACGGGGACCTGAACGCCGAGCAGAAGCTGTGGGAATGTGGGGGTTGGAACCCACTGGCTTGGGCCAAAACCTGAACGTTCCCGCATGCTAGAAGCTCCAGTTCAGGTTAGCACGGAAGGAGCAGCTCTCTCCTCTCGACGCCAGGAGACCCGCTCAGTTGTCTGGCATGTGAGCAGGACAAGGCATGACCCTTGTGATGTTCCTTGGAGGAACCATGTTATACTGACAGGTATTACCCAGGCCGAGCTCGCAGTCTGCCCCAGGACAGAGCTGAGAGCTGGGGAAGCGCCTGCTGCCTCACACCCCCAACCCCTCGTCCGCCCAGCACCTGGTGCCCATCCAGTCATCAGGAGGCCCCGGCTCAACTGGGCTGCTCTCATCTGTCCCCCAACCCTGGGAGCTCATCCCTGCCGCAGCTACCTCCTCTCACTCTTCCCGGGGTGCTGTGTTCCCTCCACACCCACGTACCCCAGAAGGTGCAGCTTGGTTCAGGTGCAGATGAGCAGGAGTATTAGTAGACAAACATTTTGATTTGCCTTTGCCATTTATATGAATAACTGTCATATGTGTGTGTATACACTTTAAGGTATAAAATTAAATTATCCTATATATCCTGGTTTTGAAACTTAAAAAAAAATTTTTTTTAAAGATTTTAATCATTTATTCATGAGAGACACAGAGAGAGGCAGAGCCACAGGCAGAGGGAGAAGCAGGCTCCCCATGGGGAGCCCGATGTGGGACTACATCCCAGGACCCTGGGATCACCCCCTAAGCCAAAGGCAGACACTCAGCCACTGAGCCCCAGGCATCCGTGTTTTTGAAACTTTTACCATTCAATATGCTGTGACTATTTTCCCACGTCTTTATAGGTAGTCTTCTCTAACATAATTTTTAATAACTGCAAAGTGGTCCCTAGTGGTCCCCAAGCTGGGGTGCATGCAAGCCAGTCCACTGGAATGAGGGAAGAAGATACTACAACTTCCTTTCATATGAGTTTTTATCCAAACATAAGAGAGAACTTACAGTTTACTGATACTCTAACTGCTGGACTCGCCCTGGTGTTATACCCGGCCATCTAGTCCCATGGCTACCTGTGGCACCTGTGGGTCCTGGGGGTGGGCAGTGGCACCCCCACGGTGTTGTTTGCTTCTGGCAAATTGCAGCTTACTACAGTTCATGAGTCTAGGTTAAAGAGATTTTGCCCGATTATATTCTTTTAACTTATAACCTTTATAAAATGAACAGGTGACCTAAACATCTTCCTGCAAAGAAAACACAGTGCATGAGAAAAGAACCAGAAAATGGCAGAGTGGATTCTTCTTCAATTTCTGGCATGTCATAATTCTTATTAGATGTAAAAGAAAAATGCTCCAATATCATCAGATCTGAAAAGTCAGGCAAAAGTGTATTAATATCTTGAGAAGATTATGTGAATAATGGATATATAGTCATTTCACTCATGATGGCCTTACCTTAGCTGTGTATTATATACAGAGATATTAGCTAATGAGACTATCACCATAGGCAAGACATTAAAATATAGACATTGAGCTATAAGGGTAAATCCCAATATGTCACCGATGTTTAAAGTCAAGCAATATTTCAGTACTTAAATATTTTTGCTAAACTACCAATAAATGTTTAGAAGCTTAAAAGCCACATACCATGACAAAAATGCCCAAAATTGTCAGAAAATACTGTTGGAAGCTGCAAGGAAAGCAATTGCTGAATGTTTGAAGAAACAAGTATGAGAATACATAATGCAGTGTGGGAGTGTTGCCACATACTTGGATGAAAGTCCATGTGTTTCCAACAGGATTCAATTATGGCAGTTGCCAAGTTCTGCTTCCAGAACAAAAACAAAACACATGAATTATGTTTGTATAAGCCACTATAGGAAGGATAATTGAAGAACATATATTCTCAATATTCAACGAGGTTTTCAGTAATGGTTAAAACAACAACAACACAAATGATGTAAGTATAAGTGCAGAGAGGGCACCTGCTTTGGCTTCGACAAGATTCTTTTTTTTTTTTTTTTTAAGATTCTGTATATTTATATATTTATCTTTGAGGGGTGAGGCAGAGGGAGAAGAAGAGTCTCAAGCTGACTCCACGTTGAGCACAGAGCCAGATGCAGGACTCCATCCTATGACCCTGAGATCATGACCTGAGCTGAAATCCAGTCTGGCGCTTAACGGTCTGAGCCACCCAGGCACCCCAACAACAAGATTCTTGAGCATCATTGCACAGATAATGGTTTAACATTGTGGGGAACAGCACTGTCCCTGGATCCTGGTCACAGTTCAAAATCCCGTGCTGCCACTTGCTAGCTCTGTGACCATGGGCAAGTCACCTAACCTCTCTGTGTCTTAATTTCCTCCCCTGTAAAATGGAGATAATTGTATCTACATGACAGGTAGTTGCAAAAAGTAAATGAATTCAAAAAAAAAAAAAAGTAAATGAATTCATATATGTAGGGTGCTTAAACTATGGCTGACGTGTACTAAGTGCTCAACAAACATCAGCTGGTAATTTATACTGCACTTGACATTTATTTTTAGACAACCTACTACAGCAAAGAATTTGAAGCTGGAAGTTCTACACTGAGCATCAGTGATGTGCTTCAGTTAAGAAAATGAAGCTTTTAATATACAGTAGAATCTTCATGATATTTTATATATCAATTCATTATTATATACATATATATGATTTGTATAATATGTATGTTTATATAACATAGAATACTTATGTTAGAATATTAAGGACATAGAGAATGAAAAAAATCTTTCATGTACACAAAAGTTAGATGTGTATCGTGTAGCAAATTAACAGTTAATAAATATAAAAATGAGTTAGGAACTTTTGTGGCTTCCTATATTATGTTACTTAGCTTTTGAAATATGTAAATAATTATATGGGGTTTGTCTCTTCAAATTATGGTGACATTTAAAAAAATGAATAAAACATGAAACTTTTTGAAAGAAATAGAGCATTTTTGTTTCCAGTGTTATAGGACTCTATTGCTGCAAAAAGTGCAGTTATATATAAAAACCCTCCTATACCCACTTTAAAATGTGGAAGCTGAATTTACTAACTTATTTAAAGATCTACCAGTGAAATTTTTAGTATTTTGGATGTATTCATTTAAAATACAAAAAATTTAAGATCTATAGATTGAAATGCTAGCAGGAGAAAATCTATTTAGCCTAATTTCAATAAAAATCTCTGTATACTGTCCACAATAGCCAAACTGTGGAAGGAGCCTTGGTGTCCATCGAAAGATGAATGGATAAAGAAGATGTGGTTTATGTATACAATGGAATATTACTCAGCAATTAGAAAAGACAAATACCCACCATTTGCTTCCATGTGGATGGAATTGGAGGGTATTATGCTGAGTGAAATAAGTCAATCGGAGAAGGACAAACATTATATGTTCTCATTCATTTGGGGAATATAAGTAATAGTGAAAGGGAATAGAGGGGAAGGGAGAAGAAATGGGTAGGAAATATCAGAAAGGGAGACAGAACATGAGAGACTCCTAACTCTGGGAAACGAACTAGGGGTGGTGGAAGGGGAGGAGGGTGGGGGGTGGGGGTGAATGGGTGGCAGGCACTGAGGGGGGCACTTGACCGGATGAGCACTGGGTGTTGTTCTGTATGTTGGCAAATTGAACACCAATAAAAAATATTATTAAAAAATAAAATAAATCTAAAAGATTAAAAAAAAATCTCTGTATACTTAGCATATGAGAATGAAAAATAAATTTCTTAATAAGTGTGCCCAATTATGCTTTTCTTCTATCTGTATCTGTGTCTTTATAAAAGATTGTTTTCAATTATGACAACTCTTATAACCAAGTATAAAAATATATTGACCTTTTAATTATTGTATCACCAAGTGTTGAGATAAGATTTTAAGAAATAATGGCACATATCCAAAATCATGTTACTCTAAGCCAAAATGCTTCTGTAGTATTAATGAGTAAAATAAGAAATTTAGAATATTGGTTAAAATTTCCGTATGGAAATTTTATGTATGTATGTATGTATGTATGTATGTATTTTATTCTGTATGTTTTGTAGTGTGCACACCATTTTTAGTTCAGTTGTATGCATGTATAACTTATTATAAACAAACATAGCAGGATGTGAACTCAAAAATTATGTCTGATAAAAGTATGTAAGTGTTGACTGAAAGTGCAAGAGACCACTTAACCCTCTATTGTTGGGCACTTAAGCTTTTTCTAAATTTTTTTCCTTTTGCCACATTCTGGCTGATTTTCTGGGATAGATTCCTAGAAGCAGAAGTGCTTCATCAAAGAGTATGTTCATTTTAAGGGAATATTTTTATATTTATGTATTACAAATTGACTACAGAAAGAGAGTAAATCTGTAATAATCCATGTGTCCACCGCCATCAATGAGAACGTTCATCCCCCACCAGTGGGTGTGTGTGTTTGAATCTGATTTCACGCTAGTAGGAGGGGAGGGCTGTGATCTGTCTCAGGGCACTCGTGGAGCCCAGAGGGTTCTGAGGAAGACAGTTTTGGGCAGGGAGCCCAAGTGACCACAGAAAATGGCCATCCAGGGCATCCTTTGCTTCACGCCTTTTCTCTCTGGATCATGAGCTCCCTGGGGACTTAGGGGCATGGCTCCTGGGTCGTCAGCCAGTGGGGTGGTGCAGGGTGGTGTGGGAACATGGTTGTCTTGTTCAGAGGTGGGAGTAGGAGGTCAGTAAGCGAGGTTCTGTTTCTGGAAACTGTCTGTGGGATGATGATTGTTTACACGCTGCAGTGTCTAAGGATCAAAAGCAAGTGGAAAGAAGCCTCCTCCACTCTCAGGCCATGTGGAAAGCATTTATCTCCTGCTGGAAACCTTGCATGAGAACAAAAGCAAACCTCACAGAATGCTTTCAGGGCCTGTATCTTCTTGGTGCTGGTGCCTTGGCCTTTGGCTAACAGAGCAGAGTGGGACTTCCCACCAGAATCAGAAAAGCCAGATTTTCCCAGCAGAGTGGGCTCACAGCAAAATGGTGGGACTGTGTTCTCTGTTTCCTGGTCTTGCTAAGCCAGTGAGATGTTCCATACGAAGCTTTTTTCTCTGGAGGCCCAGAGTGCTGCCCAGTTGAAGGTGTTGTATTCGGTCTTGAATTCCCTTCTTGAGGCACAATGTGGAAGTGGGGGATGATGACTTGGTCAGATGAGGTTTTTTGGTACCATCTAACCCCATCTTTGTGCAAGTGGGTCCCTGAGAGTCAGAGGACTAGCCTTGCAACGTGGGTGGGAGGGCTCTGGCCCCACAGGGAACCCTCACCTAGCATCCCTTGGGTCCTCCTAACCCTACCCAGAGCTGGAAGGCGGTCATGGGGAGGGGTGGAAAATCTGTAGGCCCAGGGAGGGGTGAACGTAGTTGTTGGGTCTGAAGAGAGGATGATTGAACTTGCCCTCCAAGAGCAAAGGACTCGAGGAGATGGTGACCACTTGCTTCATGTCATTTGTGCAGGTGTCCAGGCAACCAAAGAGACTGGAAGGCTTATTGAGGAATCTTCCAGAATAAGTAGCGGGGCCAGATTAACATCTCCACTGGCCCTCTTGATTTGTCTTCTCCCTATTCTCTGAGACCTTACCCTGTCTATCTCTAATTTGCCCAAACTTTCTCTTGCTCTCCATGCACACACACACACACACACACACACACACTGATTCCTTCCACCCACCATTCTAGCCAACCTTCCAGCCATGTATTTGTTTTTCACTTGTTCATTCATTCACTCATTTTTTCAATCCATAAACATGAGAATATTTTAAAGCACATGGCTGCAGTTGGGAGGGGTTTATGGGCTCTGACCTGTTCATACGACCTCACAGGTGGGTGGAACTTTGGACAGAATCTAGTTCAGAGCTTTGTGGGCTCAGAAACTAATTTTTGTCCACTTGCCCAGAGGTTCATTCCAAAGAAGTCAGAAGATTCTGATTTGTAAACCTAAAGGCCAAAAATCAGTAGTACCCTCAAGCTAGACTGGGTGGACTAACTACTTCCTACAAGTGTTCCCTCCTGGGGCAATTTAAAGTCCAGAATGGGGATGTCGACGCCCGATCAAGAATGGATTGCTTTTCCTCACACCAAGAAGAGTCCTCTCTAGATAATGCTACAGTCCATTAGCCATTAACAGCCAGAGTGGTGTTTAGAGATGTAAATCAGCTCATGCCTCTCCCTGGCTTAAAACCCTGTGATTGTTTTTCATTGGACTTAAAATTCCAGCTCCTTACATAGGAGTACTAAGTTCTGCAAGATCTGGGCCTGCCTTCCCTTCCAACTTCACCTCCTACCACAGTACTACCTCTGAGTACTTTGCTCCAGCCCTCTGCCCTCCTTCCTGTTCCCTCAGTATCCAACTATGTGTCACACTATTACCGCACTAGGTACCTCCACCAGCAGGCTGCCACTGCAGCTGGGAGCCTCAATGCTGTAGGGGTGAGTGTTTTCCTAGTCTGGCTTGTTTGCCAGTATACCTCCAGTGCCAGCCCAGAATAGGTGCTCGAAGGGTTTGCCCGTTACTGATGGGATAGGCTCTGCTTTGAACTCAGGTAGAAAAGACTTTGAACCTTGCTCTGTAGGGCGGGGAAAAGATGCATTTTAGCCCTTTATCTTCTTTTCTTCTTCTCCTCCTCCTCCTTTCCCTTCTTCCTATGGTTAGACATCACCATGAACTTCCAATTTCTGTGCAGATGGTTAACCAGTTTGGCTGCTTGTCTGTTTGAGAACAGTGTTGAAGATATTCTGAAGCAAAAGGAAAAGTTGGATTTTAGAAATTAACCAGAAGACTAGAAGAACACTACCTGAAAGCTGTTTTGATTTGGTACCTGTGGTGGGGGAGGCAGGTGGCTGCATCCTGGGGCAGAAGATGGGCAGAGACAGCAGGCAAGAAGAGGCCAGAGGAAAGCTTCTGAGATTCTTCCCTTGCCTCACAAAAGCCTTTCCTGTTTGATGAGATTGTAGTAAATGAGTTCAGTAAATGCCCTGATGCTGGGGTAGAGGAGGAGGCACAAGCTGTAGGTACAGGGAATGAGGTGACGTGGGTTTGGTAAAATGAGGAAATCTATCCTTGGATGACTGCAAGACTTCACAGGTACCAAATCCAACTGATTCTGTGTTGTGGGTTTGGGATATTTGGGGAATAAGAGAATCCAGCCACTAGCCACCCTGCTGCTGACCTAATGCTTCATCACTCTGCCTTTTAAGGTTTGGAAAGCTTGTGAAATCATCTGCGAGTCCTGCAAAGCGAAAGCCTATGTGTTGCAGAATCACTGGAATGCTCCAGAGTTTCGGACTGTGCCCAAGTTAAAGGCAGCTTCTTTGTTTTTCAAGGAATCTACCTTGGCTACTCTCCAAAAACTCAGCTGGGTCCTTGCCTTCAGTTTCTGAGGACTGGATTTGTACGTTGCCAATTGTTACTGGACGGTATGAGAGAAGGAAGAAGCAAACCGGGGCTCCCAGGGGAAAGCAAATGGTCTGAGCTGTCCCGCATGATGGGGCAGAAAGGACACAGTATTTCTGCTCTGAAAGCTGGGCTGCCCGGTGCAAGTCCCCTAGCATCTCTGGGCCTCAGACTTCTTATCTTATCCGTAAGGCAACGGGGTGCTGCTTGTTTATCGTCCCTGCAGGCTCTGACATCTGACACTTTAATCAGTCCTCAGCCCAGAGCTATTCCACATGTCCTTGGGTTGGATGGGAAATTCATCTCCCTTGCAGATTAAACACCTATTGATTTTTCCCCCCCTCTGGTAAAGGGGAATGAGACAGCTCTTTCTTCCTTTGCAGACAGAAGGAAAGAAAAAAACAAAGTCAAACCAGACTCCCATTCGGTGATTTTCTGTTCAAGGCCTGAATGCTAAACAGCATTGGCTCCCAGGGGGTGACTCAGCTTCCGCAGCTCATAGAAATTTGGAGTTGGAAGGGTCCCAATAGACGCCCAGTCCTCTGTAAACTGAGGCAACAGAGACCCCCCCCCCCCCCGCCCCCCAGATAGGAAGTGACAGGGAATTAGGTAGTGATGGAAGCGCCCGGACTGCACAGGTACGTATACAGGAGGAGCGTAAGCTGACGGCTCCTCGCCCGCAGAAACCCTTCCAGGGCTGACTACTGGGGGCTGCTCGGGCTCACGTATGGATCCTTTATGTAAATGCGATTAGATAATCGTGTTCGCGTTTTGCCTCTGATTGGAGTTCGCGTTAAACTCAATGAAGCCATCAGCCCTGCTTGCCCGCTCAGAGCACGGCTCCGGGAAGGAGGTGTCGCTCGACCCTTTGTAAGGAGACACGGCCGATGATTGGTGCCTTCGGGGAGCGCCGGGGCCGGCGGCCAATGGGGAGCGTGGGGAGGCGGGGCGTCCGGGGCGGGGCGGAGCCGCGGGCGGCCGGAAGCCGGGCAGGGGGCGGGGCGAGGCCCGCGCGGTCGCCGTGGTTACCGCGGCCGGGCGGCGGCGGCCCCGGGTCGGTAAACACTCATTATGCCGCCCCCCGGGGGCCGGGCCGCCGTGCTGGAGACTGAAAGACACCCCGGCCCCACTCCGGGACTTTGGTATGGCTTTTATGGCCTCGAATCTGCCCAAGCGTATTAGTAGGACGCGCAGGGCCCCGACAGGCCTGGATGGATGCTGCCCGGAGAGAAGCTGCCTTCGCGGGCGGTGGAGAGCTTCTCCCGAGGCCTGGATGCTCGAGCGCCGCTGTGCGCGCCCGCACCGGGTGCCCGGGTGGTCACGGCCCAGGCGGGCGGCCGCGGACAGGCGCCCCTCCCGCTGCAATCGGCCCCAGGTCGGGGTGCTGGGGGCGGCTTCCCCCGAGACTCCCCGGAGCCCCACGGTCCT
The DNA here is from genome assembly GCF_048418805.1 of Vulpes vulpes. NCBI lineage: Eukaryota > Metazoa > Chordata > Mammalia > Carnivora > Canidae > Vulpes > Vulpes vulpes. The sequence continues at coordinate 94,763,771 of NC_132781.1, read as the reverse complement.
GCCCGCCAGCAGGGGGGGCTCGAGCGCGCACGGACGGCCGGGGCCCCTCCACCGCCACGTCCGGGCTCGCGCCCTGCCCTCCCGGCGCTGCCCCCTCTGCCCCCACAGCACCCTCTGGCGGGGCCGGGTGCACCCTGATCGGCGGGCTGCCTGACCCACGGGAACCTAGCCCCAAGCACCCACCTCCCTGGCCCCCTCCCAGTGCCTGGGGCTGCGGCGGGCTTGTTTGATCACCTGCCTTTCTGTTTCTTCTGCAATTATGACCCTGCTGACCCTGGGGAGAGGGCAACACAGCTGCCAATCAGGATGCACTCATCTCTAAAGGTCAAGGTACTGCCCATTTCCCAAGATCATTTATAGACCGAAGGATGCTTGTTCTCTGGACAGAACGTGGCAGCCCTAAGTGTGACTTTCTCCCAACCGAAAGAGTAAGAAGCTGAAGATAAAAACGAACCCTTTTATTAGAATGTAGAGGTCAGTCTTCTTACGTGAACGCCCGCACCTCTCACTTGGGACCTGTCTTCAGTCTTAAGAGAAAGCACTGACATGAAAGGAGTCAGTCTGCATCCCTTGCATTCCAAGCTTGTTTCCCTCATCATTTTAGGTAATTTCTCCCCTCCTCCCCCCTTTAGCTACAAGACACAGACCACCTGCTGAATTGCACCATATGCAAAATGGATCCATTTGAAATACATCAATTTGCAATCTTAAAAGTCATAGGAGGTTGGAGGAGGTTGGAGGATGAAGGGGCTGGAAGGCCGGGGATGCACACCCATGGAGTCCCTTGCTTTCAGATAAGGAGGCTGAGCCTTTCAGTACACTGAATCTAACTCTCATTCCCACCTGTGAAAAAAATGTGTTTTCATCCTTATTTCTGTGCTTGAAAACCTAACACGACTCCTGGTTTGGACCTAATGTGCTAAAGACAAACTCTGGCCTCTGCAGTCTGAAGCCTGGAGCTACAGGTCTCATGAAACCACCCTCACTGTGGATGCTCTTTCTACTGCCATGCTTCGCCCTGCCCAGAATACCTTCCTTTCATCCCTCTAACTCCACCTGCAAATCCCCCCATCTATCTCCATTCATATCGGGCAGCCCCACAGCTCAGGCATCCGCTGCTTTTGCCTCATTAGGTACTAGAATAAGGCATTTCAGATGGGAGGGTTAGTCCAGCCCTTGGTAAGAGGCCTCTGGTTCCCACAGGGTCTGGTTCTAGCCTTCATGTGGTCCTAGGTTTGTGGAGCAGCGTGGTAAGGTTTGAGGAAGAAGGAACCCATTTGCAGTCAGCAAAGAGGAATGAAGGTGAGCTAGGAAAGTTGAGGTCAGTATCCGTAGCAGCTGAGACCTGTTTGGGATTTGTCCTGAACTCCATAATAACCCTAGACACTAAAATAATTTGAAGAGCTGTGTTTTTCCCTGTCAATTTATGACTGGCCATGTCTGGCCAAGAAAAAGGAGGTGGAGGAAGCAAGCCAGGAGCCATTTGCCAGACAACTCGGCAAATAAGGCTACATCTGAAACTGAGGCAGGCCAGAAATTGTAATTAGCGTGGAAATGAAGATCTTTTCAGAAAAGAAAATGGCCCCAGTGCTTGTTCTCTATTGTTTCACCCATCCTCTGGCACCCACCCAGACAGCCCTGAGACAGCCCCTTGGCTCACAGATTTGTGAATACCCTGCCAGGATAAGGGGGAACAGTCACCCGTCTTCACCTGCGTCTTCACCTGCTTCCTGAAGCGCCATGCGGCCTGTGGTGAAGGGAAGCTCAGGGAGGCTGGTGGGAGGCAGGTCAGTGGTCAGCAGGGAGGCCGGAGGTCTGCTCCCCTGGATGCATTTGGGCAGATTTTGTCACAGTCCCCCCCCCTCCCCCCAATGTGGGGAGTTTAAAATGATGTCCTTGAGAGTTTGTCTGTTTTCCCACTAGCTACCTAAAATGTGCATGGGAAGCCCGGAGCTCTGAGCTGAAGTTAGAGGACACAAACTTCGTCAACATTTTTCTTGGCAATAAAGAGGATAGGGGAACGCCTGGGTGGCTCAGAGGTTGAGTGCCTGCCTTCGGCCCAGGGCATGATCCTGGAGTCCAGGGATCCAGTCCCACATCGGGCTCCCAACGTGGAGCGTACTTCTCCCTCTGCCTGTGTCTCTGCCTCCCTCTGTGTGTGTCTCATGAATAAATAAATAAAATCTTTAAAAAAAATATAAAGAGGATAGGTTTTTTCCTTCTCAACCTAATTTTGTTTATAGAGTATGGGTGGTAGGCCCTGCTGGCCTACATTATACTCATTCTAATGAAGCTATCCATCATTTGAGCATTTTCCAGTGACAGGCCTGGAGTCAAGTGCTTTGTATGCAGTTTCATTTTATCCCCCGACTGCTCCACCCTGTGAGCTTTGATCACTGTGAGTGGAAGAGGAACTGGAGGCTGAGAGGTTAAGTAACCTACTGGATGCCACACAGCTCCTAAGTGGTAGCTCCGACTTAAAACTCAAACTGGGGATTATTATTATTATTTTTGAAGATTTTATTTATTTATTCCTGAGAGACATAGAGAGAGGCAGAGACATAGGCAGAGGGAGAAGCAGGCTCCCCGTGCCCAATGCGGGACTCGATCCCTGGACCCTGGAATCAGGCCCCAAGCTGAAGGCAGACACTCAACCACTGAGCCACCTAGGCGTCTCCAAACTGGGGATTCTGAGCCCACAGCCCAGCAGCTCTTGGCAGTCCCTGAGGGCACGGGGCTGTGGGGGCCTAGGCCGGGGAGACCCTTTGCCCCTTGCAGCCTCTCAGGAGGAGTCTGTGGAGTCTGGCGGGGAAAGGCCCCAAAGGTCCCAGGCAAAAGTACTGTGGAGACGGCCCCTGGCGGCTGGAGGGTGGCATGGAGGTGGGGGAGGTGGCCTCCAGTGGGGCCTCGGCTCGCTGAGCCTCCCAGGGTCACATACCCCGGGTGCACATGCGGTTGAGTAGGCCCATCACAGGACGAGTGATTAGCCACGATGCACTGTGTTTATAGTTCCTTGATTAGTCCTCCAACAATCCTGGGGTGGGGTGGGGGGTGTAGAATCCTTATTAGGGTTTTGCAGAGACAGAGGGAACCAAAGAGGTAAAATAAGTAGCCCCAGGTCATTCTGCTAGGAGGTGTCAGAGTTGAATTTGACCTACCTGGGACACAACAGGCAGGCTTTGGGAACTGGAGGAGTCAGAAAAGTTGTGGACTGTTGGGATCTGTCAGGAGGGCACAGGACAAGGGGATGTGAGGGCTTCTGTCCTTAGAAGCCTGTGCGGCGGTGGGACGTGGGGTCAGGAAGGCAGGGAAGCAAGTCTCCTCCTTCCATTTGCTCAGGTTCCAGGCAATTGATAGTCAATAGTGATACGATCCTCAAACTATATTTTCAACCACTTTTTATCACCTCTCTGCTGTAGTCAAGCCCCCATGAAACCTCCCCAGAACTGTGGAAGCCCAGCAGGGGGTGGGGATGAGGGGGGCCCCTGCCCCCATCCTTCCCCTTCTTGAACCTGTGTTCAACAAGGCAGTCACAGACATCCATTAGAACTCAGATTGGGTCATTCCTCTACCAACCCCCCCAGGATTTCCCCTATGTGAACTGTTTCCTGCCCCCTCCTCACCTGACTGAACTCCTCTTCTACCACCATCTTGTGGCTGCCTCTGCTTGGCCTTCAAGCCTGGGCACTTGCTCTTCTCTCTAACTAGAATACTTTCCCCCACTCTCTCACCCCCACCCCAGGTACCTGCATGGTTGTTTCCTCACCTGTGTTTTTTACTAAAAAGTAACCTAAGGTTTCCCTGGCCTCATCTGAAATATAAACCACCCCCTCATATTTCATATCTTCCTTTTGTCTTCTCTTTCTCCTTACTGCTTGCTTACTTTACACATTCTTATTTTTTTATTCACCTTTTGTCTCCCCAGCCAGTGTGGAAGCTCCATGAGGGCAGGGGTTTTTGTTTGCATTGTTTGGTTTCTTTCATTCACTGCTGTGTCCCTGTGCCTGGAACAGTAGCTGGCACATGTGATGAACTAAGAAATGTTTGCTGAACAAACAGATGAATGAACAAGTCCTACAGTTTATCCCTTGTCATGGAAAGGAGCTAGAACCTTCTGATAGGACATGAGGGCAGGGGGGAAGGGTGGGAAGGAAGGAGGGGGACATGAAGGAGACATGAAGGAAGCCATGTGGAAGGAGGAGGTGGGCAAAGACCTATGAGCTAAAAACAGATGTCATGAGAGGTGGTGGATGTGGGGAAACCCCCTCTGTCACCCACCCCCTCTTCTCCATTATGTACTGGGTCATTGTGACTGAGCCCTAGCACCTGGTATCAACTTGGAGAGTCCCATGGGAAGCCCTCCTGTAGATCTAGGGACAGGATGAGATATGTCAGATACATCGGTGTGTGAAATGTAACTTCCACGGTTAGAGCTGGGATGAAGTGGCCTTGTCTTAAGGAAAGGGAGGCCAAGAGAAAGCCAAGGAGTCTCTTGGAAACCAGATGCCATTGGCATCAGGGCAGGAAGTGTCTTCTCTGGTGGGGCTGCTTTGTCCACCTCATCAAGGGTGACATCTGAGACCTGCCAGGTAAGACCTGGGGACCCAGCAGGAGAGTCCCAGTGTTCTTCTAGCTCTTGGCAGCAGTTTAAGAAACACAAGCTTAATATATGGAAACAAGCCAAATGTTCATCAATGAATGCATGGATCAAAAAGACTTAGTATCTATACATAGTAGATTAATGTTCAGCTATGAGAAAGGAGGCTATCCTGCCATTTGAGACAACAAGGATGATGTGCTACAGACGTAGCACATTATGCCAAATGAGGTAAGTCAGAGAAAGATGAGTATTATATGATATCACCAATGTTTTGAATCTAAAAGAATGAAGCCTGTATAAAAGAGAGTCAGGGATGCCTGGGTGGCTCAGTGGTTGAGCGTCTGCTTTCAGCTCAGAACATGATCCTGGGGTCTGGGATCAGGTCCCATATTGGGGTCCCTGCAGGGAGCCTCCTTCTCTCTCTCCCTATGTCTCTGCTTGTCTCTCTCTGTGTGTCTCTCATGAATAAATAAATAAAATCTTAAAAAAAAAAAACAGAGTCAAATGGTTACCTGGGGATAGGGGAGTGGTAAAGAGTGATGGTATTTCAGGTACCTACTTGTAGTGCATAGTAAATAAGCCATAGAAAGCTAGTGCACAGTATAATGAACATAGACAATAATAGTGTACGATAATTATGTAACATAATATCACTACATTGGCAATCCTATTACAATATATAAAATGTATCAAAGTGACAGGCTGTACACCTTAAACTTACGCAATTTTTTTTTAAGATTTTATTTATTCATGAGAAACACAGAGAGGCAGAGATATAGGCAGAGGATGAAGCAGGCTCCATGCAGGGAGCCCAATGCGGGACTCGATCCCAGGCTGCGGGATCACGTTCTGAGCTGCAGGCAGATGCTCAACTGCTGAGCCATCCAGGCATCCCTAAACTTAGGCGATTTTATATGTCAAATGTATTTAAAGAAAAAGTTCAGGCTTCTTGTCCCCAGATTCTGGGCTCTCTGGGACTTGGAGTTATACAGGCCTGGGATGAATCCTCACTCTAGGGTTTATCGTGTGTGATGTTGAGAAGGTCTCTCTGGTAAAATGAGAGCGGGCCACTGGGAGAAGTAATGACATCATGCACAGGAAGTGCCTGGAATTCAGGTGCTCAAGGAACCCTGTAAGAGCCTTTTCTCTTCTGTCAGAGTTACATTCAGAAGCTAGGATAGTGTCCAACTGCACTTGAGAAAGCAAGGACCCAACAAGGAATCTGGGAGCTGGTGCTGGGCTCCAGCGCCAGTTTTATGGTCTGGGCAGGCTACTCCACCTCCAGAAGGCAGTGTCTGTAGGAAAATGGAGTGGCTTGAGCTCCATGACTCCTTATGGTGCCTTCCAGCTCCAGTATTTGTGATGTGTGACCCTGAGCAAAGATCAGTTATTTATTAATTTGTTTATTTAATATTTATGTATTTATTATATTTTATTTTTTAAGATTTATTTATGATAGACATAGAGAGAGAGAGAGAGGCAGAGACACAGGAGGAGGGAGAAGCAGGCTCCACGTTGGGAGCCGACGCCGAACTCGATCCCGGGACCCCAGGATCGCGCCCTGGGCCAAAGGCAGGCGCTAAACAGCTGGGCCACCCAGGGATCCCCTATTTAATATTTATTTAAATTCAACTTGCCAACATACAGTATAACAGCCAGTGCTCATCCCATCAAGTGCCCTCCTCATTGCCCGTCACCCAGTTACCCCATCCCTCCACCCCCTCCACTTCTGCAGCCCTTTATTTGTTTCCCAGTTAGGAGTCTCTCATGGTATGTCTCACTCTCTAATTTTTCCCGCTTAGTTTCCCTCCTTTCCCTTCTAGTCCTTTTCACTATTTCTTATAGTCCACGTATGAGTGAATTGTCTTCCTCCGACTGACTTATTTCACTAAGCATAATACCCGTTAGTTCCATCCACGTCAAAGCAAATGGTAGGTATCCAACCTTTCTGGTGGCTGAGGAATATTCTAGTGTGTATATAGACCACAGCTGCAAAGATCGGTTTTAATTGGTTTCCACTGAAGAGGAAATAGGAGACAGGGGCCCATTAGCCTTCACAAAGGGCCTCCTCAGAGGGCTTCTCCAGAGTCGGTGGGCACCTGCTTGTTCATACTGTGAACTTTGAGGAGCTCTGCTGCTACCCTAACTGCCATTGTCACTCACATGTAGGACCCAACCTCAATCTGGCCAAGGAAACACAGGGACATCCCTCACGTGTTGGCAGCCGGGTCCATGATTTGTGAAACTGGTTGTGCCTCACATTCACCTAAAAGCAGATTCTCAGACCCCACCTCAGGCTTATTGATTCAGAATCTTTCTGGGCCAGCTCAGCAATCTATATTTTTTTTCAGTTTCCCCAGGGGATGCTGATAGCCATATAAGGATGTGCATTTGGGACATCCTGGAGCAAATGGTCCTGTAGTATACAGTGTGAGATGGACAGGACACAGGTTCTCCTAAATGTCTTCACAGCGTGATGACAGAAAGGGACATCCTGTCTGAAAAAGTCCGCCAGTTGACAGCCCACCCCACAGATTTGAGAGCATGGTGACCAGGGGCTGTGCCCTTGCTTCTCTGGTGCTTTGCTAGGCCGAATGGGGAGCAGCTCTTTGTGGGACAACATCACCCAGTAGGGCAAGAGGATGAGTGGAAAGGCAGGCAGGAAGGGGCTGTGTGAGTTCACCAGGGCTGTTGTCGCGAAGTTCTACATGCTGAGTGGCTTAACACAAATCTATTTCCTCACGGTTCTGGAGGAGGGAAGTCTGAGCCCTGGTGTCTGTAGGCTTGGTTTCCTCTGAGGCCTCTCGCTTGGCTTCTAGATGTCTGCCTTCTTCCACAGCATGGTCTTCCCTTCGTATGGGTCTATGCCCCAATCTCCTCCTCTTATAAGGACATGGATCATATTGGATTAGGGCCCAACCCGTAGACCACATTTTAACTTGATTACCTCTTTAAGGATCCTATGATAGCAGCACATGCTGAGGTACCTGGAGTTAGGTCAACATAGGGATTTTGGGGGGATACCATTGATCCCATAGCAAGAACACACAGAGGCAGCATGGAGAAGAGGGGCACAAGGGGGAGTGTCTTCTTGTTTCCAGGCTTGTCCCAGGGCCCACCTGCCCTTCCTATGCACCGGCTCCTGAGGGCTCACCTCCTTCACATGTTTCTTGGAAGGGAGTACTGGGCTCTCCCTCTCATGGTTCCGATCTCATTTATTCCTCACAACCTCCTATGAGGCTGGCAGGGCAAGTTTATCACTATTTTGCAGGAAAACCTGAGTTCAGAGAAGTTAAATGGTGTATCCCAGGATATAATGATTGGCACCCAGCCTCTCATTCACCCAGAATTGTATTCTTTCCACAGGTGCCTGCTCTGTGCACTATGGCTTCCAGGGACTTGGGTGCAATGTCTGAGCAAGGCTGAGAGCTGGCAAGGGAGGGTGCCAGGAGAGACTCCATGCCTCTCTCCCTCCTCCTCCTCCTCCCTCCCTCATCCTTCTTTCTTCCCTCCCTCCCTTCTTGCCTTTCTTTTTTTGGCCTTTGTTTTTGTTTGATTACCTCTTCTATTCTCTGATGGGATTCCTGGGAGAATAAAGCCAATTCTGTGTATATGGTTAAGTATTTTTTCACTTTTGGGCCTATTAAGAGCATGGGACTTGCCTGATTCATTAAAAATCCCAGTTCCATTTGCTTTGATGTGGATAATGAGAAGGCTGAGGGGCCAAGGAGACCAGGGGGTGGATGGCTGGGCTGGGAATTAGAGAACCCTCTGGAGGAGCCGATTCATTCTACAGACACTGAAGTGCTTGCTCTCCCAGGCCACAAATGAGACGCAGCCTCTGCTGTTACTTCAGGGAACTAGAGAGGGAAACAGTTAAACAAATGGATGGTGCCCTGACAGTGCAGTGAATAGGGTGATGGAGATGTGCTCACTGAGGTCCCAGGTAAGGGCAGGATGAATGGGGCAGCTAACAGCGGATGGGGAGGGAACTGGGAGCTACAGTTGTTGGGCTGGGAGTGCTGGTTATCTCCGGCCCTGTGTGTGACTGGGGTCTCACCCCCGCATGCACACGCTGGCTCTTGTGATGAACAGTGCATGTTCTAGTCTGCATTTTCTGTTCTGGAGCCTGAGCCATGCTGGTGGAAAGCTCTGTGGGAGCCCCAGAATTCCCAGGCTGCCTGCCAGCCCTCAGCCTGCCCCAGAGTCGGTACTCAGTGGCCACTATGCTGCAGGCAGCCGATGACCAGTGGGGGGAAATGACATGGGGCTGAAGAGTCACAGGGCTCCCTGGCCTGTGGTCACCTCCAAGACAAGCTCAACTGCTTGTTTCCTGAAGCATCTCTGAGTCACCAGGAGGGTGGGAAGGAAAGTGAACGCCTAATCTGCAAAAACCAGAAACCAGAAGCAGGTGGGCCACGATGACAAAGCACCAGAGGGTGGCCCGTGTGGGGGCTTGAGTGTGACCGTCTTGTCACTCTGCTGTTGTATTCTGACTTGGGGACTTCCAAAAAGGAGCATCCTTGGCTGGCTTAGTCCCCCCGACAGTCCTTTCTGGTAGGCGCGGTTGCACTAGCCGCGGGGGATGAGGTCGCCCGGGCCGCCGGGCCTGGAGGTCCCCCTCCTGCTGCTCCTCCGCGTCCCGCTGCGCTCAGGAGGCGCCCCGGGCCGGCTGCCGTCGGGCAAGGCCGAGCACAGGACTGCGGGCTCCTTGGCTGTCAGAGCCTCACGCTAGCCAAGGTGCGCCCACAGGCTCTCTCGCTGCTTCCGAGCAGGCTGCCGGGCTTGGCGGCGGGTCGGGGCTGTAGCTTGAGCCCCGCGCCCCGCGCCCCGCGCCCCCGGCCCCCTCGCACCCCCGGACCCCCGCCCCCTCCCGTCCGCGCTTCGGCCGAGGGACGCGGCATCGCCGACGGGGGCGGGGCGCTGCTTCAGGAGCCGCCGCGGAGGCTCCGGGCGGGTGATGCAGTGACAGGTCCTGCTCATCGGCCCTCCCGTCCCTGGGGGCCGGCGCCCGGCCCCGCGGCCCCGCGGCCCTCGCCGTCCGACGGGCGCGGCGGCCTGGGGGCTGCGCTGCCGGGGGCCGGGCTGGCGGCCAGCAGGCGGCTTTGTGTCTCCGCCGCCCCGCGGGCTGAAGCTTCTATTTCCCGAGACGCCAGCTGAGCGGGGGAGGGGCGGGAGCCGGGCCTGAAAGGGACAGACTGTGGCCGCGGAGAGCGGGGCTGGGCTGGGCACAGCTGCGGCGGGGCGGGGGCGGGGCGGGGGCGGGGGCTGGACGCCCGCCCCCTCGGATCCCGCGCATCCGCCCTTCAGATCTCTCCGCCAGGGGAGCAGATGTCTTGCTGCAGAGACTCCCCATCAAGCCCCCCTCCAGTCCCCCGCCTCCCTCCCCCGAGGCTCAGCAGGGCAGGCGTCAGGCTGAGAGAGGGCCTGCCAGCTGTTGGCTCCCTCGGGCGCTGGCCCTGGCCCTGCTTTGTGTGTGCCAGGCGGCAGGTGCCATGCAGGGGGTACTGACCCCTGCAGTTAGTGTCTAGGCGCTGGGCTGTGCAGGGAGGGGGGAGGGGGTTGCTGGTGACAGGAGCCTGCTGGAGGGGCACAGGCTGTCGGAGGAAGGGCAGCTGCCTCCTCGGGCTGCAGGCCGCAGAGGCGTCCCGGAGGTCCTCCACCAACAACAGTTACAACATGCACAAAACACTGGGTAGACAGGTGGACCAAGTCTCGGCCTAAACCTAAGATGCCACGCAATTCTGTTTTCACTTGAAAAAAAAAAAAAAAAAAAAAAAGGCCTCCAGCCGTGGTCCCTCCCAGGCCTCAGACTTTCCCAGGACAGCGAGTGCTGGAGGAAGGAGCCCTTAGTGCCAGGAGACATTTCTCAGGCTGCTCTGGCCAAGCCTGCTCTGAAGCTGACCCTGAATTGGGCCCAGAGCCCCGGGAGTGCGGATTGGCTCAGCTGAGCAAGTGGTTCCACTTCTCCAGGCTTCTGCGGGCTTCTGGCACCGCCCACCGCCAGGACCTTCCTCCCCAAGCCTTCAGACCTCTTCAGATGGTGGGGAGAGCAGCTGCCACTGTGAGGTCACCATGGTGACTGGCGACAGCCGGCAGCCCCCGCCTCCACCCCGCAGCCCCCAGCCCCAGGCCCCCAGGGAGCTGCCTGCCCACCGGCTGCCCCGGGGCCTCCTTCCAGCCACACGTTGCTCTCTGGCAGCCTCCGCTCAGAAGCAGGGCTCTAAGTAGAGGCAAACGGGCTAAACGTATCCCTAGAGAACTCTAAGGCATTACACATGTGAGGTATTGTTGTTAGAAAGAAAATCAAACTCATTACTCAGGAGACAACAAAAATTATGATGTTAGAAAGAACCCTGGTCCTGTGATTTGTTCATTTAATGAGTCTTTCTGCTCTGCTGACATCTTCACTGTATTTTAAGATCATTTGCTCCTAGTGTGTCCGAGGTACAGAATGACAGACTCCCTTCTCAGAAATCAGCTATTTGAAGGCCACTTGAGGCGTCTCTTCCTTAAGCGGAGCAACCCCAACTCTTCCGACCCTGGCTTTTTAGTGACCACACGTCGTTTTTTCTTTGAGAATGACATAGACCTATCTGCTGACTGAAGTACCATGGGCTGACTTATTTGGCTTTCACAAGTCCACTTGCCAATCAAGAAGAGGGGGAGGAGTAAAGCATTAGAGGAACCCCAGGGGAGTCGCCTGACCATTATCAAGAGAAGAGAGCCAGCACCCAACTTAAAAAAAAAGAAAAGCACTACTTTTAACCTTCGTGTTTCCCATATCTTGAACCATCTCTTTTGATCTTCTCTGAATCCTTTCTAGTTTTCAAAGTCCTTTGGAAGGGATGTTAATCAAAATTACCCATTATTCTGATCAGGGCTCAAGTAGCCACACTGTATCATAGAGGAATTACTTTCCAATCTTTGTAAGTCATACAAGTATCCTTTATTGTAGCCCAAGTTAGAAGTACCTTCACTTCTAACAATCCTAAATTGTTGGGGCACTTGAATGGCTCGGTCAACATCCAACTCATGTTTTCGGCTCAGATTATGATTTCATGGGTCATGAGCTCATCAGTTGGGCTCCGTGCTCAGTGGGGAGTTTGCTTGAGATTCTCTCTCTCCCTCTGGCCCTCCCCCCAGTTGCATGAGTGTGCTCCCTAGCTCTCTCTCTCTCTCTCAAGTTAATAAATGAATAAATAACAACCCTAACTTGTGGGGAGCCCGATGCAAGACTTGATCCCAGGACCCCAGGATCATGACCGCTGAGCCACCCAGGCACCCCAACAACCCTAACTTGTTATTTCATGTTCAGCTAGTGGTCACCTATGGCCCCTGAATTTCCTTTCTTTTTTTTTTTTTTTTTCTGTTCCCTACACCTGTGCTGAACTACCAATTATTTTTGTGTTAGTAGAAGCTCTCTGCCATTTCATTTAGCATATTTTTATTGAAGTATCATAGACACACACAAAACTACAACATATTGTAAGTTTACAACTTGCTGAATTTCACAGACACAGCTCATGTAATCAACATTCAGATTAAGCAACATTATATCATCATCAACAGCCCTGAAGCCTCCCTTGGGCCCCTTTACCAACTTGGCCCTCACCCCACCTACGTTAACTGATGTCTTGATTGCTAATACCATAGATTAATTTAGCTTGTTTTTATTCTTTATGAAACACAATCACAGTGTGCACTATTTTGTGTCTGGTTCATTCGTGTTGTCACTCACCTCCGCTCTCCTTTATTAAAGTCCCCCTTTGCATTGGTAGGCCTAGAAGGATCTAGGGGCCTGAGAAACAGGGCATTGCAAGCTCAGGCCTGTTGGCATTGACTGCATCTAGGTGACACTCCTGTGATGTACCAGATTTCCCAGTTAGAAATTTGCCTGTCCATTTACTAGTGATGTTTGTCTCTTTTATTCCTCAAAATCAATGCTCTCCTCCCCAGGTCAGTTTGTACTCTTATATTCAGGGTAATCTTTGAGGACATAGTGCGTGTGTGTGTGTGTGTGTGTGTGTTACTACGTTAGCCCTCTGGGGAATTATTTCTGTGTTTATGATGGGAAGTATTATGGAAAGTTGTGTCTATGTTTAGGGATGCCTTTAATTCAGATGTTCAATTCAGCATTTAATTCCTAGTTATGGTTTGTGTTATTATGCTGTGGGCATGACAGGTATGGGAGGTGGGGAAATCACACAGGCTGATACCTGAGAGCAGCGTTTCCCAGCCTTTGTCACCACGTGGCACCACAGAGACGACAACATTTATATGGCAGCTTGGGGTCAATGAGAAGATATTTTGGATAATGGGTGACAAAACGTAAGACCAAGTTTTACACCGTTCAAATATTTACAACAGTTCCATTTATGTATATATTTATACTTAAACAGATATAATATATAATGAATTTAAATATATTGAGTAAATATGTAAAGCATGCATTTATATAATTATATATATTTATATTTAAGGAACCTAATAGCTCTTTTCTTTGTGTCATATGTAATGTTGATTTGTGTGTGTACGTTTGATGATGTGAATAGAATTTCAAATCCAGACTCATTTATTTCACGTCAACAATTTCAGAATAAAGACATTCTAATTTGCAGAATAAACATGCGTTGTTAGAGCGGCGCTTCATCAGCTGGCTTGAGCACCACTAAAAGGAGCGTCAACCAAAATCAAAACAGAAGTATCGGATCTACACAATGCTGGGGACCAAGCTTTGCCTAGGGGAGCCTCTACCCCCACCCCCAAGGCCTTCTGTGGGCCGTGGGCCATGCCCCAGGGCTCATGGGACTAGAGAGCCCTGCAGCAGCTCGTGGACTCCTTGTCCGTGAACGGCAGCTGCAGACTTGGGGCGGCTCCCGGGGCCCAGGCCAGGGGTGGAGGCAGCCACAGGGGAGGGTGTCTCCATGGTGTGCTGCCTGCAGGACCAGGAGCATCCGCCAGACCCCCCTTCCCAGGCTGCTCTCCGAGGAGGAGCAGGAGGTGAGGCGGCCCCAGCTGCTCAGGCCCTGCTCAGCTGGCCCGAAGGATGAGGGGATCATCGCCTCTGGCATCCCTGGAACTCAGCTGCGGCATTCCAGGTGCCTCACCATTTGGGACATTCTTCCTAAGACATATCAGTGACAGAGCCTAATGCCCTAGAACCAACGTCTAAGTCCATGCAGGCTGCTAAAACAAAGTACAGTAGGCTGGGTGCTTATAAACAGCAGAAATGCAGTTCTCACAGTCTTGGGGTCTGGAAGTCTGAGATCAGGGTGCCGGCATGGCCAAGTTCTGCTGAGGACCTCTTCCAGGTTGTAGACTAACTTCTCATCGTATCCTCAGGTGGCAGAGAGAAGAGAGTCTCTGTGGTCCTTTTGTTTTTAAGGCCATAATTCCATTCATGACCTACTTACCTCCCCCCCAGTCCTTACCTCCTTATACCGTCACAATGGGGGTGGGGATTTCAACAAATTTTGAGGAGACACAAACATCCAGTCCATTGCTACCCTTCCCCAGGCAAGCTGCTTGTGCCAGTCGATACCAGGGGAGTCCTGTTGGACAGCTTCCTGATTATCTGTTCAGGAAGTGGAGAGGTGGAGAGGTGTCTGAATACATGTCACACTGAAGACTTTTACACAGGATACTGATAGGTGAATCATAGAGTCAAGAGCTATGAGTCAGGCCCACTCAGAACTGGTGAGGATTGGCACTAGTCTGAGAGAAAGTTTCCATTCTAAATTCAGCCTGACTAAACTGGGCTGTATCAGAGAGGGTTGTGATACGTTATTCAAAGATTGATTTATTTATTTGAGAGAGAGAGCGAGAGCCTGCAGTATGTGAGCAGGGGTTGGGGGTGGTAAAGAGCGGAGGGAGAGGGGGAGGCTCTCAAGCCGACTCCCAGCTGAGCCAGGTCTGATGCAGGGTTGGACCCCAGCACCCTGAGATCATAACCTTAGCTGAAATCAAGGGTCGGATGCCCAACGAACTGAGCCACCCGGGTGCCTCAGATTATTCAAGTGGAATAATAGAGAAGAGTTTAATAAAGGTATTAGTTTCAAGGGTATTGGCAGGGTTAAGGGAATCAGCAGCAGTTAGTAAATCATCTTGGGAGCAGGGTCCCATTACCACTCTTTGGCTTGAAGAGAAGAAGAAGAGGGGTGGGGACCAGATCCTAGAATGCAAAGAGCCATATATTTTTTTAAGATTTTATTTATTCATGAGAGACACAGAAAGAGAGGCAGAGACATAGGCAGAGGGAGAGGCAGGCTCCCCACAGGGAGCTCGATGCAGGACTTGATCCCAGGACTCGAGGATCATGCCCTGAGCCAAAGGCAGACGCCCAACTGCTGAGCCACCCAGGTGTCCCAGCTGTAGGCTTTGGTAAAGGAATGTGGCCTCTCACAACCTGTGATGTGATGGAAAGGAGCTGATGCAAACGTGCTATGACCTCATTGTCCTCCTGCCTTCCGCCTCCTGCCAGAGCCCACCGTGGCCAAACCCAAGTGGAGGCTGAAGGCAAAGGAGCCCATACGTGTGGTGTGCAGAGGCCAGCTTCCTGGAAGAGAGCAATGGAGGAAAGAGACCTTTTCACACCTTTTGCACTTCACCATCCTCCTTGTCCAGATGGACTTCATGTCCCCAACACCAGGTGCACAAAATCCCATTAGATACCCAATGACATCATTTCCACCTGAAACCTAAAATGTTAGCCGTAATGCTCTTCATGGGGGTAAAAGTGAGGAAAGACAATCAAGTAATTAGCAGAAAAGCTGCTATAATCCCCACTTCTACACCTGGTCATGAGACCCAAGATGATAATTAGGACTTCTTTTCCCACCTATTACACATTTTCCCAACTCTTTGCTAGCACCTTAACTGATCAGACTCCCTTACCTTCATTCCTTCAGGATCTGTGTCCTTGGTGGTCCTCTTTTAGGGTTGCTTCAGTTTTCCACTGGCCAGTAATCCAGGTAACAGAATACTCAATGGTGGCCCATGAGTTCCCAGATTCTACACCTAGTCCTTCCTGGCCTCATTGTGTGGAGCAACCCAATTTCTCCTTGGTAATCAAATCAATTGCTTTGATGAGAAGTATGATCGTCTTTTCTGACTGTTGAATTAGAAGAAAGAGAAGCTGAAAATGGTTTGATGGTGATATCTGCTTCTGTCTTAACAGAACCACAGCCATGTTTTCTGGTTCTTCCCTTGCACACAAGGACCTCCACTGAACTCAAGGTTACAGGGATCAGAAGCAAACATCCCTTAAGAGAGTACAATAGTGAGAGGCCACTCCCGTGTCCACTCTTGATTCCCAGACTTGTGCATTCTGGTTATGAGAGAGCACTATATATTGGCTGCTGGTTTGAGGAATGTACCACGTCCGATTTTGCAGACTATTATCTTCCAACAGGCATGATACCTGAGCCCTTGATGGGCCATTCCACTGGAATATGAAGCCATCTATTTCTGGGTGACAGGGTATGTGGGAAAACCACATCAATTTAATTGGAATAAACCCTCTACTGCACCTGTTTTGCACTTTTAAAAAAATGGGTTTCCTGGTCATAAGCAATGTGACCTATAGTGGTGAATAAGGCATTCTTGTAGGTGCTGGTAGAGTGTTATGAGCAGGCAAAGCAAAAAACAAATGTAGAGTATATAACTATTCATATAAGGGCAAATCACTGCCCCACCCTCACCCCACCCCCGCCCCGCCCATGGTGGGATAGATTCAGTGTCATCAACCTGTCACTAGGTGGCTGGCTATTCAGCTCAGGGAAGAATCCCATATGGGAACTCAGCCCTGACCTCTGCTGATGGCAGCAAGGGCATTCAGCAGCGGCACTGCTTAGGTTAACCTTGGTGAGGCAGAGTGCATGCTGTTGAGACTCATCACTTAGACTCCAGGAAGGGGTGGGGTAAGCTACTCTGCACGTGGTACCAGTGAGTTAGCCTCAGTATGCCCTCTGGCAGGCACTCACATGGAACAGGAGTATTTTCACAACCTTGGCCTGTTCAGTAAAGTCTATTCATACACCCCTCCCCATTCCTCCTTGTCACCAATTTATCTTCACAGAAACATCAGGAATACTGTTTGACTGAGGGGCTCTTGGGTGGTTCAGTCAGTTAAGTGCCTTCAGTTCAGGTCAAGATCCCAGAGTCCTGGGATTGAGCCCCATATCTGGCTTCCTGCTCAGCGGGGAGTCTGCTTCTCCCTGCCTTCTACCCCTCCCCCTTGCTCATGCTCTCTTTCTCTCCCACATTCTCTCTCAAATAATTTTTTTTTTTTTTTTTTTTTACAAAGAATAATGTTTGATTGAATATCAGGGTACTAAGGTCCAGGTAAGTTGATACATAAATTAATCACCACACTGCAATTTACTTGTGCCTGAATTGGTAGATAATGCTCAGCTAATGATGGTGGTGCTGGTCACATAGTCACTTGGTATTGAATGACCAGGGATTCCGTGTCTATCAGAACCTAGTGATAAGCAGGGAACTGCTTTGCCGATGGAGAATAGTTGTCAGCAAAAGAGGCTGTACACCCACACTGTAGAGATCTCTACCAGACTTCCCCTGAGGCTACCACCAGCATCTTATTTAGTCTATGGATGAACATTGTCTCTAGGACTGGGTCTGCTTACTTGTATAGTTCCAAACGCAGAGCAGGTTGCTCCATGACCAGAGTATTTCTTGGTCTGGCATCCCTCAGAACTGGCGGCTCAAATGGGTCAGAGCAGCACACCCAATGGTGGTGTATGTTATTCTGGGAAACCCACAAGTCCTCCAAACATTGTATTTCTTTATGGTGGGAAGTGCAAAATGTAGCAATTTGTCATTCATTCATGACATCCTTCAGACCCCTGGGTCCCTAGAAACTTCACAATGTGGAATGCTATAAACATGCATGGGGTTTGTCTCCCATCCCCCAAAATGCATGTTTCTTATTAAGGCACATAAAATATTTGCCACCAGGTCCAATTAGCACAATGTCACCAATGTAATACAGTGATTTTTTTTTTTATATCAAAGTGATCAAGTTCTGTGGACCATAGTACAATAGAGAACAAGGCAGTCAATAAAGCCTTGACATAAGGCTTCCGGTGGAAGTGTACAGTGGTCCCTGCCATGTGAAGGCAATCAGCTTGCTCCTGGGAATTGGGATAAAAGCCTTTTCTGGGCTTCTAGCTGCATAGTGGGTGTCAACGGTGTTTTTCATTTGCTCTGGTTAAGATACCCATCTGGAACCACATTCGCAATTGGTGTCACCACATGACTGAATTCTCTATAATCTAGGGTCGTGCTCTACAACTTATCTGATTTCTGCACCAGCCAAACGTGGGCTAGATATTAAAGTGATAGGAATCACCACTCCTGCATGTTTTAAGGACTTAATGATTCCACTAATCTGTGCGATTCCCCCTATTTCTTTGGGTTTATGATCTTGGCAGTGGGGGAGAGGCAAGTTCTATTTGGAAGGGGACAGTTCCCACTTGGAACTGATAATAATGGTGTTCATTCCATGGGTCAGGGAGCCAGTTTGAGATTCTGTGAGTTAGTAACATATCCATTACTATCATATGTTCTGGGGCTGGAAAAGTCACAAGAGCATGGCTCCTCAGCCCTCTTGGAACACTATTCTATTTATCACCTGATCTCCATGAGTTCACACTCAGACTTGTGGATCCCAGTGCCAATCTGAGCCCCCCTGGTTAACATGAGTTCAGAAACAGAATCTAACAGTCCCTGGAAGTTCTTAGATAGTTCCCTTTCCCCATTCCATTTAACCATCTCTGGTTTTTCTGGGGAGGGGTTGGGGAAGGTTCACAGTATAGATTTATGGCCGCATTTCAGGTGCTTGTTCAGAGACTTCCCCTTACTCCCACACCCCAGTCAAGGGATCCTGGGCCTCTAGCTTCAAACACTGGGTAAACTCTGATTCTCCACCATGATTTTTCCCACCAGACCCAGAATTTTCCTGCTTGTGTATGTCAAGCAGCACCTGAATAATCTGGACATCTACCACAGGCCTAGGGACCCTATGATTAGGTAGATTAGAGTGCCAGAGATCCCTACAGGCCCACGCATTCCAATTACCACTCCTCTTTCACAGCTCATTATGCTAATTGGGTCCACCATGGCTTTGAGACCCCTATGACACCGGGATCCCATTTTTTCCCATTAAAATCAGGGAGTCTAATTTCAATGCAACCTCTCCCATTGTCATTTCCTGCTCACAGAAAACAGCCAAAAACTTTTCAAGGAGGTCTGTGAACACTTGACAATGGAATTCTTCTGGTCTTGTGAAGAGAGTATCCTCTGGCCTCCTGGGGAGTGTGGTTAAGGTGTGGCTGTGCATGTTGTACAGAATAGATCCCCTCCAACATTCCTAACCTCCTGAATCTTCAGTTTCCTTCTCAGAATGCTAGAAAAGTCCTCATTAATGGCCAGCCACCATTGAATCCAGGCTTCTGTTGGCCAGTATAGCTGACTGCCACTCCCAGCGTCATGAGCCAGCACATGAAGTCCTGAGTCTTGAGTGAGCATGCCTGTATCATTACGTTCTCCCATTCAATGGCCTTACAACTCTCTCCTGTATATGCTGCACAGGCCCCTACTGGGTGTCCCACAACCCTTTTAATGTATAGGCCCTCGGCCCCCGTACTAGGCTTTGTCCTCCATCCAGGCTATACTATAACATAATTTTTACTGCGGGCCTGGAGACAATGAGGGCTGTGGACCGAGGTCCTGAGGTGACTTCACCACATCTGTGTCTGCTCTAATGTCCCAACCTATGAATCAGGGTACCACTTTTTCAACCAGCAGAAAGTGTAAGAATTCTTAATTGACTCTGCATATGTGTCACTGTTATAAACAGTCCTTGGGCATATCTGCCCAACAGGAGATCTGTGACTCTCTCAAAGCTACCATCAAGGCTTTCTGCATTTCCATCCATGTTCCAAGTATTCGGTACCATCAATTTGTCCCCCTTCTGTTGTATACGGTCTCTGGGGCTATCAGATAAGCCACCCCAAACCATGGTAATCACCACTGTCAGCATAGCTAAACCACTGGATCTGCCAACATTGTATCTTTGATCTATGTTCTTTTAATGCCACTGATGGTGATAATTTGAACAACTATAATGCCGCTGTATTTTATAAATTACCTGTCTTCTATCTTCCTCTGTCTGGCAAGGGGCTATCTCTGGCCATACATCTCAAATGTGTGAGCAGTCCAATCCTAGAATCTCATCTGAGAGTTACTCTGTAGGGCCATCCCTGGCACCATTACTTTATCAGTCAGGGACCCAATGGGAAGGGGATGGCATGCTACAGTGGTGTAATTGCAGAGAGTTTAACAAAGATATTTACAAAGTTGTGAGCAGCATTAAGGAAACTCAACAGGGTTATAGTAGTGCTCCTGGGCTGCAAAGAGCAGAGATCCCTGGTCTTATCTAGTCTCTGAGTGGTTACCAGAACCTGGAGAGGGAGCTATAGTTGTAGGAAGGGGCCACTGAAAAGGCTATGTGGTCTTGGGAAGAAGAATGTTGTTACTGTCAATCCTCAGCCAAAAAGGGCAAGAGTCTGTGAGTGGGGGGAGGCTGCAGAGTCGTCACGCTTGGACTCCAGGGGAAAACCAGCTTCTCACCAACATGCTTGTCTGGGTACAGAAAACCTAGGGGGCTCTCACCAGCACTCCATCCTGGAAATCCTCATGCTCTGTGTAGACCAGCCACATGAAAATTGGTAGAACACACTTCCTGATTTGGAGAAAAAAAGTCACCTGTTAAAGATATTTGGGGGAATATTGGGAAATTTAAATATAAGAATTGATATTCAATGATGTCAAAAAACTATGCTAAGTGGGATCATTTTTTATGGATGATAGGAAAATGTTCTTATTTTTAAAATGCAATTAAAAAATGGCACAGTGTCTGTAATGGTTCAGCCAAAAGGATGGTTTAAGATGGTTCAACCAAAAAGGAAAATATATGGATGGTTTAAGACAGTTTTAAGGTTCAGCCAAAAAGGAAAATACATGGATACATAGAGATGCAGGAGATAGAGCAAAATGTTAGCTGTTCTTTAATCTGGGTGGTGGGTATGTGAGTGGTCCTTGATTTACTCTTTTTTCTGTATGTTCAAAACTTCTCAAAATATAAAGTTAACAACATAACAGGGCATCTGTGGCCTCCCATTTCCTCAAAGAAGTGGAAGCAGATGGAAGCATTCAGCGGTTGGACAGGGGATGTCACCCCCTAGGGACAACAGTGCTCAGCATGGGTCACTAGACCAGCCTGTATAAAAGTAACTATGGAGCTTGACAGAAGTGCAGATTCCAGGGCCAGATGTTCTTGTGTGCACCTGCATATTTAACAGATTTCCTGGGTGAGAAGCACAACAGTAATAAATCACCCACCAAACTAAAATTCAAGGGTGAAACATTTTGATTCTGTTCGCCACTAATCGCTGTGTGATCTTAGACAATTGGCTTAACTTTCCTGAGCCCTGGTGGTGTCCTATGTAAAGTTGTGACATTACACACACATGCTACCTCCCCTACATCACTGGTTTATTCCATATTGTATGTTTCTTAAATGTTCTCTAAAGTGCTCTTCGGGTGTAAGGCGACAATCCTAAGGGGTAAAGAGAGAATACCTATTGCTCACTGAATGCTTATTTCACCTCTCAGTAAGTGTGGTGCGTGCAGTGTTGGGTTTGGTGCTCATAATGATGAAGAGAGACACAAATGACACGCTTCTCCTTACAGATGAGGAAATATACTTGTCCTGTTGTATCCATTTCCTATAGCTGGGCCGAACTCCGATTACTCATTCATTCATTCACTTATATTTGTTCTGGAGCTCAAAAGTCCTAAATTCAAGGTGTCGTCAAGGCTGTGCTCCTTCTGGAAGCTCTGGGGGAGGATCTGCTTCCTTGCCTCGTCCAGCTTCTGAAGATTGCCAGCATGCTTGACTAGGGCCCCTTCTTCAAACCCACAGTGCAGCATCTTCAGATCTACCCCTGCTCCCACTGCTCTCTCCCTCTTTCTGACCTTTGGTTCACTGTCTATTGTCAGGCCTTCTCTTCAGCCTCCAACCTTCTTGCCTCCCTCTTAGAAGGCCCTTGGGGTTACATTGGGCCCTCCTGAATAATCCAGGAGAGTTTTCCCACCTCAGAAACCTTAACCAATAACCGCTTCAAAGTCCCTTTGGCCATGTAAGGTAACACGTTTACAGATTAACACAGGGATTAATATGTGAACATCTTTGGGGGGCCATTGTTCCCCCTACAGCTGCTGAACACCTAGGCAGTGCCCACCCGATTGCAAAGCCCATGCCCGTGGGCTGCTCTTTCAGGGATAACTTGAGCCAGTGACATGCCAGACACCCTCCAAGCCTCCTTACAATCTTCAACACGGTTTAGTTTATCAAGAAAGGGGATGGTCTGACAACCCAAGTTGTCGAATATTTGTTGAATGGTAGACAACTAGAGCAGCACACAGGTGCAGCAGAGGCTCCGGATGGAAGTGGAGCCACGTGGTGGGGCTCTGTGGGTACAGTCACATCGCCTGGGATGCTGGGACCTGCGGTTTCCCATAGCCCCGTACAACACCACTGAGGCACACACCTGCTTTTCTTTCCTTGATTGTAGAAGTAATATTTACTCATTTTGTAAACTGAAAATATAAGTGAGTATGAAGGAAGAAATGTCACAAAATTCCCACAATTTAGGCAGATTTTTAACATGGTATGTCTTTTTTTTTTAATTTATTTTTTATTGGTGTTTGATTTGCCAACATATAGAATAACACCCAGTGCTCATCCCATCAAGTGCCCCCCTCAGTGTCCGTCACCCAGTCCCCCTCCACCCCCCTGCCCACCTCCCCTTCCACCACCCCTAGTTCATTTCTAACATGGCATGTCTTGCTCTAGCATTTTTCCTACACATTTTTATATGATCTGGATCATACTATATATGTAACTTTGCATCTTTTCTCCCTCAACATCATATTGTGAATATTATTCCAAATCATTAAAAACTCTCTGTAAACATCATTTTTTAATGGCTGCATTATTTATTTAATCGATACATTCTTTTTGGACAATTAGGTTAGGTTTTATTTTCCTTTTTTTTTTGTGCCATTCTATACACTGCTTCAGTTGATATTTTTGTACATCAATCTATGTATAATGAAGTTGCATCTGATGCTGAGGTTAAGCTTTAAAGTCAAAGTGTAAAACCAAAATTGAGAATAGATAAAATTAATCTTGAAAAAAAATCCCTTAAGTCAGCCTTAATTCATCAAGGCCACCAGAAGCTCTCAAGTTAAGAATTAACTCTTTGTATTCCTCTTTGTCGTTCAGCTGTGACTGCTTTCCCTGGGGCAGTGGAGAAAATATGGATGAATAGGAAACGCTAATGGGGTAAAGAAAATATTTTTTCCTCCCTCTATCCATCCTTCTCCCCTTCCTTACAGCCTTCTTTTCTTTCTCTTTTTCAGGTATAGTTACATACACACACTGTTCCCTCTTTTGATTACAGCTGACCCTTGAACAACATGGGGTTGGGGTTCTGACCCCCACCACGCATCTGAAAATCTAGTTATAACTTTAGAAACACCTACTACCTACAAGTAGCCTACTGTTGACCAGAATCCTTATCAAGAACATAAACAGTTGATCAACACATATTTTATATATGTATTATGTCCTGTATTCTTACAATAAAGCTGGGGAAAAGAAAATGTTATTAAGGAAATTTTAAGGAAGAGAAAATAAACTTACAGTACTGTCCTGTATGTGTAGATGCTCTAAGTGTGCATCTGTGAATCCTCTATCATTACCTACAACAATTATCACCTAATAGGACATAACACACTGCTGGTGTCATATGTAGAACTAACACTAGACATCAAAAATGAAACAATAATATACAATCTATGTATGTATAAACTTTGATAAATGATAACTTTTTGTAATAGATTTGTGTATATTTTATGTTAGTGAATGATAAAATAGATGAGTACCTATATTTTAGGCATTCGTGCATAACATACCTCATTTTTCCATATCTTGTTTTTTGGGCATTTCTAGGCTGCATGATCCATTTATGAGTTTTTCTTTTTTTTTAATTTTTATTTATTTATGATAGTCACACACACACCACACACACACAGAGAGAGAGAGAGGCAGAGACACAGGCAGAGGGAGAAGCAGGCTCCATGCACCGGGAGCCCCACGTGGGATTCGATCCCGGGTCTCCAGGATCGTCCCCTGGGCCAAAGGCAGGTGCTAAACCGCTGCACCACCCAGGGATCCCCCATTTATGAGTTTTTCAAACTGTCACAAGTCTCCCCCAAATTTCCCCATATGTTTAAAAAAAATTACGTATGAGTGGGGCCATGCATCTCTAATCTGTGTTGTGCACGGATCAGTTGTATTTCCCTAGATGGATACTCTAAAGGGTAATTCCTGAGACAAAGGGAATGCTGTGTGGTCATTGGGGTATCTCAAGCATTGCTTCATTTGGCTTGGCCCTGTCTCTTGTTCCCTCATGATTCGGATCAGCTATGTGCAGGTGCAACTTGACAGCCTCCTGTGACTTCTAGATTCCCGTCCTAGGGCTATTCTGAAGCCTTGGTGTTCCCAGGTGTGCAATCTGGAAGCATTAGTGCCTGTGAGCCTACTTTGAACTTGGTGATGGGGCCAGTAGATGATTGCTTCCCCTTCATGCTCAGAGTTGGAACTTTTTTTTTTTTTTAATTTTTATTTATGATAGTCACACACACACACACAGAGAGGCAGAGACACAGGCAGAGGGAGAAGCAGGCTCCATGCACCGGGAGCCTGATGTGGGATTCGATCCCGGGTCTCCAGGATCGTGCCCTGGGCCAAAGACAGGTGCCAAACCGCTGTGCCACCCAGGGATCCCGAGAGTTGGAACTTTTAAAATCACTTCAGGGACCTCCTCAGAAGATCCTGCAGGTTTGAGCTCTCGCCACCAACTGCAGAGTGACTTGCTAACACATCCTTAGGCTGGCTTCTCTCCTTTGGTTTCCCTATCATGTTCTGCACTGCTTCTTGAGCTCAGCTTCAAGCCCACTTCCTGGAATTTGCTTCAGAGACACCTAAGGCAAGACATCAGGTGAGCCCTACCAGCAGGTGACAAAGGTCCAGTTACCCTCACTCTTAGAACCTTGAGTATCTCCACCCTCTAATGGTTGATAATTGTCATGGGAATGGCATTTCTTTGCTTCTTTTTCATTTTTAAAGATTTTATTTAGGAGAGAGAGAGTGAGAGAGAGCATAGGAGCAGAGGGGGAGGTAGATGGAGAGGGAAAGAATCTCAAGCAGAGGGATGCCTGGGTGGCTCAGTGGTTGAGCTCTCCTTTCGACCCAGGGCATGATCCTGGAGTCCAGGGATCGAGTCCCACATCGAGCTCCCTGAGGGGAGCCTGCTTCTCCCTCTGCCTATGTCTCTGCCTCTCTGTGTGTGTCTCTCATGGATAAATAAATATTAAAAAAGAATCTCAAGCAGATTCTATTCTGAGCACAGAGCCCGATGTAGGGCTTGATCCCACAACCCTGAGATCATGACCCAAGAGGAAACCAAGAGTTGGTCGCCCAACCGATCGAGCCATCTGGGCGCCCCCTATACCGTCATTCTAATTTATATTTCTTTGACAAATAATGAGGTTGAACAAATTTTCTTCTGGAAAGTTTTTTTCCTCTATATTTTATAATTCTTTCTTTAATGCTTTAATTATATAAAGTATCCTCATAATCCTGGTGTTCTAAACTTTCTGTTTACTGAGAACTATCTTTCCACATATACTGTGATTTGGGCCCTGTCATAGGCCCTGTCACTTGGCCTGCCGGGGCCCCTCAGAGCAGTTGTGCATTTGTTTCCATCAGGAAACATAGTGGATACCATTTTTTATATTATGTTCTTGGCTTGGAGTTCCTAGATCACTGGGATGATACTCTTCAATGTAAAAAAAATCTCTGTGGAGTTTCTTTCCCCACCAAAAGGCTAAGACCAGCTTCCCAATGGTCTTGGTTGGCCAGTGGATTGACTTTTTTGGGGGGCCCACCCTTTCACATCAAAGACACCTTTAACGGGAGTCTTAGTTCCAACTCCCTCCCTTTCTCAGGCCCAGGGCTGTGGCTCCTGCTCCTGTCTGGCCATTAACACTCCAGTCTTTGGGTTTCCAAGGCCAGCCAGCCCTTAGAGGTGAGATAAGGCAGGAGCTCTAGCTGGCCAAAGTGGTTTTGTTTTCCTCTTCACTTTTTGGCCTTTGGGGGTTTCCCTTACCTCTTCTCCACCACCCCCTCCCCATGCATTTAAAAAGGGGTTTGTCATATTTTGCCCAGAATAGTCTTTGTTCTCTCCCAGGAAGGCATTCAGGCTATCTGGTTCTATGTTGGTGGAAAGGCAAGTTGTCACTTAGCAAAGATTTGGGGTTTGGAAAGGGAAGCTGTGCTCATGCCCCATGAGGATGAATCTCAGTGGGACAAAGCTCAGGCTCCTGGCTCAGCTGACGTCCTCCACATGCATGTTCTCCTTGCAGAACACTTCTTTCCAGTGCTGGGGAGTTTTGTAGTTTATTTCCCAGGGGCCCAGCACAGAGCCTGGCATACTATTAGTGCTTTATAATTGTTTACAGGGAACGTTGTTGTTTACATCCTTCCATTATAAAACTTCCCAACATTAATTTTAGATTAAATAATTTGAATGTAACCTTTTATTTAAAGATTACTTCATTAAAGTTAATCTTAACCCCTAAAGATTAAATCTCAACATTTAATCTTCAGGGAATCTGGGTCCAGCTCCTATTTCTCCTGGAAATCGGCCCTAGAGTCAAGCTTAGGACTAATGGCCTTGTGGTTTTTCCACATTCAGTCTATCAACAAGGGGCCTTTATTTCTACTCCCAAAATAAGCCTTGAATATTCCGTTTCTCTGCATCTCCACTGCCACGCCTTGACTGGCAGGACAAACAGGCCCGTTGGTGTTCTCCCTCCAGACTCACCCACTTCTAGCCCATTCTCCCTCATTGGAGCAGAATGATCAGGCTACCAGACTGCTTTGAACCCTTCCAATATCTCCCATTGCACTTAGATTAAGGTCAGGACTCCTTGCCTTGGCTGCAAGGCCATGGGTGACCTGGTGCTTCTCTTAATTCCCGCCTGCCCCTGCCCCCCTCCCGTCCTGGTGGCAGCCATCCTGCATTTACTTTCAGCTCCTCAAACCCATGAGTTCTTTCTTGCTTCAGGGCCCAGAGCACTGATCTGCTCAGTCTTGGGATCAGAAGCTTTTTATTAGACTTTAGGAATGCACTTAAATGTCTTTGCTTCCCTCAGGAGAATAATTATAATTTGTAACTATTCTTCCAGTTTGGTTGTTGTATGTTTTTTTTGTGCTTCACTGTCTGTCCCAGACAGTGAAGAATGTAAACTCCATGTAGGGAGGGACATTCTGTCTTTTTGTCATCACTGGGTCCATCACACCCAGTCCAGCGTAGAGCATGAGCTTAAGAAATACATGTGAGGGACACCTGGGTGGCTCAGCGGTTGAGCACCTGCCTTTGGCCCGGGTCGTGATCTTGGAGACCCGGGATCAAGTCCCACGTCAGGCTCTCTGCATGGAGCCTGCTTCTCCCTCTGCCTGTGTCTCTGCCTCTCTCTCTCTCCCTCTCTGTGTGTCTCTCATGAATAAATAAAATATTAAAAATAAATAAATACATGGTGAATGACAGGGCAAGTGAGTGAATGGTAAGTTCTCTCCAAGGGTTTCAGCCTCTTCAGTTGATTTCTTAGCTCTCTAGCTAAGGACAGCCAGAGCCTCCCATGATTTGTTGAGGTAAGTATCTCTTGGAGATCCCTGAATGGGATCTGCCCTGAATTTATTTATTTTTAAAAAATTTTTTAGACAAAAATCCGATTCAGGACCAGAACCAGAATTCTTCCTAGGGAAGGGATTTTTTTGTTGTTGTTGTTGGGGAAGATATCTTGACTAAGCTCTTTTGGGATACAAGATGAGACTGTGAAAGGTATGGTTTTGGCAGAGACCCAAGCAATAAGAAGAGCTGTTTAAACTGCCTTTCAGCAGAAAATGAGGAAAATTTTTATCTTAGCTTGAGAAGGACAGAGAGAGGAAATGAGAGGGGACTGTCAGATGGTGACAGGCTGTTTGTGGTCAAACTTTTGACCAGAAGAAGCAGAGGCTCTCTCAAGAAGTAGCTGGAACAATAGGAGATTCTGAGGAGGGGTCCTGAGGGCACTGGTTCTGGAGCTGTAGGCCCAGGCTCTTTCTATCTATGTGCATCACTGTTCTGGTTGTGCCACATCTGTGTTACTCTGGACACAAGTCCTCATATAGCTGCATTCCACCTTGAGCAGGTGGAAAGGGAGCAGGAGAGAGAGAGAGAGGTTTTCCTTTCGTATTTTTAAATTTTTCCTAAGAAGAATATTTTCCAGAAGCTTCTAGGACACTTCCTTTCAAACCACTGGCCAGATCGGATATTTCTGATTTCAGGTGCCTACACCATAACCCATCCCAGTAAAGGGCAATGGAATTGTCATGATCAACAGGCCCAGCATGGCTCACTCTCTGGCCCTGTTGGAAAGCTCACCTTTGGAGAGCATGGAACCTATGGTTGAATAAAATGAATTTTCATTAGCAAGAAAAAAGCAGAAGATGACTGTTAGGTAGACAACAAATGGTGAAGAGTAAGTGAGAAGGAGCCCCTGCTAAGGGGGGTGTTTTTTGTTTGTTTTTGTTTTTTTGTTTAAAGAATGAGAGGTAAGGGAGGGACAGAGAGTTTGTTTGTTTGTTTTTTTAAAGCTTTTATGTATCTATTCATGAAAGATGCAAAGAGAGAGGCAGTGGGAGAAGAGGCGCCTTGCAGGGAGCCCGATGTGAGACTCGATCCCAGGATCCTGAGATCACGACTTGAGTCAAAGGCAGAAGCTCAACCGCTGAGCCACCCAGGTATCTCAATACAGAGAGTCTTAAGCAGGTTCCATGCCCAGTCCAGCACTGAGCCTGACACAGGGCTTGATCTCACAACACTGAGCTCATAACCTGGGATGAAATCAAGAATCCAATGCTTAATCGACTGAGCCACCCAGGCGCCCCAATGGGTAAGTATTTCTAATGTCCCCCTGGTTGTGTGCAAATCAAGGGAGAGTGTAACTTTCACACATTGGTCAGTATCATGTCAATCTAGGCTGTCAGGTGGAGGCAGATAGGACCATATAACTTAAGTTCCCAAATGAATATGTGAAATCTCAGGAGTGCTTTGGACACCCATGAGTCATGGGAAAGACGTGTGAGCCAACTTCACCTAGATTTTAAGTGGCCAGAAGATGTAGCTGACACATGAGTTATGAATGCACTGCACTGCTCCCCGTCGAGTGGGACATACAGGCTATGGGGAATTCTCAGAGAACACTCACAAGGGTCTCCCAGGGGTGTTGTCAAGTTGACCTGGCTCCTCCTTATCTCTCTGCACTTGCCTGGGTTCTTCTTGCTCCTCCTTCCAGGAGTCCATCAAGGTTTGGGGAAGGTCTGTGTAGCTGTAGCTTCTCAAGTCATCCCCAGACCAGGTAGCCAGCCTGGGGAGGTGTGGAGTCCTGTTCCCCTTCCAGCTCTGGATGCAAGGGAGATCTTGCCTCTTCCCTCAGTGTGGAGAGCAGGAGTTAGGTGTCCAGAGCTGGGAGGATGTGCACCTGAGGGTGTGATGTTGGGCTTCTACAACAGTATGTTTCTCAGGAACTGGGCCCTTTGTCTAAAAGGAATTCTTGGGGACATCCATCTTCCATTGATAAATACTGTTGGGGCATCTGAGACTTAGTTATATTTGATTCTCTGGTGTGTAAAGCCAAAGGAGCTATTAGGTAGCAATTGTGAGGAGCTCTGAATAAGATCTACAAAGGCAGTTATTAAACTGGAATAAAGGCAAGAAAGGGTGCTAATTCTGCCTGGCTTAACAGAAGCATAATTTCTCTGGCAGTCTTTCTACAAGTCAAAAGTGGGTAAGAGCTCCAGTCAATACAAAGCAGAATGGCAGCTGGTGATGCAGAGCAGGTGACTGCTGACGTTGCTACCTTAGGAGAATCAGTGTCCCATCCTGGCCATTGCTGGGATGAGCAGCCTTTCTTTCTTAGCAAAAGGGGACCCAATCCTGCTGGGCTCTGAAGCTCTCTTGGCAGGTGGGAGGAGGCCAGTACTGGGCCAGTCTCTTGTCTTTGGTGCCTCAGATTCACACAGTCTTTAGGGTTGCTCCCTCCCCTTCTTATATCTTATTGCTCCTCCGGCCGGGCTCTATTCCTCCAGTTTACCTCATGGTCCAAGATGGCTGCTTCAGCTCTATCCTCACGTCTGCATTCCAGCCGACAGAAAGGAGAAAAATGGAAGATAAGAGCTGCCTTTTTCTTTAATGGCATCTAGAAATTGCACATACCATTTCTGTTAATATTGAATTGGCCAGAAAGAGGCTAATTGGCCAGTTTGCTAAATGAAACAAAAGAGACACTTGGGAATAAAAATTATGGTAATGACAAATGAGCCAGGGCCTGGGGGAAGAAGGCAGTAGGGCACTGGGCTGCACACTGGGATATATTTGGCCCATCCAACCTTGCCCTGGGCCTCTGCAGGCCTGGAAGGAGAAGCTGAGGATGGCAGGTAACCCCTGGCAGAGGCGGTGCTGACAGCAAGGCAACATCTCTTCCTGCAGATTTCATGATTGGAACGTCAGAGGTAATGGCACCTCATATACACACTGTTCTGGACTCCCTCATCACAAATGCTGATGCTGTTGGCAGCCAGGTTATACCCTTCCTGGTACCTCCCTCATGCTCAGGAGGCAGAAACATAAAATGAGTTGTTTCCAGGAACGTTTTTTTGTTTCTGCTCCCTGTCCTCCCTGTCCTCTTGCAGACTCTGCTCTTGGCCTCAGTGGAATGTACAAAAGGTATGTGTGGGGGTTTCGCTGAAAGGATTTTCCTTCCTCACAGGCTTCACATGTACTCGTGGCACGGTCTCCGCACGATGCTCTAATGCAGTTGTATTTGTCTTTACATTTGTCAGTATTGAAAATGTTTGTTAAATATTTTTATATTTGAAATTTTTCTTTCTTTTTCTCTTTCTTTCTTTCTTCCTTTTTTTTTTTTATACATAGAGGCTCAAAAATGGAGGTGACTCATGTCTGTCTGTGTCCACCCTCCTGGTTTTATCTTGGCATTTCCATGCTCTCTGCCCAGCACCAAAAGATCAGCCATCTGGATGATTCCCCTGGCTCTCTCCCACCCCACATGGCCTGCACCAATGATCCTCTGCCCTTTTACCTTCCATCTTTATCAGATTTTGGTGTCAGGGTTATGTGATTTGTTAAATGAATTGAGTAACCTTCCTCCTTTTCTGGTACTTTCTTAAAAAGTGTATATAACTTAGGAGTTCATCTCACCTTGACAATTTAAAAGAAATCCACCAGGAAATCTGTCCGGTGCTGAGTTTACATTAAAGGTGGTTCCTGCCTAACTTCTTTAGGTCCTGTTGGTTTCAAAGTTTCCACATCTGGTTGCATTGATTTTGCCTATTTATATTTACTCAAAAAAGCATTTTTTAAAAAAGATCTCCAGATCTTTTATTACCATAAAATCATGTATAGTTTTAATTAAAAGATCTCCAGATCTTTTTATTACCATAAAATCATGTATAGTTTTAATTTTTTAATCTTTGAAGTTTATCACTTTCTCATTTCTAATCTTTTTTTTGTTGTTAAAACAGTTTTCTTTATATTTGCCAAATGTTAATCAGTTTTGTTTCTTCTCAAAGAACTAAATTTTTAATTTACTTATTCAGTTCATTTCTCTACTAATTAATTTTTTTCTACCTTTATGGTCTCATTTTTGTTTATTTCCTTTCTTTTTATTACTTTTTTAAGTAATAAAAATATATTTTAAAAATATTTTATTTATTTATTCATGAGAGACACACATGAGAGAAAGAGGCAAAGACACAGGCAGAAGGAGAAGGGCTCCATACAGGGAGCCCGACATGGAACTTGATCCTGGGACTTCAGCACCACACCCTGGGCTAAAGGCAGCGCTAAACTGCTGAGCCACCTGGGCTGCCCAGTAATAAAAATATTTAAGGTCATGATGTTTCCTTTGAGTTTAACTTTAAAAAAAAATAGACTCTATTTTTTAGAGGAGTTTTAGGTTGACAGCAAAACTGACAGCAAGGTCAACAGATATGGGTTCTTCCTGCTATCCAAAAGTAGAGTTTTCATCAAAACTTTTGTAAAATGGTATAAAGCAAAGAGTTTCTCTCTGCTTTCTGAAAGTTCATGTTTCACTGCTTTGCTTTTATAAAAGACCTGCATTGGGTACCTACTCCCTGCACAGTCTCCTCCATATCAACATCCACCACCAGACTGGTACATTTGTTACAATCAGTGATTCTACATGGATCTTTCATAATCACCCAAAGTCCAGAGCTTACCTAAGTCATCAGTCTTTTTTTTTTTTTTTTTAAGATTTATTTATTTGTTATTTTAGACAGTGTATGGGGAAGGAGCAGAGGAAGAGAAAGAGTCTGCTGAGTATAGAGCCTGACCATGAGATCATCACCTGAGCTGAAACCAAGTGTCAGACGCTTGACTGACTATACTTCCCAGGCAGCCCCTAAGGCTTCAGTTTTAATGCTGTCATTCTATGGGTTTGGCCAAGTTTGTGATGGCATGTCTTCACCATTATTGTGTCATTTAGAGTAATTTCATGGCCCTAAGAATCCTCTGTGCTCTTCCTATTCCACTCTCCTCACTCTTTTTCTTTGAACCCAACTGGTTTCATATTTTATTGTTTTTTCAGAGTAGCCTATGACTAGATTCTTAATTTTCTTCTTAAATCATTGCTTTTTTGATGACTGTTTTTTAATATCCACGTGACTAGGATTTTAAAAATCATTGTTTTGCCTAGAGTCTGATTTTTCAGTTTTTGTTTTTATTGTTTTAAAGTAGGCTCTACATCCAGAGCAGAGCCCAACATGGGGCTCAAACTCATTACCTCAAGATTAAGACCCAAGCAGAAATCAAGATTCTGATGCTCAATCGACTGAGCCACCCAGATGTCCCTGATTTTCAGTTTCTATCATTTGAGATCAAAGAACATGGACTGAGAAATTTCTTTCTTTTTTTTTTTTTTTTGGACTGAGAAATTTCTGACCAAAATTTGGGAGAAATTTTGGTTTTGTTAACTAGCATTTCATCAGTTTTTATAAGTACTTTGCATAAACTCAAAAAGAATGTGCATTTTGTTTCCTTGGGAGCTATGAAATACTTCAACATTGTGATCAGGAAGTAGACTGTATATTGTTTTCAATACCTTGATATTCATGGAGATTTATTTTACTGACCAGCCTGTGGCCTATTATGGTGAATGTTCATATGCGCTTAGAAAGAATATACACTCTGAAGTTGGGAGCTGTGTTCTATAAATGTTAAGTAGTAAAGCTAGTTGATTCACACCTTTTATATTTTTACTGGTATTTTTTCCATAAATTATTGAAATACAGATGTTAAGAAATCTTCTATATTTGCCACCTTGTCTATTTCTCCCATTAGTTCTTTTTTTTTTTTTTTTTTTTTGATTTTAAGTAGACTCTACACTCAACATGACACTTGAACTCACAACCCTGAGATCAAGAGTCACATACTCCACTGACTTGAGCCAGCCAGGCACTTTGATTTCTCCCTTTAGCTCTTTTAATTTTCTAAGTGCATTTTGAAGATCTGCTGTGAGTTGCACATGCACGTCTTCTTGATGAATTGATCCTTTTATATTAGGAAGCGACCCTCTATCTCTAGTAACACTGTCTTAAAGTCTACTTTGTTAGATACTGATTATAGCTACACCAACTCTCTCATGCTTATAACTTGCATGGTATCTTTTCCCCCCTCCTCTTTGCTTTAAACCGGTCTGTGTCTTTATACACAGCAGCCTATATTTCATCTTGCTTTTGTATCCTGGTTGTCAAATTCAGACCCCTAATTGGAAAGTTTGTCCCATTCACATTCAGTGTAATTATTACATGATTAGATTTATGTTTCCCAGGTGAACTGGCTATTATTCATCTCATTAGCTCTGTGTTCCTTTGTTTCTTCTTTCCTGACTTAAAAAACCCACTCCTTTGAAGTACTGTGGATATACAAAAGGCTGTACATACTTAATATATACACTTGATGAATGTGGAGATAAGTGTACATTTGTGAAACCATCACCACAATCTATGCCACAAAGCTACCCGTCACCTCTAAAAATTTCTTCCCATCCTCCTCCTCCTCCTCTTCCTCCTCCTCCTCCTCCTCCTCCTCCTCCTCCTCCTCCTTCTTCTTCTTCTTCTTCTTCTTCTTCTTCTTCTTCTTCTTCTTCTTCTTCTTCTTTTTCTTCTTTTCTTCCCTTTTATTGTGGTAAGAACACTCAACATAAGATCTACTGTCTCAGAAAATTTTGGAGTATATGATACAGTATTATAAACTATAGGTTCTGTGCTGTACAGTAGGTCTCTAGGATTTTTTTTTAAAGATTCAATTTTATTTATTTATTCTTGAGAGACACACACAGAGAGGCAGAGACCAGGCAGTGGGAGAAGCAGGCTCCCCATGGGGAGCCCAATGTGGGACCTGATCCCAGGACCCAGGGGATCATGTCCTGAGTCAAAGGCAGATG
This sequence comes from Vulpes vulpes, assembly GCF_048418805.1. NCBI lineage: Eukaryota > Metazoa > Chordata > Mammalia > Carnivora > Canidae > Vulpes > Vulpes vulpes. The sequence goes on along the minus strand of NC_132781.1, from coordinate 94,729,429 downwards.
CTCAACCTCTGAGACACTCAGGTGCCCCTAGATATCTAGGACTTTCCTTGTACTCTTTATCTTCCTGTTTGCCTCTCCCCCTATTTCTTACCTTTTTTTAGGGGTGGGAGGTTACTGGGTATTTTTTAGTATTCTATTTTTTCCCTCGTATTGACTTTTTAACTATATCTCTTTGTGATATTTCTTTTAATGGTTGCTCTCAATCTCCCTTCTAATAATGTGCTACTTAATGAGCTGTATAAGAATTCCGTTTACTACTTTCTGTATTTTGTGTTATTATTGTCTTATGCTATGAAACCTATGATACATATTATTATTTTTGGTTTAAATAATAAATAGTGTTTTTAAAATTATTTTAAAAATTTACACATATGCTTGAAAATACACACACATACACACAATCACACAACTACAAAGATGAAATCTTTTATATTAACTGCACTGATGTTTACTCTTCCTGTTGCTCTTCATTCCTTCCTGCAGATCAGGGGTTCTATATATTCCATATGCTGTGTTTTTTCCCTTAAGAAAGATATAATTCTTTCAGACTGAAAAATATTTTAATATTTCTTGTCTTCTTTTAGCAATTCAGTGTGCTGGCAATGATTTCCTTATGTTTTTGTATGTCTGAAAATATCTTCATGTTGCCTTCATTTTTGAAGCAGCTTCGTATTGGGTATAGAATTTTACATTAACATTTTTTTTTCTTTTAGCACTTTAAAAAAGATATCATTCTATTGCACTTTGCTCTCTATTGTTTCTGGTGAGAAATGACATATCCTTCTTCCCTGGCTACTCTTAAGATTTGATGTTTATATTAGATTTTTAGTAGTTTGATCATGTTGTGCCTAGGTATGGTTATTTATTTATTCATTCATTCATTTTAAAGATTTTATTTATTTATTTGACACACACAGAGATAACACAAGCGGGGGGGGGGGGTGGGGGACAGCAGGCAGAGAGAGGGGGGAAGTAGGCTCTCCACTGAGCAGAAAGCCTGACATGGGCTTGATCCCAGGACCATAGAAGCATGACCTGAGCTGAAGGCAGGCACTTAACTGACTGAACTACCCACGTGCCTTGGTATGGTTTTCTTTTAATTCCTTGTGCTTGAGATTTGCTGAGTTTTTTTTTTTTAATTTTGGATTTGGAAATTTATTGGCCATTATCTGCTCAAATATTCTTTTGCCCATTTCTTTCCGTCCTCTCCCCTGGGACTCCAATTACACATGAATTAAAATGTTTGATATTTGTTATTGTCTCACAGATCTCAAATTCTTTGTTCTATTCTTTTCATTCATTCATTCATTCATTCATTCATTCATTCATTTTTATCTTTGTTCCAGTTTGGAAATTTTCAATTGCTCTGTCTATAAATTTACTTGGTTCTTTCCTTTGCTGAGTCCAGTGTGTCATGAAGGCCATCAACTGAGTAATTTATTTGGGATATTGTATTTTTTATTTCCAACATTTCCATTTTATTCTGTTACAGTTTCCATGTCTCTAGAAATTCCTTGAATGTTTTCCCCCTTCCTACTAGATACTTTAACATTTCTATCGTTGTTTCAAAATTCCTGGTTTGGTAATTCCAAAGATGATCTATCTGCTTCTACTATTTCTTCTTTTGATCAAATATCATATTTTCTTGTTTTTTCATGTGTCTTCTAATTTTTTTTATTGATGCCAGCTATTTTATATTAAAGAACAATAAAGAATGAAGTAAACAGTATTTACTTCCAGGAAAGGGTATTAGAATTAAGAGGCTGAGTTAAAATTTGTGCAGTTGGGTCTCTGTATTTTATTATAGTTTTATTTCTATTTGGTCTGCTGATAGATACCAAATGTCTCAGAATATTTTGAGAGTATAATCAAAACTTTTCTTTCTCCGGGTCTTGGGGCCTGGGTTAGCAAGATTCTGGAGAATTTGTTGTTTTTATAGCTGAGCTGACAGCTTTCTGAGGCATAGGAGATCTCTCACTTGACTTAGAGCCTGACAGCATTTTGAGTTGTGACGAGTTCTCTTTGCTCTAACCCCAGATTTTCTGTACCTGTCTGCCTAGAATTCCTGGAGCCATTTCCGTCAGCTATCCTTCCCTGCTTCATCTTGTGGCAGTCAAAAGTCCAGAGTATCTCATATTGATTTTTCTCAGCTTTCTTCCTTTGCTCTGCTACTTTCATACTGTCTTGAGCTTGGTGGAAGACCCACATACTTCAGGCAGTATCTCTTTCGGCTCTTTTGCTCTGCTTTCAGCCTTTGGCACACTCTTCCTGAGAATTCAGTGAAAATCTGTGGGAAGTCATTGGTGGATGGGAACAGCATGGCTCTGTGGCTTGAACTCCTGGGAATTCTTATGTATAATACTAGTCAATTCATGCTTGTTAAACAGTTTTGGGGGTTTCAGCTGGTTTCTCCTTATCCAAAACTATGGAAGATTCTTCCTCTTCTTGCCACTTTACCAGAGACCAGGTGTAGGAACAGTTGTAGGTATCTTATTTCCTATAGATACAGCTTGGCACTTTTGGTGGTCAAATCCACTTAGGTTACTTTGCGTTCTCAGCTCTCTGATGGGTTCTGAAAAACTATAATTTTGTAGCTTATCCAGTCTGTTTCAGTTGCAAAGGTGAGAGTGAGAATATCTTGTAATCTTTTACATCTTTATCAGAAGCAAAACTCAACGTAATGTAATTTATTGTAATTATTGTTCAAATCTTCCTTCTTTATCTGCTACTGGTAAATCACAAATTCATTAGAACATCCCAGGGCAATTTTGCTGCTGTTAATATTCTATGTATTTCTAGATTTTTTACATTATATAATTTGTTGCCATACTTGGTAAATAAAGAAAGCAATGTATTGAATCAATAAATCCCAAAATGGCTCTTTGGCATACTACTAAACAAACAAATGAAAACCCACAAAATAAATAATTCTCTCAAGTTCAGTTGATTTTACCTTTGACAATATGAAATTGTTATTTTGTTTTAATGATTTGTCTTAATTCCACTTGTGCTGTATTAATTAATCTTTTCTTTGTGCTCATGTTTCTTATTTTTGACTACCACAATCCTTTTATATTTAGCGCTTTATGTTATTTATGATATTATGCCTTAGAGATAACCTTATAAGCAGAAAAGTTTTAGATTTTGCTTTACAATTTAATCTGAGTCCTTGAAGATATTTAAGCCATTTATATTTATTGTCATAATTTGATGCTCATTATGACTTTTTATTTACTTATTTATCAAATATTTGTTGAATACCTTTCTAGAAAAAAAAAGGGAACAAAGCAAAATTTTTGCCTTTGGGAGGTCACAGTCTAGTAAAAGATTGTGATTACCACTACCAATGATAATTTTACCTAGGGAATATGAAGGAGTGAAATGAGAGAACTGATTCCAAAGAAAAATGCATTTTTCAGTTCTAATATATAATCCAGTTGAATTTATATGGGGGTACAAAATATATGCTTGTTCCTTGCTCCTTTTATGGCTACAAAGGGGATTTTTTCACTTTCAAGTGATATGATATATAAAGTGGTTTTCTTAAATCTACTCAGTGTATCATGATCCTAGAAGAAAAATTTTATTTTTGTAGCCACTTTGGATCATCTCAGTATTTTTTTTGGACATCTCAATATTTCAATATAATTTCAGTATAATTTTTGCCTAGAGCTTGAGGATAAGTTCTGCTGTAGAACAGTATTTTGCAGGCCAGTGTTGAATTTCTACTCTAGAAGGGAATAACCTTTTTTCAGTGAACGAAGACGTTTCCATCATATAGTTAATAGGTCTTGGGGGGCACTTGACGGGATGAGCACTGGGTGTTATGCTATATGTTGGCAAATTGAACTCCAGTAAAAACAAAAACAAAACAAAACAAAACAAAAACCTCTTTGGTTCTTTGGGGTCTGAGGAGAGAAAAGTTATAATATGATTATTTCAGATAATTTTGTCCCTGAAACTAGAGGAAGTTGTTTCTTACCAAACTGCTGGCTGGCTGTGTTAAATGGGGGGCGTAGAAGGAGATGGCATCTGACCTTCTAGCATTGCTCAGGGTGGGAAAGGATTTTGAGCAGTGGGCCTATCACTGTACCCGTTTAGAATGGATAAAGGACCATACTTTCTGCCTGGAAGCCAAGGACAAATGACTGTTGCAGTCTGTCTTCGGATAGACTTCACAGAGGCCTGAGGGAGGAGAGTGGACTTGAAATTCCAAACTCAGGACTCCTCAGGACTCTGCTGTCTTTTGCACTTGGAGAGGATTGGAGAGGAAGTTGGCAGAACTATCACTTTGCTGAGAGCAGTGAGCAGCTTAGACAAGGAACCTGGCTTTCCTCAAGTCTGCGGCAGAGCAAGCTTTCTCTAACCCTCTCTCTCCCAACTCTCCACTCCCCACCCCTGTATAGCTTCAGAAGGTCATGGCTGCTGACAGTCACCTTCTGTTCCCCCCTCAATCCCTTCTACCTTGTTGGGCCCAGGGTCACTTGGATCCAAATGAATGTCTAATATTGGAGCTGATACCCACTTAGAGCTCACAGTTGATAGGGTGACTCTACGTTCCAGTTTTCTGGGGACAGTCACCCTCTATACTTCTTGTTTCGGCCTAATTATTAATAGCTCTCCTTTTCACTCAACAGTGACCAGAGTTAGGCAATAAATCATGTGGTTACTCTAACTTTTTAATCTGTAATGAGACCCATTCTTTGGCTTATACTGACACCTGTAGGACACAAAATGGCTTTGAAGAAAATGAAAAGGTAGAAGACTCGCTATCCTCAATGGCCAGGATGTTAGCCCACCTCCTGAGTATACTGAGAACCCTGATTGTTTGGCATGTTCTAGAAAAGGACAATGTTGGGGAAACATTTCCACTTGAAGATGCTACACACTCTGCTGTGCCGAGTGTCCAGGTTATACTAATAGTTGGAGGAATGTCAATGCTCTGAAGAGGACATTTTGACCCCTTCTGTTGGTGACCATAATTTCTGATCAAACGGCTCTAAGAGCTATGAAAGACGGTGCCCGGGTTGGGAGGTGTGACACTTGGACCCTTCTCTGGGACGGACAGTCGTCTGGAAAGGGCAGGGAAGGACTCTGTGAGGACAGTCATATGAGCATTGAGGCTTTGAGTGTTCACAACTAGAAAGGCTTAGAGGAAGGATTTCTGCGGGTCATTGTCAAGGCACCTTGGCTCATCTGTTGGAAAGTAGGTGATGTTGGTCCATATAGACAAAGACAGGGCCATTAGAGAGACATGTGCTGTAGAAGAGCATAGCCTCCTTTCTCCTCTCCCTCAGGTTCCATTGTGACACCTGGGGTCTATTCTGAATGTCAGCAACAGCACACCACACTTAAAAATAAATAAATTCAGAAGTCAGGACAGCTTTGAGCAGAATTAGTCGGTAGGCTTGACTGTCACAATGATGGATTTGCAGTGCATTAACCCTTGGGCTCCTGGGCCCAACTGCCCTGTGGGGCCACCTTTTCCTGCATAAGACTGACTCCTCATGGGGTCCCCTGTCCTGGCGGAGGTCACCTCCTCCTGTGGCCTCCCAGCCCAAAGCTCAGAAAAGTGAAAATAGACTGTTGCCAAGATAAGAAAGGAGGCTTGAAAAGCGTGTTTGCCCTATTCAGAGTAAATCAGGATAGGGAAGGGAAACACAGGATGTTGTCTGACTTCCAGGTATTCTTGTAGGTTTTTACTGGAGCTTTTGTTTCTGAGTTTTTTTTTTTTTTAAGACACTAGTTGTTGTAAAGTTTTAGTTAAAGTGAGGCCAGATAGAAACCCCAAGCCTCACCAATTCCCTTGGAAAGGGCTTGCACTGGCTTTTTCCAGACTCTCTGTGAGAAAATCCTGGCTGTGCCCCCTGACCTGCATCTTGGGAATGTGAGGACTGAGGGGGCCGCCTTCTGGCTGTCACTTGCTGAATGAACAGCCCATAATGAGTCAATTCTCTGCTGCCTGCTATTTAAAACAACGGGTTCCTTCCTGTTTCCTACGCGCTGACTGAGGCTTCTTCTGTGTGAGAGGGAAAAAAAAAGGAACTCCGGGATAAAGTGCATCCTCGGAGACTGAATGAGCTACACATCTCAGCCCGCTGTGGCACAAAAGCTTCTAACTGTTTTATCTGTACAGATGGCTCTAATTTGGTGTTGGTGGCATGACTCTGTGAGCTAATTTCCTAAATACTTGGTTCATTAAATCGGGGGCGGGGGGGGGGGGAAGAACAAATCCTCTAAGCCAAGCTAGACTCATTCCAAGAAAGAGAATTGCTCCTAGGCTTGCATGTTGCATTTTTGCAGAAGTCCCTAAGTATTTAACTGCAAGGTTGCCTCCAAGAGGGAAAGAAGGAGAGTGTGAAAAGCCCCAGGCCAACACTGAAATGTCCAGCTGTGCGGATTCTTTGTCCCTCACCCTGGGGAAGCGCAGTTACTCACTAGGATGAGCAGGTCCTCAGTGATGCCCACATCAGGGCCTTTCTCAGGAAGGGCCCTAACTTTGACTCTTTCACCATTTCTCCAATCAAGTGTAAGGGATGTAGGGGGGAAGCGGGGTGCCCTGGCGGTAGTGACAGTTGAGTTGCTGTGCAGCAGTGGTAGGAGACAAGGAACTCTTGCTTTCCTGAGGACACCACTGGGCTGTTGCCGAGCCCCATGGACATCAAGACTAAGCCACCTCTGGCTGGTGTGCCTAGTGGCTCTGGGAACCAGAGCTTTTGAGGGATGACAGAGAAGCATGCGGACAGCTCAGAGCGCTGCCAGGAGTGTGTTCACTTGCTCATGCAGCAAGCACGCTAGAGCCTCACAGCAGGCCACGGGAGGCGGACGATTAGTGACTCAGGTCCCCACCCGCAGGGCTGTCATTTCTAACTGAGCCAGGCATATAAGAGATGCATCAGGGCATCCAATCCACCTGGGACGCAGGCAAAAGATCACAAAAAGGGTGCCACTGAGCCAAACTTCAAAGAAAAGGGATAGACCTACATTAGTCACGAAAGGAGGAGGATATTTCCCACTGAGCACATAATAGAAAACACCAGAAAACACGTTTGTGATATGTTTAAGAAATGGTCAGTGCTGTATCCCAAGCACAAACAGTCGGCACTCTGTCAATAAGTGCAAACACGATTGACTGGTAGGGCATGACCAGAACAGAGTGTGCATGGGTGTGTATGTGCGCATATGTGTGTATGCATAGGTGTGTATATGTGTGTGCACGTGGTCTGTAGAGGAGTAGAGGACTCAAGGCTTTATAGAGCAGGCTGGAACCTATTGGTTCCAACCAAGGCCTCAGATTGCCAAGAGACTGTTGACAAAGGGAAGCCTAGAAAAAATTTTTTAAAGTCTCAAAATATGTAAGCATCATTTAGGATGTAATAATCAGACATGTATTTCCAAAAGCTTATCCTGGCTGCTGTTCAGGGGTGAATGGGAGGGGCACTGATTGGGAGGCGAGTGTGGAGTCAAGGCAAGGTGCTGCTGGGACTCAGGGAGGGGCAGTGGAGGTGGAGAGACATCCAGAAGGCAGGGCTGGTGCTTGAGCAGCTGGGGGCAGGGTGGGGAGGAGAGTCTATTGTGACCCTCGGGGTCCCAACTCCAGGGCAGCAGGGGATCTAGACTCCACACTAGGTGTGGAATGGGAGCAGTAGGTCCAGGGAAAGAGGATGAGTTTAATGTCATCGAATCATAGGTTCTGAGGGGCAGCAGAACCAAGGAGAGCATGGGCATGGGGGTGAGGGGGCTCCTCGAGAGGGAGATGTCCCAGAAGTGACAAGAGGAAGCTCAGGAAGGAACCAGGGACAGAGGAAACAGATGCCCATGGTGGAGCTGGAAGCCTCCACGTCGAGTCCAGGAGAACAAGGGGCCAACCAGAGAGCTCGAAGGGAGAACAAAGTGGAGAGAGTCTGCGGTGTGCAGCAGAGAGAGGCGCGGGCCTACCCGGCCAAGGGTGGCTGATGGCACAGGATCTCAGGGAGGCAAGACAGGCCTACAACCACGGCTGTAGGTCCCCCCTGATTCCGGGCTTGGATTTGGAGGTAGACACCTCAGGGTGCTGGGGGAGCCTTTGGGGGGATTGTGCATGTGGAGGGCAGAGGGTAGCAGCCAGACTGGGCTGAGGGAGGGACATGCGCTCCCCTGACAGGCTCACCCATACTGGCACCCCAAGCCCCCAGGCCAGCTTCCCAGCCAGGCTTGGGCTCTGGATGCTTATTTCAGGGGGTCCCAGGGAGAGGGCGCCCCCACGCCCTGGCTGCTGCGTTCCAGCGGCAGCTCCACTGAGGTGACATCTGGAGGGGGTGCCAGTCATGGCCTGTGTGCTATGGAAAGGGTAGGAATTTTTGTGCTGCCACTAACAGGGCACCGTGGGGCACTTTCTACCCTGACCCTCTTGGAACACAAGGCTTTCCTCTTCTTATTGGGCCCGAGTGTGAAACCAGGGACAGCCTCCTCAGACTGATCCATCAGCTGCAGGGCCTCTGGGAGCAATAGCAGAATGAGCCAGCCCGGACCCCCAGACCCCCCGACCCTCGGGCGCAGAAACTGCTCTGGGTCGTGTCTTGTGCAGCTGCTCGCAGCAGTGCCTGACACGGGGAAATGCTTCAGAACACCTGATAGACGGAGTGAGCTGAGGCTCCCAGCTTGCCCAGGCTGGAAAGATGGAATAAATGAGTCCTCCCGGGGTACCTGGGTGGCTCAGTGGTTGAGCATCTGCCTTTGGCTCAGGTCATGATCCTGGGGTCCCAGGATCGAGTCCTGCATCGAGCTCCCATTGGGAGCCTTCTTCTCCCTCTGCCTGTGTCTCTGCTTCTCTGTGTGTCTCTCATGAATAAATAAATAAAATTTTTTTTTTAAAAATGTGACTTCTCTTTCTCTCCCATGACTTTTCCTGCCCCCTATTTCTTTTCCTTTGCCCGGTGCCTCTCCGTCATCTTGGTGTGGTTTCTTCTGCCTTCCTCCTCACCTTTCCCTTGCTCACCTTCTCTCTCTCTCTGTTTCTTATTATCTTTCTATTCCCCTCCTTCCCTTCCTGCTGATATGAGGGGAGTAGTGTCCCTCCCCCCCACCCTACCCTCGAAATTCATAGGCACCTGGAATCTTTGAGTATGACCTGATTTGGAAATGGAGTTTTTGTGGATATCATCAAGTTAAGATGAGGTCATACCGGATTGAAATGGCCCTAAATCCAACAGGACTGGGGGCCTTACCAGAAGAGGGAAGGCTGGACACAGAGACCCCGGGAGATGGCCAACAGTGCCTGAGGGCCCAGGTGGGCAGAGGGATACTGTTACAGGCTTCCTGCCACCCCCGAGAGGTAGGAGCCACCCAAGCAAGGCCTCCAGCAAAGCTACCAAAAGGCATCAAGCCCACCCACGCTGATTTCAGACTCCCAGCCCCAGAACTGCAGGAAACTTGCTGCTGTTTGGGACCAGACTGGGCTGGAGGAGGGACATGCACTCCCCTGACAGGCTCACCCATACTGGCACCCCAAGTGTGGTCCTTGATGAGGCAGCCCAGGGAAGGGACACGGGCCCTTGTCCATCTTCTCTGCATGGGGTTGTAGGGACCAGGACGTGACTTTGTTCTGCGGAGCTGTGCACGCTTGTCGCTGGGCCCGGAGATGGGGGGCCTGCAGGCCTGCTGTGTATCCCTGGCCTCACCTGAGTCACACGAAGAAGTCACACAAAGTGCCACAAAATCACAGAAAATACCTAGGGCGGGGGGTAAGTCGCTCTGGGACCCGTGTGAGGAGAGGAGGCAAACAAGACTGGCTGGCCAGCAGCAAGCAGGGAGTTTGAGGCCTGCTAACAAATGCATTGTCAGAACTCGCCACAGGTCGGCCCTGGGAGCAGGTGAAAAATGGGCTGCAGAGATGCGGGCCGGCAGCTGTGCTTCCAGAACACATTCATCTCAGGTACTGGAGCGGCCGGGAGGCAGGCAGGGAGTTTCCACAGGGTTCGTCACCCACATAGACCATCTATGGCCCGGGCACTGTGGGCGGCCTGGCAGCAGAGGGGGTGCTGTGCAGGCAGGAGGCACCCTTAGTGAGTTCTCGGGGACGTGGGTGCTCCCTGCACTCATTCTGCCAGGGGGCCAAGGGCCAGCAGCCCCGCTCGGAGGTCACATGCCAGCCAGTGGTCATCTAAGGATCCTTGTTCTTCTTTCACCCGGAAGAATGTGGCACAAAAGGGTGGGGGGCAGCTCCGTCAACCTCTGCAAGCTCCCCACGGAGCTCTGGACACAGCAGCATCATGGGGAGAAGACAGGGATACAGAGGTACTGTGGGCAAAGCAGAGAGGCTCACACTCTCAAGATCCCCAGAGCCAACAGTTGCGAGTGGGAAGGCATCGTCTCCTGCTCCCTCAGAAGGACTTCAGGCCTCGTCAAGAAAGAAGAGCCACGAAGAACACTGCAAAGAACGGGAACAAGGCTGCACGGCCCTGGTGGAGTCTCTCCACTGTCCCCTCAAACGGATAAGGCCGGGCCACTTCCTCCAAGGGAGGGGCATCGTGGGGGCAAAGGCAGAGGCCAGGAGCAGGACGGGGAGCACCACAATGGTCCATACCCGGAGAAGGAAGCCTCGTCCAGGGAGATGTGGTGGGTGGGAAGCCTGGGTGGGGAAGCGCTCACGTCCTCAGGGTGTCCTGGCTGAACGTTCCAGGGAGACCCAAAGTGAAATAACAGCAGCAGAGCAGTAGCAGCAACGTGCTGGAGACTCTTGCTTCCCTCATGGCCAGGGAGGAAGAGTCCTAGTGTGGTCAGGGGGAAAAATACGGGTGGGACTGGAATTAGCTTAGGACAGGGATAAGCTGGTCAAGCGATTGAGCCATGTGCCGCCTGTGCTCACCTAGGGGAGCCGAGGAGAGCAGCGTTGTCGCCCACATACCAGCCGGGCATGTGCTGTGTAGGTAATTCCCTGCAGAACTGAGAGGGCCTCTGTCCCAAGGCTGTGGTGTGAAGGAGGCCTTCCTTCGGGGCGGCTGGGGGGAGCCGTCTGCTCTGGGTGCCAGCACCTGGGAGCCCCACGTCCTCCAGATGGGGTGGCTGCAGTGTCGGAGAGCCGCTCCCCCGGCTCCAGAATTTACAGGAACAGAAAGGAAACCTGTCTTTCAGGGTTTTAAAACCTGTTTTGTATGTGTATATGTGTGAGCCGTGGACTGCTTTGTCAACTTGGTAAAGCCTATAAGACTCCTTAGAAATGGTTTTAAGTGGATAAAATAGTAAACTAGATTGAAATTTGTCCTGAAATACAGTTATTAAGATGTAAAAAAATAATTTAATATACATACATATCTCTCCTAAAATTTATTTATTATTATTTATTAATTTTATTAAATAACAAGATATAAATAATAAGGGGGTGGTTTAATAACCACCAATTATTTATTTATTTATATTTTATTTATTTATTCATGATAGACATAGAGAGAGGCAGAGACACAGGCAGAGAGAAAAACAGGCTCCATGCTGGAAGCCCGATGCGGGACTTGATGCGGGACTCGATCCGAGACTCCAGGGTCACGCCCTGGGCCAAAGGCAGGCGCTAAACCGCTGACCCACCCAGGGATCCCTGCACCAACTCTTTAAAAAAAAAAAAAAAAGTATTTATTTATTTATTCATGAGAGACACAGACAGAGGGAGAAGCAAGCTCCCTGCCAGGAGCCGGATGTGGGGCTTGATCCCAGGACCCCGGGATCACAACCTGAGCTAAAAGGAGACACTCAGCCACTGAGCCACCCAGGTGCCCCACCCACCATACTTTTGAAGTAGTGATGAGTATAAACGATATTTTGATATAAATGCAACTGTAAGGTGATGTGAAAATATCTTTGATTTCCGTTGGTGATGACATCATAGGCATTGTCAATACTAATGTGACTTATTGACTGCATTTATTATTGAAGAAAGTGCTAAGTTTACAGAATATAAAGATGTAGTTTTTTTTCTATCCAAATTCACAGATCCCCTGAATTCTCTCTAAGGATCCTTTGGAAATGCTGGATATAGGTTAAGAACTACTGTTTTTGGATGAAGCCATGGAGATTTTGGAGATTTTGGAGTTTGTGCATTCCAACTGCAGCTAGCATTAATTATCCTAACATATTTGTTGACCTGCAGAGAGGCACCCTGCCTTATAAGGAAGTTGAGCTTCATGCAAGGTTACCATGATAGGCTAAATAATGCCCCCCCCCCCCCCCGCTCCAATTGTCCATGTCCTAATGCCCAGAACTGTGTATGTTACCTTAAATGGCAAAAGAGGCCTTGCAGATGACGATTAAATCAAGGATTTTGAGATGAAGGGTTTATTCTGGAATATCTGGGTGGACCCAAAGTTGTCACAAGGGTCCTTACCAGAGAGAGATCAGGGAGTAAAAGGTGCAGTAGTAGGAGTAGTAGGTGCTTCTGTGATGGCAGAAGTAAGAGGTTGGAATGACATGAGAAAGGGTTGTTAGTCACAGCATGAAGGCAGCTTCTAGAAGCCGTAAGAGATACGGGAGGCAGATTCTCCCCTGAAGCCTCCAGAAGGAACTTAGCACTGCTGAGTTCCTTTGGTGGTAAACTTCTGACCTCTTGCAAGATAACAGGCCTGTGTTGCTTTAAGCCACTAAGTCTGTGCTAATTTGTCACAGCAGCAATAGGAAGCAAATACACTATATAGGATGTATCATTCTATCTTGAGAACGTTTTTGTTGAGGTATGTTGACATTCATGAAGCGTCTGGGTCTTACACACACAGCTTTGTGACCTCTCACATCATGCTCTGTATAACCATCCCCCAGACCAAGCTATGGAGCATTCTAGCACCCAGAAGCCTCTTGGTGGTCCGTCTCAGTCAGCAGGCCAGGAGTGACCACTCTTCTGATCTCCATCCCCAGAGATTAGTTTTCATTTTGCTTGCTGTTGAGCTTCGTGTAAATGGAAGCATGCCCCATGCACTCATTTGTGTCTTGCTTCTTTCATTCGACCATATGTTTGTGAGGTTCAGCCATGCTGCTGCTTGTCACTGTTCCACATTCCATGTAGTCCTTTTATCAATTTAGTGGGAAATTCTTACAACCATGCCAAAAAAGGAAAAAGAAAAAAGAGGTGGAAATAAAATAAAGGCACTGTCTTGTATTTTTTAATTGCATGGCTTCCCTTCAATGGCTTAAAGCATTCCAAACTTCTTCCTCCTTCCTCCACCAGGAGACCAGGGCCCTGCTCAGCAGCCCGCTTGGAGGTATTTGGACCTGGGTTCTTTTTTCTCCACAAACCGGTGCTGCAGGCTGTGCCAGCAGCATCTGGGCAGAGTGGGGGGCCTGTCTGCCACACAGTTTTCTTAAGGGGAACCAGCCTCCCGACTCTTGACATTTCCTGAGATTTTTCTGGCAAAGATTGTCTTTAGGGCCCTCTTGTCACCTGTGTCCTCCGCCCCTCTTCACACCTTTGCTTTAGAATAACTGTATTCCTGGGATGCCTGGGTGGCTCAGTGGTTGAGCATCTGTCTTCAGCTCAGGTCATGATCCCAGGGTCCTGGGACTCGAGTCCCACATTGGGATCCCCACAGGGAGCCTGCTTCCCCCTCTCCCTAGGTCTTTGCCTCTCTCTCGGTGTCTCTCATGAATAAATAAATAAAATCTTTTTTTTTTTTTAAGAGTAACTCTATTCCTACTCCAAGAACCAGCCTCTACTCTGCTCCCTTCTCATCCCAAAACCACACCAAAGACTCCTTCTCTTTGAGTCAGCATTTCCATCTATCCCAGTCTCTGAGTCTCCCGCAAAAAGATCCCCAATCCCTCCCCACGTTGGCAACATTGCCTTAAGGTGGCACGGTCCGGGCATCGCCGGGTGGCTCAGCGGTTTAGCGCCACCTTCGCGCAGGCCGTGATCCTGGAGACCGCGGGTGGAGGCCCACATCTGGCTCCCTGCATGGAGCCTGCTTCTCCCTCTGCCTCTTTCTCTCTTTCTCTCTGTCTCATGAATAAATAAATAATCTTAAAAAAAAAAAAAAAAAGGTGGCACGGTCACCTGGAGAGCCTGCGTTCGCTGAAAAGGAGGTTCTCTTCTGCTCAGCCGGGGTGGCTCAAAGAGAGGACGTCCTCGCGGGCCTTCCTGCCTCCTTGCTGCCCTCGGGACTGCCTGGCCTCAGCTCCCAGACCCCTCCCTCCGCTCTGTCCTTGCCGGCCCAGGGAGGCCCCACAGCCTAGGGTCTCCCGGTGCTGGGAGGGCAGCAGGGAGAGGCAGAGCCCCCGAGGAGGGGGCGGAGGCAGGTGGGCCCACAGGCGCGCGTCAGAGCCACGGCCCGGCTCTGAGTCCGGGATTACAGGCCTCTTGCGGGGCTTCCAGTCACTGTCCCCTCTGTCCCACCCCGGTCTGCAGCTGTCACAGTCACGCTCGGCGACTCAAGACATCCCGGGCATCACTGTACACCTCTCGGAGAAGGATCTACAGCCAAGAAGGCTTTCCAATATGCCCCGTCCTCTCCTTTAATTGGACTCATTACCCCAAACTTCCAACCTCTCCCCTTATTCTTATCTTAGGGCGCGATTCGTTGTCACCCGAGGCCCCCGCAAGGCGCAGGGGAGGCCCGAGGAGCGCGGGCGAGCGGACGCGGAAGGAAGCAATTCTGCTGCTTTACATCCTTTCTCTAGTCGGAGAAGGTCACCGCTCCCCCCCTCCCCCCCAAAAAAAACCTACAGACAAAACCCTGGTGAGAGTGTCTGAAGAATTTTGTTTTGAAAGCTGTTCCCTGCCCCAGGTCCCCGGGAAGGAGACGAGGGTGCAGGGGTGCGGGGCCGCGGCTGGGGCACCCTCCGCCTCCCCTCCGGGAAGTTCAGGGCCTCGGCCTCCCCCCTCCACCCCCACCCCCAGGTTTTCAATAATAAACATTTGTTATCCTTGCCCACATTCGTTGCATTTTTTGAAAAGGAAAACTAAGCCATACAAAGAGGAGCCGTGGGCAGAAAAAAGCCTGGCTGCAGCCGGGCTGGAGGGGCAAGGAAGGGGAGGCCACCTACCATTGATTTTTATAAACATCGTAATAAAAAACGCGAGTTTGAAGCGGCGACGGCTATGAACAACGCAGGCTGTTCTCACTCAAGGCTGCCCAGGCCCCCAGGTGCTTGCGGGGACGGACCAGAGCTGCGCGGCCTCCCCTTGCGGCCTCAGGCCTCAGGCCTCATTGTCTTGGGAGGCAGCGGGGCCTCCCCGCCTCCCCGCCCCCGCCCCGCCCCCGACCTTCCCGGGCAGGAGGACACCTGAGGAGGGAGAGGGGGAGGGAGGCGGATGGGTCCGGCTTCCTTCCTCAGCCACTCACGGCCGCAGCCTCGCAGATGTTCTCCTCGGGTTTGTTTTGATAGCTTGTTGCAAAAACAGTTCCTATCCACCAACTGTTCGGATAATAATATTCCAAGTGGCAAGCAACTGTGATTATCTGGGTGGCTGTTTGTCCTCGCAGGCCCAGCCCAGCTGGGAAACACGGGGCCGGGAGCCCTTGCAGCTTTCTCCCCATGGGAGCCCCGTCCCCAGAAGGGGCCGTGGAGTCAGAGGCAGGAGGCCCGGTAGTGGGGCTCTTCCCGGCTCTGAAAACCCTCTCAGCCTGGTCCACCCTCCCACTGAGAACCTCCTGCAGGCGCCTGTGCTGGGACTTCTGGGGGCCTGGCTGAGGGTGGGGGTGCTCATTTGAACCGACTCCCTCCCCAACCTCCTGAACGGTCCAGGCTGAAAATCCAACCTCCCAGATGTGTCCCCCCCACCCCCCCTCCCGACCCCCCAGACCAAGCCCCAGGGGCCCTGCCCTCTTCCCTAAATGTGCAAAGGCACCTCCACTCGGCCTCCCCAGGCACCCAGGCCAGGACTACTGGCCCCTAGGACATTCCCCTCCCTTGACCCCAAAGTCAGTGATTTGCCAAGTTCTACTGATTCTCCTGGGCTTTGTTATCTCTAACATCCATCTCTTGTTCTCCATCCCAGCTGCCTCCACTCACACATGGCCCCGTCACCTGTCCCTTCAACTGTGGCAGGAACTTGTGACCTTGGTCCCAGATTTTCCCCTCCCCCCACCCGTTACTAGGCTCAGCTTCCCACAGCATCGTTGTCACCCTCCCACTCGAAGCCCTTACTGACTGCTGGCTGCATGCAGAGTCATCACAAACCATGATGCCGGGCCCTCCGTACTCTCACTCTAACCTGACTTTGCACCTGGTCTCTCTCTCTACTGTCTACACAAACCCTTCCCACTGCCCAGGCTGGCTCACTGTTTCCTGACCACATCAGTGCTTTCCAGCTGGGCTACCATATGGCCAATTCTGGGGCTGGCCCCTCACCTGATAAACTCCAGGAAGATACTTTTTGGTGTTGTACAGCCGGAGTGACCAGAGGGCCCCTGGGCCTTTGCACAAGCTGCTTCCTCATTCTGGGGTACTCTCCTCTCCCAGCTCCATCTGTCAAAACCATACTATTCTCAAGCGCCACTTCTTCCTTGAGCCTTTAATCAAGGCTAGCAAAGGTCGCCTTTGCTAGAAAGGGTAGCTCTTGTTCATGAGTCACTGAGAAAAATTATAGCCCAAGTGTTTACTATTTCTTTGTGTTTGTGTGTCAGATTTTGTTAGAACATAAGCCTCCTTACGGATAAAGACCATAGGTTACTTTTCTGTATATAATTTGCTGTGCCTAGCACTCGGGATGGTACATAGTAAGTGCTCAGTGAATTCTTGCTGGACGAATGAAAGAACGGATGATTTATGTTGGGCTTGGGCCTGCCAAATTTCACCATTGACCTCTGGTTGCATTAAACTTAGGCACATCTATCAGGCTTTTTCTCCTCCTTCTTTGCTCCTAGATTGCAGACAAAGATCAAGTAGAACACTGAGGACGTTCCCTATGTTATCCGGACTCACATAACAGTGAATCAGGGATTCTGAGGTATGCGAGTCCACAAACTCCAAGCCATGGTTCCAAGCCCTGAGCCCAGGCGACGTCTCCAGGGTGCAGGGATACGGGGGGCAGGGGCTATGGGCTGGGGAGCTATGGGCTCCTGCCTCCCACTTCAACGAGATCAGCTCTGCTCATACCTGTCTCATTCTTGAGGTCTGAGAGAAGCTGTATGCAACCAGAGGCTAATTTTTTTTTTTTTAAATGAAAAACCAAACTAAGCCATTGATATAATCCATAGATATGGTCCTAGGTAAAGATTCCAAACTCTTAAGAGAAATGCCTGTTTAAATCTCTGTGTCAGGGTCTTACAGTATGTGCTACAGCTTTCAATCCAGAGAAATCAGGGCCCTATGCCAGGACAGCCCACAACAGAGTCAGCATGTCCCAATGTCCTGGGTCCAGGAGAAGAGCAGGATGGGGGGAGCCTGGGTGCCAGGTTCCCACGCTCCTGCTCTGCCATGAACAAGTTGTGTTGACTTAGTCCGGGTTCTCAGCTCCCTAGACTCTGCACTCACTCAGAAGTGCAGAGTGGCCCCAGTGGCCCGAGTGGCCGCTGCAGGGTGTTGCGGAGGTCACAGACGCAGGTGCCCAAGCCCCAGGGAAGCTGTCCTGGGCAGAGAGCCGCAGCGGGAGGTGACGCACAGGGAGAGGGCAGCAAGCGAGGGCTCAGCCTCAGCCCGAACCTGTTGATCTGGAAGGGGCCTCTCCGGCTCTAAGGTTTCGGCCTCTGACTCAGCTGGCAGCCGCGAGGGCCCAGTGGCTGGGGGAAATGCTGCGTGCACATTTATTCTGGGTTTGGATATTTAAAGAGCAGGGAGTGTTGCGCGACATTTCGGAAGTGCTTGAAGAGGGAGGGGGCTGCAGACTGGGCTTTTCTTTAAACAGTTATAGATATCCTGTCCTGGTCTCTCGGTCCACAAAGAGTGATTTTCTTCCCCCAAGAATCTGACGTGGGTCCTGCCCATTGTGTCTGCCTGGCTGGCTCCGGGCTGCTCGGCCTGGCAGGAAGCAGGTGGCCCGAGGCAGGACATGTGCCCGCTCCCCTCCCCGGCCGGCCGTGGGTCCCCATCCAAGTGCTACCAGACTCCCGGAGGGCCAAGCGTGGCGGTGGCCCCCGGGGTTCGGTCCCCCGGGGCCCGGGGCTGACCGTCTCTGGGGGGTGCAAGAAGGAGATCCCTGGCTTGCGGGGGTCTTGGCACAGGTGGCAGCCCCAGGGCCGCGGGGCCAGCAGGGAGCCCAGGCTTCCTCTTCCACGCCGGCTGTTTTCACTGGCTCAGGAAGCTGACCGGAAGCTGGGACTTTGTTTTCAAAGCCCTGCGTCATTTTTACTATTTAAATGGCCACTTTGGGCTGCTTTTAGGGAGGTGGTTCTTTTGTCGCCTTTCTCACTCAGGATGTTGTTGCCAGTTGATTTCCTCCCAGACTCCGTCTGCTGCCTTTGTCTGGCTCTCCCGCTGCACACGGAGAAGCCTCCCAGACCCCAGGCCGAGCCAGGGACGGGCCGGCGCTGTCAGGGCACCAGCTCCCTTTAGTTGGCCTCAGGTGGCGTTTATTGTTTCAGGTCTGCTCACAGGGGTCCTCTTGTCCACACGCTCGTTATAGCACATTTGAGGAACGGGAATAAATGTAGGTGATGTGATAGAGGAGGACAGTTACCAGCACCCAGAGTCCCGCGGCCACAGATGGACCACCGGCAGCCTTCGCGTGTGGTTTGTCCGTCTGTCTGTCTGTCTTTCTCACTGGGCTCATACTACACAGATCGTTAAGGAACTGGCTTTTCCACCCAACACGGTCGTTGACATCGTCCCAGGCCCTTGGATGTTTCGTAGGCATAATTTTCAAGTCTCTTTCGCTCTCCTTTGGCTCTGCCACCAGCAAAGCGGCATCAAAGACATTGGCCACTATTACAGAGAAAAGAATATAAACCATAATTCGCATCTGTATGGAAAGCCTAGATGGCTGGGATTGTGGGTAACTCTTATTTTCTAGTTTCTCTTCTGTGGTTTGCACGGTTTTCTGGAGCAAACCTGGGAGGAGAGGCAGGATGGTGTAGTGATCAGAAGTGCGTGCCCAGGCAGCTGGTGGCATGGGTTCCTTGCTGCCACTGCCTGCTGAATGGCCGTGACTCAGTTTCCTCGTCTCTAAACTGTGAACACGGATGCTACGAGTGATGCACTAGAAGCTGGGTAAATATTGGGCAAACAGTAACCATTGTGGCTTTTACTTACATTTATGTCTCCATTATAAATAACAACCATTACAATAAATTATACTTTCATTGTGATAGTAGAAATTCTGAGTTAGGGGCTTATGTGAATCGTGTCCATCTTTCATGTCCTAACCTCCCGTAGCTCAAAATCTGACTGTACTTGGAGATTGGGCTTACAAAGGTAATTGAGTTAAAGTGAGGTCATCTGGATGGGCTCTGATCCTGTATGATGGGTGTCCTGATAGGAAGAGATTGGGACATGGACACCCACAGAGGGAAGACCATGCGAGGACACAGAGTGAAGCCAGACAGAGAGGCCTTAGAAGAACCCAACACTCTGATCTTGGGCTTCTGAAATTATGAGAAAATAAATTTCTGTCGTTTAAGCTCCCCCAACCTGTGGTACTTTGTTATGGGCAACCTAATGAAGTTCCTTAGTATGAGTATTGGTGCCTCTGGTGTTTATGGCCTCTCTGCCCTGAGATCCTTACAATCTTACACCAAGAGGTCTAACGACGGTGGAAAAATCTCAGAGAGAGGAAAGAGCCCCTACCGTGGACCCAGGAAAGCAGACAGCCCGTGGCCACCTCTTGAAGCTCCCTCATCTTCCTGACATGCTTGGTGTCCTGGGGTATTCTTGGGGCCCCACACCTATGCTTCACCAGGACTACTTGTCCATATAGCAGCCACAGCTCTCAACTCCATTTGGAGAGAATTCACTCCTTCCTCCTCCAGGAACCTTGGCCAACCATCCTCCCACAGAAGGTGCCCTCTTTCCTGAAGGTGTATCTGCATTTGAATGAAGTGGTTTTAATGCTGCAGGTACCAACAGGAGGGTATGTTCACATGTGCTCCGTTCGGATCACAAACACAATGGTTTCTTAGGGTAGGACTTTTTTTGAATGCTTTATTATTATTTTTTTAAAAATTTACTTTCTTGTGGTAAGAATACTTAATAAGAAATCTACCTTTTTAACACGTTTTTAAGTGTATAATACATTGTTGTTGACTACAGGTACAATCTTGTACAGTAGTCATCTTTCTCGACTATTCTCGAAACTTCATGCCTGTTAACTAGTAACTCCTCTTACCCCCTCTTTCCAGCCCATGGCAACCACCATCACACTCTCTGAGTCTGTGCATCTGACTTTTAAAAAATTTTAACTACTTCATATAAGTGGGATCGTGTCTGTCTGTGACTGGCTTATTTCATGGCACAATGTCCTCAAGGTTCATCCATGTTGTCCCATGATACAGAATTTCTTTCTTTTAAGTCTGAACAATATTCCATTGTATGGATACACCCGATTTTCTTATCCATTCATCTGTCGATGGACATAGGCTGTTTCCACATGTTGCCTATTATGAATAATGCTGTGGTGAAAGCCAGAGTACTAGCATCCCTATGAGATCAAGATTTCAGTTTTTTAGGATAAACACAGGGCAGTGGGATCACAGCATAGGTTTTTGAAGACAGGGAGAGGAGGCCTCTAGGAGATGCCTATACAGTGTGCCTCAAGTTATCCAAGTACAGCTAGCCCACCACGGAGAGGGACCAGTGGGGGAAAAGTGGTTGTTGGACCAGAAAATTTTGTTTTTGAGGGTCAGCTCCTTTTCTTGGGCTGGAAAGTTAACCACTGCAAACCCTGGGGGCTGTTCCAGTCTGCTAAGCCAGCCCCTCCCCAGCCCTATTTTCTCAGGAGACAGTCTTATAAATCTGGCTAATAACTCCCATTTCATTTCCCCAAACTCCATTAGAGAGAAATTATAATGAAGCTCAAATACTTGCCAGGTTATTCATGGGAAAGACCTTTGGCTTTTAAAGAATGCATTTTAGATGGCTGGATTAATCTAGTGGCACATTACAATATGGCCCTGCTGAAGCTTGCAGGAGATCCCTGGCACCCAGCATTGTGCATTACACAATGCTGCCAGGGAGCATGAATTATCTTTACAGGAAGAGGCAGGAATTAATATATCTGATGGAAAAGACCCACTAGCAGGCAGCACTTGATGAAAGCCCAGGACCCTTGGTTCTCGTCAAGGTCCTGCAAGGTGGAGTCATGATCACACAACTCAAGAGCAAGCCCTCTGGGCAGGCTCCTCTCCAAGAAGGGCACGGGGCAGAACAGCAGAGAATTTATGCACTACCCCTTTCCATCTGGCCCGGCTCACCCACAGGGGCCGGGGCAGGAGTGTTTGCAGCCTTGGAAAGAGACACTTACTTAGATGCCTAATTTATGACAGGCACGTTGAAAAAGAAAATGCTGATTTCATTCATTTTATTACCTCCCTGGCACAGCAAGTTAATTTAAAAAAAGGTATGATTGCTGCCTTGTGCTCACTTAAGAGTTTGATTTGTAATGCAAATATATGCATCTGTGTGGTACATACATTGATATAAAAGTAATAATAACGATGAGAGCGTCTATCAGTAAATGGGTTCCAGACCCCGGGGAAGGAGTTATTTATAATCCTGCCAAGCCAGTAGTATTCAATTCATTTTATTGATGGAGAAACTGAGGCTCAGGATGGTCACGGACCTTGCCCAAGGTCACACAGCTGCTATGCTGGAATTTGACCTCACTTATAAGACAGTGTTCACGACAGGGTGAACCAGAACTTCTGTCTGTACACCCTGCTCCATCCCACCATCTGCGTCTCTCTAATCACTACCACGGTCAAGGGAGGACCCTGGGCATTAGGGAGAAGCAAGACTGCCAACCATGTTCACTGTTCCATAATATGAGGAGGCTGAGGACTGTGACTCAGAGCAGACTGTATGCTGCCACAGAAATGCAATTTTAATGAGACACAAGGAGGTTAAATGTAAAAGGATGAAAAAAGATACATGCTGCTAACCATTAATCAAAAGAAAACTAGAGAGAAGATATTAATATAAGACAAAGTAGATTACAGAGCAAACAATATTTCCAGGGGAAAAAGAGTGTCGTTTCATAATGATAAAGAGATTAATTAATCAAGAGGACATGACAATTCTGAATCTTTGTGTACTGAGTGACAGTCCTTCAAAATCCACGAAGCAAAAACTGACAGAACTGCAAGAAGAAATACACAAATCCACAATTATAGTCCAAGATTCCAATACCACTCTCTCAACAATTAATAGAACAGGTGGGCAGAAGATTAACAAGGACACAGAAGACTAGGACAACCCTATCAGCCCACTCAGCTTGACCGACATTTATAGATCAATCAGCAAGAGTGGAATACACGTGTTCTGCAGGTACACACAGAAGATTTACCGACCACATTGTACTCTGATCTATGAAACAAGTCTCAGTTTATTTAAGCAGATTCAAGTCATATAAAGTATATCCTCCGACCGTGGTGGAAGTCAATTACAAATCAAGAACCAATATTCAGAAAATCTCCAAACAATTGTAAATTAAGCAGCACATTGGTAACCAGCCAGTGAGTCAAAGAAGAAATTATTTGATTATCTTAATAGCTGTATAAAAAGCATTCAACAAAATCCAACTTTTGTTCCTGATTAAACACACACACAATGTAAAAGACTTAGTAGTAACTAGTCTTGACTTCATAAGGGGTATCTACAAAAAATGTATCACTAACATTATTGATGGTGGGAGACTAAATCCTTTTCCTCCCCTAAGGTCTGGAATAAGAGATGTTTGCCTCACAACTTCTGTTTGACATAGTATGGGAGGCACTGAGCAGGGAAACTAGGAAGATAAAGACCTAAGAGACACTGAGACTGAAAGGGAGAAGCAAAGCTCTCTTTACTTGCAGACAATATAGTCATCTATGATCAAAGTGATCAACTAAGAAGTGAATTATTGCAAGCCTGCAGGATACAATATCAATATAGAAAAATCATTTTTTGTTTTGTTCTGTCTTTTTTTTTTTTTTTTTAAGAGAGGGAGAAAGAAGGTGGGGGCAGAGGGAGAGGGAGAGACAGACTCTGCAACCAGCTTAGAGCCTGATGCGGGGCTCCATCTCACAACCTGCGATCACGACCTGAGCCAAAATCAAGAGTCAGAAGCTTAACCGTCTGAGCCACCCAGGTGACCCCAAAGTCACTTTTATTTCTGTATACTGGCATTGACCAATCAGGAGTTGGAATTAAGAAAAAATAATGTCATTTACAATAGCATCCAAGCAAGTGAAATTGGAGTACATTTGACAAGAGATATGCAGGATCTGTACACCGTGAACTGTGAACCATTGCTACGGCAGTTGGAGAAGACCTAAACGAATTGAGAAAGATGCCTTGTTATGGGTGAGGAGACTGACCCCAGCTAAGATGTCAGTTCTCCCCACATTGATCTATTTCTAGACTTAACCCAACTCCTACCAAAATCTCAATCGTTTTTATGTAGAAACTCAATTGATTCTAAAATTTGTCTGGAAATGTAGAGAACCTAGAAGAGTCAAATAACTTTGAAAAAGAGAAGTGGCTACCTGATTTTAAGATCATTGAAATTAGGAGGTTAAGTTCTTTCTCATATCTCTTTCAGTGCAAAACCTTACCTGTGACTCCCTAGGAGTCTTCTCATTGGCCTGAGGTTGAGGATGATCTTGTGGGGAGGATGGGTCCCCAGAGGAAACCCTGGGGCCTGTTCCAGAGAAGAGGAACACACAGATGTGGGACACACAGAAACCACAGATATCCATCTCAAGGGAGCCATGAGAAGAATTCAGGGCCAGCCGCTCATTTCGTCTGGTAACTCCCAATAAAACAAATGTGGTTGTGGAGGTTGTGCACATGCTAGACAAGCTACACACCTCAGGGCCACAGAACTTGGGAAACAGTGGAGGGAGTATTCAAGACACACTTGAAGAGCACGTAAGGTTGTGAAATGTCTTCCCTTGTGAGGCACAGCAAAAGTCTAAAGGGAGCAAAGGTGGAACCTTTGCTTCCTCTCCAGTGATATCACCTTTAAAGCTATCCCCATTGTTCAGTGGAGAGTCTCTCACAGGGAGCACAGTCCAGGGTACTGGCCAGCCAGAGGCTGGCAGCACTGTGTGGCCCTAGGAAGTGGGAAGGGGGCTGTTCCTCCTTCTTTGCTAGTCTAAGCTCCCAGATGGAGGACTGTGGAAAGGGTGGCCTTGGAGAAAGGCCAGGAGCTGTGGGATGCCAGAGAAAGTCTGTGAGAGGGACAGCAGATGGGGGTGGAGGGGGAAAGGGGATTAACGCTCAGTCTTCAGATTCTGCTGTGGATTGGAGTGGCCAGCCTTCAGCCTTTAGCTGCAGAAAGGGCTGCTGCCTGAGGAGTATTGGAGTGACACATAACAAGCAAAGTAACTTGCAACTTCTCTGAGAAGTAGTTGCTCTTAGAGCCCACAGACCCAGACTTGGCCCCAGGGGCCCCTTTCCTTTCCTGCCCCTGCCCCTACCCTAGCTCTTTGTGCCCCCATCACAGAAATTTCCAGGTGGCAATCTCCATGCTACAGGGTCTGGGGAAAGCAGGTAGGAGGGCCTCAAGTGGAGGAAGACATGTCCCCCCCTTCACTTCAGGCTCATTTTTGGCTCCCAATCTGACATCTTCCCAGATCACACACAAAGATGTGTTCTTGTCCTTGGGCCACCAGAAAGATATTCCCAGTATGTTAGAATGATAATAAAGTTGCAAAACTTACTTAACGCCTGTTAGGTACCAGGCACTCTTCAAAGTGCTGTACAAATCGTGGCTCTTTGAACACTTACGACTGCATGTGGGAGTCACTATTATCATTCCCATTTAACAGTTGAGAAAACTGAGGCACAGACATATTGGTAACTTAGCCATGACAGGCGTCTGTGTCTTCCCTGAACTCCTTTCCATTCAGCCCCATCCTTTTTGGAAACAGTTGCTCCAGAACATACCCGGTGCCTTAGGAGAACCAGGTGATACCGAGAAAACAACCCCACTATAAATACATACACTCAATTCTCATTACTTAAGAGAAATCTTGACTTCCTGGCCTTTTTCAAATGACTTTACTATGTTCAGGTTTCTCAACAGGTTCTTATTTTACTACCAGTGGCCCATAATGGTGACTTTTTCTTCCCCAGGAGGAAGGACTATTTGTCCCAGGATGACTTGGTTTCTCCTTGGAAGACCGAAACTGCTAGACCTGTAAAAATGGGATAGTTTGTCTCTAGCTAAAGAATTCGTGGTGGGCAAGGCTGTGTGGGGGGAGTGGGGACAGGATGAGAGGGCGGCCCCCGACTTTCACTACAACACAGAGGATGTCAGACCAAATATTGGAAACCAGGCAGCTATGTCCAGACTTTATCACTCTCCTTTTAACCTTCTATTTTGAAGTGGTTACAGATTCACAGGAATTTGCAAGGCTAGTAGACAGACGTCCTATGGCCAGACTATTTACCCGGCTTCCCCTCAAAGGTGACACCTTACACAGCAAGAGAACAATGAGAAAGGCAGACTGACACTGGTACAGTGGTGTCACACATCGGGCCATTTCATCACACGTGCACATATGTGTGATGGGGGCTGCAGTCAGGATCCAGAACTCCTTCCTCACGGCAAGACTCCCTCCTCCTCCTCCTCCTCATTCCTATCCTCTGGCCATCACGAATCTGTTCTCCATATCTTTCATTTTGTCATTTTGAAGATGTTATGTAACTAGGAACATCGACTATTTACCTTTAATGTAATTATTGGTATATTAAGAGCTAAACCAGCCTTTTTATTTTTTTGTTCTCTGTTTTTCCCTTTGCTTTCTTCTGTTTTTGCTTTTCTGTCTTACTGTTGGTTACTTGAACATTTGTCAGGATTCCATTTTGATTTTTCTCTAGTGTTTCCAAGCGTATCTCTTTACAGAGATGGTTTAGTTGTTGGTTTAGCTATCGTACATTATGCATACATAATTTATAGCAGTCTACACTATTGACATTTTACCAGTTTGAATAAGGTGCTGAAAGCCTCCCTCTTTTTCAGTTCCTATTACTCTCCCTTGTTTATGATATAATTTCCTGGAGTATTTCCTCTCCATGCATTTAGAGCCAATTGAACAATGTTGTAATTTTTGTTTCAACCAAACACAATTTAGAAGATTCAAGAGGTCTATGGTCTTTGTCTTTTTCATGTTCTTCCCATTGTTCTTTTTCCCCTCCCAGATGTTTCTTTCTGTTCAAGAATTTTTTTAAGCTATTTTAGAATATGTCTGCACACCACAGATTCTCTTTGTTTTCCTTCATTTTAAAATATCTTGATGTCTCTTTACTCATTAAGGATTTCTTCACTGGATACAGGATTCTGGACCAATAGCTCTTTCAGCACTTGAAAATGTGGTGCCACTTCCTTTTGGCCTCTGTGGTTTCTGATGAGAAATTCACTGTCATTCAAATTGTTTTTCCCCTCAAGGTAAGGTATTATTTCTCTCTGATTGCTTTCAAGAAGTTTTTGGTGGGGCGCCTGGGTGGCTCAGTTAGTTGTCTGATTCTTGATTTCAGCTCAGGTCATGATCTCAGTGTTGTGAGATCAAGCCCCATGCAGGGCTCTGCGCTCAGTGGGGAGTCTGCTTGAGACACTCTCTCTCCCTCTGCCCCTCCCCACCTAGTGCTCCTTCTCTCACAAATAAATAAATCTTTTTTAAAACAATTTTTTTTTGGTCTTTACTTTTTAGAAGTTTAACTATAATATGACTTGGTGTGGTTTTCTCTGGCCTTATCCTCTTTAGGCTTCATTCACCTTTTCAGATCTGTCAGTTTAGGTCTTTTGCTGAATTTTGGAAATTTCCAGCTATATTCCTTCTAATGCCTTTTCCACTCTTCTCCTCTCTTTTGGGGACTCTGGTGACATGAATATTAACTCTTACAAGGCAGTCCCACAGGTCCCTGAGGTTCCCTTTTATTTTTTATTCTATTTTCTCTTTTGTTTAGACTGGGCACTTTCTATTATTTTATGCTCAAGTTTATTTATCCTTTCATTTGCCATTTCCATTCTGTTGTTGAGCCCATCCATTAAGTATTTAAAATTTTGGTAATCATCTATTTTTCAGTCCTAAAAATTCCATTTAGAGAATTTACATCCTTACATCTTCTATTTCCTGGTTGAGATTTTCTTTTTGTAAGTGGGTTTGTAATTGTTCATTGGAGCATTTTTAAGATGGCGTTTTGAAATTCCTTGTCTCATAATTCTAACATTTATATTGTCTTGGTGTTGGTGTGGGTTGAGTGTCTTTTCTCACTCATAGTGATTCCTGCTTCTTGGAGTAGTGATTTTTGTTTGTATCCTGAACCTGGATATTGTGTTACAAGACTTTGCCCTTTATTTACATCTTCTCTTTTAGCAAGTTTCTACTGATACATGGGTCAAGCCAAGTAGAGCTCTGCCCCACTTCATGGTGCTGAAAATTGTGGATTCCCACCCACTTTCCAGTGATACTGGGGGAAGGGGAGGTGCTGCCTCATTACCACTGGGTGAGTGTGGAAGTTCAGTGTCCTCACATGGTCTTCACTGGCTCTAGAGAGAGGGTGGGTGGGACTGAAGTTTCCAGATCCCTACTCAGTCTTCTCCGATGCCACCCTAGTATGCAGGAGGAGGAAGGGCACCTTGTTAGAGTAGGCGAGGTGGACACGGAGGCTCCCTGTCCTGTTTGTGCCAATGGAGTGGCAGTGTGACAATATTTTTTCCTTGGTGTTTGGTTGGGGGTGGAGTGGTTATTGTCTAAAAGTTTTCCGGGCAGCCTGGGTGGCTCAGCGGTTTGGCACCACCTTCGGTCCAGGGCGTGATCCTGGAGCCCCGGGATCGAGTCTTATGTCGGGCTCCCTGCATGGAGCCTGCTTCTCCTCTCTCTGTGTGTCTCTCATGAATAAATAAATAAAATCTTTAAAAAATAAAAAAAAATAAAAGTTTTCCATCTTGCTCGGTTGCCCCTTTCCTGGTCCTTTACCTAGGGAAATATATTTACATTGCTAGTATTTACATTTATATTAAATATTTGTGTATAAATATATGTAAAATATATCTATATATTTATTACTAAATATAAATGTATCAATAGAAACATATATTTATCCAAGTATTTTTATTTGTATTTAACAGGTGGAACAGAGAAAGTGTGTATACCCTATCTTGATGTGGAGATCTAATCTTAGAAGAAAAGAACTCCCCACCCCAAAGCACAAAGAGAAAGATAAGCTTGACCACTGCCAATGCCCCAGCAGCAGCAGCTCAGTCGACAGATCACCAAGATGGGAGAGCTCTAAGCAGTGAGCTCTCAGCTTTCAACTCACATAACACACTCAGTCCATTCAGTGTGTTTTCAACTGCTTAGCCATTTTACTCACTAGATTTTGTTTTGTAGGAACAAGCCCCCCTTCTGAAAGTGAAAATTTGTCACTCTAAGATTTACAAGAAAAAAAACCTACTGACCCTGAAGACTTTTCTAGAAGCAAAGTTATAGCACTGCAGTTAAAAAGCACACTGTCTTCCAAGAGAACTTGTTTATTTGGGGTATCATTTCTGAAGGTATTGTCAGACAAAACCAAACAGAAAAAAGTCACCTTCCTTCTTTCAGAAATAATCTCTCCCTTCTACCTTCAGTGGGTCACGGGGTTCCCTGGGGGCTTCTGTATTATTAATAGCTTCATGGAGAAAGGCCAGGCTTTAGGCTCCAATAAATGAACAAAAATGTGTTGTATTGATGGAAGCACAACATTATTAGCTTTAGCCCTGGAAGGTTTGTTAAGGATTCAGTGACTAGTTTCACTTGCAAATAACAATTAGTTACCAAACACCTAAAAGGCTAAATTTAACAAGAAGTACAGCATTTCTACCAGTGTTTTCTTTTTTTAAACCTTCATTCCATTACTTATTCAACAAATATTTACTGAACACTTATTTTGTGCCAGTCACTGTTCTGGGTGCTGGAGATACAGCACCAAAGAAAACAAAACTCTGCCTTCATGTCGGCTGACATTCTGCTGGGAAGACATATGATAAATGTAATAAATAAATAAAATATATAGCACATTAGAAGGTCATAAGTGCTCTGGAGAGAAATGAAGCGGGAAAAGGAAGTAGGAAGTGCTTGTAGGTCAGATTGCATTAGTGTGGCCAGGGGAAGCCTCATTGAGAGGATGACATTTGAACAAGAACTTGAAGGAGGGACAAGGTAGATAGAGGGTGAGGCATTTGGACTGCAGGGCCAAGGCCCTCCCCACAGTTGCTGACAGCCTTGAGCTGGGAGCATGCCTGACCTGTTCAAAGACTGTCAAGAAGGCAGAGGAAAAGACTCCATGAGGTGGACTCCTAGTCAGGGCAAGTGAACATAGTGAAAATAATGTTTTAAGATTAATCTGGCAGTGGGTCCCAGAGGAGACTCACTACTTTGGTCAGAAGGGAATAATCGTGCACCTGGGAGAAGCAATCAGAATAGGCTGGTGCGAGAGCCTCCTGAAGGAAGCTTCAGTGGAATGGGCAATAACTGGTTATTGGGGAGAACTTTAAAGTACATGTGTGGGGATCCCTGGGTGGTGCAGTGGTTTGGTGCCTGCCTTTGGCCCAGAGCGCGATCCCGGAGACCTGAGATCGAGTCCCACGTCGGGCTCCCGGTGCATGGAGCCTGCTTCTCCCTCTGCCTGTGTCTCTGCCTGTCTCTCTCTCTCTCTCTCTCTCTCTCTCATAAATAAATAATTAATTTAAAAAAAAGGACATGTGTGTATGTACCTGTGTTCTGGAGCTTTTGACAGTGAGATGCACCCCCCCCCCCCCCAGTTTCCTTCCTGCTAGCCTGGAAGTTATATAGCTCCCAAGAGGTTCCTTCTGGCTTCCCCCTCTTATATTGCTTGCTCCCCACGAATGACCTTCCCAGTGGAATAGTGGAGTATCTTGAAGTTCATGGCCCATGATTTCCTCCAGTGGTCTGCTCCTGGGTGGGGAGGCATAGGTGGTGTTGACGCAGCCAGACTCTACTGTAAATTCATGAAATTTTTGAATTATAGGGGCTCCTAATTAAGAAATAACAATAAGTTTGTCATCCATTTGTTGGTGGGGTGCACTGTGCTGAGCAAAAGAGGAGCCTGGCCCTTTCACTCTGGGTTATCAGTGATAACCAGAGCTTCTCTTTTAGATACGCTGGCCCAAAGGTAAGGGTGCGTGAGTGGTGGCGGGGGGGGGGGGGTGTCTCATCAGACACAGCAGGTGTTGGTTCCCCCCAGCCGGTGCTCTGTCTCCCAAATGGTGGATCCAGTCGTTCTTTAGGTATCCTCAGACATTCGGGTCTTTCAGACAATCAGGGACACACCTCGAGTTCCAGGCCAGATCGGGCCAACGTTCATTTTTAAAGTGGAAAAACTGATTAAATCAGACACAAAGTGTATCCCATGGGATTCTGGTCTCATGAGTGTCTCTTCACAAACAGCTCTAATAAGCTGAGGAAATGCTTTATTCTCTGTTTCCTGTTACATGACTCACAGTGCATGTTAGCACATTGAAAGCTCTGAGAAGTCCTGTAATAAGGAAATTTTAGTCTATTTAACTTAGCATTTACTAGTCTTTGCTGACCATAGAATTTGTTTTCCTTTGGATAATTCACCTCAGAGTCAGGTCTTTAGTGTCACCCTCTTCCCTTATCTTTCTCTGGTGACACAGGACGTGGCAGCCCTTTGTACCCTTGTTCCAGGGCCTGAATCAGTTGGGGACCCTTGACAAATGAGGTCTTCAGTTCAGAACATGGCTGCCACTCAGACAGCCCGGATGTGACAGCGCTGCTCTGCCATTTGCCCCCAAACATCCTGACAGCTTATCATTTCTTAGATACTTGGAGGGTTCCATCTGCTGTCTTATCTTAGACCTTCCTCCAGGGTCCTCAGGTGTAAAGTGAGGTAAATAGTAACAGTACTAACTTTGCAGGGTTGCGATGAAGTTACCAATACATGTTCATGCATGTCCGGTGCTCAGGACAGTTCCTGACAGCCTGTGAGCTCTGTATGCATTTCCAAGTCTTGGCTTGAGGATCTTTCTTTCTTTCTTTCTTTCTTTCTTTCTTTCTTTCTTTCTTTCTTCCTTTCTTTCTTTCTTTCTCTTCCTTCTTTCCCTCTTTCGTTTCTTCCTCTTTCTTCTTTCTTCTTTCTTTCTTTCTTTCTTTCTTTCTTTCTTTTCTTTCTTTTTTTCTTTTTTCTTTCATTTTTTTTCTTTTCTGGCCTGAGGACATTTGTTAATGACCTTTTTTGTATTCATTATTGTTAAATTACAATTATTGTATAATGTTAGTTGTCTTACACGCACACACACACACACACAGACATGCACACACACTCCACTCTCTTCTTCTGAATTCACTGATTCCCATTGATCTATGTCTCAGGGCCTGGGGCCCAGTTACAGGCCCCCTGAGGTATTAACTCAAAAGATGAGAGAAAGAGAAAAAAGAGGCTTTCTTTGGGGAAGAGAAATGGGAGGAAGGGGGTGGGGTCTGCAGATATACAGGATCATTGTTCAGTGAGGGTCCTGGACAGTTTTATAGGAACAACACAGAGAAGTGTGGGCCAGCCATTCCCACTGAAGGGAAGTAGAAGCCACTGGGCTCTGTAAAGTCTCTCCAAGAGTAAGGTATGTGTATCACGTGTTAGGAAACACTGTCACACATGCTGGGAGGAAAAAAGATGTAAGCGAATGGGAAGGATTCCCCTCAGAGGTAACGGCCAGCTGAGAAGGCAGCGGCTGCCTTGTTCAGAGGAGGGGAAATGGCTGGTTTGGGGGTGCTCCTTGCCGCCCACCCTGCCACCTCCCTCACGAGAAGCAGAGAGGCCCGCTTTCCCCCGACAAGTGGGCACTAGAGATCCGGGAATGGCAAAGTGTGTGTTTTGCCTGTCACCAGTGAAGGAACATTTCTGAGGAAGGGGCAGGCTCTGGAGAGCCCAGCCTTTCCTCCCAGATCAACTTTTCTGAAGTGACGAGGATAGAAGGGATGCCAAGGAGACTGCATTGACATTTCCAAACCGCAAAAGTATGTCCCTGACTTTCAGAGGGCAAGACCCGGGCAGGCCCAGGGGCCACTTTGGGAACCGGGCTGTGGAGTAATGCAGTGTTGAAAGCATGTGCTCAGGAAGGCGTGTCTCCTTACACTTTAGTGACAAAGAAAAACACTCTTCAAAAAATATACGCCTCCTTGTGCATCTTTGGTAGCTAACAGATTGAAGGTGACAAGGGAACACAAACCTCAATGGCTTGCCTGTCTCCCGGGCAGGAAGGAAGCTTCCGTCAGCATCGCTCTGCCCTGAAAGGTCTTTGAGGTCTCCCCTGCCCTGGGATGACTAAAGTAGCATCGGAACCTCCAAAGTGAGGCCCAGTCCCATCAGTACCTGGCCACCTGGGCCTGCAAGTCTGGCAGACCCTCATCACCCTGCCACCAAACAGAATGCAAGGTTGGGTCCCCAATGACTGCTCACACACAGGAAAGGGACAGGTCCAATTTAAATTGTGTCACTGTCTCCATGCCCAGACTGGGAGGGACAGTGCTCAGTGGAAGCATGGGCAGGGTGCCAGTAGGCTCGGGAAATGATACACTGCCTGCCAGCTAGCCCCCCTCCCCGCTCAGTGTTTTCCCGAGGATGCCCGAGTAGGCCTCACAACCCAAACATGGCCCACTTCTCCCTGGAGGTGGCTGTGTCCTTCTGACCTGCACCCAGGTCTCTACCTGCAGAGCAGGGCTGAGGATGAGCTCTCAGCCGGCCTCTAGATTTACTGTTGCACCAGGAGGGCTTGGAAAGCCTTCAAACAGGACCCCTGCCCCGATGGGCACCTCAGGTAGCCAGGTCCCCTGGAGCCCAGCCTCCAAGCTGCACGGCCACTCCTAGCAGAGCTGACTGCTTGGCATGCTCTGCCCCGATTTGTGTGTCATGTGGTTTTGTTTGAAAGACTTGTCCTCTGCTGCTGCTGCCATGGGCCTGCTGGCTCCTGGCTGCCTGGTGAGCAGCTCCAGGCTGGAGGAGGGGGGAATCTGCAGGCCTCGCCCCTCCCCCAGCCGGGCCTGTGGCTCTGCTCTGCCAGGCCCTGTTCGCCATGGCTGCCTCTCAATTCAGGGTGTGTCTCTTCCATTTGTTCTGGAAAAAGTCCCCAGGGACAACCTGGACCTGCCTGGGAAGCCAAAGCGCAGGCTTCCAAGAATGCTGGGGCCGGTCTCAAAGCTCAGCTCCTCACAGCTCCAGTCCAGGGAGGCATAGGAGGCGGTTCTTTGTGTCCAGTGGAAGATACCAAAGGCCTGCGTGAGGAGGGGGCCACCCAGCCGGGACAAACCATTTCATCTCATCTTTCCTGAAGGCTGAGACAAGGCAGGACAAAGCCCACGTTTTCCCTTCCCCTGGTAGCCATGTAGAGGCGTCAGTGAGGTGGGGCTGAGGCCTGATTCAGTGAGCTCAAGAGCTGTTATCTGTGGGCAGATGGCTTCTCCTTGCAGGCCTTGGACTAATTGTGGGAGGCAGGCCCTGGGCCTCCTACCACAGGCCCCAGCCCAGGGAGATCCCCAGGCTCCTGGACCTCCACCTGCTCTGGGACCAAAGCTGCGGTGGGGATCACTCCTTATAAATAGCACTCACCTAATCCAAGTGCTGAATTAAATGAGACTTAAAATAGTCACACAGTCAATACCTGGTTTACTGCTCCTGGTAACCAACAGCTCCCACTTGGAAGTGCTGGTTTTCTGTGGCAGCTCCCCACTTTCCAAAGCTCTATCTCTTGAATTGAACCCAAGGCTGATTTTCTTCTGTGCTGTATGTGGTCTTTGTGTTGACAGCCAAGTCTGCAGAGGACAATTTGACCAACATCATTACCTGGTGTGATCCTGAGCTTGCTCTGGCTCCCTCCACTGACTGGCCCAGCAGCAGGAGAACTCATTTTTCTTCACGTCTACCCCGCAACCCCCCGCTTCCATCCACTTTTTCTCTGTCTCTTGGCGCTCACAAGAATGACCTGCTCTATGCCCTGGCCCCATCCACCACACCCTCAGGTCCTGCTTTCAGCTCAGTGTGCCCCAGCCTCAGGCTACTGCTGCAAATACTTTCCTCACCTGCTGGGGTCACAGCACCAGGCCCCTCAGCCACTGCTGCACAGCAGGGCCCAGTGGGTAAGCAGATGGGTTTGGGTTTTCAACGAACATTAAGTATTAGCTAAGTGTCATGCAGCACGTTACACGTGGGGGTTACAAGAGGAATGGCCATGGTTCCTGCTCCTGAGGCATCAGAGGCTTTGAACAGAAGGGGCGGTGGTGGTCCTGTGTTGTTTATTCTCTCCTTCATTTACTCAAGCTTTACTGGGGGCTTGTAGGTGCCAAAGACAAGGACACTCCATATACAAACTGAATGACACCTAGTCCCCACTACACAGGAGCTTGCAGCCCAAGTGCAACATTAGATAAACCGCTGTGTTCAGGGTAGGAGGCCACAGATGATTGCAGAGATATGCAGAGTAAATGGTGGGGGCCCCCTGGAAAGGTTGTCTACAGCAGAAAGCTGCAGTCCAGTTCTCTGGTGATGATCCTGGAGCTGAGTTTTCAAGGGTGGTGTGGTAGATTCACGGGGGTCCCGGTCTTCGCCACTCCTCACCCTGAGAAGTAGGCTCTGACTCTTCTGCCCTTGAGTATGGGATGGGCTAACTTGCTTGTCCCATAGGATGTAGTACAAGTGATGATCTGGAATTCCCATGTCACCCCTCCTGACATGGGGGTGCTCTTATTGACAGTCCCACCTGGGTCCAACTTTCTGGCCATCTCCTCTAAGGCAACAGACACGGGGATGAAGCTCTCCTGGATGCTCCAGACCAGCCTATCTGCTAGCTGAGTAACACCGAGTGACCTCTGTTGATACCACGAGGGACAGAAGAATCACTCAGCTGAGCCCTGCCCAAATTCCTATTTTACAAAATATTAAATACTAGAAGGTAAGGCCTACAGAGGGGTGGGCAGACATATCCCCAGGATCATATTCAGGTTAATGGGGACAGGGAGAGTATGCAGGTTGTCATCCTGGTCACAGAACTTAGCATAGCTTGCTGCTGGGTGTCTCAGGCATGTGCTCCTTTCTCTTCATCAAGATAAATGATCACCCCCCACACACACTCCCTAGATGACCACTCCCTACTCTACAATTAGGCATCCTGGCATTTGCAGATTCATTTTCTTTTTTTAAAAAGATTTATTTATTCATGAGAGATACACACACAGAGAAAGAGAGAGAGAGAGAGAGAGAATGAGAGAGGCAGAGACATAGGCAGAGGGAGAAGCAGGCTCCATGCAAGGATCCCCATGTGGGACTCGATCCTGGGATCCCAGGATCATGCCCTGAGCTGAAGGCAGAGGCTCAACCGCTGAGCCACCCAGGCATCCCCAGATTCATTTTTTGACTCGTTTGAAATACAATAATTTGATGTATATTCATCATACTAGCAACACTGATTTCGCCACTTCTCAGGCACTGGATTTAACACTTATGGGAATTATCTAATTAATCCTCATGCTGTCCCCCTCATGAACTCATGAAGCAGTTAGTACAGCCAGCTTTGCTATAATACTAGTTTGAAAAATGAAAATTTGTTTCACCATAATTGATGTATGAGGAGAACAATGTGATCATACTGTGAGCTTTGTGTTCAATTTTGTCCACAGGCACAGACAAAACTGGGATGCAAAAGACTGCCACCAGCTGCACGTCCAGCACGTCCTGGTGCCCCTGTACAGGAGCCGTACCCACCACATCCTGCCAGTACTTTCCCCCCAGTGTCAGACAGCACTTCCCCCTCTACTGTGAGGGGAACTCATACACCAACATCCACCTCTGCAAGCAAACTCCAGGTCTTCCGCAAAGTAGGGCACCAGACTTATTTGTAGTAGTTACATATTTCTTAACCACTGAACATGTGTGCAATGATGCTACAGTTTCTACCTTATTCTATGTGTCACTGATTAAATTTTGGGGTGTTGTACCCCAACCCCACTGCCTCGAGTTTTCTATCTTGCGATTTTGCAGAGCAGTGATCTTTAGGAACGCCTGTGTCATGTTGTGGCAGAACTGAGTGCACAGTTCTCTCCGCCTTAAAGATGGAGAAAGGGAGATTTGCCGCTAAGCTTAGTACCCAGAAGTCAGAGGCCGGGGTTGAGAAACTGGCCCTGCTCACTCCCCTGTCTCCTGGATCAGGGGCTTGAAGCCCTGCATTCAGCCGCCTTTCTGTGCTCTTCTAGGTGAGTGGAGAGGAAAGGCCACTGGGGGAGGGCAAGGCTTTGAAGCTCTCCGGTGCCCTAATTCAGTTTGCAGCTCGCAGTTTGTCAGCAGGCCTTTCCTCTCCAGCCCCCCTGCCCCCTGCTCCCCAGGCTTGCCTCTGACTCTGCAGCGTGTGGTGCGGGGCTGGCACCTATCCCTCCGGGCCTCAGAAATGCTTCTGGAGCCTGCCACCCTGAAGAGATGGCATGGCGGCGGGGAGCAGAGGGGCCAGCCTCCTGGGGCAGGCATGGCCAAGGCCGGGAAGGCTCAGTGGCAGCCTGCACAAACATAGACCTGTCGTGAAGCAAACTGTTGCCTCAGAACTCCAGGTGCAATGGGAAGTCTGCCCCCATACCTGATGGGGAGTTAGTGGGGAC
Organism: Vulpes vulpes; assembly: GCF_048418805.1. Classification (NCBI taxonomy): domain Eukaryota; kingdom Metazoa; phylum Chordata; class Mammalia; order Carnivora; family Canidae; genus Vulpes; species Vulpes vulpes. The sequence goes on along the minus strand of NC_132781.1, from coordinate 94,692,740 downwards.
AGTGGCCTGCAGCCTGTTGAGACCCTGGGAGCTTCTAGAAGTGAAAGCAAGCTCCTTGCCCCTCCCATTTATCCTCGAGCCTGTGTAGCTGCTTTTCTTTGCTCTTTTTTGCCTGCGTTATCTGTTATCCGAAGCCCACCTAGGATTCAGAGCTGATCCCACACTTCCTTGGTCTCCAGGGAAACTCTCCACCCCAACACACTGCAAGCTGCAAGATTCTGTGTCTTTAGAACTCAGTGTCCTGTGGTTTCATGCTCCTTTGGTAATTAATCACATATGCTCCGTGATGAGGCTGAAGTCATCATCTGGTGCTATTAACTCCTCAGATACAGGCAGGTCCCCCCTAAGACGAATTGTGTTCTCAGGTCAAGGGTAAGTGCTGCTAGAATCAGAGCACATGTTCCCATAGAAGCTGTGTTGCAATGGAGGGTGGGCCCCTACGTCATCACATAAAAGCCTATGTAACCCATAGTGTGGCGGAACCAGAAGTTGGTGTGCTGAGGTGTGGGGAGGCCATCCAGCAGGAAAGGGAAAGCAGAGAAGAGTTGATTCCTCCTGAGCATAAGACCAGCTGCCAGGAAAACACACAAACAGTCAAAATAAACAAAAAACTCCAAAACAAACAAACAAAAAACAATATTGAAAGGATTCTCCCACCTGCTGTTCTTTCTCCCCTTACCTGTCATCCTCCCTTGTGCCTCATGCCTGCCCTTAGAGCACCTAGTGAGATGTTCCTGTCTCCAGAATTCCTAGAACTGTCTTTCCCAAGGCTCCCCAAGCCCATGAACATTCTTATTTTGCCTAAAGGGTTTATCCAAGAAAAACATTGAGACTAATAAATGCACTGCTACAAGGAGGATGGCAGAGAGGTCAATAGCAGAGGATTGGTTAGGCTGGTGACCTTGGGTGAGGAATGAACCTCCAGCTACAGCTTCCTCCTCTGATGACAATGCAGTTATAAGGACAGAGAGGATGTGGGTGGACCTAAATGCTATCCTGAGTGGGTGTCTTAAGAGCTCAATGAGCGTTTGCTATTTGGTGGCGTAGGCTCACTGCCTAGGCCTGCAGGCATCCCTAATGGGAAACAATCCAAGCTTCTCTAATACGTCCATTTGGACAATTATATTTCAGATTCTATTTCTTTATTTTGTGTTATTTTAAAAAGATTTTATTTACTTATTCATGAGAGAGAGAGAGAGAGAGGCAGAGACATAGGCAGAGAGAGAAGCAGACTCCCTGAGAGGATCCCGATGTGGGACTCGATACCAGGATCCCGGGATCACAACCTGAGCCAAAGGCAGATGCTCAACTACTGAGCCACCCAGGCACCCTCAGATTATATTTCTTTAAATATTACTTCTTCTCTATTTTCCCTTATATGTCCACCTAGGCCTCCAATTTCATTTATTTGAAACATTTTTACTGATTCTCATATGTCTGTTAAGCTTGAAGAAGCATCTTTTTCCCTCTGTCTGTGCTGCTTCCTCCTGGATACTTTTAACTCATCTCTCTTCCAAGTCACTAAACCTGTTTCCTGCTGTGTTCTATTGTTTAATCTACTGGATCCTTATTTTCTATTATTGTGGTTTTCAGTTCTAGGAGTGTCCTTTGGTTCTTTCTTCTAGATTCCAGTTCTCTGGTGAAATTCCCTGTCTTCTCCATTATTTTCTTGAACTGTTGATCATAGCTATTTAAAACCTGTGTCTGTTACATTTAGCATCTAAATCACCTCCCTCTGGTTCTACTTTCTGCTTTGTCTCTTTCTATCCCCTCCCCTTACCCCATGTCATTTGCTGCTGTCTCCTGGTTGTCTGATAATTTTTTATGTTGGGCATTATGTAGGAAAAGTCACAGAGAGTTTGGCTGATGTTACCTTCTTTAAGAAAAGACTTAGTTTTCTTCTGAGAGGCTGATAATTTGCTGATCTCCTTGAGATGATTTCAGGCTCTTACTCCTATGGGCTAGCTCTTCCAAGTCCTCAACTAAACACTTGGATGTTTATCAGTGCCCTTCCTTCTTGCCGCCCTTGAACTCATTGCTGTATCTCTAGCACTGTAAGATGACCGAAGTTAATATTGGCTTTTTAACCTCTTAGAGGCCGATTTCTGCTTGGTTTCTCAGTGTGTGATGGATGCTGTGATGCAATGGCCAGGTCACCTTCAGAAATGAAAGATTTATCCCCCTAACTACTTGGAGTCTCATCAGAAGGCAGCCTCCAGCAGTGCTTGGGTGGCTCAGTTGGTTGAGTGTCTGACTCTTGGTTTCGGCTCAGGTCATGATCCTGTGGGTCATGGGATGGAGCTCCATGTTGGGCTTCATACTCAGGGGGAGTCGGCTTACAGGTTCTCCCGCTCTGCCCCTCCCCTCACTCATGTACATGCTCTTTATCTCTCTCTCTCTCTCTCAAATAAATAAATGTATCTTAAAAGAAAAAAAAAAAAAGAAGCCTCCAGTCATCAGCCTTCTTTGGGGATTGCCTCTTCTGAAGAAAACTGCTTCTCCACCTCATTCCAGCCTGTACCCTGTTCGACAACTCAGGTTAACTCAGAAGGCTTCTTCTAGCTCTAGAACTTGCTATGGGTCAGCAGAGGCTGGACCTGCAACACAGCCCTGCCTTCTTCCTCTCCCCTTCGCAGAGGTTGATCCTAAATACCCTCTGGTGAGCATCATGCTTACTAATCTGTTTTAGGGAACCAATCTTCAACATTAGGCCTGTATCAGCACAACTGAGAAGTCAGCAAATGCCTCCAGGGGAAGTCCTGCACAGAATATTAGGCACATATCAATGCATTTCCTGTGCCTTCAGGATCTTGGCCCCTTTGGGGCCCTGGTTGCCTTGGTTGCTCTCCAGTGCTTTCCAACAGTTGGCCTTTGTATTTTATCCAGCTTTATAGTTGTTCTCAGTGGGGGATTAATCTGATATCATCCATTCCATCATAGCTGGAAGCATGCTCACTGTTTTAAATCTCAAAAGTCAGAAGGAGCGATGAGGGAAACTGTTGTGGTAGATCTAATTCTGTTCAACAAAGAACAGTTGGTTGGAGATGCAGAAATGATGAGAATGTGAGGAGGAAATGATCTGGTTGTCTCGGACTATGCAGGACTCCCAGGCCGGGACGTACAGAGCATAGCCAGATACATGCTCTGGACTTTAGAAATATAGATTTCAACCTCCCAAGGAAAAGATATAGATACAGGGGCCAGATAAGTAAAAGTGAAGAATTATTAAAAGACTCTCAAAGTGAAATTTTGCTATAAAAAGAGAATTTCCCTCTAATGACAAAATCTCTTACAGAAAGAGAAGTAAATCTAAAATATAGGCTGGTATGCAGGTATGCCTTTTGGTATTTCTTTTTGGAGAATAGATAATAAATAATGGCTATGAATAGAGATATTAATAGTTTGAACAATAGGAACAACATCAGAAGGACCTAAAGGAGAGGCTGGAAGGCTGGGAGAAACCTAACAAGATAAGATTTAACAGGGACAATGAATTTACTCAGGTCCTGAGAACCTAACTTCACAAGAGCAGGGTGATAAAAATCAGGTTTAGTAAGTGTTGGTGTGAAAAACAACCAACCAGCAACATACCTTAAGCACTTCAGTTTACTTAAAAACACAGGTTGAATTAATAGTATGAAGTTGTCATCAAAAATAATCTTCAGTCATGCTAAGAGAAGTATAAAGTCTCAAATGAAGAAGCTGGAAGAGTTCTGTGATGTTCCGTGCTATGCGCCAGCAGGGTAGTAGAAGGAGTGGATCACATGAAGTGCTTCTGAAGAAATGAGAAGAGGTAGGTGTGTTGAAGGTGTCGTCAAGTATGTCTTTGGCTATCACACTGAAGGGGCTTTTGTTTTTTTTTTTTCCCCTTCACATCATGAAAGACAGATTGTGAGGATACAGATTTAGATTCAAATAAATGAAAGAATTTTAAATGAGCAGAACTGTTGGAAAGCAAGGGGGGCTTCCTTTCAAAATAGTGTTGTCTCGCTCACTGCTATGTGACTAAAGGTCAGTTGTTGGCTGAAAGGTGGAGGAGATAAGGGGATATTTTGGTGGACTCATACTGTTTAGAAAGTTTGAGTGAACATTCAAGTTTGGGAGATTTTACTTTATTTTAATTTTTTAAAAATATTTTATTTACTTATGAGAGACACAGAGAGAGAGGCAAAGACAAAGGCAGAGGGAGAGGTAGGCTCCCCACTGGGAGCCCGGTGCGGGACTCAATCCCAGGACCTCGAGATCACGCCCTGAGCCAAAGGCAGTCAACTACTGAGCCACCCAAGCAAGCATCCCTTTTGGGAGGTTTTAAGTAAAGTATCAAGTGTCTGGATTCTGTGGAAGAATTGGAAGATCTGCCAACACCAGGCCCTCTTTTCTGCATGACAACAAACCCACTGGAGCTAATTTTCTCCTCTCCTTCATACCAGGCTACATTCTCCAGTTCTCCCAAGTCTTTCCCACTCAAGCAATGCATGCTCTTGACCAGACAATTGAACACAGCTCCGTCGCCTGTCTGGCCACTGTAGGCACTGGAGTTTGAAAACCCTACTGAAGAGGACACTCAACTGTTAGATCAGGGTAGAGCAATCCCACAGCCTTGCTACCCCTCCCTTTCTAGTAGGAACAGCCCACCCAGAGCCCCTGTGGCCAAGATGGCTGTGTTTTGTACCGTGTTTCTCCATGTTGGACTGAACAGTTTGGGTTGACACCTGATCTCAGGGCTGTCAATTCACAGGGTGACAGTAACACATAATCGGGCCTGGTGTGTAAAAAGGTACTGAATAAAATTTTCTCAGATTCTAAAACTAAGAAATGCATGTGAGCCAGCAAGTTTGGTTTTGATGCTAAGGGGAGGCTGGAAAAGTCATAAAGGACCACGAGCAAGTTGAAAGTGTGAGGCAATTAAAAAGAGTTCATTTTTATAGGGATAGGAGGGAGCATGTGAATGAAGAGGCAGAGGTATACCCCTGAGAGGGAAAATCGTGTGGCCTGAGACAGACAAACCAAGTCGCTGGGCCCCAGGGCCGTCTTGGATCTTTATAGTTTTTCAGCTTCAGACCTGGTTCATGCATCTTCTTACTCGAGCTAAGTGGAATGTTCTCTTGTCCTTGCACTTGAGAAAAGCTAATCAGAGCCATTATTAAGGCCTCTACTAACCTGAAAGTCTGTGAGTCTACAAATTGAGTTTAAGCATTTACCTCCCTGATATGACTTCCCTAGGCCCCCATCACTGTGGACAGATAACAGATGCAGGACTCCATCTCATGCCCCCCTTTTGCTTCTGCAACAAAGGTATACTTATAATTGCAAGGCAAAAACGTGCAAGCATGTGAAGATTTAATTTTATCACATTATCATATTCCCAACAAGTAAAAAAAGCGTGTAGGTAAACCTCCTTGCTTCTTATATACATCTGTCAGCCCTAATCAGAAAAACCCCACTTAAGTGATCGAAAACTATTCAGAGGTTGTCATCATTCTTGTGAACCTGAAGAATATTTAACTTGTTGATTAAGCACTTAACATTACAAATGAATGCAAAACTGTCTATCAGTTCTGGTGTGATTATTTTGGAAATGGTGTGAGTTTTGAGGGTGCTGTGATAATGAATGACCTTTGTGACACTTATGGCTTGCATCAGCCTTTTTTTGAGGAGTCACTCTGAGGGCTCCAAGGGGAGAAAAATAAAAAGAAAGAAAGATGCAGATTATAACATCATAAAGTCGCTGATTTGTCTTTTTCAAGCAACTGGTGTTGAAATGACATGACAAAGAATTTCAGGCTGTAGCTGGAGGGAGTGAAGGGCGTTGAGGAAGTGCAAGAAAATGTGTTATTGAGGAAAGCTGCCAACTCTGATGGGTCTCCCTGGCATCCGCCAAATAATCTGACACCAGTCTCTGAGCAGTCCCAGAGACTGAGAGACACACAGAGACAAAACAGCTGGGGAACGGACTACACTTTCCTCTTTGCAGCCAAGTCTTTTGGCGTCACAGAGATTAGGACTTGACTGATCTCACCGGAAAATTGTTCCAGCCTTTGCTATGCTCTGTTTTCGTAGACACCGTTGAGCCTTCCAAGGGAAAAAAATATCCACACCTGCTTAATCATTTCAAAAACAATAGAATACAGGGCACTTATTACCAAAATAGTGCAACAAGCAATTGTTTCCCTTTGCCCCATTTTTGCTAGTTTCAAAGGGTGTCAGAAAAAAAGGTATCTTTGCAATTTCTGGTGATAAAGACAAATTCATAAGAAAGCGCCAGGGAGAGAGAGAGAGAGAACACGTTTTATTATCTACTTTTAAAATTTATTTATAAGTCATATGCAGTAGAATACAGGAAAATAGCTCTTTGTGGTGTGTGGGTTTTAACAAATGCACAGCCTTATACTTCCATCCCCAGGATCCATAGGGCACAGCTCTCGGAGCCCCAGGGTATCCCTCCACCCTCACCCTGGCAACCACTCATCTCTCCTCCATCTCTGTAGTTTGCCTTTTTCAGAATATTGTATGAATGGGATCATTCATATAATTGTTTATTAATTATTGACTCATTAACTTTTGCTAAAGTTTCCACAGATATAGTGGTCTGTGTCGAGAAAAGAAAATCTGGAAAAATATTTTGGTTTCTCGGGATCTTAAAAGATAAGAAGGAGGAAGTGGGGAAGTGGCTGGGCCTGTCTGCAGAATTACTTTCATCTGTGCAGAGGACGTGTCTTAAAGGTGGTAATAAGAACTGATCCCAAAGCTCTAGGCACCCAAACTTGGCCTCTGTAACACACAAAGGAAGAACCCATGTGCTTAGCCCTTGGCCACCTTTAACCAGCCTTGGGATCTGACCCAGGGTTGGGTAATTAACACAAGTAATTAGCTCCTATTTAGTTATGAGAGTAGTTGTGGTGTATGCAGCATCAGGCTTGTGGAGAAAAGTGCAAATTAACTCGGCGTCCTGCTCCATAGCAGCCACCTTTATTATGCTTTATCAACATAGCAGCTGGATTAGCCCTCCATTCAGTTTGCTTTCCCTCATTACGATAATTGCCTTCTGAACAATGGCATGTGTCAGCTTGATCCTCCTTACTCGGGGAACATGATTTGTTTGTACAAGTAAACCTGCTGGCAGAAGGGGCAGCTGGCTAGGCTAATATTTGGTTCTTGAGATTGATATTAAGTTTTAAAAATCAAGTTAGATTTGCTCTACTAGAGATTCTTGGAAGGCTCATTATAAGTCAGGCCCTATGCCGGTTGTGTTCACCCAATGATGGTTACCCCCATTTTTCAGATGAGGAACTCCCATCCAGCTTCTCTGCACCCCCCCGCCCCGGGAGACTTTCCCCCATGTTTGTGGGCTCCACTGGTTTTGTTCTTCAAGATGTTTGGTAGGTTCTACAAAGTGGCTGCCATCATATGGAGCTTCTACCAAGAGGCAATGATACCTCAACAGGGGTCACATGCTATGTTTTGTCAACATACTTGGAAACTTTCTGAGAGTTTCACAACCACTTTATGAAGTAGACTGAGGGCATGGGAGTCAAATCACTTGAGTTCCTTGGAGGCTTTTTAAAATGGCCACTCCTCCATCCTCTCCATGGGCATCTTCAACTGTTGTTTACAAGGAGATTTAGGAAAGACTTTTGAGCCCTTGGCCATCCCAATGAAGAAGGGACTGGCCTCAGCTCAGGCCCTCTAGAGGAGACTAACTCATAACTTCTAGCAGTGAGTGGGCCCAGCTCTGTACAGCTGCCTGGAAGGAGGTCTCCTGCAACCCCAGAAGGTATGGAACCCTCATTAATCCCATTGCAAATTGTTACTTCTGGAGGACTCTGTGTGTGTACCCCATGCAGGAAAGTCAGAGGGAGGGAAAGTACAAGAAAAGGGAAAGACGGTCTGGTTTGTTCCTTCTGGGAGTTAGCTGGGGGAGAAAAAACAGTTATCTCAAGTAACTTGGTGACTTAGGTCCTTAAGATGTACATGTTTCTATAGTCATATCTTTGTAGGAGTAGTAGTAATACTGGCAAGAGATGCAACCCCACCTCCACCCCCCCAGACTCTGGGGTCAGGTAAATGTTGGCTCAGTTTCCAACTTTCATTACTCTCTGTATAACTTTGAACGAGCTCCTTAAATTCTGTGAGCCTCAATTTCCCCACCTGTAAAAGAGGATATTACTGTTCTTGTAGGGTTATTGTGATAGATAAGATCATGTAGCTAAAGCTAATCAACTGAAGGCTATTTAACCTCAAAGACCATGCTCTTAGGCATTAAGCAGATACATAAACTTTTGTTTCTGTGTGAAAGACAGGTGGCTGTGTCTGTGCATATATTTCTATTACAGAGCTGGACTGAGAAAGAGTCCATTTAAGGTTCCCCCCCCTCAAAAAAATCTGGGAGTCTCAGGATATAGCCAATAGATTGAAGGTGGGCATGTAAGGCCTGCTAATAAATATTTGGAGTACATGGTAGCATCTTGGCTTAATTAGGGATTCCACCTACTAGGGCTGGAAGGTGGTTTCTTGCAGCATTGTGATTCAGTGGTTTCTACCAAACCCTCTGCTGCAAGTGGTGAGCATAAAGTTATCTGAACTGAGTATAAAAGACTGGTGATGGAGGGGTTTTGTGCCCTACTCCTAGCCAGCCTGCTATTATCTAGTGGGGTTATTTATGGTTAGGTAAAAAGGACAATCATGAGAACCATCCTTTATATGGTTTTGCAGGGGTAATATGGAGTCATCAGATGGTGTCTAGGCACCTCATGTCCCACTGGGAAACTGCAATAAAGCGATATGGGAACAAACATCAACTAAACTCCCCTAACTTCCCTCCACCACTCACAGAAAGCAGAAACAAAAAAACCCTACAACTGTGAGCTTTCTATACTTGTTTATTAGAAAACTGCAAGACGCTCACTTAAAAAATAACATTAGAAAACTATCCAATGAATATGTGTTTATTGTAGAAAGATGGGGAAATGTGGGTAAGAGAAGGAAAGTAGTTACCTACAAGGCTTCTTTCTCTCTCCTTCAAGATAACCCTTGTTAACATGTCGGTATCACTTCGGGATCTTTTTTTTTATTTTTTATTTTTTATTTATGATAGTCACAGAGAGAGAGAGAGAGAGAGAGAGAGGCAGAGACACAGGCGGAGGAAGAAGCAGGCTCCATGTACCCGGAGCCCGATGTGGGACTCGATCCAGGGTCTCCAGGATCGCGCCTTGGGCCAAAGGCAGGCGCCAAACCGCTGCGCCACCCAGGGATCCCCACTTCGGGATCTTTAAGCTACAGACACACACACACACACACACACACACACATACACACACACGCACGCGCACCCCCACATGTATAGACATATGCATATGTTTGTTTATAGAAATGGGATTGCTCTATACACACAGTTTTATAAACGGAATTCTTCACATACTATCTCATAAACAATTCCAGGTTATGAAATCTTTGAGGTGTTGTATCTTTTTATAGGGGTTAGCTGGCTCCAACATCAGACATTCACAGTGTCCCTCCAGATGCAGCCCTCTGAAGAGGCCTGGCCCCCGGGGATTACTTTTTGGGAATATTGTGAATTCAGGAAGCTTGAGTGGGCTATGGGAGCCCCACATGCAAGAAATCAGCTTTCATAAATCCTAAATAAGAACCAGAGTTATTGTTGCTTCTTCATAAAAGTGAACTGGAATAACAAATGCCACCTGACATCTCAGCCAGCAGGGACCCTTTGCTGTGTGCGTACATTTGCAATCCAAATAAGGCATCAAAACCTAAGAAGAGAATGGGCGACAGAGCCGGCTAGGCTGAGAAATGCTTCCCTGTCACTTCTTTGGCAAGAGAACTGATCTTTCCACCACCTTCTTACCTCCATCATATCATAAACCTGCAGCATATTTCCCTCTGTGGGCTTTTGGCAGCCAGACCTTTAGCTTGTGGATGAAAGACATGGGCTCATTTTATCAACCACCTCTGCATTCCTCTGTTCTTACGAGCTTTCACGCTAGCTCAGACCAGCGACTCTTGGTGTCTTGATTCTGACATGAACTAACTCTTGAGGCTTCAGAGAAAAGGGTTTGAGGTCATTTCAAAATGATACAAATGCAATTAACTCTAATTTGTTAATGCAGAAGCAAGACATTTCAAAAGTTGTTACCAGTGAGTAAGGGTGGCCTATTTCTGAGATGTGGGGTGTTTTCCTGCTTCCTGGTAGGGGTTCCTCTGGCCTCCTAGGTGGCTGGGTGGGCTGCTACCTCTCAGCCTGCAGCTCAGCCTCACAACCGGTACTCCTGATCTCTGGCACCATCTCATTTTTGTGCTCACAGCCCTGTTGGTGGCAAGCAGTACTCACTAGAATCAGCTGGGGCCCAAACGGGAAGAATGTGTTGGGGGCTTCCTGTACCCAAGTCACAGGAAGGACGGTGGTGCGGGTGGGCTCCAGGGGTCCTTGGATGCTGGGGACCATGTGCCTACTGCCTCTTTCCTCTGCTCTCTGAAGGCCTATTTCCTTCTCTCCTCAAGAATATTTCTGTAGCTTCTGCCGGCAAGGGCCCTGGGTGCTAGGTGGGGATGGGGGTATCCGACTGGTCTGACCTGGCTAACCCATCCCTGGTAACTGGGAGGGAGCTGATGGCAGCCCCTCTACAGCCCCATGGATGGCATGCAGGGGAGGTTTATCTAAAGGTAAGGAAGTGTGTTTCTCAGAAGCAGGCAGATTTAAAAAGCACAGATATACTCAGCTCTTCCCATCCAGCTTTGCTTTTCAGTTCCTTTGGATGGATGTCATTTCACTGGTCTCTCCTTGGTCCTCCTTGGCCTCTGCCTACCCCTGTCCATATGATTTTGTTTACACTGGTTCCCAGGCACAAATGCCTCCTCTGCTCTCTATTGATCCAAATCCTGCCTGTTACCCGAGGGCTGAATCTCATCCAGAAGTTCTCCCCCACCTGTTCCAGCCTGTTTGAAGCTCCTTTCCCCAAGCTTGTGATGATAAACTTCCTGTACTCTGTTGGCTCCTGTTTTCTGAGTTGAGTCTTATCCCTGTCGCCCTCCCTATGTCCCTTCCAGGGAGAGCTGACCACTCAGTCTTTCTCTGCCTTCTAGTTTCCCACGGATAACTTCAAACCATTTCGCTCTGGCTTCTTTCTCTCTTTCCCCAAATGCTTTTGCTAGATCCACCCATGGCATGTGCACTGCCCATTGGCCACTTTTTAGTTTTTATCTTACTTGACCTTTCAGAAGTACTGGACTCAGCTGGCCACTTTGTCATCCTTAAATCCTGTCTTCTCTTGGATTTCATGGCACCAAGCTTTACTTGTTTCTCCCCACTTGAGATACTCAAGTGTTTTAAAAAATATATTCTTTGTCTTCTGGGGTACTTGGGTGGCTCAGTCAGTTAAACATCCTACTCTTGATTTTGGCTCAGGTCGTGATCTCAGGGTTGTGAGATGGAGCCCTCAGTCAGGCCCTGCACTCAGTGTGGAGTTGGCTTAAGATTCCCTCTCTGCCCCTCCCTCCACTCTCATGCATGCTTATGTGCTCTCTCTCTCAAATAAATATTTAAAAATCTTAAAAATATATGTATATTTTTTTCTTCTTATATACATATATATTATTATTCTTTCACCTGGCTAAAGCTCCTGCCTTCTTTATGTCTACAGCCTCTCCCCACATAACCTTAACCAGTTCCATGGTTTTATATACCAGTTGCCTGCTATTTGCTGCCATGTTTATATCTCCCCCAGGTCTTTTCAGCTCCAGATGTATACATCCTACTGTCCATTTGACATCTCTTCTTGTACGTCCCACAGACATCTCAAAGTTAACATGCCCAAAAGTGAATTTCCCTCAGAAATGTGGCTTTTCCCTAGGCCTTCCCATCTGAGTAAATGGCACCTTCACACAACAGTTGTTTTTACCAGGGTAAACCTTGACACTCTCCTCTCCCACTACCCACATCCATCACCAAAGGACAGTTCCAAAACATATAAGTTCATCTGTTTTTGTCCGTGTACCCTGTCGCTGCCTCATTGTACACTAACAAGTCCTCTCACCTAAACTAGCTCCTGACCTCACCTGTTCCTTTTCAGGTCACCTGTCCCACCTTTCCCGCTCAGCAGCCAGACATCTTCCCACATCATTCTTCTGCTCTCATACTTCAATGATAACTTATTGCTACTTAAAAGAAATCCAGAATCCAAACTCTGTCCTATGGAGACCTGATTAGGTGGCCGCTTCCTCTCCAGCCTTATTTTCCCATCAGCTTCCTGCTGACACTCCCACCCACACACTTCTGAGTTCCTGCAGTCCCAGGCCCTGGCACACACCTTCCCACAGTTCCTGTCTGGAACTTCCGATTCCTCACTCTTTGTGAGGTCACAGACTAGGTCACTCCCAACACAGGCTTTTCCTGACTTACCCAGACTAAATTGAGACCATGTATCCTAGACTCTATTGGATAGCTCTATAGCGCTCCTACTTTTCTACATAACATTCATTACAATTTTAATTCTATGTTACTTGTGTGATTGTTTGTGTCCCATTAACGGTCTGTTTCACAAGGGCAGGGATATCCAGTTTGTCACTGTTTCCCCAGGAACATGGTGTGTGCTCAATGAGAAGATTTTGAATGAAGGAATGAATAAATAAAAATAACTAGATTTTAATATCCCCAAAGGACAAAATGGTTTTCATTCTTTCACCCTTAGCTAAGAGTTAATAAATACTTATTGACCTCAGTACTGTATCATGAAAAAAAAATAGTAATAACAAGGAAGAGAATCACAGCACTATAAATCAATGTGACAGTATAAAGGTTATGTACTCTAATATAATTAGTCCCAGCCAATAAGGGACAGGATTCTCCCCACAGGATTCCTGAATCTGTGAAATAGTAATGCGCTTAATAATGTAAGTTTATTATATTTTGAAATAGCAGATGAATTGGACACACACATCTGGATATTTGGCATTGTATAGACAAAAACATCTGGATTATTGGCAGAATATTTCAACTTAACTAATGTATTTTAGAGCTGTGTAAACAGTCACAGATTACTCTGAAATTATGTTTCTTGGGAGATGGCCACATGAATAAAGGACAGAGGAGATTTCTAGTTCCAGAAAGATGATGGACTAAGAAACTTGAAATCCCTCCTGTCACAAATGCACTGAAATTCTGGATACATATACCTTAAAAATTGTATAGCTGAGATCATGAATATCTGAAATGAGGAGAAAATGGAAAATGGAGCAGTAAGTGCAAGAACTGATGTGGGAGTTTGCTTTTGGTCCCAGTAAACCTAGGCGCTTGGGTTTTAACACCTATTTGAGGAGAGGAGACAAGGTCTTGGGATACTGAGAAGTATAAATTAGGACTTTTGAAGAGCTGAACTCTCAGAGGAAAGGGAGATTAGAAAAAATCCGTCTCTTGGCACAAGGAGAAGACAAGGAAGCAGTCTCAGCTTGAGTCTAGGGAAACAGTCTCCCTAGAGAAAATTAAGCACTGGGCTAGCCCTTGGGTTTTAGGTCCAAAACATGTCTTTAATCCACTCAGAAACATGCAAATATCTCTGCAAGTCTCAGGAAACTCCTAGCAGAGAAATAAACATGACAATCTGTCCCAAAGTGGATACCCCTGGAATGCCTGGAGTCCTGAATCACCCTGAAGTGACACTCCAACAACACAAGCCTCACTGTATTTTCTCAGAAAATAAGCTCCATTAGCGATGAGCTCATGAGTTTAAAAAATTAAAAACATACAATGAAATAATTCACTGTGAGCAAGAGTCGGCAGACACAACAAACAGTAAGATTCAAGTTCCATGAGCTTGAGATAACAGAAGAACAATTGGAGAGGGAAAAGTATACTAAAAATGCTTTAAAACATAATAGAAGGAATCAAACTCTGTAGGAAAGATCAAGATACTAATAAAGAAAAGAAGTTTACTAAATAAACTTTCTAGAAATGAGAGATATACTCACTGAATGAAAAACTCATTTTGATGGGTTACACAACACATCAACACATGACAGGAGCAAATTATTGAACTAAAGGTTAGAAGATTTTAGCTAAAATACAGCAGAGAGAGATAAGACAGAAAAATAAGAGAAAGAATTCAAGATAATGAGAAAGTCCAATACAAGGTAGTAAGAGTTCCAGAAGGAGATAGTAAAGAGAAAACTTTAGAGGAAAATGGATGATAATTCTGAACCGATTAAAGCCATGAACCCTCAAATGGAAGAATCCTAAGGAATCCCAAACTGGATGAGTTTAAAAAAAAATCCACACCTAGATATTTTCTAATGGAACTATTTAAACACCAAGTAAAAAGACAAAATCTGCAAATCACAGAGGGATAAGAGATCACATCACATAGTAACAGGGGTTAAAATGATGGAATATTTCTCAATACCAACAATAGAGACCAGAAGATAATACAATAACATCTTCTTAGAATTAAAATATTAATCAAGAGAGGGGAAAATAATAAAGGCAGTTTAGCTGTCAAATAATGTAGAGGATTTGCCTCTCATAGAACTTACTTAGAATATTTACCAAAATATGGATCATCACAGCATGAACTCTTTTTTTTTCTTTATTTTCTGCATTTTTTCCCTTAGTACAATGCTTTTTTGAGATTCATCTGTGTCATTGGGTATACTGGTAGTTCATTTCTTTTTTACCGGTGAGATGTATTCCGTCTTTTTTATCCATTTACTAGTTGATGGACATTTGGATTTTTCCAGTTTTCAGTTATTATGAATAAAGCTGCAGTGAACATCACAAATGGTCTTTGTATGAATACATTTTTTAAATTTCTGTTGGGCATCTAAGGAATGATACTGCTGGGTCGCATGGTAAGTTTATGATAATTTACAATAAACTGCCAAACTGTTTTCCAAGGTGGTTGAACTATTCTGAATTTTCACCAATAATTGAGACGTCCAACTGTTCCACATTCTCACCAATACCTCTATACTTCCACGACAATCTACTACAAGTTTAGTGGCTTAAACAATACAAATTTATTGGCTATGAAGCTTTGCTAGACTAAAAATTAAGGTGTTGGCAGGATTGTGTTCTTTTCATGAGGCTGTAAGGGAGGAACCATCTCTTTGTTCACTGCTCTTTTTCTTGCTGGCTGTAAACTGATGTACATTCTAGCTTGACTTCTGGCCCCCTCCCTCCATTCAAAGCTTTCAATGGTAGGTAGTCGCATCACATCTCTCTAACCCATCTTCCATCATTATATCTTTCTGACCGCAACAGGGAAAGTTTCTCCCCTCCATGTGATTAAATTGGATCTACCCAGAACACCAGCATAATCTCCCTGTCTTAACATCCATACCCTTAATTACACCCGCAAAGGCCCGTTTGCCATGTATGGTAACATATTCACAGGTTCCAGGGATTAGAGCACAGACATCTTTGGGGCCATTAGTCTGCCTTCCATAGTGAGTTCAGTACTTTCAATTTTAGCCATTCTAATGGGCATATCATTAGTAGTATCTCATTATGGTTTTAAGTGCTTTTCCCTAGTGACTAATGATGGTGAACATACTTTCATTTGTTTGTCATTTATATATTTTCTTTTGTAAAGCAACTATTCAATTGTTTCTTTTTTTAAAAATTGGTTAATCTTTTTGTTAGTGGGTTGTAAGTGTTCTTTACACATTCTGGATGTAAGTCCAGCACAAATGTCTTATAAATATTTTACCCAGTCTCTGGCTGACCTTTTAATTTTTTTAACACTGTCTTTTGAAAAGTGAAAGTTGATGAAGTCCAATTTTTCAAGTATTTTCTTGTGGTTCTGCTTATCATATCCTACCTAAGAGTCAGCCTAACCCAAAGTCATAAACATTTGACCTACATTTTCTCCTACAAGTTTTACACCTTTGGGTCTACATTTACGTCTGTAATTCATTTCAAGTTAATTTTTGTATAAGGTATAATATAAGGATCAAGTTCCATTTTCTTGCATATGGATGTCCAACGGTTTCAGCACAATTTGTTAAAAATACTGTCTTTTCCCATTGAGTTAACTTTGGTACTTTTTCTTAAATTAATTGGCCAAATATGAGTAGGTCTATTTTGGGAGTCTCCATTCATTGATATATATCATCTATCCTTTGTCAATATCACACTATCTTTCTTTTAAAAGATTTTTTAATTTATATATTCATGATAGACACACAGAAGGAGGGGCAGAGACACAGGCAGAGGGAGAAGCAGGCTCCATGCCAGGAACCCGATATGGGACTCGATCCTGGGACTCCAGGATCAAGCCCTGGCCCAAAGGCAGGCACTAAACCGCTGAGCCACCCAGGGATCCCCACACTATCTTTTTTAATATGCTATTTAGTAAGTCTTTAAGACAGGTAGTATAACTCCTCCATGTGGTTCTCCCCCATCCCCCAGTATATTTGACACACAATGTTACATTAGTTTCAGGTGTACAACAGTGATTTGACATGTTCATACATCACAAATGTAGCTACCCTCTATCACCATACAACACTATTACAATCATTGACTATATCCCTTATACTGTGCCTTTTATTCCTGTGACTTACTCATCCCATACCAGAAGCCTGAATCTCCCACTCTCCTTCACCCATTTTGCTCATTCCTTCACTCACCTCCCTGCTGGCAATATGTTGTGCAGCCATAAAAAAGAATGAGATCATGCCATTTGGAAAACATAGAGTATATTATGCTAAGTAAAACAAGTCACACTGAGAAAGATAAATATCACAATATTTCACTCATATGTGGGATCTTAATAAATAAATAAACAAAAAACAAAGTCAAAGCTATAATAGAGAACCAACTTATTTTTTTTCAAAATTGTTATGACTACTCTAAGTCCTTTGCATCTCCACATAAATATTCAAATCAGCTTATAAATTTCTACCAAAAAAAAGACTTCTGGGATTTTACTGGAATTGCCTTGAATATTGAAATTCAGAAATAATTGATAGCTAAACAATATTGAGTCTTCTAACCTATGAACATAGATGATGTATCTATGGTGACATACCTCACCATTTATTTGGGTCATATTTAATACTGCTTGGCAATGTTTCGTATTTTTAGTGCATTGGTTTTGAAAATATTTTGTTAAATCTCTCCCCAGGTACTTCATACATTTTGATGCCACTCTAAATGTTATTATTTTTCAATTTTCAAATGTTAACTCATATATTTTGTATGTTGACCTTTAATCTTGATACTTTGCTAAAGTGTCTGTTAGCTTTTTTTTTAGTTTCTATAGGTTTTTCTCTATAGATGATGATACTGTCTATACGCAGTTTCTTTTGTTGTTGTTGCTTAATTTCCTTTGCTAGGTACTCCAATTTAATATTGAATAGATGTAGTAAGAGTGAACATTCTTGTCTTATTCTCAATATTAGGGGTAAAGCATTGTCTTTCATCATAAAATGTGACAGTAGTTATAGATTTTCATATATGCCCTTTATCAGATGGATAGTTTGTATAGCATGAATACTATTTCATCCTTAAAAATGTGAAATCAAAGAAACCATCTGAGCCTGGAGTTTTCTTTGTGAGAAGGGTTATAATTACAAATTCATTTAAAAACAAACTTGGGGGATCCCTGGGTGGCGCAGCGGTTTGGCGCCTGCCTTTGGCCCAGGGCGCGATCCTGGAGACCCGGGATCGAATCCCACATCAGGCTCCCGGTGCATGGAGCCTGCTTCTCCCTCTGCCTGTGTCTCTGCCTCTCTCTCTCTCTCTCTCTCTCTCTCTCTCTCTCTGTGACTATCATAAATAAAAAAAACAAAAAACAAAAAACAAAAAACAAAAAAAAACAAACTTGGGATCCCTGGGTGGCGCAGCTGTTTAGCACCTGCCTTTGGCCCAGGGCGTGATCCTGGAGACCTGGGATCCAATCCCACGTCGGGCTCCCGGTGCATGGAGCCTGCTTCTCCCTCTGCCTATGTCTCTGCCTCTCTCTCTCTGTGACTATCATAAATAAATAAAAAAAAGATTTAAAAAAAAAAAAACGAACTAAAAAAAAAAAAAAAAAACGAACTTCAGCTGCTCCAGTTTTATGTGCTTTTCAGTGAGCTTTGGCTTACTCATTTGTGACCTCCAAGAAATTTGTCTATTTAATTTGTCTAATATATTGGCATAAAATTGTTCATTATATTTCCTTACTATCCCAGTAATGCTACTGGATCTGTAGTGATGGTTCTTCTTTCATTCATAACATTGGTAATATGTTTTTTTTTCTCTCTTCCTGATCAGTTAGGCTAAATGCTTGCTGGCTTATTGATCTTTCCAAACAACTAGCTTTTGGTTTCATTGATTTTCTTGATTCTTTTAAAATTATCTTTTCATTTCTATTTCATTGATATCTACTTTTACTTTTATTATTTTTTTCCCTTTGCTTCCTGTGGGTTTAATTTTTCTTTCCTCAGATGGGCATTTAGTTAATTGAATTGAAATCTTTTTTACTGTAAACATTCAACTATCAATTTCCTCTAAATATTGGTTTGGCTATATTTCATAAATGTTGTTTGTTGCATTTTCATTTTCATTCACTTCAACTTTTTTTTTCCTTGACTTATGGGTAATATAGAAGTGTGTTCCTAAAATTTTGAGTATTTGATCATATTCCAAATATATATGTTATTGATTTGTGGTTATATGAAATTACACTGTGTTCAAATAATGTACTTTGCATAATTCTGGTTCTTCTAAATTTATTGAGTCTTGTGTTACAGCCCAGGATTTGGTTTATCTTGGGGAATCACCTGTGTGCCCTTTAAAAGAATGTGTAATTCTGCCATTGTTGGTGGAGTATTCTCTAAATGATTGATTAGGTCAAATTGGTCAATAGAGTTGTCAATACTCTATTTTTTTTAAAAAAGATTTTATTTATTTATTCACAAGAGACACAGAGAAAGAAAAAGGCAGAGTCACAGGCAGAGGGAGGAGAAGCAGGCTCCATGCAGGGAGCTCAACATGGGACTCGATCCTGGAACTCCAGGATCATGCCCTGAGCTGAAGGCAGATGCTCAACCACTGAGCCACCCAGGTGTTCCAAGTTGTCAATATTCTAGATAGTTACTGATTTTCTATTTATTCTAACAGTTATGACAAAGGAGTGTTGAAATCTTCAATTATATTGCGTACTTGTCTATTTTTCCTTTCACTTCCAGTAGTTTTGCTTCATGTATTTTGAAGCTCTGCAAAAGAGGGCACTCACATTTAGTTTTATTATCCTCATGGTGAATTGATTTCCTTATCATTATGAAATGTCCCTCTTTACCTCATATAATCTCTAATAATATATATTTCTCCAAAGTCTACTTTGACAATGACATAGCCATTCTAGCTTACTTTTTTTTTTTTTTCAAGATTTATTTATCTGAGACAGAGAGAGACCATGAATGGGAGAGGCAAAGGGAGAGGGAGAAAATCCCCAGCAGACTCTGCACTCAGTGCAGAGTCTCATGACCCCAAGGTCAACAACCTGAGCCAAATCTAGAGTTGGGTGCTTGAGTGACTCTGCCACCCAGGTACTACCCCCCCTCCCCCAGCTTACTTTTGATTACTATTTGTGTGAAGTATCTTTTCCATTCTTTTAAAATCTGACTTTATACATGAAGTAGATTGCTTCAAAGGGCATGTGGTCGGGTCTTACTTTTTCTTTTTTCCCCCCATACGATAATCTCTGCCTTTTAACTGCATTGGTTAGAACATGTACACTCAAAATACTTCATCATGTCATTGGGTTTAAATCTATCACCTTGTTATTTCTTTCCTGTTTGTTCCATCTTGTCTATGTTTATGTTTCTTTTTTCTCTTTATCTGCTTTCTTTTGGATTAAGTATTTTTAATAATTCCATCTTATCTCCCCTACTGCCTTTTTATGTACACCTCTTCTTGTGTGTGTGTGGTTGATGTGGACTTTACGATGGACATTGTTCTTTTAAAATTGTCTATCTTAAATAACATTAAGTCACTGCAAGTACATGTAGGAACTTTACAACAGTACAGTTAGGATTCACTTCCATCCTGCATGCTCTTGTTGTAAATTGTCCTACATATGTTATAAACTGCACAATATATTCCCATTACTTTTGTTCTAATCAGTCAATTATCAATTAAATAAATTCAAACATGAGAAATATGCCATTTATATTTATCCATTTATTTACAATTATGGCCCACTTCATTTCTTTGTACATCAAAATTGCCATCTGGTATCATTTTTCTTTTGCCTCAAGAAGTTGCTTTAATACTTCTTATAGTGCAGGTGTGCTGGCAATGAATTCTCTTTGCTTTTGTTAGTCTCAGTGAGGATGAATATCATGAAAAATGAGAGTGATAAAAGTAAATCTAATATTTTTACTAAAGGTGCTACATTTGAATGTATTTTACTACCAGATACAACATAGTGGCTCGGACTGGATTTTTAAAAATCCTATCCTATGCTATTTACTAGAAATACACCTAAAACATAATGACACAGAATTGTTCACAGTAAACTGAGAAGCTATAGTAATAACAGAAAAGATACACCTTAAGGCAGAAAAGCACTATTAAGAATAAAGAGGCTTGTCACATAATGATCAAAGAAAAATCCAGCATAAAACATGAAAATTCTGAACTTTTAAGTAACTAATAATTTAGCTCCAAATCATACAAATACAAAATGGATAGAATTATAAGGAAGTTCACAAATCTATAATCTTGGTAGGACATTCTAACAACCTTTGCCTTGCCTTGATGGATGAAATAGGCAAAACATTAAAATGATACAGGGAATTGAAGTATAATGACAAAGCTTATATATTGGTGGTCTAAATATCTATGTCTGTATCTATATCTGTCTTTATATAGAGAACCTCTCTCTCAACAATTCAGAAATTCACATTCATCCATGAATATAATTTATAAAAACAGAGAAAACTTCAAAAATATTAAACATTTAATATATGATACCCCATATTCTCTATAACGAGGGGGGAAAATAAATATCTCAAGAAAACATGCAAAACTCACTTTGTTAAATTTTAAAACCCACTTCTAAATAATTGATGGTCAAAAAAAATTATAATAAAATCTAAAAAATTAATCATACTTGTGAGAGATATAATAAAATCTAAAAAATTAATCATACCAAAACAGTTTTATTTATTTATTTATTTATTTATTTATTTATTTATTTATTTATTTATTTTAAAAGATTTTATTTATTCATGAAAGACACAGAGAGAGACAGAGACATAGAGGGAGAAGCAGACTCCCTATAGGGAGCCCAATGTGGGACTTGATCCCGAAACTCTGGGATCACACTCTGAGTGGAAGGCAGACACTCATCCACTGAGCCACCCAGGCATCCCACTAAAACAATTTTTTAAAATAAATCTATATCTTTAAATGTAATGAAATGAAGCAATATAGTTATTAGGAAAAACAGCAACAGATTAAATAGAAGGGAAGTATAAGAGAATAACTCCTCAAGAACAAAAATTAACAAAATAGAACACAAAAAATAGAATTGAAAAAAATTACTAAATCCAAACAGCTAGTCCTTTGAAAAGACTAATAAAATAAATAGATTACTCACAAAGTTTAGCTAGTAAAAAAGGAGACCTAGTTCACATATTAAAAACCTTAAGCAAAGTCTATCAATAAAAATATGACAATTGAGGTTAGAGTTTCTTAGAAAAATCTAACTTCTAAAAATTTGCTTGATAATAGATAGAAAACCTTACTAGATCTATAACCCATTAAGAAAATAAATTTAAAGTTAAGGATCTAGTTGTTTCCCTTCTTTAACACAAACAGAATCCTTGAATTCTCCAACACTCTAAGAGACAAATACTTTTTATCTTATGACAACTGTTCCCAGAATAAGGAAAAAAGGGAAAGACCTTCCTCTAACTTCTTTTATGAGTTCATATAACCCTAATACCAAAGCCCAAAGAAGAGTAAGATGAAGGAAAATTATTGAACAATTTCACTTATGAATATCGATACAAAGTTCTAAATGAAATGTGGGCAAAATAAATCCAGCAATACACAAAATACTCTATCACCAAATTCTGGGGTTTTCCTGGAATACAAGAAGGGTAACTGAACACATTAACAAATCAAGGGATGAAATAATGTAATCATTTGAATAGACGCAGGAAATAAATTTTATATCATTCAAAAGCCATTCCTTTTTTTTTTAAAGGTTTTATTTATTTATTCATGAAAGACAAAGAGAGAGGCAGAGACACAGGCAGAGGGAGAAGCAGGTTCCATGCAGGAAGCCCAATGTGGGACTTGATCCCGGGTCTCCAGGATCACACCCTGGGCAGAAGGCAGGTGCTAAACCACGGAGACACCCAGGGATCCCCTCAAAAGCCATTCCTAATGAAAATCCTTAGTACACCATGACTAGAAGGGAAGTTTCTTAACTTAATAACCTACCAAGAACCCACAATAAACATTATTTACTGGTAAAATATCCAAAGCATTCCTTTTAAAATTAGTATCAAGCTAAGGATACCTGCCATCACAACTTCTATTTAATATTAGCCCTGAAGTTCTAGTAATAAGAAAAAGAACTATGATGGTTGGAAAAGACAAAATCCTAACTAACAATATTTTAAGAAAATATGTTGAAAATATGTGCTGCCACTTGTAGACAAACTATTGAATAAGCTAACTAAGTTGCAGATAAACTACTGGGAGAATTTAGCAAGGTTGCTAGATATAAGACCAATGTTCAAAACCTAATAGTTCCATAATTATTAGTAAATGGTATTACAGACAATATTCTCTGACTAACAACAAAAAGCAGCAATAGGATACAATGTGGCAAAAATAAGAGGTCTTTATAAGAAATCACATTTATTGAAAGACAACAAAAAAAAGATCTATGTAAACAAAAATACCTTCATAATGGAAAGGCTCAATATTGTAAGGTTAATAGTTCTCCTAAATTAATTTATAAATGCAATGCAATTCCATTCCTGACTGGGAATTTTCCAAACTGATCCTAGAATTATTATGGTATAGTGGAAAAGGCCAAGAATAGAAAAAGTAGTTTTGTGGAAGACTAAAGATGGGGAGGCGTGAGGGGTTGTTGCAGATACCCAGACTTATAAAAGAATAATGATAAAGGCAGCAGAACTGGTAAGGTATAGAGAAACAGACCAGTGGGGCAGATTATTAATTCAGTAATACATATTTGGTAACAGTAAAGTGTCATTACCAATCAAGACTGTTAACAGAGACGACTGTTCATAGACAGGACTGGGCCAATTGGCTGCCCATAGAGAAAAAGAAAAATCGATTTTTATCTTACTTCATTCACAAATTACAGACTTATATAGAAGCTGTAAACTTTTTAGAAGAAAATATAGCTGAATATGTTTTATGATGTTACGGTCAGGGAAGCTGTTTTTAAGAAACGAAAGGCACAAATGACACAAATGACAGGCATGAACATTTTGATTAGATGGTTTTAATGTAAAGAGACAAGCCACAGAGAGGGAGAATATAACTGCAATCCCTATACAGTAGCAGAATTGATCCATGCATGTAAAGTAATCCTGCAAATGAATACAAGGAAAACAATCCTATAGAAACATGAGGAAAGGATGTGCACAGACAATTCTGGAAAGGAAATCTAAGTGTGTCAGTATGGAGATCTCAGCCACACTCCTAATCTGGGAAATAAAAATTAAAAAGTTATCACTTATACTCTTCAGAAAGGCCAAATTTAGAAATCTGGTAAGAACTGGCAAGGATGTGGAGAAGTGGAGATCCTGATACCTGGCTGGTGGGAGTATGCATTGGCATGACGGATCCCTGAGGGAAGTGGGGTGGATGGTGTTTGAAGATGCGCATATGCTCTGACTCAGCAGTTCCCAAAGGAGCCCAGAGCAGGGATGTGTATTGTAAGCCAGCCCCGCTGTGGAAGAGTCATCATTTCACCAGGTATAATACCAGGTAGTGGTTAACTGGAAGCACTGTGCCCTGTCTGAATTGCCAACCTTGCTCCCCACCCCCAAACACACCCTCTATCCCCTTCCTTCCTTAAATGTTCTCCTTAGTACTTCCCACTACCATAGTGTAATTTTCCATGTACACTATATTTCATATATATCATAGAGATGATCTCATATTCATATTTGACATTTTAATCTCCTCTACTGTCTATCTCATGAAGGTAGGTTGTCTCTGTCTTGTTGTCTTTTTTTCCTAATCCTACCCCCCAGCACCTAAAACACTGCCTGGTGTATTGTTGGAACCCTATAACCATGTGTGGCAAAAATGAATGGGACAAGTCACAAAAACACAATACTGAAAGAAAAAAATGAAGATCTGAAAGAGTATGGATACCATTCATTAAAACACATGATGGTACATAGTTTATGGCTATGGATGTGTAGTAAACAAAATAAATAAAACATGCATATTAACTAGCAGCTCTCTCTGGGGAAGACCCTGGGGTGGAGGGTGGGGGGCTGGGGTTGTGGAGGGGGAGCTTTGGGGTTGGATTTTGGTCACATCTATAACATCTTATTTCTTAGATTGATGGGCCTGACATAAATTTGGCAAGATGTTGACATCTGCTATCTGCGGTGCTTGAAATATTTTAGGATTAAAAAAATTTGCCAGTAAGTAAGGAAGAGAAAAGGTATCAGGGC
This sequence comes from Vulpes vulpes, assembly GCF_048418805.1. Lineage (NCBI taxonomy): Eukaryota > Metazoa > Chordata > Mammalia > Carnivora > Canidae > Vulpes > Vulpes vulpes. The sequence goes on along the minus strand of NC_132781.1, from coordinate 94,668,062 downwards.
ATCTCCTTATATGAAGGCTGTCCCTCCATTTCCCATGCCAAGGCCGCCTTGGACATAGGGAATTCTTCACATTAACTCCCTCTCCTTAGAGTTGCTGACGCAGCCCTAGGCAGTCAGGCATAGGTGTTTCTGGTTCTACTTATCTTGGAAGATCTAATTCTTCTGGGTTTTATTTAATCAGGACTCTCTATTTGCCTGCAGGGAGAGGGCATCAGCTACTGGAAATGAGCTCTTCCCCAGTCAGCCATAACGTCAGTGTCCACTAACCAGGGTTGGGAATGGACACCGGCATCTCAGTGATCAGATGATGGGTGCATGCCAAGCAGACCAATCTCTAAGGCCAGAGCAGACATACACATGTATTAACACAGATAAGTTTTGATTGAATTAAGAAGGAGCACTTAGAAAGAAGACTCTAGGGCGTAAGAGGATTAAGTCATTTTGAAACCTTTTTATCCTGTCAAGTGAGCAAATGAAACATCAGGGTGGCCATCTGGCTCTGGTTCTCTCTTGCCATGTGGAATGGAAGTGAAGGACCCATAGGGTCCCAGGAAAAGCGTCTAGGGATAGGAGTGAGGAAGGACCTACCTACAGGACATTTCCATGAGCAGAACATCCAGAGAGTACACCACTCCGATAACAAAGGAAGGCGATGCGGAAGGTACCATGGTCTTTTTTCTTTATTAATAAAAAAATGCAATTTTTAACAAAAAGTGTTGATGTACTTTTCTTCCTTGATAGGTTGCTTTTCGGTAGTACACATAAAACGCCCACCATCTCTGCCACAACCCTGTAGTGGCCATTAGCGTCCTCACTGTGATGGTTAGGCTTTGAGGCTCCAGTGAGGTTAAATAATGCTGGTCACAAAGCAGGGGTGGGGTTCCAGGTGCCGCCACCTTCAACACCTTCACCTCTTTCCCCTGCCTCACTCCCCCCAGCCCCACCCCTGCCGACACACAGACACACACATACACACAACTGAGACTTTGATGACTAAGTATCTTTGGTTCATATTCTGAAAGTGAAATTATGTGTGAGGGATGGTTGGATGTGTTCTGAGCTGAGAGTATCCTGTACAGACTGCTACCTCAATTATTATAGTTTTCATTTCCAGGATTTCTAGTTGGTTCTTACCCCTAACCTTTTCTATTTCGTCACATTCTAGTTTTGTTTCATAAAATCTGGTTAATATCTTGGCTTGTCTTCCTTTATATCTTCAAGAACTTAAACATGCTCTTTTTTTTTTTAGATTTTTAATTTATGTATTTGAGCGAGAGGGCATGAGCAATGGGGAGGAGCAGAGGGAGAAGCAGACTCCCCGCTGAGCAAGGAGCCCTACTTGGGACTCCATCCCAGGACCTCAGGATCATGACCTGAGCCAAAGGCAGACGTTTAACCTACTGAGCCACCCAGGCGTCCAAAACATGCTCTGTTTAAATTCTTTTTGAGATTGTTTCTGTTACATGCATTCTACAAAGAGTAGGTTTATCTGTTGATTATGGAGTTGGTGGGAACACTGTCTTAGAGCTGCATCTCCCGTGTCCCTTAGAATTTTGTTTGTAAAACCACCTGGCCTGGAGTTGTTTCTGATTTCTCTCCATCCCTCTCATTGCACACCTCCTTGGTTTCCTCGTTGCCTCCAGCTGCCACCCAAGATGGCCTGTTTCTCTGACCGGGGCCTCCTCCGTTCCTTGGTGATACCTTCACTGGTGAAGACTTTCTTGGCTCCTTCCCCAGCTGTGAGGATGAATCATGACACGGGCTGTGTTCTGTCCTTCCTGCCCCACTCCCCCTGAAGCTGGCCTCCAGGAAAGTGTTCAGTGTCAGCTCCCCGCATGGTTGAGTTCTGGTTTCCTCTGCTTGGAGCTCCACAAGTTTGTGACATCAGCACTTACCACTGTGTTCACTTTCTAGTCCTTAGATGTGTTTATTTTGGTTCTAATTGTGACCTTGTCTTTCTTAGGTTAAAAAAAAGTCATCTATAACTACTATGCTTGCAAAGCAGGAGAGAGTCAAAGGGTAAACTCATAATATTGCTTTGACCTGAAGCCCAAAAGCTGCTATTAATTTTTTATTCTTTGAACAGGAATGAATGTTTTTTTAAACTATTTTTTTTCTGCTTCTTCTGATTTTTTTAATCTAAAAGTAGAATGCAGGACATTCTCCACCCCCTGTGGAAAGTCTTGATTTCTGAGGGTATTGGCAAGGTGGTTTGGATTTTTTTTTCAGATTTTTATGGTAGTACATTCATCTATAATGGGTGGAGTCTGACCCATTCCTGTATTAGGAGGACTAAAAATTGGAGGAAGGGAGGGAGGGGATAAGAGCTGCATTCCATGCCTTATCTTTAGCATTTACAAGAACCATATAAATGTATTCAAAATCCCTAAAGCAGGAAGAGAGTAGTAAAACCCATGTGTTCATAGGAAATTCCGTAGCTATTTGCTCTGCAGTGTGTTCTGGAAAGAGCCAAGAGGTAAATACCCAAAGGGAGGTGTCCTGGGTCTCAGAGAGAAGATGGCAGGTCCCACCCTGGCTTCCCGCTGGGGCCACCATGCCCAGTGGGCCCTCCCATGCTTCTCCTGGATCCCTGTGGATTATGGATACAGAGTGAGAAGCTTTGTGAGCCAGGATGGGTTGGTGGTTGTTGCCAGGCCTGAGCATCTGCATTATTGTGTCTAAGGGCTGAGAAGTCACGGGACTGTCTTCCTACTTGGCCGCTCTCCACCTTCCACAATAGAATGGACAAAATATCAGAGTCTGCCCATTCAGTGTGGCAGGTAGCATGGTACAAAGGCCAAAAGGCACAGACCTAGGAATCAGAAGTACTGGGTTAGTGAGGCAGCCTTGGCCCCTACCTGCCACGTAGACAGGCTCCTCAGTCCCTCCAGATCTCAGGCTCTCGCTATCACTAGAGTGGGACTCAGGGAATCTGGCTCACTGAAGGCTCTTGTGAAATGATGGGAAAGAATGTACAGTAAGCACTTAGCACAGGTAAGTACTCCATGCTGTGTTATTCTTTTTTTGCATCATTTCATCATCTGGTCTCATAAAGGCAAACTAGAAAGCCAACATATTTTTTTGTTCCTGGGCTAAGTTCCAAGAACTAAGCCATCCTTCTCCCACCGCTACCCTGAACCCAACTGGGACACTCTTTTAAATAAATCTCATTCTGATTGCATATCTATGCCTCTTAAGTTTTATTTGGTCTTTTTTTTTTTTTAAGTGTTCAAAGTTTATTTGCATTTTGCATTCGGCAGGTTTTTTACATTCTCAGCACTGATGAACATGCTTGCATAGAGTTGATCTGCCTGAGACAAAGGAGTCAGGTCTTGATTTCTACTCCCCATCTATCTGAAATATGGCTGTTTCCACAAAAGTCAGAGAATGCATCTTTACTGGGACTCAGCAGCCTCAATTTGGGAAGTGGTAGGGAGCCAGGGGCTCTAAGGCCTTGGCTGAACTGAAGTTTCATGCATCCCTCACCCACACTCCACAGGACAAAGCTGTCACCCAAAGGAACCACTAGTACCCACTTGTATCTGTTGGGCCTGTGCTACCAAGGCCTCCTGACCCACTCCCTCCACCTGGAGGACTTCTGTGGAAAACAGGAAATTGTTTTGCTCTTCACAAATTGCAAAGAGCTGTGTACCACTCTTTTTAAGATGAACCATGTTTGTTGAGGAGAATCACAAATTTACCTCTGCTATAGTATAAACTAGAGTATAAGCAGGGGTGGGAATATTTGTGCTTTCAAGAGAATCTCATCTATACTTTTTGTGCTTCAGGTACGTAAATATGATTAATCTTCAAAATATGATTAATCTTATTTTAATCTGTTGCATTTTCTCCATCAACTAATTATTGTTTCTTAGCATTAATTGATATGCTTTCTTTTCCTCACTGAATCAACAAGCCACTTTCCCCAGTCAAACATAACATTTTAGAACAAATTTTTCTTTTTTTCTATTTATTTATTTATTTGTTTGTTTATTTATTTATTTATTTTAGAACCAATTTTTCTACAGCTCACTTGAATTCTCTAACAGTATCATGAGGGACCCTAGGGTTCCAAGGATGAGAACACATCAGGAGAGGAAGGGGGTGGGGAGTAGTCAGATGGATGAGGCTACCCTACCTTGTTTTAATCCAGCCAGTCCATTTTATATAGCATATTGTACTTCTGTGCAAGATTTCACCTCGAGAAAAAATTCTACTGTTCCAAAACAGTAATTCCAATGCATTTCATGTGTGCCCACCTCTCATGAATTGTGAATGTACGAGTGTGATTAAAACGGTGTAGCTATTTTAGTCAACCAGAACTCACACTTAAGGAAAATGCTTCCCCTTTGAAGTTACCACATTAATATAGTATAGACATATTCCAATGATGTTGCCATTTCTCCAAAAAATTTTTGGCATGTTTCAAGAATTGATTCCAGGGCTAGTTGTATATTACTTTGGCTATTTTCACTAGAAACAAGATCTCATACATGAAATGGTGATAAAAATAATACTTACTTCTATTGTAAGTATTTCCATTGATCTGGAGAACCAAGGAAATGTGAAATTTATTGTGCAAAATGTGAAACACTAAACAAATGTTTTTAAAAAATCTCTGAGGATGGGCTGAAATGTTTGAAATGATCCCAAATCACTCTAAATTAAAACTACTAAACAAGATAGATAATCAAGTGAGTGGCCCACAAATAGGAGCAACTGTAATGCAATGGGGTTAACCTCCTTGGTGGTTTAACATTGGCTCTAAAGGCAATTCCAGAAGGGCAGCTTTCAAGATTAGAATATTTTAGGGCAACACCTTTGGGAGGTACCATTGGTGAATATACTCTGCTAGTTACCATTGTCCTATGTCTGGATATGGGGATTTGGAGAGTATGAATCCCATAAAGAAGTGAATTTCCCTACTCATCATCCCCAGAACCTGGCACACTGGCAGGAGGAGGCAGAAAAAGAATGGATATTGGTTGAAAATAAAACTTTCTCAAGGCTAAGTATGTACATATTTATAGGAATACTGATTCCTAAAAGATTGTATTTATGAATCGCAAACTAGATTCAAAAACTTGAATTTTCCTCACATCTTTGTTCTTTATCTTGGGTTGTCAGATGACCCAGAGAAGCTAAGTGACTCACCCATAGTCACCCAGCAAGCACATGGCATGTTGGGAACCAAACCTGAGGCTACCGACTCTCAGCCCCGGGCTCTCTGCACACTACCTTGTTGCCCAGGCTGGCTTCATGAGCATGCCACCTGTGTATTCACACAGAGTCCCCACCTTGGTTTAATGATCTGTTGTTGATATCTTGAAATTCTTAATCATTTTTAAAGAAGGAGACCCTCGTGTTAATTTTCCACTGGACTCCACAAATTAAATGGGTCCTGCCAGTACCTTTGTGGATATGTTTCAAGGATTAGTCATGTTGGGGAATTGTGATCTGGAAAATTCTGGTCAAAGATAGAGGCTGACAGTAAAGGAGGATCTTTACTCTACCCTTGGTTTTGACTTCTGTTTGGTGCTTCATTCATGGCAACTGCTTACCTGTTGGCTTGCTCTACTCCAAAACTAGTTCTTCCTATGGCAACTCCCCTTGCTGGGAGATAGCTTGGAAGTAACACTGGCCAAGACAACTACAACCAGCTAATGTCGAAATGGCTGGTTGAAGAGTGAAAAATCTTCTTAAACACAATCACTGGCTGTTTAGTATATTGCCAAGAGAATTGAACTACTGCTTTTTGTTTATTTATTAGTTTTCCTGCTGAACTAATGATGTTTCACTGAAGTGCCTCAAACACACAGTTTTGATGTTGTGTGGGAATGGGCACTGGCTTTTGTTGTATGGAAATTGGTTTCTTTCCTAATGCGACCTCATCAAGTCATGTGTTCAGCTGATGTGATTAAGTGTGGAGCCCGCTCATAAAAGCTCATTTATCAGCTTGACCATCTTCTTCCAACCGAGGCTGGTCTTTGGCAATGCTAGAAGATGAATAGCGCCTGTTTGGCACCTTCCTCCATTCTTCTGGGTCTTCTCTGACTTGCTTCTTCACACATAAAACAATCAAGTCTCTGGGCCACCACTGTGGCCCCTACCTCCATCCCCCACCCCCTGGCCTGGGACTTTGCTCTGCATTTTTAGTGTTGCTTCCTCATCACAGTTTCCCTGGGCTGGCCCTTGTTTCCATAGAGATCATGCCCTGCTGCCCAACCGTGCACAATCTTCAGTTGTTGCCTCTACCCCAGTACCTGTCTTGCATTGGCTTGCTAGCATGTCCCTGTGCAGGTACATATGCCTCAGCTCATTTAAAAACGTCTGCAGGCTGTAGCAGATGCGGTCACTGTCCTGAACCATCTCGCAGCACTGCATGGTTCTAGTCTGTGTGGACAGGTGACTGCAAATACCTGCTATTCTCTGCCTGAGGGCTTTCTTTCAGTTGCCTGGGGGTCACATTGGGGTGACACCTCCAGGAGTCAGTGGGAGTTGAGGACAATGCCTCAGCCTTTACAGCAGGTGAGGATTCTGAAGCTCGTGTCATGTTGGCTCCCAGAGATTGCAGCAAGATTGAACCCAAGTTGACCAAATTGGTAAGTTGCTGTGAACATCCTATTAGTGACTTCTCTTCATTTCCCATCTCACTTCCCACTCCCCTGTTGGTGTTTCCTGGTCTACCTGCCAAATAAATCACTTACATCCAAATCTTTGTCTCCAGATCTATTTGTCAGGGAGCCAGCTTAAGACATTGGTGCCAGGAGAAGCTTCAGAAGCAGAACAACGGGTTTGGCTTCTGGGTGACATCATTGCTGGCTAGTGGGGGTTGACTTACCAGGCTATGTGCAATTACATTTACTAAGGCTTATGCCTGCTTTGGACCAAGACAGGCTCTAGGCTGGAGGGCAACTCTAGTGACTGAAGATATAGGGGGAATGACCATTGTAAGGATTCATTGTAACTGCCATAGTAGCCCAGAAGAAAGACAGTAGCAGGCCCAGGCTGGGCAGTTATCATTCAGGGCACAGAGTGAAAGCCAGGTGTCTCTGTGGAAGCACTTGAAGAGCTTCTTCTCTCCTAGACAGAGAGAATGTGGAAAGCCAGCCCAAACCTGGTTGTAGGGATGGTAGAGATACAAGTACTGGCAGGTCTCATCTGCTGAAGTCAGGACTCTGGTAGAGAACAAGTGGAAACCAGAAACCTGTGATGAGGCCTTTTTGTGGATGAACTTGATCCACTGAGCCCTCAGGACGGGCAGGGATGGCACCCTCCTTATTGCCAGTGGTGAGCACTCTCCCATTGTCTGTATACCACAGAGAGGCCTCACATGGGGCAGATACTCTGCAAGGTGATGTATATTTTCCCCAAGAACTTTCCTGCCTTTCCTCCTGGCTTCGAGCTCTGGAGCGAGGGTCCTAACTTAGCCTGGCCTGAGCAGGGAAGAATAATAGCCTGTCCCTGCTACTGGAAGAAAAGGGTATGGTCCCAAGTGCTGCAGGGTCTGCCTGGCATATGCTGGCAAGGACTGGGTAGGACATGCCCAGGAATGGCTCATCGACGGAGGTTGTGAGGACCAGGGAGCAATGAATATAAGCATAGATGTGACATAGTGCCACACTTCTGTGACTCAGCAATTAGCAAGCTGTCAAGCACAGCTGAAGCTAGCCCTATGCATTGACAGCATGGCTTCTTGAAGCTCAAGAAGTCGGCGAGGTGGAGATGCTGTAATGAACTGGCATCCAGTATTAGTACATATGACACAACTCCACACTTCTGAGTCCAGGTAGCTGCAGGTAATTCCCATAACAGAGAGCAAGAACAGAATGGCCACTGGAGACATTGACCCACAGAGATCTCTCGTGAGGGTGAATAGACCTGGAGCTCCAGTGTCGAGGTGGACAGGAAACCCATAAGGATATTGCTTGACTTGTTCTCAATGAGATAATGAGAGACTGAGCGGAAGGTTGATATCTACCACAACCGTGGAAATGGCTATTCCTTGCCTAGTGTTCAGGACTGAATCTGTTCTCCGACCCAGAGACCAATAAAGGAGAAGCCAAGTTTCCTTGAGGAAGGACCCTGTAGCAAAAGTATGGAGTAGATATTCCTCTAATCCTTCCCCAAAGGAGTATGCAGATATATCTAGAATATATCCACTAGGAGAAGGGGAACATTGGAATTTTTTGAGGGTTTTTGGTTCCAAGTATATTGGTTATTTATTGTTGTATAACAGATCACCCCAACAGTTAGTGGCTTAACATGGCAATGATCCTTTACTATCTCTTACTGTTTCCATAAAAAGTCAGGAATTTGGAGGGACTTGAAGGCAGGCCCAGAGTGTTCAGGAGCTAACATCCCGGGGCTGCCCATAGCCACAGGTGATGGGGAGGCAAGCCCCAGGTGTCTGTTAGTGGGCTCCAGGCTTCCAGCTCACTGTGTGCTGGCTTCTCTCCCTTCCCAGTCTGACTCACCCACTTCCCTGTTGGTGCTTCCTGAAACCACTTCTCTGTTAAATCAATCACACTTCAATCCTCGTTTCAGGGTCTGCTTGTGGTGAACCCAGCCCAAGACACAGGCCCATGTAGCATAGGCTCTCACCTGCTTGGGACCGAGGCACTGTGTCTTTGGGGCAAAGAAGAATATACTGAACAGACTGTAGGAAGAGTCCATGACCTTCACCAGCCTTTTAAGAAGAGTCGTCTAAATCGGTGATTTCCTGGGTACACTGCCACGGCTTGTGCTACTCATAAGGGTCACCATTACTGCCACCCTCACCACAGGTGACAGACTAGGATTGTTGTCTGAGTCAAAGACAGTGATGGGACAAGTTAGACACCTCCGTAGATGATGCAAAATTGCCAAATCCGTGCTTCAGATCATATGATGACAAAAGACCACTGTCTGGGGAATGTAATGCTGGGCAGACAAAGAGAAGGCAAGTCACTCCATGCCTCATCAACGCCAAGGTGTCATGGTTGATTCCCTCAGGTTTGCAGCATGCCCCAGGTGGGAAGCCCTGCAGTGAATGTGTGGTTACTGAGAAGCTCTCTTCTCGTGTATCCTGTCACCTGAGATTAGCTAGGCATCTGTTTTCTTTAAAATTTAAGGAGTCCTTGGAATCCCATCATGTGGCCTCCTAAGGATCCTCTTAGCAGCATACTAGGATCATCATGTTTAAACCAAGATCTATATAAGGTAACAACCAAAGTCCCAAGACCATAAGTGCCTCTTGGGTTTACCAGGGTGTAGTACCATGACCTTGTGTTACCTTACTGACCCTAGTGCAGTGCTTCTCAACTCTGGCTGCCTTTGCTCTCACTGAAGAGTTAAAACACACACACACACACACACACACACACACACACACATTTACCTGCTCCTACCCCTAGAAATTCTGATTCACATGTTCTGGTTTTTGTATTTGTTTTAAGATTTTATTTATTTATTTTTAAGAGAGAGAGAGAGAGAGCATGAACAGCAGGAGAAGCAATTGGAGAAAGAGGAGCAGACTCCCTGCTGAGCAGGGAGCCTGACGAGGAGCTGATCCCAGAACCCTGGGATCATGATCTGAGCCAAAGGCAGATGCTTAAATGAGTGAACCACCCAGGATCCCCATACATTTCTGTTTTGAGGCACTTTTTATTTTGAAATAATTATAGATTAAAAAAAAAAGTCTTGTGTACTTTCAACCCATCTTCTCCCAGTGGTAACTTTTTGTATAATATAGTAGACTATCAAAACCAGGACACTAACATTAGTACAATACATAAAGCTTATTGAGATTTCACCAGTTATACCAACATTCTATGTGTGTATGCACATCTGCCACGTGTGAGCACATCTATGTGTGTGCACATCTGTGTGCATGTGCATATGTGTGCACACATCTGTTCGTGCACACGTGCCACCCGCTCCATCTCCTACTTTAGGGCAGCCAGCCTTCAACTTTTTGTACCTCAGTTCCATGGGAACCAGGGAGTTGAGTTTTATTATCTCCAAGTCTCTTCCAGGTCCATCACTGAGAATCAGGCCACTTGGATTGGGCCTAAGAGATGAGCTTTGTGTCTCCCAGGAGCTGGGAAGGACAGAGAGTGAGCCAAGCAGGTCCTTGCTGTGGGGGCGGGGTGGGCCGTGGAGGGGCATTGCGAGCACCTGGAGGAGTAGGAGTGACAGATCCAGGAGGACACTGTAAGTACTCACTTCCCTTCTCATTGCTGCCTTTCCAAATTGTGGAGAATGGCCCGTGGTAGAGCGCTGGCTAATGGACCATGGCCAGAGTCCCTGAGTGGTCCAGCAGCCAAATTGACACGTATTTCTGAGCTTCAGTATCTGAGAAAAGATATTTTGCAAAGCTACCCATCTGCTCCTGGGCAGGGTGAGGGCTGTGGTTGGGGTGGGAGCTTGGGGAACCCTGCTCTGGGTGGGTCTCTGCAGTTGCATGGGAGGGAGGGAAGAGGGGGACAGAAGAGAGAAGTTGGGTGACCGTGAGATCCGTAATGCCTGGGGCTGAGAACACCGTTAACCCAGCATGGGCCTGAGGACAGAATCCTAATAGGTCAGCGCTACCTAGCAACATTGAGGAGAAGGTACAGAGATATCCCACATACCCCTCCCCTCACATGCATAACCTCCCAGCAGAGTGGTATGTTTGTTACAAGAGATGACCCTGCATTGATCCATCATTATCTGTACATTATATTTTAAAACCCCTAAAAATGCTCAGTACTAATATTATTTGTAGTAGTTGTGTGAGCTTTTTGGTTTGTCAGTGGATTTATAAGACCTTCTGGGGCTGACAGATACCAATGCAGAGATAGTCTCCTCCTGGATCACCAATATTAGGGGATGAGGACAACGTGCTGTGACAGAGACAGAGCATGCCCTGGCACAGGGCAGCTCTTCTTCAAAGGAGAAACCATCACCCAATGGTAAAGGCTACAGTTCACCAGAAAAATATAACAATTTGGGATATTTATATACCTACGTTCACCCAATGTGTAGCCCTCAGATATGTAAAGGAAAAACCTGACAGTCACAGGAAAAGTTGGCAGACCCACATTGATAATGGGAGAATTTAAACTTTTTTTTCAAGCACACGTGGAACAGTTTAAAAAAATGATCACATGCTGGGACATTATGATCACCAATACACCTGGAGAAATGACAACACTTCAGTACCGTCTAGGCCAGGTTCTCTCAACACAGTGCAATGAAATGAGAAAACAAAATGGTAGAAAAAATTCCCCAATTTTCCATGCTCTTAGAAATGTTAAAATGTTTCTGAATAACTCATGATAGAAGAAATCATTTGGAAAATGGACAGTAGGATGGTGGGTAGAGGCAGGGAGACTGGTGAGGGGATGGCTAGAATGGTCCAGAAAGATGATGGCAGCATGAGTGACAATGGCCATGAATGAAAGAAAGAACTGGGATCCTATCTGTGATATACTGAGGAAGTGAAACTGATGGAAAGAAAAAAAAAGGCACCGTGGCTCTCTCTCATCCCCCTGATTGGAACATTGACTCTTTACCCCTGCCATCTACTTCTGGTTTTCATTGCTGGTTTTAAGTGCCATTACAGTTATGCCTGGGGAGATTCTGGTCCCCGGGCATGGGGTGGGACAGACCATCCTCTGTCCTCAGCCACCGAAAGACTGGAGGGGGACCCAGATCTCTCTCTTCCCCCTGCCTTGCTGAATGCAGCTCTGGGTTGGAGAGAACAAGTGTGTGTGGCTGAGGGACACAAGCTCCACTCATTTCCACGGTGCATTCCTGGAAACCAACACAGAGCTGGTTGCTTAAAGAAAATCTTTCTCCCTGCTAAAACAGTGTTGTAATTAAGGGCTATATCCTGTCCACATAACTCATAGATGTGATGCCCTCACCATGTAAATACTACGCAGTGAATTACAGAATGTAGGTGACCTAATCCAGTCTCCTTATTTTACAATTGGACTAAATGTTCCATAAAGTTAACCATGATGGTTTTGCTCACTATCACATTTTCAAGACCCAGAACAAAGAACAAGATATAGAAGAGGTTCTAATTGTGTTTTCTTAGATTTTTTGCTTATTTGCCATCCATTCATCATTGGGTCAATTATATTAACTGTATTTTCTTTTTGCCCTCAGTTTTATTGAGGTATGATTAGCAAATAAAAAATGTACATGTTTTCATTTACAGTGAGAAATGGTGACCATGATCATACTAATTAACATATCCATCACTTCATAAAGTTACTATTTGCATGAGTGTGGTGAGAACGTTTAAAATTTACCGTTAGCAAATTCCAAGTGTACAATATAGCATTAATCACGATAGTCAACATGCTATGCATTAGACTTCTATTTCATTTATTTCTGCTCTAATCTTTATTATTTCCTTCCTTCTGCTAACTTTGGGCTTAGTTTGTTATTTTTCTAGTCCCTTGAGGTATAGAGTTAGGTTGTTTGAGATCTATTTTCTTAATGTAAGAATTTATTTCTATAAACTTCTTAGAGCTGCCTTTACTCCATCCCATAAGTTTTTGTATTTTGTGTTCTGTTTTCACTCATTTCAAGATAATGTTTATTTTCCTTTTGATTTCTTCTTTGTCCCATTGATTGTTCAGGAGCATGCTGTTAATTTCTATTTATTTGTGAATTTTCCAGTATTGCTCCTGTTACCAATTTCTAGTTTCAAACATTGTGGTAAAAAAAAGAAAAGATACTTGATGCAATTTCAAACTTCTTAAATTTGTTAAGACTTGTTTTGTGGCCTAACATACGGTCTATCCTGAAGAATGTCCTGTGTGCACTGGGAAAGAATGTGTATTCTGCTGGTGGTGTTTGGGATGTTCTGTTTGTCTGTCAGGTCCATGTGGTCTAAAATGCAGTTCAGGTCCAATGTTCCTTATTGATTTTCTGTCTGGATGATATATACATTGTTGAAGTGAGGTATTGAAGTCATCATCTATTATTATATCCCAGTCTACTTTTTCAATCCTGTTAGTATTTGCTTTGTATATTCAGGTATTCCAATGTTGAATACACATGTGTATTTACAATTGTATATTTTCTGAATGAATTGATCCCTTTATCATTATATAGTGATCTTGTTTGTCTCATGTGACAGTTTTTAACTTAGTCTATTTTGTCTTGATCTAAGGATAGCCACTCCCACTCTGCTTTGGGTACCATTCACATGGAACATCTTTTGTCTCTTCACTTTCAGCCTATACGTGTACTTAAAGCTAAAGTGAATCTCTCATAAGAGCATATAGTTTTTAATTGTGTTTTTAATGCGTTCAGCCACTCTAAGTCTTCTGATTGCAGAATTGAATCCATTTACATTTAAAGTAGTCATTGATAGGTAAGGACTTATTACTGACATTTTGTTAATTGTGTTTTCATTGCTTTGTAGTTCCTTTCTTGCTCTTTTGCTGTCTTCCTTTGTAATTTGATGATTTTTTTTCTTTTCTTTTTTTGGTAGTGGTATGCTTTTATTCCTTTCTCTTAATCTTCTGTTTATTTACTATAGGTTTAGGTTTTTTCCTTGTGATTACCATGAGGCTTATAGTTAACATCTTATAGTTATTAGATGTTATAGTATAGTTATCGATGTTATAGTTAACATCTTATAGTTATTACAGTCTGTTTCATGCTGGTAACAACTTAACTTTGACCACATACAAAAACTCTTTATTTTTACTTCTCCTTCTCCCACATATTGTGGTTGATGTCACAGTTTACAAATTTAATATAGAACAATTCATTAAGAAACTTTTGTAGCTATAGCTTAAAAAATACTTTGTCTTAACTTTTACACTAGAGTTAAAAATAACTATATGCCACTATTACTAAAGTATTCAAGTACTAAAGTATTTGAATTTGACTATTATGCCTTTTACAGTGAGTTTTATATTTTCATATGTTTTTATGTTATTAGTATTCTTTCATTTCAACTTAAAGAACTCCCTTTAGCATTTCTTGTATGGCAGGTTTATTGGTGGTGGACTTCCTCAGATTCTTTTGGTCTGATAAATTCTTTATCTCTTCTTCGTTTCAGAGGGACAACTTTGCTGGATATGGTAATTTTGGTCAGCAATTTTTTTTTCTTACAACACTGACTATATCATCCTTTTTTTCTCTAGGCCTGTTTCTGCTGAGAAATCCACTGACAGTTTTATGGGGTGTCCCTTGCATGACAAGTCACCTTTTTCCTGCTTCTCTTAAAATTCTCTCTTTGTCTTTGACTTATGAGAATTTGATTATCATGTGTTTTGGGATAGTCCATTTGGTGATGATCTCTTTGTATTGGATCTATTTAGAGTTCTTTGGGCTTCATGGATCTGTACCCCTTCAGATTTGGGAGGTTCTCTGTCATTATTTCTTTAAGTAAGTTTTCTGTCTCTCTTTCTTTTCCTGCTCTTCCTGGGACTTGGGTAATGTGCATACAACTTCCTTAATTTATGATGGGGTTATGTCTCATAAACCCATCCCAAGTTGAAAATATTGTAAGTTGAAAATGCATTCAATATACCTAAACTACCAAGCATCACAGCTTAGCTTAGCCTATCTTAAACCTGCTCAGGACACTCATGTTGGTCTGCAGTCAGTCAAAATAACCTAACACAAAATCTATCTGATAATAAGATGTTGTTCTTCCTTCTGCTTGACTGAATCTACAGTTGAAGCTCTCTTCAATTTCTCAGTTCAGTCATTGTGTCCTTTAGCTCCAAAAATTATTTGGTTCCTTTTTATGGTTTCTGTGTCTTTGTTGAACTTCTCATTTTGCTCATTATTTTCCTGGTTTTGTGTGGTTATTTATCTGTGTTCTCTTGTAGCCCACAGAGCTTCTTTATTTTTACAATTATTTTGAATTATTTGCAAGGCAGTTTGTAGGTTTCCATTACTTTGAGATCAGTTACTAGAGCTTTATTTTATTACTTTGGTGTTGTCATAGTTCTCTGATTATTCATGATCCTCAATGCCTTGTGTTGATGTCTGTGCATTTGAAGAAATAGTTACCTCTTCCCATCTTCACAGATTGGCTTTGGCAGGAAAAGCTCTTCACCAGTCAGCCTGTCCAGAAATTCTAGATAGGCCAGTTGGGGGAGTGGGGTGGTCCATGGGCTAGTTTGGTACTAGAGTCCTCAGTGGGGCTGGGCTTGTGTTTGGGTCAGTGGGCTGGTGTGCTGATCCCTGGGTCCATAGGGATTCACTCAGAACCTAAGGGTATGATCCTGGGTTGGCCTGGGCAGGCCTGACAGTAGGGTTCACAGAGGCATACCTAGAGACTGAGTCTTCAGGGATGGTCCTGGTACTTGGGTCTTTGGGGACCCTCCTGGTGCTGGGGCAGGCTTTCAGTCTGAGTCCTCAAAGAACAGCTTGGCACTGGAATGGGCCAGATGCCTTGATCTACAGGGATGGAGCTGGTCCTGAAGTCTCTAGGGGCTGGCCTGGCACCAGGGTTTACTGAAGGAGGTCTAGTGCCTGGGTCCATGGAGGTCAACCTGGCCCTGAGGTCAACTTGGAGCCTGACTTTCTGGGGACTTACCTGGAGCCTGAGTCCATAGGGGCAGGCCAGGCGCCTGGCGTAGGGGCTGCCTTGTCACTGAGAATGAGCCTGGAGCCTGAACCCTGGCTAGCCTGTGCCTAGGTTCATTGAGGCAAGCCTGATGCTGTTGTCCATGGCAAAAATGCGTGCTTGTATCACTGTCCTGCCTCCATGCAGTGTATATCATTCTCTGTGCTATGGTGTAAGGAGTTGAGGAAGGTGTAGTGTGGTGTCAGTTCAATCAGGCTGCTATAATAAAATACTACAGACTGAGTGGATTATAAACACAGAAATTTATTTCTTATAGTTCTGGAGACTGGAAGTCTAAGATCAGGGTGCTCGCATGGTCAGGCCCTGGTGGAGACCTCTTCTGCATTGCAGAATTTTTTATTTCTTGCTGGGTCCTCACACGGCGAGAAGGGCAAGGGAATTTTGTGGCCTTCTTTTATAAGGGCACTAATCTGATTCATGAGGGTTCTGCCTCCCAGAGTCCCCCAAGGGCCCTGCCTCCTAATGCCATCATAGGGAACATTCGGTTTCGACATATGAATTTTGGGAGAACACAAGCATTCAGACCATAGCACGCGGGTAATGGGAAACTGTCCTTCCTATCCTCTTCAATGCATTTTCTTATTCTGTGCTCTACTCAGGTGCTACCAACTGTCACCTGGATTCCTCAGCTCTCATGAAGGTACTTTCGTGTGAATCATTGTTCAAATTGAAGTTTCTGGAGGGACAAGTGCTGGAAACTCCTATTCTGCCACTTTGCTAACATCACTCCTAAAACCATATTTTCTTATTTTTTGCATTCTTGATACTCTGGCATGTGGGGGTCTTGCAGACCCTGGGAGAGATTGCCCTTCCCAGGACTAGCCAATTCTTAGAACGAGCACATGACTTGGTCAGGAGCATCTCTCTCACATGCAAACCAAACGGTCTCAGGTCTGCCGCCTCCACCACCTCTTCATCTACCTCTCACGCACCTAGCCACACTTCCTCTGCCCTACATCATTCCAGGGCCAGATGCCAGGTAACTAGAGACCATCCTTATTGCCCAAAGCAAAGTAATTATTCAATCTACTCAGTCTTAAATTCTTTACCCTGCTTTGCTTTTCCTGAGGGAGCCTTAATAGACTGACTCAGACTTTCCCCTTGCTTTTGTCATCTGCCTCCTGGCCAGTCTGATGCTCCGCTGGTAGCCCTGCTTGGAGTGGTGTGTCCCTTCCTCTTAGAAAACAATGAAAATAAATAAAAAATAAATTCTTCTTTCAATAGCGTTGGCCTCTTAGTGTCGCCTCTATAAATTAGAACTACAGAGTCTACATTTCAGAATAGAAGAGGCCTAATAAATATTTGACTGTCTTAATGAAAGAACGAATGTATTAATTAAAAATAATCTTTGGTGATCTTAAGTGGCTAACCCAAAGTCACCCAGCTAGGCAACAAACACCGAAACCCTTCCTTTGGAGGTCTCCAAGTACTTGCCATATTGATGTACAGGAGCTGTTATATAATCTAAAGAATATACATGGCCAACAAAATACAACTCTGCTGTATCATAAATTTGACCTCCCAAACCATACTTTCAGGCTATTGCAAATAAAATATATATTTCCTTCTTAACTGGATGTGCTTTTTTCAGAATTTAAGAGGATTTTAGGGATGATTCCTATTTTTTTGAAGTTGTTTCAGGGAGAGCTGATGAGAGCCCTATTTTCTTGTAATATGTTGTCATACAACAAGTAGAGCCTTTTAGAACAACCTCATTGATCAGTCTTCTTAAGGCAGTTATTACCTCTTCAGAGTTTTTGAAGGCTTTGCTAGGGGATCTTAGGTGAGAGGCCAAGGAAATGATGACAGGCCTTTGGGAGCTGCTTTTCTGTTAGATAATTGGATAGTGTTGGAAGATGAGAATATGAAATGGAAGCTAGAATCAAGGACTGTCTGTATGCTGTGATGGTTTAGAGAAGAGTCTTCTAGTTAGCCAGACTTGGGTTTGAACTCTACCTGTATAACCCTAAATATGCCAATTAATCCTCAGTATGCTCATCTGTAAAATGGAACTAAAAACATCTACATTCCCAGCTTATTAGAATTGGATGACACAGTCACATAGAATCAATTAAGTATTCACCAAAAGGAAGCTGTTGTCACATTTCGAAGGGCAGGTCTATGGAGAGGTGATGATTTCACAGAAAAGGGCTGTGTGTATGGTGCTAATGTGAGGGCAGCCTGGTTGCCTGGTACCCTCCAAGTGCCCAATCACCCTAAGTGCCCATTTGTATCTTTCCTGTGTGCATGCTGATCACCAGCTAGCGGCACATTGAGTGGGATGTGCTCAGTTCCAGGAATTTGATAGTCAACAAACCAATCAGACAAACACTGAACAGACTGTACTGATCACCTACTGTGTGGAATGCATCAGGCTTAGAGAATCTATTCTTGTTCTTCCTCGTGAACCAAAAGAGAAGCTAAACTTCCCTGGAACTGAATAGGCTGGAAACCACCTGCTTCTGTCAGGGGTTGAGGTTTTCCAGAGCACTGTGGGCAAGAGTCATTGCTGACCTTAAAGTCAGTGACTATTTTGGACTTTCCAATACAATTCAATGAAAGGTTAATTGCAAAACTTAGGAAAAATTAAGATGTGATTTTCAAAGCTATGAGTTTCTGAGAATTAAAAGAAGTAACTATTCAAGGGTAGTTTTTAAAAAGATAGCTAACATCCTGGTGAATGATCTACAACACTTGAAAATAATTTTGTTTTATCTTCATTAATGTTTATTTTTATTGAAGTATAGTTGACATACAATGTTATATTAGTGTCAGTTGTACAACATTGTGATTCAACAACTCTATATGTTATGCTATCCTCAGCACAAGTGTAGCTAGCATCTGTCACCATACAACACTATTGTAATGTCATTGACTATATTCCCTATGCTGTGCCTTTCATCCCTGTGACCTATTCATTTCACAACTGGAACCTTGTACCTCCTACTCCTCTTCGCCCATTTAGCTCATCTTGCCCTCCCCCACCTCAATTTGTTCTCCATATTTATGGGTCTGTTTCTGCTTTTTTTGTTTGTTTGTTTCTCTGTTCACTAGTTTTGTTTTTTAGATTCCACATATAACTGAAATCACATGGCAACTGTCCTTCTCTGTCTGACTTATTGTGAAATTTAGCATAATACTCTCTAGGTCCATCCATGTTGTCACAAATGACAAGATCTCATTTTTTTTTCTGAGTGATATATGTATACATAACAATGTTTATTTTTAAACTTTAAAAATAACATATGTGCTCTTATTTTACATCATGTACAAAAAAGTAGGATCAAAGACCTACACATAATATATTATATATTATATTTATAATATTTATGATATAATTAATATTATAAAGACTCTTAGAAGAAAAATAGGGGGAATTTTCATAACAGTGGATTTGACAATAATTTCTTGGATGTGATACCAAAGCTTAGGTGGGAAAGGAAAAAATACATAAGCTGGACTTCTTCAAAGTGAAAACTTTTGTGTATCAAACGATACAATTAATATAGTAAAAGGCAACCTATGGGATTGGAAAAATACTTACAAATTATATATCTTATAAGAGATTATTATCTAGTTAAAATCTTTCTGGGAGGTGGGGTGCCTGGGTAGCTCATTTGGTTAAATGTCGGACTCTTGATTTCAGCTCAGGTCATGATCTCAAAGCCTTGAGCATAGTGCCTGCTTAAGATTCTCCCCTCCTCCCCCCTCATGCTAGCTCTGTGTGTGTCTCTCTAAAAAAAGAGATTAATAACTAGAATATGTAAAGAACTCTTATAATTAAGCAACTAAAACCAACTCATCTAAAAACCGACTTGAAAAAAAAGATTTCTTTTTTTTTTTAAACTTTTATTTATTTATGATAGTCACAGAGAGAGAGAGAGAGGCAGAGACATAGGCAGAGGAAGAAGCAGGCTCCATGCACCGGGAGCCCGATGTGGCACTCGATACCGGGTCTCCAGGATCGCGCCCTGGGCCAAAGGCAGGCGCCAAACCGCTGCGCCACCTAGGGATCCCCGAAAAAAAAGATTTCAATAGACATTTTTCCAAAGAAGATATACGAAGAAGACATAAACATGGTCAGTAAACACATGAAAAGATATTTAACATCACTAGTCCTTAAGGCAATGCAAATCAAAATCACCATGAGACAACAGTTCACACCCATTAGGATGGCTACTATCAAAAACAAACAAAAACCCATAAGTGCCAGTTGTTGGCAAGGATGTAGAGAAATTGGAACACTTGTGCATTACCAGTGAAAATGTAACATGCTATGGAAAACAGTTTGGCAATTCCTCAAAAAGTTAAACATAGAATTACCATATGATCCAGCAATTTCACTCCCAGATGTATCCAAAAGAATTACAAGCAGGGACTTGAACAGATACTTGCACATTAATGTTAACAGCAATATCATTCACAATAATGAAATGGTAGAAGCAGACCAAATGTCCAACAGATGAATGGATTAAAAAAATACACATGGTGTATATATACAATGGAATACTATGCAGCTTTAAAAAGAAATGAAATTTTGACACATGCTACAACATGAACGAATCTTGAAGACATCACACTAAGTGAAATAAGGTGGTAATGGTCCCACCACAATGTGAAAGTACTTAATGCTACTGAACTGACACTTAAAAATTGTTAAAATGGTAAATTTTATGTATATTTTTCTGCAGTAAAGGAGAATGAAACTCTAATACATGGATGAACCATGAAAACATGCTAAGTGAAATAGTCCAGATACAAAAGGACAGATGTTGTATGATTCCACTTATATGAGGCTCTGAGAATAGACAAATTCATAAAGACAATTGTATTGAATTGTGGTTACCAGAGGCTGGGGGAAAAGTGCAATGAAGCATTACTGTTGAATAGGTTTCTGTTTGAGATGATGGAAAAGTTCTGGAAATGCCTAATGGAGGTGGTCATGCAACATTGTGAATGTACTTAATGTTACTGAACTATAATTTTAAAAAGGGGCACCTGGGTGGCTCAGTGGTTGAGCGTCTGCCTTTGGTTCAGGGCATGATTTCAGGGTCCTGGGATCAAGTCCTGCATCGGGCTCCAGGAAGACAGCCTGCTTCTCTCTCTCCCTGTGTCTCTGCCTCTCTCTCTCTGTGTCTCTCATGAATAAGTAAATAAAGTCTTTAAAAATAAATAAATAAATGAATAAATAAATAAATAAAATGATTAAAAATGTAAATTTTGTGTCATGTATTTTACCACAATAAAAAAGTAATATGTGCACAAGTTAAAGGCGTCACATAATATAAAATAGTATAAAATGAGAAAAGAATCTCTCCTCCTTCTATTAAATACTTTTAAGCGTTTCTAGTGGTTATCACCATTATTCTAAATCACCCATGTGTATCTTTTTGCCTTGATCATCCCACCGTAGATGATGCCTGGGCCTCTTCTCAAGGACAGATGAGGGATTGAGTATATGTCCACTAACCCCCATCGACCTTCTGACTGCTGATATTCAATATTTACATGATACTTTTGGACTTTCTACTGGTTAATTTTAGCTTTAAATAACACACTTAAAACTTTATCTTCTGAAACTTTTAAAATACAGAAGTGTTCAAACATATGCAAAACTAGAGAGAAGAGTATAGTGAGCTATGTCTCTAGCACCTAGTTTCCCCTGTGAACCTATAACCAATCTTGGTTCATCCATGTTCCCACTCCCTGCCCTCCACTGATTATTTTGAAACAAATCTCAGACATTGTATCATCTTATCTGTAAATATTTCAATATGTATTTCTTAAAGATAAGAATAAAAAATCCTACAACACGATCACAATGCCATTACCATGCCTAAAAAAGAACAATAATTCCTTAATAGGCAGTTACTGTTGATATTTTAATCTTGGGGGTTTTTTTTTTCAGTTTATTTAAATCAGGATCCAAACAAAGTCTTAGATTGCAACTGGGTGACATGTCTCTTTCATTTCTCAATCTATTGATCCCTCACCCTACTATTTCTTCCTATTGTAATGCACTTTGTTGAAGAAACTGTCTTTTGGTTTGTAGTTTCCATTGTCTGGATTTACACAATTCCGTCTCGATGGTGTCACTCAACATGTTTTCCCCTTGCATTCTCTGGTATTTCCTGTAACTTGGTAATTAGATCTGGAGACTTGATCAGATTGAGATTTGATTTTATGGCAAGAATACTTCATACGTAGTTTTATTAAATTCCACCAGGCAGTGCATCATGTCTGGTATCTTTTTTAATGATTCCAGCAGTCATTGATAACTCTTGCCTGGATCCTTTAATTCATTAGTGGTAGTGATGGACTCAGTTTGTATTCAGTTAACAGTTGAGATGCTTCTATAAAAAGAGATTTCACCTTTGCCTATTTGATAATCCTCAGATACAGGAAAAGTAGAAATGATTGCTTGATCTTAATTAGTTTAAAATGTGTTTAATTACCAGTTTTGAAAGTGATGAGTTCAATCTCTAGCATCCTATAATGGTAAGTGTTAAGTTTC
Organism: Vulpes vulpes; assembly: GCF_048418805.1. Classification (NCBI taxonomy): domain Eukaryota; kingdom Metazoa; phylum Chordata; class Mammalia; order Carnivora; family Canidae; genus Vulpes; species Vulpes vulpes. The sequence continues at coordinate 94,645,953 of NC_132781.1, read as the reverse complement.
TTTTTCTATTAGTATCATAAGTGAACCCATACTGGATGTGTTTCAAGTCACTGTATTTTGGTTCTTACTGGTGTTGAAATTGTCTTGTTTTGGGCCAATGAAAGTCTCTTCAAATTTGCTCGAATCCTCTTGGTCTGATTCCAAGAGTCTTTGGTACCTTCCTCACTTTCTAGCATGAGTAGGTGTTCCAGGCACATGTGACATATTTGCTGTCCCAGGCCTGGGTTAATTATTTCTCCAAGGAGTTATGGTTGTTTTCAGTAGAAAATGATATTTGGAGGTCACAGTTTGAGTATCTGAGTTCTCATTGTTACTAGTTTAGTCTTTGTTTTTTGTTCTGTTCTGTTTTTAAATTGATAAATTAATTTTTTGAGGGAGAGAAAGAGCATGCAAGAGAGGCAGAAGGAAAGGAAATAAAGACTCTTAACCAGGTTCCACGCTCAGCATGGAGCCTGGGACCAGGCTCTACCTCAGGACCCTGAGATCATGACCTAACCCGAAATCAAGAGTTGGATGCTGAATTGAGTGAGCCACCAAGGCACTCCTAGTTTGGTCATTGTTAAATCTTTATTTCTAAATCCATAAAATTCAGACCATTTTTCTTAACTCCTTTCCTCAGATAACTGAAAAATTTAGCATACCTCCATTTTTTCCTACTTTTCTCTTTAATATTCTTAATTTCTGTCATCTATAGCATTACTTTTACACATCTTTAAAACTTATAACCTTGGTATTTGGTTCTTTGACTATAATCTTCCTGATTTTGTCCGTAGACCAATTTATAAGAACCATAAACTAAAAGCCAGCATTTGTAAAGTTACAATTATGTAAATATCATCTACTGATGGGCCTCAAAAAAAGGTGGCTAGATCCATGGCAAAGGAAATGTAATCATATTCCACTGCCCTGGGCCACTGGGGAAAACTTTGTAAACCACGTGGCCAAATGGATTCTTTTTTATTTATAATTATGATTATTTGCTCAATATCATGCCACATTTTATTCTGCTTTATATTTGTACCATGATGTTGTTCAGCTATTTATTTTCTCTGGAATTTGTAGCTATTTATTTGTTGTTGTTGCTGCTGTTGACAGAAGCATATGCTTTCATCTGATTAAAAATTTCTAGGTTCCTAATCACAGAACTGTGTAATGAAACCCTTTAGATTTCGAAGACATTCATGGTGGAGTCTTTTGATACAACTCATTTTAATTTTGACCTGTTGTTTTCCAGGCCTGTCACAGAATTTCAAGCTAAGATTTATTTTCATTGCACTCCTGAGTTAATTTCATTTTTTTTGGATCATAGATACTGCTCCTCTTTATTAGATTCCTATTTTCTCTGATGAAAGATGGAATACATCTTCAAATATTTTTTTAAAATTTTTGAAAAGTTTATGGAAGATGAACTTTCTGATTCCTCTCTACCTGAAACTGGCTTTAATTTATCTCCTATTTGATAGTTTGGCTGCATATAGATTTCAGGTTCGAAATATTTCTCACCTAGAACTGTAAATGAATTTCTCTTCTGTCTTCCAGCATTTAGTGTTGTCAGTGATAAATCTTATATCTGTCTTAGTGATACCTCTTGGTAGTAGACTACCAACTATCTAGCATTTTTTCTTCCTTTTTAACAAATCTTGATTTTGTTCAAGTGTCAAGACCACCGTTTTAGAAGGAGGAGGACCTCTTTCCCAGCCCCAGGGAAGGACTAATGACTCATTTAAGACAATCATGATAAAGTCATTTCTCATCAGTGATCAATTTAGAAAGAGGCTTTTGGATATTTCTGCTTGAGCATTAATGATGTTAAATGGTTAGCAGCCAAGTGACCATAAAGAGAACTATAAAATGTCAGAGCTAGCAGAGTAGAAAAATGGAAAGAATCCAAGTTATTGATGCTATAATTGTGCAGTTGAATTAACCAACCTTAAAGCTAACTACTTTACAATGTAAAATTTTCATTTGTAAACAGATTTTAGAGAGTCTTAGATTGTGGGTCACTTTGCTTCTTGAGATTACTTTTACTACTAGTTATTTATGTAAAGATTCTGTTTATTTATTTATTATTTATTTATTTAGAGCAGGAGTGGGAGGAGGGGCAGAGAGAGGGAGAGAGAGAATTGCAAGCAGACTGCGCTGAGTGCAGAGCCTGATGCTGGGCTCGATCTCATGACCCTGAGATCATGACCTGAGCCAAAATCAAGAGTTGGACAATGAACCAACTGAACCACTCAGGTGCCCCTTTTTATTACTATTTATAACTCTTAGTTTGAATCATTGACACCTCAACATGGCTAACTTTTGTATTAAAATGATTTGGGTCTGATGTTTCTCTAATCTCTTCTTCATGGAGGAATAAGAAATTACCAAAAAAAGAGAAAAAAGCATCTTTATAATAAATTTGATAGACTTGCAGACCTGAAAAGGCTGTCAAGAGTTAATTTAGTCTATTGCCTTGACTCTAAGCAGGCCTGATGAGAAACTACCCCATAAAATTGTTCATATGCTTTTCATAGACACAGAATGTCATCACCTCCCTTGCTGTGGTGCATTCCAGCACATTGATGCCAAAGAAGGAGGCACAACCTCAGAGTTTTATCCTGAAATAAATGTGATGGCATTTGTCCTGATAGAGCCAGTTTTCATTAGTGTATAAAGGCATATGTTGCTGCAAAAAAATAAAGTGCAAATTTGCAGAAGAGAAAGATTTCAGGGAAGTGAGAATTTGAACTGCAGAAATGGCTTTGTTTTACAGAAAGTTTCTTAGAGTGTTCTTTTAAATGTAGAGTTCACCAAATGAATTAAAAATATAACTTAATTTCAAAACTAAAAATTCCAAATACAAAACATTGAATGGATAATCTATTTCAAGTGAAAATGCTGTCAAATGTACAAAATCCCTCTATTATGTAGTAGCCATGTGGAAGCCTCTACTTTGAGAGTAGCATTTGCCTGCTCTCCATTGGGGACTTTCCTAGGGTGGGGTCATGCTCAGCTACCCTAATTCCTTCCACATGGAAGCTATGGACATCTGCAGTTGTAAACCACAATTCTCTGACACGCAAATCCCAGATGGTGCTTTGAATTTAAGGCCCATATTGCATGCAGATTCCTACCACATGCAGTTTAATTTTTTTCTTATTGTTAACTCAATGCCTGCTCATTGTGGGTGAAAAAGTAGATAAACACATTATGGAAAGAAAAAAAAGCCTCTCATAGCTCCATGACTGTTAATATTTTAAAATTTATCCTTCTAGATGTTTATTCATTAATATGTATAACTTTATTTTTCAAAATATCTATTTATTTATTTTGGAAGGGGGGGGGAGAGAGAGAGAGAGAGAGAGAGGCAGGGGGATGGGGCAGAGAGAGAGAGAGGGAGAGGGAGAATGTCAAGCAGACTTTCCGCTGAGCATGGATCCTATCGTGGGGCTTGATCTCACCAGCCTGAGATCATGACCTGAGCCAAAATCTGAGAGTTTGAGAGTTGGGTCAGACGCTTAACCGACGGAGTCACTCAGGCTCCCCTAACTTTATTTTTCCTTACAGAAGTGGTATTGTGCCCTGCCCACCTCTGGGCTGCTCCTACCCTGCCCTGTATATTCATGCTGTCGATGCCATGGCTCACAGGTGACCTGGACGTCCCCCTCATGAACTATAATAGCTCCAGAATCCATGATCTAATTATAATAGTTGACTGCAGTTCACTAACATGAAAGGAAGAACAAAGGGGCCACTGAAACCCAGAGCTACAGGGTATTGAGTGCCTACTGTTTGCTAGTTGAGATTCTACATGCATTATTTAAATTCTCATACCTACCCTCAGGGATGGTTTGTCACCACCTCTTTGCAGATGAGGAAAACTGGCACTTGGCTGGGTCAGAATTTCAACTCAGAGTGATTTGGCTGCAAAGCCAGTATTTCCGATGGTACCACAGTGCTTCCAACAGGGGAGTTGCGATTTCCTTCAGCCCATAGAGATCTGGCATGAAGGCAGCTGGAAGGAGAAGGCACCACTTGTGGAAGAAGATGGAGATGGGGATGGCCTGGAGTTACCTGTGATGGACTGAGAGGGTGCCCAAGGGCTGCTATCTGCAGAGTCAGGAGAACATGCTTGTGGCTGGGATCAAGTCTCCATGGGAGAGGCAGGAACGAGGGCAGATGAGTCACTTTGGACAGGGCTGGCCTGGCGGAAGCCATGAGGCTGAGAGGTTGATTTTGACCCATCTACCAAGCCCTCAAGCTCACCAGGTGCCTGCAAGGCCCGGGACCCTATGCCCAACTCCCAGGCCTCCTTGAGCAAGACCATGCCACAGTGCAGGTGTCCTTCCTGTCACATCTAAACTCCCACCTGTGCTTCCTGAGCTTTCACAACACTTTCTCTGCCAGAGCTCACTGAAGGGCAGCGTTCATGTTGTTAGGTTAGCGGATATTATTGGTTCAGTGGGTTTCTCTCTCCTGAATATTTGCCCTTTTACAGCAGTGTTGGCACCGGGAGCTGGAAATACAAAGCCCAAGCTACCTTCTCTTAGCAGCTCCTTGTGGCGGGAGGATAGACACTTGCATAAATGAACATGATGCAAGAGGCTGTGACAGAGGCGTGTGCGGGGTCATGCTGTACTTCTCCCCTCAGAGAGACGTGGGTGATCATAGTCTGGGAAAGATGTTTGAATGGGGCTTTGAGGGATGAGTAGGAGATGTGAAGCAGGCCCGGCAGGGGTGGGGGGTGGTCACTGAGCCAGCAAAGCAGCATAGCTGATGCAGACGGCCTCTCCTCTGGCTACAGAGTGCGGGCAGAGGCCAGCGGCCTGGGCCACGCTTCGGAGAGCCTCCCTGGTATCATAAGACACTGGAGCTGTATCCTATGGGCAGCAGGACTCATCGTATTTAAAACTGTTTTAATCAAGGGAAAGACTTAATTTGATTTGTGTTTTGGAAGGATATTCTTGGTAACAATGAGGAGGCTGGATGAATCACTTGGAGAGAAGGAGACAGTATTCCAGAGAGTTCAGAAATATGGACTTTTCCAGCAGATGGTGAGGGGGAATCAGGTCAAGGAGGCCTTTTCCCAAGGTCCTGGTGAGGGAAAGACTAGCTCTGTCTTCAGAAAAGGTGGAGGGTGCTATCTGGTTTCCAGCAGGTTAGAGGAGCCATCACCCACCACCCCTGCTTCTGGCCCTCACTTTGAAGCCCTGCAGGGACCTAATGCGGGGCCCTGAAGGGAGTGGACCGCCCTTCTTAAAGAAATGAAGACTTTTGTTGTTCATGGGTCCCCATAAATTCTGGGACTGGCCAGTGGAGGCCCTGGATGCCTTTCCTGTGTTCACTCCTTGGCTCCCCCTCCTCCACCCCCTACCACCAGTCCCGTGTTCACTTTTTAATGGCAACCAAGCTTTGTACAACTCTTTTGCTTCTGGAGGTGGGGCACAATATAGGAAACCGGTTCTGGTTGAATTGTCAGAACTCTGGAGGGGAGGTGTCCAGGTGGGCAGGAGGGTTCCCACCTGGAGAGAAAGCCAATCACAGACCTTGTGGAACCTTCCAGGGGATGAGAGCCAGCAGGCAGGGTGTGGTCTGCTTCTTGGGCAGAATAGTTGGTTTTAGGGGCACCTGGGTGGCTCACTGGTTGAGCATCTGCCTTTGGCTAAAGTCACGATCCTGGGGTCCTGGGACGAGTTCTACATCGGGCTCCCTGCGAGGAGCCTGCTTCTCCCTCTGCCTGTCTCTGCCTCTCTCTCTGTGTCTCGCATGAATAAGTAAAACGTTAAAAACATAGTTGGTTTTAAAGTTCACTTAAAGAGGCAATGTAGTGTGTCCTGGTTAAGAGCAGGGACTCTAGAGCCAGATCATGGGTTCAAATCCTAACCCTGGCACTTCCATGCTGTCTTCCTTGGGAAAGCCACTTTATCTCTCTGTGCCTTGGTTTTCTCATCTGTAATATAGAGGCAATGATGGCATCCCTTTTCCAGGTTTGTTGTGAGGATTAAATGAGCTAATACACCTATAGGATTTAGAGCAGTGAGCCTCATGAGTACCACATATGTATTCCCCTTTGCTGGAGACACAGAGTGGCATAAGCTCCCAGAAAGTAAACCTGCCCAGACTCACCCTGGCCAAAGACTCTTCCTTGTCCAATGTAGGCTCCAACGTGGGCAGCAGCTGCACCCCAAGACACCACCCGTCTCTCCTCCCAGCTCTCCTCCCAGATCCAAGGACCAGCTGGTGCCCAGACACATCCAGCCAGGGGCGGTGTGGGGCAGCATGGCTCTCCCACCTGTCCGGAGCCCAGCACAGCCGGGGAGGAGCCCTCCCTGCCCGGACTGTCCAGCTGTACCTGGGCCTAGGCCTGTCAGATCACCCCTTACCTGCAATTTCAAAGTGGTTTATTTTTTCCTTTTGCATTTGGATTCCAGGAATATTTAATGGGGCGTGTTAGAGCAAAACAGCCGTAACTTGCAATCTTTCTCTCAAGATTAAACAGGTGCATAATCCTTCTTTAGCCAAGCCCGTCAGCTGCAGCAGCCTGGGAGCTCCCCATCTGTGTGGGCCTCTGTGGCTGTGCTGTCCTCCTGTCTTCGGGGCTCCCCAAATGCTCTTCCATTCAGGGCCTTCCCAACATTCCCAGCTGTCCTGGCCCAGGGCAAAGCACTGTCCTCCCGCACCACGCTGGGCAAAGCCATCTTAGCTGAGAGAGCTGAAGTAAAAATGAAAAATATTTTTCTGTCAGCAGGTGCTTTGGGCTGAATTCACAAGGATTGTGGAGGTGGGGTGTGGTAAGCCCAGTGGAAGCCACCCCATGACAAGCATGTGGAGCCGTTGAGGTGGGCTCTCCCACCCCTGTCCCCTCTGATGTGGCTCTGGCTCCCACGTCAGAGAATATTCCGGCATCTCCTCAGGGACAGCCTGGGCCTTGGTGTGGTCTGCCTCCCTGCGGGTGAGGCGGCTCGGCTGGCCCAATGGCATGCTCTCTGCCACCTCTCTTCTTTCTGGAAGTTTCACAATCATATTCTAATGTAAACAGTCCTGTCAGAGAGTGCAGTGGGCCCTTGGGAATTCCACTGAGCAGTGATTGATGGGCCTGAGGACCCACACCAGTCACACCTCCCGCCTGGCTCCAGCACCGGCCTGTTAGCACAGCCTGACTTGGATCATTTGTCTCCAAGTACCAGGGGATTTTCAAACAGCTGTGGAGTCAACCATTTCAAAAAGGAACATAGTTCTGGTTTGTGGTAAGAATAACACACCCCGCATGTGCTCCAGAATCCGGGCCTCTGAATTCCTGGAGCGCTGGGTGTGGCGGCCTTTCCTCTTAGGGCCTGCTGTGCCACCGCCTCACCTCAGCGCACCGACGGTTATGCAGCTTAGAGCCGCCGTGGGACTCACACGCGGGGCATGCTGAGGTGGAGGATTTTTTCCTCTTTCCCTTTCCCTGTGACCTCATTTCTGCCGAACTCCAGGGGTGGGAGCCGTGCTTGGCGCCAAAACCTGGGCCAGGAAGGACGTTTCTTTCCACAGATGCAAAACTGTGTTCCGTTCTTCCTCTGTCCCCTCCTTGTCCCTTATCCTTTAGCCTGCAGTGTTAGTACAAGAAAGCCAAAAAGCCAGTGCGGAGAGTCGGCGGGGTGTCAGCGGCCACTTCCCTTCTCCCTGCACAGCCGTGCCTGGGAGCCACATAGGGCGGAAGGCTTCCTCCCTCCGCATCCTTCTGCATGGAAGCAGGCCTCACTCCTGGGAGAGCCGGGGGCGCAGCGTGGGCCCTTGGCCGGAGAGCGTGGGTTAGCCTTGGCTGCTTCAGGAGGGCTGGTGCCGGCTTCCCAGAGCGGGTCATGGAAAAGGCTGGCAATAGATACACAGTAAGGACGCTAAGAGGGAGAAAGAGACCAAGAGAGGGAAGATAGGGTACCAGAGGCCAATGACCAGCCAGACACAGTGGCCCGAGGCGGAGAACAAGAGAGGGAAGTGAGAGGGAGAGCAGAGGCACACAGCCACCCTAGGCAGGAAGGAGACCAAGGCCACGAGGACCCCGGGGCCCCACTGCCTGTCCCACACCCTGGGCCAACCTCTCGGGCTCTTGATGGGCTGGGCCTCCAGGCAGGGCCTGGAGACTGGAACCCCCCCTTTATCTCTTCCAGAACTGCCAACCCAAGTAGAAGGGAAGGGAAGGGAAGAGAGCCTTCCCAATACATCCTGCCCGCCCCAGGGCTGGCTGGCAGAAAGGGTGCCTCTGAGAGCTGGCACAGCTTCCTGGGCCTCCGTAGTTATGTCCAACCGGGCAGGAAAATTCTGGAGCCCAGTAGACGGAGCCAAGAGCTCAGGCAGCATGCAGGCCAATGTCTTCCAAAGATCCCCTCTTCCCCCTGCCAAGTGATTGGGACACTGAGGGACACTTGGGGGGATGGGAATTCAAGACTAGTAGGTCCAGCAGTGTCTGTGAGATTGGACAGTTTGTCTACTGGGTGTCATGGAGCCCAGCTGGGGTTTAGATTCTTTGTCTGCCTCAGAGCTATCTCTATAGGGAAGAAATTTTAGTCTTGGGGTTGTCAGCCCAGGTACGGTCCTCAAGGATGACATAAGCAGGCCACCCGGGGACATGGGCCACCTTCACTGTGACTCCCCTGCCCACCTTCTCGCCAGGTGACTGACATTCGCTAAGCCCAGATGGTGCTTCCCCACTCCCCCATTCTTCCACCTCAACTGCAGTGTGTGAAGCGAGGGCTCCACACTTAAGTATCCCACTCATACATGCATACACGCACCCGTGCACGGACATGTTCACTATAAAAGTAATCATAGCCCCATTACAGAACATTATGAAAACAAACATAGAAGGAAAAAAATCCCAAATCCCTTCATGATCTCACTTAACACAGCAGCTGTGACAATTAGAGGTTTATACCCCTTTTCACATGAAAATGCCAATGTAAACACAGGGAGTAGTTTTACTCTCATATATTTTTGTCCCCTCCTTTTCTCACTTAATATTTTGTTATAAGAATTTTATTTTAATTTTTTATAAGAATTTTAGATGTTGTAGATGTTCGGTTTTCAGTGAAAATGAGAGATTAATATTCCAGGAAATGGATGTAAAATGGATAATAGTCACGTGTTTCATTTTGGACATTTAGGTGATTTCTGTGCTTTCCCTTCTTGGCAGTGTAGCTTAGTAACAATTTGAATTTGTTTCTGGGAGAGATGAACCACCAGTTTCACATTCCTTGTGACAGACAAGGGCTACTATCTTTCAACCCCATGCCATTTACCACAAGGGAAACTGTGTCAAGAGAGTGGGTGAGTCGGGGCACCTGGTAGCTCAGTCGGTTAAGCGTTTGACTGTGGATTTCAGCTCAGGTCATGATCTCAAGATCATGAAATCAAGCCCGTGGTCAGGCTCTGAACAGTTTGGAGCCTGTTGGGGATTCTCTCTCCCTCTGCCTCCCCAATGTGTGAGCTCTCTCTCTCTCTCTCACTCTCTCTCTAAAAGAAAGAAAGAAAGAAAGAAAGAAAGAAAGAAAGAAAGAAAGAAAGAAAGAAAGAAAGAAAGAGAGAAAAAGAAAGAGTGTGGCTCTTTGTGAGTCCGTGCATATTCATGACCACTCCTGGGTTGGCTCAGCCCCTTCTGGTGAGAGGTGTTGCAGATTACTGTGGCATAGTTTTTTTTTTTTTTTTTTAAGATATTATTTATTTATTCGTGAGAGAGAGACACACACACACACACACAGAGAGAGAGAGAGAGAGGCAGAGACACAGGCAGAGGGAGAAGCAGGCTCCATGCAGGGAGCCTGACACGGACTTGATCCTGCGTCTCCCGGATGACACCCCGGGCAGAAGGCGGCACCAAACCGCTGAGCCACTGGGGCTGCCCTGTGGCATAGTTTATAAGTCAACAGATGAATTGTTGGAGTAAAGCAAGTTACTGGTCCACCCTTCCCAGTTGGCTGGGCTTTGGAGAAGTGGCCTTAGCTGGGACTGCTGAAAAAAGTTTTAGGGGACATTTGTGGCACTTTTGAAATATATCAGGTGCCTCTCAGTGGGAGCCACCTGTCCACCTTCCCACATTACTGAGCAGGGAGCAAAATTACCTTGACGAAGGTGCAGTCAACTCTTCCATGGTGGCGGAGGGGGGATACTTACTGCCCCTCATTTGCCTGAAACTCCAGGATCCCATGCAAATGTCCCCAAGAGCAGTACTAAGGGCACCCGTGTTGTGGGGGGTACTGGCTGAGCCATGGATTTCTCAACGTCACTTTTTGCTTTAAAGGAATTAAATTCAACAAGGAGATATAATTCCCGGCAATTTTCATTTGTAAATGTGGAAAATTTGAAAAACACAACAATGTAACAATAGAGGACACTATTTGAAACATTTGATTGATATAGGATGCTATTTGCAACGCATGTTTGTGGGGAAAGCAGGATCCCAATTTTTACTGAAAAAAAAAATGACACACATGCAAGTCTGGAAAGCTAAAAATATACACTTGAATCTTAAAATGTTATTTCTGGATAGTGAAATGATGAGTGAGCTTTATTGTCCTTTTTTTAGCTTAATTATATTTTCTACTTTAATACAGTTAGCACACAATAGTGGTGTAATTGTTAAAAGGTGCTGTTTATGGTACAAAAATATCTTTCATCCACATTTCTATTCACTTCACAAAGCCTTTCATAAGTACTATTGTATTTGGTCATCCCAGCAACACAGAAATAAGTAAAGAACAGTATTAAATAAAATTTATTTAATAAAAAATTTGTAAAATAAAATAAAACAAATCTCACACCCCATTTTACAGATGAAGTAGATCATCTGGGGGTTCTCTTTCCGGATGGAGTGCTCTCCATTCCAGGCTGTCAGCTCCCTGGTTCCAACAGCCACTCCTGGGCTGCATTCTGGTTTTTTTTGTTTTGTTTTGTTTTGTTTTTAAAATCAATTTCCTAACTCGTTCAATATGGACAAGGGAGCTAAGAACACATCTCTAATCATGTCACTGCCCTGCCTAGAGCCTTCAGTGGCTCCTCGTGACTAGTGTGGAGGTTCTCAATCCTGGGCATTCCCAGCTGATGATTCCTTATTGTGGGGGGGGGTCCTGGGTGTTGAAAGGCTATTAGCAGCATCTCTTGACTCTGGGTAGATGCTCATAGTACCCTCCCCACCCCGAACACACACCATTGCATCACCCAGAAAGCCTGCAGACATTTTGTCTCTAGACAAAATTGCACCCAGTTGGGAACCAGCCAAAACCCAGGAGCTGCCACCCAGGCCTCAAGTTAGCTCTGCGCATCCGCCTTGCCAGAGCCTATCACACGTATTAACCCGGGCATCTGCATCATCCTTCACCTCCACCTTCTTCACTTACCTTCTTGGGCAGCTGAAACCTGCTCTTCGTCCTCTCATAGTCCCCGGGGCAGGAGGCTTCCTCTGTACCCCCCTAAGCCCTTCCTGCCAGTGGAATTCCTCACCTGCTCAGCAGGGTGAGCTTGGGAGCCCTGTGCTCTGTTCATTTTGGAGCCCCACGTGCCTGGGAAGGGGACATTGCAAATACTTCATAAAATATTTGGGTTAGAAAGAAGGAGAGGAGGTAAAACAGGGCAAAGTTACTCGCATTTTGGTGATCCAGCACTCTAGTTTTTTTGTTTGTTTGTTTGGTTTTTGGAAAGGTCTGTTTATGCCTGTCAAGTTTTGTTTTGAATTGGAAGAAGACTGTGCGAGGGAGTCGCAGCCCAGTTTGTCTCTGGCAACCTGAGAAAGGGGGGACATCCAATGAGCATCCGTAGAGCAGCAGCAGCAGGAGGCAACCCGGGGATGTGACACCCAGTGCACATGGGTGATAACCATGCCCGTCGGGGAGTTGAGAGCAGGGGTGCACTGAGCTGGAACATGGGGCTCACCCGGCTGGCCTGGGTGCATAAAAAAGGTTCCGCCCATAGTGATTGAATAAGGTTTTAATCTGACCTGTCGCGTCGGTAGGACCCCGTCCAGCAGCCGAGGAAAACAGGTCATGATGTGACCTTGGAGCTTACACTGAGAGATAGACTTTCTGGTCCAGACCTCCTGAAGGGAGCTGAGAGGACAGCCTTCTGCTGGCGGAGGTCCTGCAATTGCATTTTCTACCTGTTCTCTGGGTTATTCCCTGGCTGTCAGGGCTTTCTCCCAGGTTCCTGGACCCTTCCTGTCCCCTGGGCTGGGGACTGGCTGCTGAGGCGGTGGGCCAGCTGCAGGTGCCTGCTGGGGACAAGGCTTCCAGGAGAGGTGGTCCCTGGGGGGCCTCTTGAAGCCCCCCTGCTCCCCTGTCTCTGGGGTCTGGCTCCAGGGAAGTGGCCATCCCGCTGGCAGCCAGAAAGGCCCTCTCCCTGCAGCAGAGCTCATGGTACCTCCGGGTTCCTGCCCTCAGGGGCTGCAGGTCTGGAGTGGCTGGCACGGCGTCCAGGCCCACAAACATGAAACCTGCCACTTGTATCATTGCAGGGTGCTGTTGCGTGTGTGGCCAAGAAAAAAGATCTGGGGCTTCAGGGGCGCCTGGGCGGCTTAAGTTAAGTGAAGGATTCTTGGTTTTGGCTCAGGTAGTGATCTCAGGGTCATGAGATCGAGCCCCATGTCTCACTCTGGGCTGAGCACAGTCTGCTAAAGTTTCTCTCTCCCTCTCCCTTTGCCCCTCCCCACCTCTCTTTCTCTCTCTCTCAAATAAATAAATAAATCTTAAAAAATGTCTGAGGTTTCAGCATCAGAAAAAAGCTGTGCTTCCTCTAAACCATGGGTTTACTTTTGTCTCATGGATACCATGGCCTTTGCAGTTGCTTATTTCCCTCATTGTTTAGGCTTTTAGGGAGCTCAGAGTCCAAATTGGGTCCTGCTTCTCTATACCTGAGGCAGATCATGTCATCTGACTTTTATTTTCTCATTCATGTTTCTCTTCAGTCCCTGAAGAGACTTAGGGACTGAAGTCTCTTCAGTCCCTGTTATTATTGTTAACATTGTTATTATTGTTATTATTCTGAATAAAACCTGCTTGTTGTATGAGGTTCATGGAATCATGTCTCTTGACAACCAGTGAGCTGGCCAGTGAGCACACCAGCACCTGTGTCCCATCATCCTCACACGGTTGCTGAAGGCTGCAGGAGTCAGCAGCCCAAGGATGCGTTGTATTTTCCATGTTCATTTAAAATCCTGCCCTGTTGGTTTATTTTCTTCCATTCCCACATGAGGCTGTGTGAGTTTTCACGGCTCCTCACGGGACTCGATGCCTGGCACTAAAGAAGAATTAAAGTGGATCTGCGTGTCAGGCACATTTTTCTTAAGTCAAATGATTTTCAAAAACAATTCTCTGAGGCTTCTCACAGCTCTTCTTAAGATGTTCCTTCTACCCCGCCCCTTGCTCCTTCTTTCTCCCTCTCTCTCTTTTTCCCTCTCTCCCTTTCCCTCTCTCCCTCTCCGTCTCTCTCCTCTTCTTTCCCTCCCTTTCTCTCCCTGCCCCTCTCCACCACCCCCCTGTCTCTCTCTCTCTCTCTCTCTCTCATGCACCCCTTTGCCCTTCTTTCCTTGCATCCAACATTCAGTCACTTACCCGCTAAATAAGTGACTTCACTTATTTGAGACTCTGTTGTTTTTTTTAATCCCTAAAAAAGAAATTGAAAAACATCTCATAGGAAGATTGTGTGAATTACATTACATTTGCTTGTGTAAAGCACTCAGCATATTGCCTGACACAGAAGTGTAAAAAACGCTAGCTCTTTTTGTTCATTTGTTCAAGAAACATTTATGATAGACCGTATGTTAAATGTTGGATGTACATAACCAAACATTTCTCAAAGAAAAATAATTCTTGTTATTTAGATGCATGTACCCTCGCAAGAATTTGGGAGCAGAGAGGTCGTGAGATTCCACTAATGGGGGCACCTCTGGCGTCCTAAGAAAGGCTGGAGTGGCCTGTTGCCTCGTCCTTTTTTGGAAGCCTCCACGGCATTGCTTATCATTAGTTCTTATCTCCTTGTCTTGCTCCTCCCCCTACTCCTTTTGCTTCTGAGATCCTCCTTCTCTGGTTTGGGGTTACCTTTGGGGCCCTAGCCCTTCCCCCCCCCCCCCCCCCCAGGCAAGCAATTCCCATAACTGAACTTTGATGTTCGTCCCTACCTGGGCTACTTGAATTGTCACTAGCTTTATGCAAATTAGTTTAAAAGAGATGAGTCTCAGTGTAAGATTTGCTTCCTCCCCCCTTTTTTTTCTAATCACGGCCTAATTGCTTTCTGTTTCCCTCTCTGCTTTTGTGGACCTGTTGTCCCCGTGGCTCTCACAGACTCTAAACACCCTCCATTCAGTGATGCCATGAGTGATTAATCTGTGGCTCGTTTCCTCCCATGTTCCCCAGAGCATGTGCAGTACCCATTCATCAAGATGCCCAGATAATTGAAGCAATCCACCTTCATTCAGGGCCATGCTCTGGGCAGCGATGCTGGGCCAGAGATCTGTTGTGCTCAATGTAATTACTCTTCCTGAGTGAATCCCTGGGGCCCCTCCCCGCCTCCTACAGATCCCCATCACCTTGACCAGTGTTTCCATGTGTGCCTTGCCTCCTCCCCTCCTCCCCACCAAGTCCTTCTGTGGACTTCCCCCCTGGGCTAGCTTTCATGACGGTCTTATCCTGATCCCGAGAAGAGCTATTGGCATTGAAGGAGCAGGCAGATGGATGCACTAAGATCAGTTTCAGGGAGCTGAGTTGGCCATTGGAAAGAACTGTCTTCCCTGAGGCTTGAGAGGCAGAGATCCCCTGTTGTGGAGGTGGTGTGGTGTTTCTCAGAAAGCTCAGGATAAAGGCCAGAAAGGGAATCTCTCTTGAGTGATGACTGGAGAACTGAATGTCTTCTCTGACCTGTGCCCAGAGGAAGAAGAGCTCCTAGGGTCAGAGGAGGCCTTAGCCATCGTGAGCTTCAACTGCCCTCCCATCCCAATCTTGGGATGCCTCTTCTCAGCACAGATCCTCTTTAATTTTTCACTTATTCATTCATTTACTCATTCCTCAGATACCTGTGACTCAAAGCACTATGGTGCCATGTCTTCACTGTCCTAAGCACCACGTGGCTGGAGGTGACAACAACAAAGTGGTGTCCCAGTAACCCAGAGGAATGAAAGTGTTGTATGAGTATCATCAATATCATCTCCAGACTGTCAGGTTAATAAGAGCAATAAACATCACCAGCTGTTTTAGGGGACATTCTGCAAGGGAGTTTTTGTATTCAAGAGGGTATGATTTCCTCCAACCAACGCCAATCAATAGCAGCAATAAAATGAGAAGGCATAAATCACCACAATAAAGAAAACTCTCCTGTGTGTGGCCTTGTATGCTATGCAGTGAAGGATCTAACTCCGGTGTTAGACTAGGGGTAGAGAATGTGAGGTTGCCAGTGGCCTTGAAGCTCCTTGCACAGCAGGGTGGGTGGGCTTTGATTGCCTCACTTGGAATTCAAGTCCTGCAGAACATGACCCCAGCTTGATTGTCTCCTAATGGGCTGCATCAGACCTTTCGAGGAACAAGCACTGATATGATCATGCTGTCTCACTTCTGTCTCCATAGAAGGGATTATACATGATTAAAAACCATAATGTAAGTGTAAGGAAGCCCAATTCTGTTCTAATTTTTCCCATAAAGACTTCTGCATGCTTTTTAAAAAACTATCAAGCCACAAATTCTTAAGCAGAGAATTGTTGGTGTCCTTGCTGGGTATGTATTCAGTGTGATAGAGGGGACCCCGCATTGTCCACTTTTGCCCCCATGAGAACCCTCCATTCAGTCCACTCTGAATCTGACTTTGCTGTTTCATGAACTTTCTCCGTGGCTACAGTCTCTCTCTTTCTTCTCCAGCTACATAACTCTATTTGTCATCTCCAGCCTTGCTCACTTCCTGGATGAGTAGTATGGCTAGACCCTCTCCCAACCGAGAAGGCTCCATGATCATTCCCATACAGGGAAAGCTCTCTTGCATCTGACCTCATAGAAAGTGTTGTTGTCCACATCACTTAATAACGTGCCACTTCGTGACACGTCTCACATTCTTACTTCATGCTTGTATTTAACTTTTTTAAGTGTTGCTGTGTCATCTTCCTAATGAGCCCAGGAATGTTTGAGGAAGAGACTCCGGTGTTGCACTTCTGTCTCTCACTATGGTGCTGCCAGGTACATAGACAGCTCTCACATTTCAAGGAAGCTTATTCCTTGAGTCAGTACTTCCTAATCTGAGGAACAAAGACACTCTCTTTAGAAGTAGAAAATTCTCTGAAACGTTGAGAATACATTCCACTTTGAAAACAATGCACTAAAAGTTGGTGAGCCCTCCATGCCAATGGGACAGTAAATTAAAATGCACAATCGAGTACTGATATTAACATGAAGTGAAAATACAAAACTTCAATGTCATTAAAACTCTCAGACTGTCCATAATATATCCCTAGCACCCTCTTCCATCCCAATCCCTGTTCTCTACCCTCTTCTTCCACTATAATCCACATTTGAGAGACACCGAGCTAAGTCTGTGAGAGCTGCTATCAAAATAATGAAATAAGTCATCTGTTAACACCTTGGCTTCTATGATTTCACTAGATAAGTTAGCCTTCACTCTGTGATGCACCAGGAGCGCGGGCACAGGCCGGCTGCATCTCTATGAGGTGAGAAGAGGTTTTGGAAAGAGGTTTGGAAGAGCTGTGGATCCTTAGAATATTTAGACCCTGGTACAGCTTCTGCAGGTCAGGAGGCTTCTTTGTGTTAGAGCAAGAGCCAGGAGGAAAACCATCCGGAGGAGTGCCTGTGTCAAGACTGAGAGAGTGGATGAGTGAGGCCAGATGCTGCAGACAAGCGGCAGGAGTTCTGGGAATTGGGCATAGCTCAGGATGCACTGCTCATGGGGAAAGAGGTGCAGGATTGCAGTCTAAAATGGAACTGGGGGATATGGGATAAAGAATCTCACACACATGCCTTCAGAAGAATGGAATTTAAGAGCCAAGAAACTGATTTCCTATCATTGTCTGATTTATAGAAGAGTGAGACTCATCTCCTGACTTATGAACATCCCTCAAGAATGGCTCCCTATCTTCAAGCCCGTGACTTGCGTGCTTGGACTCTGGCTGGATGTCCCCCTCTTGGCACTCCTTGCCTACAAATCTAGCCTGCCTCAAAACCTTAGTGGCCTTGCCCAATGTTGCTACAACATACATTTTCTGAATCGCGCTTGCTCTGTTATCCTCAAATAAACCCGGTTTCTGGTGATTTGAGCTCGCCTCAGCTTACCTCTTTATTTAGGTGAGCAGAGGGAAGATGAGAGGGAGCCCGATCATAGCAGTAGATTAGGTATCATAGGAGGTAAGGAAACAGAGGTAGAAGGGAAGGTACTGGAGCTTGGAGGAGGAAAAGAGTTGAAAATCTTTGTTTTATTATTTAGTTTTTGGATATAGAGATATTTCTATCCCCTGTAGGTCATCAGCTTTGTCAGTCTGAAGGGGGACACAAGGCAGACAGCTGTAGCCACAGGAGACAAACTGGACTGACTCAAAATTCTGTGGAAAGTTCTCACTGGCTCAACTTGAGTCTTTAGGAGCCCGGACTGGGTCAATAAATTGTGGCATGGGGAGGAGGTCCCATGTGGAGTATGTGGCAGCGCCCATGGGGGCCACACAGAGGGAGCAGAAAAGAGGGCAGTTTTCATCAAAGAGGGGTGTCCATCAATATATGTCGCTTGGAGGTCAAAGAGAGTGTAGAAAGTACAAGAAGCTCATACTTCAGATTTATTTTGTTTTTGCTCTTTGTTCTTGAAGAAGTTAGGGCCAGTGCCAAGAGTTAGAGGGTAGGTGGAGATTTGGGTTACCTAAGTCTTGGAATATTACCATGTGAACCGAGAAAGCCCACAGAGCAACTGAGTGATGCTGAGATGCATTCAAGGGTAGGAAGCATAACTGTGAAGTGGTGTCAATCCTGATTTATTCACTTAACAAACATTATTGATGACAATCTCTATTATCTCCCAGCATCCCAGACACAGATAGCACCAATAAAGGAGATGGTTGGGCTGATCCAGAATTGGAGAGTGGAAATATAGGGGCCTCAGGGAAGAGGGCAAATCAGCAGAGGAGAGAGAGGAAGGGCTGAAGTAGGTGTTCACAGAAGAGGACTAGGACTGATTTTTTTTCTTCATTTTATAAGTGAATATTTAGGGATGCCTGGGTGGCTCAGTGGTTGAGCATCTGCCTTTAGCTCAGGTCATGATCCTGGGGTCCTGGGATCAAATCATTGGACTTCCCATGGAGAGCCTGCTTCTCCCTCTGCCTGTGTCTCTGCCTCTCTCTCTTTGTGTCTCTCATGAATAAATAAATAAAATCTTTAAAATAAATAAGTAAATAGATAAATAAATATGAATATTTAATTCAGCACTGCAGTAAGAATTGAACAGTATTAAAAACAGGAGCAGGGCAGCCCAGGTGGCTCAGCGGTTTAGTGCCGACTTCAGCCCAGGGCCTGATCCTGGAGACCTGGGATTGTGTCCCACGTCGGACTCCCTGCATGGAGCCTGCTTCTCCCTCTGCCTGTGTCTCTGCCTCTCTCTCTCTCTCTCTCTGTGTCTCTCATGAAAAAATAAATAAAATATTAAAAAAAAACAGGAGCAGCTTAAAAATGAATATTAATCTTTAGTTTGCCAGTTCCCTAGCAAAGTGATGCTAGGAAATTGTCTCTAGAAGACAGAAATTCTTGCAAAATGCACATCTAAAATTCTTAAAAAGGATGAAGGATTCAGGGAGGAGCTAACCAACTGTCCTGTTTCAGCAGTATCAGCAGTACCTTCTATCATGGCCCCTGCAGATGGAAACAACCCCTCAAGTAAGGTGAACACACCCTGGTTTGCTCAGGAAAGTTCCATGCAATTATCAGTGGCACCTCTTTTCATTATTGAGAGGTTCCAATGTAGATGCTGAATCACTTGGTCAGCCCAGACTTGGTCATGTCTGAACCGACTGGGGAAAATTGCCTCTCAGTAATGTCATTTCTTTGTGTGGTGTGCTGCAGGCCTGGTGATCTGGAAAGAGGAAACCTTAGCTCTCCACCTGCTTCTCTCCTCTTGGTGACACCAAGGGACAGGGAGACTCCTGGAAGTCACCAGTGCCTGCAGATCTGGCATTTAAAGAGAAAGGATCCACAATAGAAACAAAGCTACCCTGTCCTGCTGGTTCCCCGTAGGGAGAAGCCACATAAGCAAGCGCTCCATCCCTTGTAGGCAGCTGACTTAGAAATTACTGTCCTACCCAAACTGGATTCCCCTGGGCCATTTGATATACCCAGGGTGCCTCAGGGCAGGAAGTCCCAGAAACCACATGCAGGTTCTGACCGCCCACTTCAGCTTTTTTCAGCATGAAAAAGACACAGCCATGCAGGAATCATCTTTGTTTCTGCCACAGTGAAGACCAACGACATCTTGCCTAAAGTATATTCCCTGTACATACTCCCATGACTGAATGGATGTCCTCTACAGAACAGATTGGAGCTGTTTTGTCTCAGAGGCGCTTCAGCTGCCAGGCTTCGGCTTGGTCTACAGACCTAGATGTGCAACAGTACAGCATAGAAGATGGGGCAGGTGAGGATGGGGAGGAGGCTGGCACGAGCTGGGATAGATTTTTTCCCCCTGAGCCCAGCTGGTGATCAGCTTATACCCTAAAGCAGAAGGATTAATAACCAGAGTCATTTTATCCCCATCAGAATGTAACTACAGATGTGGGCTTATTGGGTGAAACAGCTAATCCTTTCTACATTTGGCTCACTCATGAAATATGATGCCTGGGGTTGTCCAAAGCGCTGTTTCCACATGGGCGTGCGGCTGGTGTGCTGCCCTCGTGGGCTGAGTGGGCAGCTGTCGACTGCCTGTGTGCTTGCTATTGGGTGAGCCCATTTCTCACTGGCCTGATGGAGGAGGGGGAAGGGAACAGGCCTGCGTGTGTGTGTGTGTGTGTGTGTGTGTGGACACTGAGGGGAAGAAGAGAGTAGTTGAAGGAAAATAAGTGTCAGGTGTTGGAGGAGGTGGGTTCACAGAGAGGCTGGAAGGAACAGCCTAAGTAAGGTTCATTGCAACCACAAGTCCTAAGGTTTCAGGGAGAAGGAGGCAGCAGGAAAAGGGAAGGAGGCTGAAGAAAGGGGGGTGCACCTGGGCGTACACGTGCTCCAGATCGGAGCCAGCAGGCACCCAGGGATTCACAGCGTGGCAGTGGCTCCACGCTCCCACGCCAGGAGACTCCATTAATCAAAGAGCTGCTGCTGATGGAGCAGGGATGAAAAGGTTTCCAGGCCAGGCAGCGATACGCTTGGAGCCGTTCCCTGGGCAGCCCCTGGGGTGAGTAACAGGAGACCTGGCCCTCCGCGCGCGAAGGTCTGTGGGCTCGGCGCTGCCAACCCCGGAGCCACCAGGCAGCGCGGGGGGCCGCAGGGGCGTGGCCTGGGCGGCGGGGCGTGGCCTGGGCGGCGGGGCGTGGCCTGGGCGGCGGGGCGTGGCCCCAGCGCCGCGCGTGCCCGCCGCCTCCGCCTTCCGCTCCGCGCACCGCCTTCCGCTGGGCGGGGCCTGGGGGGCCGGGGGCGGGGCCTGGGGGGCCGGGGCCGGGGCCGGGGCGTCCTGCCTGACCCCGTCCGGGCTGCGCGGCCTCCCGCCCACCCACGCCTCCGGGCTCGGCCGGGCGCTGCGACCCGCGGGCTCACCCCGCTTCTCAGTCCCGGGCGGGGCAGGAGGGTGAAAGCTTCGTTCCTGCGTGTCCGTTCCCGAGACTTTAAAAACTGCCCCGGGGTTCCCGGAAGACGCGGAGACGCGAGCAGCGTCCGACATCCCCGCCCGCCGGCTCGGGATCCGGGCACGCGGCCCTGACGGAGCGGCGGGCGGGAGGGAAGCGCTCAGCGGCCGAGGGGCTCGTCAGGGCCCTTCTCACCCACTCTTCTTCCTGCCCCTTCCCTCTGACCTTGCGTTTTAATTCCTGGCCCCTCCTCCCCTCGGGCCCCGGCACCTGAGGCCTCCACCCGCTCCCCCCGGGCAGGGCCGCGCCGGCCGGTCCGGGCTGGGAGGCTCCCACTGCCGAGGTCGAGGTCTCCCTCCTTCCCGTGGGAATAACCAACTCCCGGAAGAGCAGCGGATCGGAAAGGGAGCTGCTGGGCGCCAGCTGGGGCTGCGGGCGGGAGGCGGGGAGGCGCCGCTCAGCACCGCGGGGCCGCACGTGCGGGACACGTGACGCCCCTGCTCCGGCGGCGGGTGTGGTCGCTGCCCCGGTGGAGCAGCCACTGCCCGGCTCTGGTCGGGTTCAGGGGGACCGGTCCCCTCTGTGCTCCGCTCAGAACTTTTAGCTACGGAATTCGGTTCTCGGTGGTTGAGGCCATTCATTTTTTTCATTTTTTTAGACTTTTTTTTGAGTTTTAAAACTGGTTTTAGTGGTAAAAAGAAAAAGTGTTTTCCCCCCAATTCTTAAAAGTGTAAAGGAGGAAAGGAGAATGATCCACAATTCCCAACTCTTATATCCAGAGATAACCAGTTTATATTTTGTTGTCATCCTTCGAGATTCTCCCTGCACACACGTTCGCACACGAATGTACTATTTGCAAAAGTAGATTATGCTGCACATGATGCTTTGTCATCTGCATTTTCACTTAATGTATCACAGACATGGTCTTTCTTTCTTTCTTTCTTTCTTTCTTTCTTTCTTTCTTTCTTTGTTTTCGTTTCTTTCTTTCTTTTCAAGATTTTACCCATCTATTTGAGAGAGAGCAAGCATGAGAGGTGGGAAGGAGCAAAAGGAGAGGGAGAAGCAGACTCCCTGCTGAGTAGTGAGCTTGACTTGGGCCTCTATCCCAGGACCCCGAGATTATGACCTGAGCAGAAAGCAGGTGCTCATCCGACTGAGCCATCCAGGCGCCCCAATTTATAATTTCTAATGGCAACATAGAATTACTCTAATGTATTAGCCAAGTTGCTAGTGCTGGAAATTTTAGTTGCTTCCCAATTTTTACTCTTCTGCATGGAAATAGATATCCTCACACATGCATTTTTGCACACAGTCTGTTAGTTTTCTTAAGTGAAACTTTTGCAAGTAGAAGTATATGGGCTTTTAAAATTTCAATGTCCGTTTCTAAAATCTGGGGCTGTGTGTTGTTTCCAAAGCAAGGGGGCTTTTACCCTCCTCCATCAGTACTTGGAATGGCAGGGAAAGTTCATTATCTATGGTGTCTTGATTGATATTCCTGCCAAAACAAGATCTGAAACAAGAATTTGGATGTGAGTAGTTTTTTTTTTTTTCAGGGGTGATCCTAGAAGCACTCTGAAGAGTGAGCAATAAAAGGGGCACTGGTGAAGGGGTTACTACTGTGGGTTGCTGGGGTCCAGTTAGGCTGACAACCCTCCGAGACAACACATGGAATGCTCCTCAGAATGGGTCCCCGTTTGTTTCTGCACGACGTTAACTCTCCACATCTGTGTCTTTCCTTGCTGTTATTTGGAAAATTTCTTCAGGTAAGTTCTAAGGTAGGCCAAGAAGATATGGCTGGAGCATCTACAGCCCCAGCTACAACATGAACTATTACAACTTCCCCTGAACCTGAGCCAAGGCTTGAGGTTAATACAGGACAAAATTGCGTAACGGACTAGAATTTTCATCAACTCCTCCACCTTCCCTGTCTGTTCCCTGAACCATTTCTTGGTGCCAACATCGGCTGTCCAGGGCTCCCAGAGCATATGATCCTCTAAGACACATCAAAGAGGTCTCTGTGATTTGCTCTAGAGGGTTAGACACAAAATCTATTACTTTTCCAGGGACTTTTACGTTTTCAGACAGGAGGAAGCAGAGGGGAGAAGAATTCTTCACCAGGGGAGTTGATGAGAATGCTGGCATTTCAGGCGTTGTGGTGGCTGGAAGCTTCTCTGGCAGAGGCACTGGAGTGTGAGGCCCGTCCAGCAGAGGAATTCTGCTTGTCCTCACCTGACCTGCAGCAGGTGAGGGGCAGTGAAAAGGCGAAAGTGGAACACGAGAGGACGCTCCAGAGCCTCGTTTCTCTCATAAGGACGACACTCAAGGGGCACCTGGGTGACTCAGTGGTTGAGCATCTGGCTCAGGTTGTGATCCCCCGGGGTCCTGGGATGGAGTCCCCCATCGGGCTCCCTGCAAGGAGTCCGCTTCTCCCTCTGCCTGTCTTTCATGAATAAATAAACAGACAAACAAACAAACTTAAAAAAAAAAAAAAAAAAGGATGACACTCACTGGCTTGTGAATTTGGAAAATGAGGCCGGCAGGAGGAAATAAAGCTGAATCTGCTGGAGGCACTTGGGAAAGCCATGAGCCACCAAGGCAGGTGTAGAGGGAGGAAGAAGCACCTCAGGGCTCTGGGGGGAAGGAGGCATCTGAATGAGAGCCTCAGCCTGGGATCCCCTCCTCCCTGCCTAGAGTCCTGTCTGCCGCTCTTCCTCTTCCCTGGCCCACCAGGGGCCCACTGGTTTCTGCCTGTGCCCGGGCTGCTGGTGCTACCAGGGTCCTGCTGGTCACCTGCTGTCTTCCCCAGCGGGTCTCGCCAGAGGGGAGGTCAGCGTCCCTCCTGGGCCTCCGCTGCACCCCCCATACCCCGTGCGGCCCTGAGGGCCCAGGCCGCTCTGTCTCCCGAGCTCCCACCCCCCGGGCCTGACCCGAGTCCCCCGGCGTGGCAGGACTCGCGGGGCAGACGGCAATTCCCTTCGGGCTGTGTGTTCTCTGGTTGTCACACTTGGAAGTGGAGTCCCTAAGGAAGTGGTGAGCTGCGTTGGGCTGGGGGCTGTGGCTTGCGCTCCCCTCATCAGGCCGGGAAGTGGCCAAAGGACAGTGGCCGAGGGGACTGCAGAAGGGGAGTCCCTCCCAGCCCCGCTCCTCTGTGGGCTCCTTGGTGTTTACTGCCTCGCCCCGCTTGCCCTCTGCAGTCCGCGGCCCTGGCCTCTCCGGCCTCCGCCGTCGCAGCCTCCCAGCCTTCCTCTGTCCAGTGAGCCGTTTCCCTGCTCCCCGGACCCCGGGCTCTGGGGCAGCGGGACTAGGGCAAAGTACGGAGGTTTGGGAGCCGGCTGCCTGTGTCTGCTTCTGAGCTGCCTCGGGAGTTGGGTGACATTTCCGGCCTCCGTTTCCTCAGCTGTAAAACGCACATGCCATGGGGGCTCGGAGATGGCAGAGGTAAGGGGCCCGACCCAAAGTAATGGCTAGAGGCTTGCACTCAGGGGCGTCCTCCTGGGACTGCCAAGCATCCCCGGCCCGCCTTGGCGCATGCTCAGCTCGGAGCTGAGGAAGGACAGTCCCGCCATCCCGGACTGCTCTTCTGCGTCCAGCCTCGGTCTCCCCATATCTACCAAGTATCCCCACTTGCGATGCCCTGCCGTGACCTCAGTGTCGCCTGCGCAGAGAAATCTTGTCCCTTCTCCAGAGCTCGTCCTGTCGGGATTTCCCTGCTTCAGTCGTCCACACAGCTCTTTTGCAGGCTCTTAGCCTTGAAAGGCTCGGAGGTGTCTTCCTTTGCCTTTCTTATCTGGAAATAACGATTATTGTTGGTAGAGGGCCTTCCCAGGCAGTTCAGACTTGCCCTCAACAGTGTTTTGAAGTAGGCTGGAGCCGGACTCAACCTAAATCCTGGGCTTAATCCCATATCTCAGAGAAGGCCTTCCACAGACTGGTAGCCAGGCTGATCCCAGTCTCACTGACCCAAAACGCTGAAGTCTCTCCATCCTAAGGACCAGTTGACAAACCCTTCCCAACATCTTCCTTCAGCTCCCAATTTTCTCTCAGCACCTCCTCCCCCCTTCAGAGACAAGCTCCTTTAAAAATTTATACACATCTACCAGTTTGATTTATCCTCTCTCTTTGGGTCCTCAGGGACTGCTGTACAGCTTTCACCAGCTTGTTTGGCCCTCACCAGGGTCATTAGGTCACTGGGCCCTATTTAACCCTTTCACACACATACACTCGCCCCTCCCCAACACCCTTTCCCCTCAGTGTCTCCCCTGAATCCCTTGTGTCTCTCTGGCAACTCTGCCTTAGGGTCTTTGGCTCAGCCCATCTCTTTTTTCTTTTTTCTTTTTTTTTAAGATTTTATTTATTTATTTAAGATCAAGAGAGAGGGAGAGCATGAGCAAGGGGGAAGGGCAGAGGGAAAGAGAGAAGCAGACTCTTCACTAAGCAGGGAGCCTGGCTCGGGGCTCGATCCCAGGACCCCAAGATCATGACCTGAGCCAAAGGTAGATGCTTAACTGACGGAGGCACCCAGGCACCCCGAGATGATCATTAATTCTATTTGAATGTCTCATAGACACATCTACTCAGCATGTTGTAAACTGAGCTAATCCTCTTCTATTTCTGTCTTAGATTGGGTTCCTTAGAAGCCAAATCTGAGACAGGGATATAGATGCATGAGATTTATTGAGGAAGAGAGAGAGAAGGAGTGAGGGAAGAAAGCAGGATAGGGCAGGGGAAAGAGCTAAGCATGGCTGTGATCTCAACTGGAATCCAGCTTCATCCCACAGGGACCTCTGGAGTTGATTTGTGCCACTGAGGTAATTCTACTTTGAGACAACCCTTCACAAGCCAAGATCAGGGTTTTTCTTCCTCCATTAGGTCTTAAGTGTGAATCAAAGGAAAGACATTGTTATAACCGTAGTGAGTGACATGATGGTTTATGTCACTTGTTGATACAGCTTATATACAAACTTTAGACCTGAAAGTCCAATTCTAGATGTATTATATACATTTCAGTGGATCTCTACTGGGTCCTTTCAACCTGATGATTTGGTCAGTTTAAGAGTACCAGTTCTGGCTGCATAGTCACTTGACGGCTCATCACCAGATGCTCAATCTCTGAAGTATAGTAGCATGTCAGGAGCTGTTTTTCAAACATCATGGAGGTCACTGCTATAGATTGCATGTCCTTTCTCTAGATCTCTAAGAGTTATCAATATGGTAGATAAATACAAGGTTCTGTGCAATGTTCAGATTGCCTAGGTTCCTTATAGACTAAGACTGTAGATGTATACTATGGTCCATCCCATGTGAATGCAAACTGTTTCTGACTCTCCTCTTTCATGGGTACTAGAAATAATATATACTATGTATCAAAAGCTGTGTTAATTTGTTCTAGTGAAGATACCACACAGCACCTACAGGTGGAGCTACTACTAGACTAAGCATGAGGTGGTCCATTGTCAGCCATCATTGTACATCCAATTTTTTGCAGGAGCCAGATCATGGATTAAATGGAGATACAACGAGGACCACCCCCTTAAAAGGACCAGTCCGTTAAGTTTTTGAGGGTAGCACTAATCTCTGCCACTTCTCTCAGGATGTGATTTTTTAAATTTACTATTTTGGCTGAGTAGTGGGGTCAGTTTTATTGGTTTATACTTGGGTTTTCTTACTGTAGTAAGGCTTATAAGGGTTATGTCAACGGCTAACATCCATCCCCATTATGAACTTGGGAAACAGGGATTTATGAACCCACTGTGGACAATAGTCTATTACTAGGTCCTCATGTAACACAATTCTAGCAGGAGGTCTAATGGCATGTGGAGATACAGGATATCTGCATCTACTCAGATCCTATATCCAACCATTCTCAAAATATCTGGGTATTCTTTCCTCACTGTATAGTTCTCTAGGTAAATGGCCATAGGTCCCTTTGGAGGGAAGACTGAAGTATCACTGCTGACCCAGACCCTTCCTGGGTCTGAAAAGTGGTTCAGATATGAAAGATTGTGATTTTTTTTTCCACTGGGGCTGCTGACAATCTTCTACTTACTTATTTTTTATCTCTCTTGCTTGTATATATTAGACAATACTTTTGCTAGTGACCCATCTATCTTCCCTTCAGGAACATCATATTCTGTTAGTCAGTCATTCCCATAGCTTACTATAGCTCGGGATCTGTGGTTGCCCATCCAAACTGTTCTCCCATTACAATAACTATGTTTATATGGCTTCTGATGGCTAAGTGCTGCCATTGGCCTCTGCTATTCCAGAATCCAATATTATCCTCATTACTACCAAAAAACCCAGTCTGTGGGGGACATAGGGGTAGACAGGTGAAATAAGTGATAAGAATTAAGGGATACACTTGTCATGATGAGAGTACTGTGTGGCGTATGGAAATATTGATCATATTGTACACCTAAAACTAATATAACACTGTATGTTAACTCTAATGGGATTGAAATAAAAACTTAAATAAAAAGCCTGGTCTGTGACCACATCTCTACAACAGCCCTAGATTAGAGGAAGTCACTACTTACTTGATGGTGCTCTCCTTAGCACTTTGGCGGATGCCTGTCCTCCAGGCCCTTCTGAGGGAGAAAGTCAGCCAGTGGGTTTTCTAGTATGCAGATTTGTTCTAGCACACCCACATCTATGGCCTTTTGATCCCATCTTCCATAGTAGGACATGATGATTCTGGCATTGCTCTTTCTAAGAGCCATTTCAGTAATATAAAAGGACTTCCCTCTTTCATCTGCTCTTACGTTCTTGCTGTAATGTTAAATTCATATTACTGAAGTGTATTCCCATCGCAATAAGTTTGCCTTATTTTCTTCCCTTCATGATCCACCACTCTTTTTTTTTTTTTTTTTAAGATTTATGTATTTATTTGAGGGAGCAGGACAGAGGCAAAGGGAGAGAAAGTTTTAAGCAGACTCTGAGCTGGACATGGAGCTAGACACAGGGCTCAATCTCATGACCCTCATATCATGACCTGAGCCAAAACCAAGAGTCAATGGCTTAAACCAACTGCGCCACCCTCGCACCCTGGTTTACCACTCTTAAGATGCATCTAAGCCATAGACCTCCAGTTCCTGCCACTCTTAAGATGCATCTAAGCCATAGACCTCCAGTTCCTTACCTCAATCCCACAGCAACCTTGATATATAATTCTTTTTTTTTACCCTTTAGCAGGCCCAGAACTTTCCATGAGTCACTCTATACTTAGCCCTAGTCATTGGTCTGGGGGCCAGGAAGAAGGGGAAGAGGGAAGACCCTAAGAGAACAAGCATGATTGTGATGGGCATTTGCCTCAGTTGAGGCTTCTGCATACTGTTCAGCAAGGGAAAGTTGCTCTCTTCTGACAAGATGGAGTGGGACACCTCTGCAAACTGAGAAAGTTCAGGGGGATCTGGCCTCTCTAGCACATCTCCCTAGAAACAACCCCTCCTCATCTCAGGCCCATTCAGTCCCTTCCAGGTTGTATCAGGACCTGACTTTGATGTAAAAGGTCTGCTTTCCTACAAGTCTTGAGTTTGGTTTTGGTTTATAACTTGGTTACCTGCTGGCTATAGGAGATGTTTTTGTTTTTTTTTTAAGATTTTATTTATTTATTCATGAGAGTCACAGAGAGAGGCAGAGACATAGACAGAAGGAGAAGTAGACTCCCTGTGGGGAGCCCCATGCAGGACTCCATCCCAGGACCCTGTGATCCCAACCTGAGGCAAAGGCAGACGCTCAAACACTGAGCCACCCAGGTGCCCTGTTTTTTTTTTTTTTTTTTTTTTTAATTTATTAGTTTGTTTGCTTAACATTTCCCAGGAAGCCTCTGTCTCTTACCTTTTGCTTTGAATTGATCATTGATTGCCTGAGCCTGTCATTTTCTCTCTTTAATGTGTGTGTTTTTTTTTTTAAGATTTTATTTATTTATTCATGAGAATACACAGAGAGGAGAGAGAGAGAGGCAGAGACACAGGCAGAGGGAGAAGCAGGCTCCATGCATGGAGCCCAACGTGGGACTTGATCCCAGGTCTCCAGGATCAGGCCCTGGCTGAAGGCAGCGCTAAACTGCTGAGCCACCCGGGCTGCCCTCTCTTTAATGTGTTAATGATGATCAACAGTAACCACCATTCCCACTGTCCTTTAATTACCATTTGTCCCATATCTCTCAAGTGCCAGAGATATTGCACAAACCAGTGTGTCTCCTTCAATTTGTACCCCTTTCAACTTGCCACAGGTGAGTGAGTCTTTGCATTGCTGCATCAGGGCGAAGTCTTTCACATTTCCCACTCTGCCACTAACAACGAACCCTCAATGCCAGCTAGTTGGCAAGTGATCGACTCCAGGATTCATCTTTAGAATTTGCTCTGAAGAGTACTCTTTGTACCAACTATCTTAGAGTGGGTTTCCTAAGAGCAGAGCCTGAAACAGGGATTTGGACTGCTGTGGTTTACTGAAGGAACGCTCTTCGGAGAAAAGAGGTAAGAGAAGTAGCATAGGCCAGAGGAAGGACCTAAGCATAGAGCTGGAGTCTAGAAATAGCATCGCTTCTCAGGTAGCCTTGGAGCATGAAGGGTACCCCAACACTAGTCCCACTCTGAAGCAAAAGAGCTAGCCCTTTGTACTTCTGTGCCAGTTGGTCATTAGCCGCCGGTTTCTGGGGGGTGTGACCTCCTGCCCGAGGCAGCTCCTGGATTCTGTTTGGCTGAGGATAATTTTCTGGTATTTGGCAGCTGGGTGTAGTGGCCTGTAAAGTGATCCGGGCAGGACACCAACAACTTCTAAGACTGTTTCAGTAAATAACTCCTCAGTCCACCAGTTGCTCAAGCTAGAAACCTGGGAATCATGCATTTCCCTTTTCTTTTTTTTTCAATTTTCAGCCCTATCAAATCAATCTCTAAAGTACGTATTCAATCTCCTAATCATTTCACTAAGTTTTCCCATTTTCACACTCACTACCCAGTTGATGTCTCCACCATCTATTGTCCTTGTTACTGCAATATCTCTGAACAAACCTCTGTAGTTTCTGATCTGAAAGACAGCCAAGATAATCTTTCTAAATCCTCATCTTTTCACATCACTTCCTTTATTAACCCTTCAATGGGTTCCATTGCTCTTATGATAATTTAAAACTGCTTTAAATAACTTAAAATATCCTTCATGACCTTGGTCCTACTCGTATTTCCTGGCTCATCTCTCACTACTTACAACCTCAGATAGCTGACCCAAATGAGCTTCTTTTAGTTACTTGAGTATACCATAGTCTCTCTTGATTCTATGTCTTGCATTCTATGATTTTTTTTTTTTTGTCTGCCAGGACACCTGTACCACCTCTCACCTGATTACTTCTTTTTCATCTTTAAGGATCTGCCTAGTTATGCTTGCCCTTGCAAAGCCCTCCTTGCTCTCAGCTTCTAGAGTCCCATAACACCTCATACTTTCCCATCATGTTTCTTATCACATGGCACTGCAATTGCTTCTTTATTTCATTGCCTATGTCTTCTCACTACAGTGCTATTTCTTTACCAATTTCTTCATTCTGTTCTCACCCTTCTTCCTTTCCCGTATTTCTTAAGACAAATTTCCTTCCATTTTTCTCTTCTTTAGTAATTTTGCAGTAATACAACTAATTTTTACACTTTAATGGTTTAGGATTAGATAATCTCAAATTAAATTGTAAGGTCTGTGGAAGCAGGGATGATGCTTATTATTTATCACTGTGTTATCAGTGCTTGGTATATGGATGGAACTCAGTAAATGTTTATTAAATGAACTAATGCATGTATAAGAAGATTTGGTTTCTGTTTTCATTGCCAGTCTAGGTGCCAGCAACCTGCAACAATGCCTTGCATATAGTACATGCTTAATGAATATTTGTTAAATTCATTAATGAACTTAGCCTTTCCTCCCAATTTGCATGACAGCTCTCCTGCGTGATTTAGGCCCTCAGCACCTGTGTGTCAGAGTCAGGCAGTAGATCCTGGCACGAGCAAAGTGACAGGCCAGAAAGATCCTTGTTCTCATTTTCCTAAACAAACATCAAAACAAAACCCAAGATGTCTTAAACAACTTTGAAGGAGCTCTGGAAACTGGTTAAAGGTTACAGCAACTAAGTAATGCCCAATTGAAAAACTCATTTTCAAAATGGTAAGAAATTTTGGAGTTTTTACTCACCCTCAATTCAGCCCACCTCACCTCTTCCAGCAGAGTAGTGATTTTGTTTGGGAGCAGGTGGCAACCCAGCTCACGGTTCACACCAGCCAGAGGGCACAGAATAGACCTTATTTTCAAATTACCATGTTTGTCTGTTCTAAATAGTCTGGAAGTACTAAAGGACCAATGCAAGGCAATATCTCTGTTCCACATAACTTAGAATGCAAGTAGGGAAAGCACTGGGCAATGTTTGTAAAAGCTGCAGACTGGTTACAATCCTACAGACAGCTGGGGCTAGAGATTCTCTGAGTGGAGGCATACAGTAGACCATCTAAGGCCAGGAGGATAAACTGAGGTGAGATGCTTTGGGGAATTAGGACATTCAAAGTAGCCATGTATATAGGGAAATTAGCACATTATAATGGACATTCAAAGTAGCCATGTATATAGGGAATATTAGCACATTATAAACACATGTGCTAATCCCTAGGGTCATAGTAAGCCTACCTAAATGGTGAAGGGATGACCCCAGACCAAACCATTCTGTAGAATGGTTAAAAGTGGTGGATGTTCTCTTTTTGTCTTTTTTTTTTTTTTTTTTGGTATTTGTTTGTTTTAGTTCCTAGCATTTCAGGAAACCTCTATCCAAACACTAGCTGAACACAAGCTAAAGAAATAGAAACCTCAGCGATTACACATGACAAGGCATATTGTCTTTGCCAAAATAGTTTGGAAAAGTTTTGAAACAAATGTATTGTTTCCACAACAACCACAACAACCACCTCCAGAAGAAATAAAGAATGGAGGAAAGAAAGAAAGAGAGAGAGAAAATTAGCAATCTTTGAGGTAGAGGGAGAATCTGATTTATAGAGTTACCACATGATAATAGTCAAATGCCTAATTTTCAACCAAAAAAAAAAAAATCCCAAGGCATACAAAAAGTAAGAGCACAAGTCTCATTCAGATGAACAAAATTAACTGACAGAAGCTGACCATGAGGAAACTCAGACATCAGAATAAGTAGGAAAAGACTTTAAGCCAACTATATTAGATATATTTTACCCTTATATATTAAGGGAATACATGGGCAAAGAACTAAATGAAATCAAGAAAACAATATATGAACAAGATGAGGATATTAACAAGGATATAGACATTGTAAAAAAAGGGGGCACCTGGGTGGCTCAGTGGTTGAATATCTGCCTTCGACTCAGGTTGTGATCCTGGGGTCCTGGGATTGAGTCCTGCATCAGGCTTCTGGAGGAAGCCTGCTTCTCCCTCTGCTTATGTCTCTGCCTCTATCTCTCTCTGTGTCTCTTATGAATAAATAAATAAAATATAAAAAAAAGAAATTGCAAAAAGGAACTAAAATTCTGGAGTTGAAAAGCATAATAGCTTAAATAAAAGTTTATTAGAGGGGTCTGACATCAAATTGGAGCAAGAGAAAGAATCAGAGAACTTTAAGATAAGATGATTGAAAGTATTGAGTCTTAGGAGTAGGAGGGGAAGAGCAAAGAAAAGTGAACAGAACATAAAGGACTTATGGAATGTTATTAAATGGACAAATTTATGTATTATGGGAATTCCAGAAAAAGAGAGCAAAAGAGGTAGAATAATTATATAGAGAAATAATGACTGAAAATCTCTCAAATTTGAGAAAATACATGTATCTACAAATCTAAGAAGCTCAATTAACTCCAAACAGGATAAACCTAAAGAGACCCATAAGGAGGCATATAATTAAACTGTTAACAGCCAAAGACAAAGAGGAAAAAATCTTGAAAATAGAAAGTAACTTGTCACAAATAAGGGATTCACAACTGACTTCTCATCAGAAGCCATGGAGGCTAGAAAGCAACTAGTATGATTTATTTAAAATACTAAAAGAAAAATACCTGTCAAGCAAAAAATCCATATCTGGTAAAACTGTCCTTCAAAAAATGAGAAATTAAGACATTCTCAAAATAAATAAACAAAAGCTGAGAGTTTATTACCATTACCCTCGCTCTCCAAGAAATTCTGAAGGGGTTCTTCAGTTTGAAATGAAAGATTTTAGACAGTAGCTCGAAGTGATATGAGTGCTCTAGTAAAGGGAAAAATATGGACAAATATAAAATCCAGCATCATTGCAGTTTTGATTTGTAACTTCATTTTGAATTTTCTCTTATATCTAAGAGACAAGTATATAAAAATAATTATAAATCTGTTATTAGGGACACAATGTATAAAGATGTAATTTGTGATATCAATAATATATAACTAGGAGTGATGGAACTGTATAGTAGTTTTGTATGTGATTGAAATTGATATCAATTCAAATTAGATTGTTATAACAATAGTATACCATAAATAAATCCCCATGGTAACTACAAACAAAATATAAACATACAGAAAGGAAATGAAAAGGAATTCAAAATCTATCACTACCAAAGAATCAAGTAAACACAAAAGAAGGCCATGACAGAAGAAATGAAGAAGAAAAGACCTAGAAGACATAGAAAAAAATAGCAAAATGGCAGAGGTATTTCCTTGTCAGTAATTATTTTAAATGTAAATAGATTGAACTCTCCAATCAAAGACATACATTATGTAACACAATAAAGAAGGACTGGGTGAAAATCTCCCATAACCTATTATAATATGTCCCAAGTCTTACATTATAAAGACCTTAGGAAAGAAAACAAAATGTAACTATTGGAATTGGAAATGTAATAAAACATTAAAATTAAAGATATATTTTAAAGAAAAAGCATAGATTGACATGTTGAACAAAATAGACAAAACTATGTGCTATCTACAAGGTACTTATGTTAGATTTAAAGATGCAAATAGGTTGAAAGTGAAAGAATGGGGAAAAAACTCCCAGGCAAATGATAAACAGAAGAGAACTGAGGTGGCTATATTATGATTATACAAAGTAAACTTTAAGTGAAAAACTGTTAAAAAAGACAAAAATATGTCAAGTCACAAAGATGATATGCAATTAATAATACATATGAACCAAGCATCAGAGCCCCAAAATATATAAAGCAAACATTGACAGATTGAAGATAGAAACAGAAAACTCTGCAGTAAAAGTAAATTTTAATATTACATTTTCAATAATGGATAGAGCAACCAGATAGAAGTTCAGCAAGGAAATATAGGACTTACACAACAAAACAGACCAACCAGATCTAACAGGTATATATAGAACACTGAGTAACAGCAGAATACACCTTTTTCTTAAGTATACATGGAAGATTCTCCAGGACAGACCAAATGTTAAACCACAAAACAAGTATTAATAAATTTTAAAAGATTGAAGTCATACAAAATTTCTTTTCTGATCATAATCGAATAGAACTGAAACTCAATGACAGAAGGAAAACTAAAAAACTGCAAATATATGGAAATTAAATAACATATTCTGAAACAATCAATGGATGGAAAAAGAAATCACAAGGGAAATTAGAAAATACCCTGAGATGAATGAAATAAAAAAAAAACAATACTCTAAAACCTATGGGATGAAAGAAGTACTAAAAGAGAAATCTATAGCATTAAACATATATATCAGAAAAGAAGACAGATCTCAAATCAATAACTTAACTGCATACCATAAGCAACTGGAAAAAGAAGAGCAAACTAACCCCAAAGCTAGCAGAAGAAAAGAAATAATAAAGGTTAGATCAGAGATAAATAAATTAAAGAATAAGAAAAACAATGGAGAAAATCAGCAAAATCAAAGGTTGACTATTTGAAAAAACCAACAACATTGACAAAGTTTTAGCTAGGCTAAAAAAGAAAAAAAGAAAGTAGATGCCAGTAATAAAAATTAAAAATGAAAGTGGGAATATTGCTACTGATTTTACAGAAATAAAAAGAATTGTAAGAGGATACCATGAATTATAGTAAGCCAACAAACCTGAATAACCTAGATGAAATGGACAAATTCTTAGAAACACATATATACCAAAACGGAATCATGAAAAAGTAAAAAATCTGAATAGACCTATAACTAGTTGGAGATACAATCAGTAATGAAAACCTCCTGACAAATAAAAGCCCTGGACCAGATGGCTTCACTGGTACATTAGACCAAGCATTAAAAGAAGAATTAACACTAGTCCTTCTCAAACTCTTCCAAAAACTGAAGAGGGGGGACCATTTCTTAAGTCATTTCATAAAGTCAGCACTACTCTGACACCAAAACTAGACAGAGATACTACAACAAAAGAAAACTACAAACCAGTATTTTTTATAAATATGGATGCAAGATCTTCAACAAAATACTGGCAAACTGAATTCAACAACATATTAAAAGTGTTACACACCATAACCAACTAAGACTTATTCCCAGATTACAAGGATGGTACAACCTATGAAAATTAATCAAAGTGATTCACTACACAGACACAATAAAGGGGGGGGGGAACACAGTCATTTCAGTTGAGGCAGAAAAAGTATTTGACAAAATGCAAAATCTTGTCAATAAAAATACGCAATAAACTGTGACTAGAAAGAAACTTCCTGAACATAACAAAGGCTATATATGAAAAACCATCAACCTGCCATTATGGTGAGAGGCTGAAAGCATTCCTGTAGGATGGGGGCCAAAGCAAGAATGCCTATTCTCACCACTTTGATTCTACATCTTATTGGAAGTTCAGACAGAGCAATTAACCAAGAAGAAAAAAAATGCACTTAAACTGGAAAGTAACAAGTACAATAATCTCTATTTCAGATAACTTGATTTTCCATATAGAAAACTCTAAATTAGAGTCCACACACACCCACACACACACCACAGACACACCACACACACAGTATGTTAGAGCTAATAAATACATTTGGCAAAGTTACAGTATACAAAATTAACACTAAAAAAATCAGTTGCATTTCTGTTCACCAAGAATAAGTAATCCAAAAAGAATACTAGAAAAACAATTGCACTTATAAAAATATCAAAAATAATAAATACACAGAAATAGATCTAAGCAAGGAGACAAAAAAACTTTTTGCACTGAAAATTACAAAACATTGCTAAGAGAAATAAAGACATAAATAAATGGAAACATAGCCCATGTTTAAGGATTAGAAGACGATGAAAATACTACCCAAAGAAATTATAGATTCAATGCAATTGCTATCAAGACTTCAATAGTTTTCTTTACATAAATAGAAAAACCTATCCTAAAATTCACATAGGATCTCAAGGAACCCCAAATGTCAAAACAATTTGAAAAATTACAAAGTCGGATGACTCACATTTCCCTGATTTCAAAACTTTTTATAAAGCTACTGATGTGACCACAGTGAAGCATTGACATAAGGACAGGCATAGACCAATGGAATAGAATAGGGAGGCCAGAAAAAAATCCTTGTATGTATGATAATTGATTTTCAACAAGAATGCTGAGACTACTCATTGGGGGAAAGGACAGTCTTTCAACAAATGGGACTGGGAAAACTCGATATCTATATGTAAAAGAATGAACCTGGACCCTTACCTTACACGATATACAAAAATTAACTCAAAATGGATTTAAAAAAAACCCTAAATGTAAGATCTAAAACAATAAAACTCTTAGAAGAAAACAGGACAAATTCTTCACATTGGATTTGACAATGATTTTTTGGGTATGCAATCAAAAGCACAGGCCACAGAAACAAAGCTGACGAATGGAAACTACATTAAACTTACAAATTTCTCCTTGTTAAAGGAAACAATAAAAAAAGAATAAAGGAAACAATCAACAGAGTGAAAAGACAACCCATAGAATGGGAGAAAATATTTCCAGGTTATATATCTGATTAGGAATTTACATGCAAAATATATAAGGAACTGGTACAACTCAATAACAAAAACTGGACAGTATACTTAAAATGTTTTGTTATAAATTTTGTTTTGTATATTTCACTACAATAAAAAGTCAGTGTAGCAGCTTCTTCACTGCTCTCCCTACCTTCTGGGTGTTTCTTCCTTAAGTTGCTCTAAAAGGAGAGCAACTTAAATGCCTCGATTGGTGTTTAACATGATTAGCTTATAAATTAGGGAAGAAATAATAATTCTGTCTATATGGCCAGATTAATTGTCCCAAAGTCAAGCTTTGATAATGTTGTTATCCTGTTTATATTTCAGTGGTTCCCCACTGCCTACAGGGCAAAATCTAGGTTCTTTCTGATTTACAATCTGATTCCAGTTTATCCTTTCTCCATGCCTCCCTCTCCCACTGTTTCTACTGCAGCCAGATAATGTCCCTAACAGACACCCCCATGTGGGGCTGTCCTTCTCCTCCTCTCCGAACTTGATCCTAATCCACCCTCCTAGGGCTATCTTGAACTCTGTCTCCTTCAGGAAGTGCTTCCTGCAACTTCCGATGCTGACATGTCATTTTTCCCCTCAACAGCACAAGTACATTCTGTCTGTGTAGCTATGGTTTAGTCCTTCCACAGACTTCCTGGCTGGATTTTGAGCACTGTGCCCTGTACATTTGTATTTCCCACACTTCCTAACTTTGCATATTGTTATCTGACCACCTGGCTTCCCAGGAAGTTTTTTCAGTGGCCTTTCTGGGAATATCGTTTGCAAAATTTCAAAAAGAGGAGACTGAAGTAGATGATAAGGCAGGTCTCTTGAGTTGTAAGGGTCCATGCCTGTTTGCATGAAAAACAGGTCAAGGCCTTAATCCACGCGAGCCACTCATCTTCATTTAAACCAGAGGGTCGGGATCCCTGGGTGGCTCAGTGGTTTAGTGCCTGCCTTTGGCCCAGGGTGTGATCCTGGGGTCCCGGGATCGAGTCCCACATCGGGCTCCTGGCATGGAGCCTGCTTCTCCCTCTGCCAGTGTCTCTGCCTGTCTCTCTCTCTCTCTCTCTCTCTATGTCTATCGTAAATAATAATAATAATAATATTTAAACCAGAGAGTCCTGAGCAGCACTGGGAGGGAGGTGAGTTCTGGCAGTCCTGCGGGCGACCACTTAGCCCATGGGCTCTGGACTAATAAGATCTTTCTCTGGATTCTGCCCCTCCTTTTTCTTAGTCTAATCTTTTCCCCAAATGCTATAGGAGTATTTCTGTAGACATTGGTCAAAAACAAATTCTAAAGATTGAGTGGTAGAGACTCCAGGGTAGCCTTGTGACTCCTGCCTCCCAGTATCTCTGACCTTGCATAATCTCCTGTAAGTGCAAGTGGTACCTGTGCTTCTGAGAGAATACAACAAAGGTGATGGACTGTCACTCCCATGATTAGATTATATCAGACTTAGCTAACTGGGGCTAGAGATTCTCCTTATGATCGGAAAGGAATGATGCAGCCATTTTGGAGAAGGTCACATGTCAAGGAACTGTGGGCAGCCTCTAGCACCCAACAGTGGCCTCTAGCCAACAGCCAGCACATAGCTGTCAGCTGTACAGTCACAGGAAGTGTCTTCTGCCAACAACCTGAATGAGCCTGGAAGCAGAGTCTTCCCCATGTGAGCCTTCTGATGAGAATGTGGCTCAGCCGCCACCTTGACTGCAGCCTTGTGAAACAGAGCACTCAGTCCAGACTCGGGACCAACAGAAACCGACATAATAAACACGTATTGTTTTAAGCCATTAAGTTTGTGGTAATTTAGTGTACAACTAGGAAACCAACACAGATTGTGTTCAGCTAATACACAGTAGCTGAGAAATGCAATGTCCCTAAAGAAATCTGACTATACTTTCCAGCTCCACCTTGGAACCCACGAACCCTGAGCAGGAAGGTTCCAAGGGCCATGTTCTCATGGTGTTTGCTTTCTAATCATGACTAATCTACTTAAAATTCAAATGTGTGAACGCATAGAAGGACAAACTGTCTTGCTGGGTAGAGCCCAGCACGGTAGTTCCTGTAGAATGGAATGTGATGAAGACTCAGTTTCGGTCCTCTGTTCCCACCACAAACACAGTCAGGCACCAGTTCTCCAATGGGGTCTCTAGGGGTGATGTTACCGAGGAACAGTTTTAATTTGAGTCTCAAATCAGTGATAAAACCAAATAAAAAATTTCAAAATAAGTTGCCTTAATACTTTTAAGCAATTAAGACAAGATACAACGTTTAATGAATTCTTGTTAAACTTGCTTTTATGATTGGATAAGCACACTTTGTAATTAGCAAAGTACTTGCTGATATTCAAAAGGGAGTGTGAAGATTTTAGTTTTTTTAAGACAGGCTAAACATTATCACAGTCGTCTTTGAATTATTTGTGTTTTAAGAGACAGATACGTTCCTATGTACCCTCTCTAAATAGTCACAGATAGCAAATAAGTTGGATACAAATGATCAGACTTTTACTTTGTGCTGGAAGGATGCCCATGAACCCCACCGCGCCTCCCGACGGCCCTCCGGCGCTGCCAGAGGTCACAGAAGAGAGAAGGGCATGCGTGTGTTCTCTGTCTGCAGCCAGGAGGGAGCGGTGCCAGCCTTGGGCTGCCTGCCTTGATAGAATCTAACATTTCCTCTTTCTCCCCTTGGAAAGCCCTCCAGCAGCAGCCCCACAGTCCACGTGGAGTGGATGCAGGGCTTGGGAATACCAAATGGTGTTAGGGTAATCAGATCCTTTCCAAGAGAATCTTGAAGTTCGACACAAAACCCCAGTTAGTCTGATAATGTGCAATCGGCGTTATGAGGTCACAGTCCTTGACTAGGAGGTGAGGAAGTGCCATTCTGGTCTTAGTTTGTTCTCGTGATGGCTGAGAACACTTTCCCTCCCTTCTTTCACCATCACTCCCGAAACCACGAAAACAATGCCGAGTGCCCCACACTGTCGATCTCGAGCAGGGAGTGACACTTTTCCCTGCAGCATCCAAGTCAGCATCTCTCCTTGGAAAAGTCCGTGTCTTCCCTGTGGCAGGGGTGAATCACAGCCGAGAGGGGAGCTGGAGCTCAGTTTTTGCCAAAACTCCCTGCAGGACTACCTTTCCTTCCAGATTGTTGACCTCTAAGGCCAAGGCACTGAACTGTTGGTAAAATGCTGCACGCTGCCCCGAGAGGCAAGGCAAGGCAGTTGCCACCCCATCTAGCATCGCGCTGGGAGGACGGGGCAGCCCGTGCCTGCCCAGGACAGCTCCTCTTCCAGAGCCTGCTCTTGGCTCCCAGGTGTCCGTGTGGTCACCAGCTGTGCTCCGGGGAGGTCCAGCAGAGGGAGGTGAAGGCAGCCGAGCTCGGGGCCGGGTACTACGCCAGCAGAGAGGACGCTGCACCCTGGGCCCGTGGCCCCCTGCCAGCAGTGTGACCCTGCAGTGGACCTCTGGGCAGCTCCCAGCTAGGCTTCTCTCCCCTGTGGAACCTGTCCCGGTCCCCGCCGGCATGTCAAGTTCCCGCATTTGTTTCCGCGTGTCCCCGAGTGTGGCATCAATTGCAGAATCTCTGATGATAAGGATCAGAACATAATTTTTCCATTTCTTATATTAGGGAGGATTTTTTGGGCTGCCTGTAAAAGAAGGTTTCTTTCCCTCTGCTGTAAAAGTCTGAATGAGGGAAGCACTGGAGGGCAGGATGGATGGTCCCCAAACCAGGTTCTCCAGGCCACCTGCTCAGCCATCCCGAGGGCGTGGCTCCTCCAGGTCCCAGGTGAGTCAATGCCCCCCAAGCAGGGTGGAGGACCCGAGAAGGAGAGGCATGACCCTTTCTTTAACAGATCTTGTCTCAGGTGTTTGCACGTATCCTTTCTGCACACTCCATTGGCTACAGGAAGGCAGAGAAATGTGGCCACAAACCCAGCTGAATATCGACAGATCTATTATTGTGGAATAAAGAGCGAATGATTATTGAAGGCACAGCATTCAGCCTCTGCCGCCTTTTTTTATACAAAACTCTCTACTATATCAATTTTTTAAAATTTCAAAATACTTGCTCAAAACAAATTGTTATAAAAGTATAAAAAGGAAGACCTCTATGCACCCCCCACCTGGAACTCCTATGAAGGGATTGATGTGCCTTCTCTCATGCCTTTCTTGACAGTCATTTAAAAATATGCAAAGCTTTCTGCCTCCCTGACCACGTCTATTTTTTTAATGAGATCATTCTAGACACAATATTTTCTATGATTTGCTTGTTTCTCAATACATAATGCATCTGTTTGCTTATTGGTAACTACATGTAGCTCTAAACCATTCTTTTTAATGACTGCATAGCTCATAATATGGGTTTCTTAGTCGGAGGCACTATAATTTCTTCTACCACTCCCCAGCAGAACATATAGCTTATTTCCTTTTATCATCACTGTGAATAATGTGGCAAGAAACAGCCTTGTG
The DNA here is from genome assembly GCF_048418805.1 of Vulpes vulpes. NCBI lineage: Eukaryota > Metazoa > Chordata > Mammalia > Carnivora > Canidae > Vulpes > Vulpes vulpes. Next base: position 94,604,800 of record NC_132781.1, on the reverse strand, counting down.
CACACATCCTCAGGTGTTTCTTTTTGTAGGATACTTGATTAAAGGATACGTACAACTAAAAGTGCAACAGATTCTCCTCGGTCACTTTATGGAAAGACCATCATAATTTGCAGGCTGGTGGGTCGCAGATGAGAATGAGGGAGTCCTTGGCAGCACCCCCCCCCCCCACCCCGTGCTGTTGGAAAAGAAGATGAGAGGATGGAGAAGGATGTCGAGCAGAAGAGTGATTTCCAGGAACCGGTTCCCTGGTCTAGTAGCTGAGAAACTGTTCATTCCACCTGCTCTCGGAGAGGCCATGAGGACACCTCTGTTTCCACCAAGAAGCGGGTGGAAGGAATCACAGTGTCGGCCGCACAGCAAGCTGCCCTGGCCTGGGGAGGACTATGACAGAGATGCAGAGGCTGAGGAGGATGGGCCTGGGTGCCCTAGAGGGACATGAGCCCTTGCAGCCCCATGGCCAGGCCAGGGTGGCACTGCCTGGGGGACAACCCAGCCCCGCAGGTGGACGGAGCACTGAGCCTGCAGCCCGGACTCACACAGCCCCTTCTCCATGGTCCAGAGGAGGGAGCAAGGCTCAGGGACAGCATGGCTTGGCCAAGTCCGTGGAGGAAGGCTGGGGGAGGCTCTGGGGATGAAAACCCCCTGCTAGGACTCCTGAGTCATTCCCCTTGCCCATAGTCCTGCACTTGGCCAGCATTTCTGGGGTTTTTGGCTTGGATTCTCTTTGTTGATTCCAGTTTGCAGCCTGGAGAAGCTCATGGATCGGCCACACCGGCTTGTGATTTGTGGGTGTGTGAAGGTTGGGGAGGGCGGAGGAAGGCTTTGCAGGGTTTGGGGCGGCTGGGAATCACAGCTAGGGGTGGAGAAGCAGAAGCCGCTCCCTCCTGCCCCTCCTCTCTCTCCCTCCTCTGTCTTCTCAGCAGGCAGGCTCTAGGGAGGTGGCAGGCCTACAGGATGACAAGCATGAGCCATCCCCCAGCTGGCCACCACAGGGAGAGGGCTGGCATGTGGGGAGCCTTCAGCCCCACTTACAGACTGGGAACTGAGAACTCAAGCCCTCTAGCTAGTGCAGTGCTGAGCTGGGAGCTGACTCACCCCCCAAACCCTTGCCTTCCCCTCCATGGCCACAGGTGCCCCCACCTCCCCTGCACAGAAACCCAGTGCTCACCCCCAGCTGTAGTCCTTCTGTCTTAACAGGGAAAGGGGAAGGATGTCGGGAAAGACAGGCTAATTCTTGCTCATGCTCAGCACTTTACAGGGCATCCTGTTTTTCTGTTGGGGGTGTTCAGCCCATGGGCCAGGACGGTTGGTGCTTAAGGACGTCAGGTCAGCTCCTGGCAGGCAGCCACACCCCCTCCAGAAACCACTTGGCTTCCTGGATTCCTGGAATCTCCACTTCCGAGGTTCATCTCCTAGAAGGGGGCCACCAGCACCCCCAGCCTCCCCACACTCACTATTGTGTCCTGGATGTATGGCAGAGACTGACCACTACCCAAGCAATTTTACTTGCCACCAACAAGAGGAAATGACCCGCATAGCCGGGAGAGGAGGGCAGACTCTTTCATCTTGGGGGGTCCTATGCATCTTGTGTCTTCTGGCAAAATGGCTGCTGCCATTGTGCACAGACAAATCAAAGTTATTACATCTAAATAACTTCAAGAAACTGCCTTGCTCACTTGGGCCTGGCTGCTGGGAAGATGATCAGTGTTGCTCAGCCTGGGTGTACTGACCTGCCCAGCCCAGTCCAGCCCAGCCCAGCCCAGCCCAGCCCAGCATGTAGGGCCGGGCCTGGGAGCCAGCCCCAACGCTCTGGGCCTCCCCTTTTTATCTGCCACTGACTTGTGCTGCATGCGGACACCTCATTCCCATGGGCCTACCCTTTGTTACTCAGGAGCTTATATTTAGCTGTTGTTTTTCTCACATTTTGGGAAGTGCTGACTTGGTGCCCATGAGGGTGAAGCCAGAGGCCAGAAGCTGTCTCGTGTGTTTTGCCGAGCAACCGAGAAAGCTGTTGTATCTCAGCATATTCTGACTTTGGAAGAGGAGGGAAATAAAACCTTCCAGGATAGTCCTGGATTGTTGTAGGGCCAGAGCAGCAGGTATCTTGTCCTTTGGGTCATTGGAAGATGAGCTCCCTGAAGGGCCATGATCTGTCTTATTTCTGAATCCCCAGCACCTATCAGGGGCTGGCCTGGAAAGTGCTAGTTAAATATTGCTGGGCAAACGTAGAGAGACCCGGACATCACAGACCGGCCACAGGCCAGGAATAACCGTGCCCAGGAACCCAATGTCTTTTGTGGTAGGGACTCCAAGAGTGGCTACGGCTCAGGCCAAAGGGGTCCCCACAGCACCCCATCTGCCCCTGGGGCTGGCTTTTGGAGGACTTGGGGGTGGTTAGCTGTGTGTTTGTCCCTTGGCTTCCCGGGGGCAAGGCCACGAGGCATGAGGCCACGGAGGTTGTACCATGGGAACAGCTGTGCCCCGTGAACATCCCATGGGCTCTGGGGTGGCGGGCTGGAGGCTGTGCACCTCCACACAAGCTGGGAGCTTGATTTCTCCTGGAGCTTTATTTCTGCAGTGCCGGCTCTGCTCCAGGCGGTGGCCAGCCACTGGCCGTAGCAACAGTTTCCAAGATAAACAAACAGCAGAGGATGCCTGGATCACAGATCGTTCCCTTTTGGGGCTGGCCCTGAGGGAGACAGGTCCGCCCCCCCAGATGGTCTGGGGGTGGGATGGGGTGGGCGGAGCAGGGAGCCCACAGAGGGCTCTTGGGATTGCTGCACAGCACAGAGATGAGCACAGCCATTTGTTATGTGTAATTAAATTGAGCTAATTTCATTCTGTGGCACAGAGCCGGAGAATCCGGGTTCTCAAAAAATGTTATTATCTTATCTCATCTTGTGTAAATGTCATCATGGCACAGCTGGAACGGGAAGAAAGGACATTTTTGAGATGTTCCTGGTCCCCTAAATGGATTGCGTTCTGTTCCTTCAGCATTAAAGTCAATCTGATGCCAAAGCCTCCAGGAGCTGATGTAGATGAAATGTTACATTTATATAATCATTCCACAGACAGACAGGAAAGTGCTTTTTCTGGGTAAATCTCAGAAGTGAGTGAGGGAGGCTGAGAGATCAGAGGATCGCAAGCCCCTGGGGGCCCCTGGCATCTCTGCTCCTGAACCAGCTACAGCCACTCATTTTTCTAGCCTCACCCCAGAGGGGAAACGACCGAAAGAGATGGGGAAATAAACCCTGGCAGCTAAGCTCCCTTTAAGTCCTTGTCCTGCAGTGGCTCCGTGACAGTAGTCAGCCCCCAGGGACGTGGCTGGAAAAAAAGTCAGTGAAACAAAAAGAATAGCCATACGATTCTTCTCAATATAAGGATATGACCAAATGTATGGCATGTGCCGTCAGAGGTCATGACTGCAGACTCAATGAGCCCGTTCCAGAGCTCGAGGGAGAAGGCCCGGGGAGACGCACACACGATGGACAGTCTCTTCCCAGGGGGCTAAGAACCTTCTGGGCCTTCCTGGGCCTTCCTGCCACGCAGCCCTGGCCTGGGGGATAGAGGCAGGCATCCCCAGCCTCCCTGCCTACCCACGCCCCCCCCCCATGACCACACCCTCGGCCTCAACCCCTTTTAGAATTCTCTGCCCCCGAAGCTACTCGCTGTCCCACTGCTGTCCTCATGGCAGGAATGGCCACTGGGGATGCTGTGGCCTCGCCTGCATCAGGCTCCCAATGACGGCCACCGCGTCCTGGAGGGATCGAGGGCCCTGTCACGTCAGCAGGAGCTTAGCCAGACTGTGGTGCCTCCATCAGCACCGGGGAGTTTGGAGATGGATCCCCATTGTCGCCGACTGGCCGTAGGAGCCGTGGGGCCAAGTATCCGATTGTCCTTGCGCCCCGGGCCTGTTGGCCACCCCACAGTCCTTCCCGGCTCCTGGAAGGTTGGGAGGGACTCGGATCTTAGGGGTGAACCAGCCAGTGGAAAAGTGTTCCCAGCAACTTGAGGAGGCGTGTCCGATGCTGAGGACCACCCAGGGCATTGCTGTGGTACATCCATGTATCCCCGCAGAGCCCGCCAGCCCTTGGGATGGCCTCGTGCTTGTGTCCCTGGGAAGATGGCCTGGCGACACCAGCTCCCTCCTGCCCGTGCCTCCTCTACAGGGTCACCGCGCTGCTGGCCTTTCTGGGTCCAGATTTTGCAGAGACGCACAGCTTGGCTCTGGAAGGGACCCGGGCAGTAGTTTGTATTCCTGTCACGCTACTGCTGTTCATTGCTGTCAGGTCCATGTTCTCATTTCCTCAAAAGATTGTCATCCCCTCCCCCACACCCTCTGTGGAGCACAGATGAGGACACAGAGGTTGGGACAGTTTAAGTGGTCTGTCCAAGGTCATGCTGTCCCTACTGGGGGCCCCGCCCCTTGGTTTTCCAACCCTGATGCCTCCTCATCCATGTCCCGCTTGGACTCCCCACCGCCTCTAGTGCTGAGTGGATCTGTCACCCAGTGGACATCCTAGGGCCACCCTAGTGGGCAGTGACCTGCCCCGATGCCTGCGAGATGTGGACAGAGCAAGTCTTGAGGCCCTTGTCTAAATGCCCCACCCCGGGGTGGGGGGTCCAGGCAGGGTCAGCCCGGATGCAGATGCACTAAAGCCACACTTTGACATGGGTCACCCACGGCAGAGACTGGTAGGTATGGTCGCAGGCGCCGGGCAATTCCATCTCCACCCCCATGTAGCACTTTGGGGCCATGCGCATGGGAACGTGCTCCCGCAGACCCACCCTCACCTCAGTGAGCTGCACGCCCTGGGCCTCCTCCCCAGCAGTGTGCAGCCGGGAGGATGGAGGCCCTGGACCCGGCCGCTGAATGAGCAGTCTAGGGGCAAGGAGGTTCCTGGGGATTCTCCGCCATGGGGCCACAGCCCCCGGGTCAGGGTGTTGCCGCAGCCCGGTCACCACGGACGTCTGCCGCCGGGGGTCCGACCTGCACGGAGCTCAGCCGTCCCAGGCGTGTGAGCTGCCCCTGCCTTCCGCAGCTACACCGCGGGCGGGCCGGGCTGACCTGTGTTTTAAGGCCAGGTGAGGGAGGGGGTCCTGTTACCTGAGGCACAGACCAAAGACGCTGGGCGGCGGCCCTGCTTCCGGACGCCATCGGGGGCCTGCCATCCAGCAGCGGGACAGAGGACACGTCCGTGGGGATGCGGTGCCCACTTGCTGACGGTGGCGCAGGAGGAGGCAGCGCCCTGAGCCTGGCCTGGGGGAAGAGGAACAGCTGAGGCGCGGAGAGCTTCGGTGGGCTGGGGCGGGAGGCAGGGGATGGAGAGGCGCGTTTGAGGCCAGGCCGTGAGGGCATCTGGGGCCCGCGTGCTGGCTGGACGCTGCAGAGACTGGGGCGGGCGGGCAGGGGGCCAGCAGGAGCCTCACATGTGGCCTGCGGGTTTGCCCTTCACCCCGCAGGCCCCAGGGAAGCCCTGAGCTGTTGAAGCCTGGCAGTGACCATTTCCCTGAGCCCCTGCTCCCACCGCCAGCTCCTGGAAACTACGGATTCATTTTCTGTTCCTGTCATTCCTGTCTCCTCCAGGATGTCATGTAAATGGAACCATCAGCTTTTGAATGTGGCCCCTTTCAGTCAGCAGAATGCATTTGAGATTCGTTTGCCGTGTTCTCTTTCTTTGTTTGCTTATCTCTTCTACCATTGAGAGAATTTTGGCAATCAGGCATAAAGCCTCTAGAAACATTTGCATACAGGATTTTGTGTGACCATAGGTTTTCCTTTCATTTGAGTAAACACTTGGGACTGAGAACACTGGGTGTTATTGGTAAGAGCTTTTGTGTAACTTTATGAGAAACTCCTGAAATATTTTCCAAGATAGCTGTACCTGTCTCGCGTTCCCACAGCAGTGTGAGATTTCCAGCTGCTCCCTGTCCTTGTCAGCACTTGGTACTGTCAAGTTCTAGGCTTTTCCCTCCATTCTAATAAGTATGCAAAGGTATTTCAGCATTTTGTCATGGCTTTGATTTGCATCTCTCTAATGACCAGTGATGTTAAGCATGTTTGCATGTGCTCATTTGCCATCTATGTATTTCCTCTGGTAAAGTGTATGCTTGGATACATTGTCTAGACTTTTAAGTTGGGTTGTTTTGTGACTTTTGAATTCTTCGAATATTTTCTGCACCAGTCCTTTATCAGCTATGTGATTTGCAAGTATTTTCTCTCAGTTTGTGTCTTGTCTTCTCATTTTTTTAGTGATCTCTTTTAAAGAGCAAAAGCTTTAATTTTGATTAAATCCAATTTACACATTCTTTCCTTTTTGGATTGGTCCTTTAGTATTACCTCTGAGACCTTTTGATCTCTGCCACTATCATAAATATTTTTGCCTGTGTTTCCTCCTGGAAGTGTATAGTTTTAGGTTTTACCCTTTAGGCCCTGGTGATCTTTCAGATGCATTCAACAATTATCTACTGAAGATGGAGGAAAATCTATTTTCTTTAAATGAAAATTTTCTACAGTAATAGTCATTAAAAAAAAAAAAGGTAGATGAAACCAAAACCAAACCAAAACTGAAACAGAAACAAAACAAATACACAAAAACCAAAAAGTAGACCAAAGGGCTCAAATCTGTGTCCTTTAATGACAGGGCAAGTCCACTTTCAGCATATCTATCGGACGTGGCTGTAGCCAGGCTTCAGGCTCACATAGAAAAGGTTGAGTCTGTTGCAGTTTACAGCACACTTTTATCATTGACATTAAAAATATGAAGTATGCTCAGTGTGTTACCCCTCCTTAGCAGATGCACATTTCAGTGTAGGATCTCAAGGAATGCATCAGTGCAACATTGATAAAATGTTGATAAAATCCCTGCACATGTCTCTGTCATGTGCTGGTTCTGATGACTTGTGCCTCTGATTTATACTAAATAAACTTGTGCCACTAATATACTCCAGAAGAAAAAAACAAGGTGGTTCAATATGCAGAAAAATAAAATAGTATTCATGCTTTCAGATTTAATGGCCACTGTATATATATATATATATATATATATATATATATATATATATATATGCATCTTTATAAAATATATGATATTGCGGTATATTTCTGTTTCTATTTCCTTTTGTTTCCTACTCAGTGCTTTTTTTTAAGACTCCCTCCTGTTGCAGTAGGCAGATCAATTCTGTTTCTTCTAATATTGTACAAAATTAAACAATATGCCTTCCACATAGTTTCTTACTTGTTCCCAACACAGATTTCTGACCTTCCTGATGCCATAAACAATGCTGTGAATTGCCTCCTACCCACCACCAGGAAAGACCTCTCTGAGAATTTCTCTGGGTTATATGCTCAGAGGAGGGACGGCTGGGTCACTAATATGGGTGTACTTAACCTCACTACATACTACATACTGGCAGGATGGCTGGACTGGTTTACTTTCCCATTAGTGGTATATGAGGGTTCCTGCTTTTGCATTTTGTTTTTTTCACGTTCTCACTCTCATTTCATTTGATCTCTTTTCACTTTATCCTCCTCATCTGACAAATGAATGCTCTTATTTTTGTTTATATTTGGATCTTCTTGTGAGTTTGTGCATCTCATCATATTTTTCCTAGTCATTTGGATTTTCCATTTATAAAGTGTCCATTCATATACATTTCCAAGCTTTTCTTTTCTTTTTTTTTTCATTTCCAAGCTTTTCTATAGGATTTTCTGTTGTTTTTTTCTTCTTATTTTCCAGTTATTTCTTGCATATTCTGGACATTAATCCCCTATTGGTTTTAGAGAGAAAAAAAAAATCTCTTTCCTTAGTCTGTTATATGTTTATTAACTTTGATTAGGCTATCTTTTATGATAAAGAAATCTTTAATTCTACGTAGTCATGTACTTCAATTTTTTTACCTTTTTGTTTCATTCTTTCCAGGTCTTCTTTAAGAAGTCCTTTTCTGCCCATAAATCAGAGATATTCTCCTCCATTTTCTTCCATTAGCCTTTTAGTTTTTCCCTACAAGATTCAATGGTCCTTAATTCCTCTGGATCACTTGAGTAATTATTGAAGATCAATTGAGGATATTATTTATATCAAATGATATAAATAGTTTTATTTTTCCACATGATGACTTAATTTACTCAGCAACACCTACTAAATAATCTGCCCCTTCCCATTTACTTGTGATGCCAACTATATAAACGCATACACATACACATTGTTCAAAGAAAACTGAGGCATATTAAAAAATTTTTAAGTTTATTTGAGCAAAAATCGATTTGAATAGGGAGGCACCAAGCCAGAAGAGGTTAAGGGCACTCTGCCAATAGGAGCCGGGAGAAGGGCATAGGTGTAGAAGCAAAGAATGGAAATTATTTGAGGGGCTGTAGCTTAAAGCCTATTTGGCTCTTTGTGTTTGGTTGTTCCTAGCATTTCAATTTCATGACCTTGAGGTATTTATAGGCTTTGGTTTGGGTTGCTTAAGTGGGGTGCTAGGGCATCAGATCCACCTCAGTCTAATGGCCTCCCTGTTTAATTAATTTAACAACACATGCACACAGTCGATTCTCATTACTCCCTGTAGTTGTCTTCTGCTGCTGGGTTCATGAATAGTGCTAAATTGATACAAAAGTGGTGAATAGGAAACCATTGTTCCTAGGGGAAATACAAGGTCAAGTTTCTTTGAGCCTCTGATCACAAGGTTTTCATCAACCAATACATACAGAACCTTGTTTTGTAGGTGTTTCTGTTTAAAGACAACTTGTTTAAGATATATTTCTCACAAATAATTACATTCACTATCTTAGAGTGATTTAAAGCCAGGGACTTTGGAGGCCACTCACATTTTATAGGTTCATTTGCCAACATCCTTGTAAAACAAGACGGTCTCATCAGCATCTAGAGCCTGCTCTTCCATGTAGAACTCTTTTCCTGCATAACGCTTAGCAGGTATTTTTAAAAATTCTTCTGCAGCCTCTTGATCTGTGGAACCTCCCCTTCTGCAAGTTTAACATTTTTCAGACTGTATTGCTTTTTGAAACTTGCGAGCCAGCCGACACCAGCCAAGAAGGATTTAGCATCCCCTGCCCCTGGGTAAAATGTGATAGCAAATGTCTTTGGCTTTAATGGCGCACAACAATGCTGTCTACTGTGCTTTACCTATGGGTCATCATTTTGAGAGTTGAGTCCACACCCCGCTGCCATAGCTTCATCATGCACTCTGGATGTTACTCTAGCCCATTCCTGAGCAGCCTCCTATACAGATTAGCAAATTTCCTTGTCTTTTCTGTGGATATATTGTATTGTTGGATCCTTAACATTGAAGTCATCATGGCCAACAGCACCCTCACACATACCTGAAAAATATTTATCAAAAAAATGTATTTTTTTTTCCTAAGGCACACCACAACTTTTTTTGCTTAGGAACACTAGACAGTACTTCAGCACTATGCCTGCAGACCATCTTAAACATTAAAATCAACACCCACCCTGCCCACCAAGAAATGTGAAAAACATGTGAACAAACCACAAACATTGGTTCACAATATGAAAACTGAAACAAGAAGACAGTGTTGCCTTGTTTGCCTCAGCTATGAACATGTACATCCAATAAGTCAAAATTTTCACCACTCAGCACATGTTCTCAAATGACCCCTAAGACATTATGAATATTGATTGTGGGTTACAAATAAATTTTAGTGAGTAGGCAGATTTATAAATGTGCAATGCACAATTAATGAAGATCAATTACATTTGTTTTTTTTTTGTTTTTTTAAATTTTTATTTATTTATGATAGTCACAGAGAGAGAGAGAGAGAGAGAGAGAGAGAGAGGCAGAGACACAGGCAGAGGGAGAAGCAGGTTCCATGCACCGGGAGCCCGATGTGGGATTCGATCCCGGGTCTCCAGGATCGCGCCCTCGGCCAAAGACAGGCGCTAAACCGCTGCGCCACCCAGGGATCCCTACATTTGTTTCTGAGCCACTTTTCTTCTCCCTCTATCTATTGTTATGTACCTGTACCACTGCCAAAGTTTTATTATCGTTGTTTTGGATTGTGTCAGTGTCCAATAGGATGGATTTCTCAGTGCTTTGTTCTCAGTTTTCAAAATAGACTTCTCTATCTGTGTATCTCAGTCTTTCTGTAGACAATTGTAGTAGAATCTTTGAACTCCTCACATAATCCAGCTGGAATTTTATCAGGCATTCAGTTTGTAGATTAATTAGAGAATAATTTATTTTAATGTTAACTCATCCATCCATGAACATAGTATATCTCATTTGTTTGATTTTCTTTTTTATCAATTACTATTTTTATATTATTTACTATTTTAATTCCTATATACATTATAGATCAATTGTAACCATTGTGAACTCTATCTTATTTTTTATTTTATTTCTAAGTTGGGTGTCATAGATGAAGAACAAAATTAATTTTTGTGAGTTCATATTTTATCTTATAGTATTGGTAAATTCTCTTATTATGATTTATCTAATGGTCCTGTTGGGTTTTCTATGTAGATTATCAAATTTGCAAATAAAGACTGTTTTATTTCTCCTCTTTGAATTCTTTAAGCTCTTATTTTCTTTTTCTTTCTTTCTTTCTTCTTTCTTTCTTTTTTCTTTCATCTCAGAGTGGTTGCCAGTACCTCAGGATTTATATGTAGTGGTAAGGATGATGGTAGGCATTTCTTATATTGATAGCTTTTTGAGCTTTTTTTAAAAATAAAAATCATCAACAGATGTTGAATGTTACCTAGTACTTTTCTGCATATATTTTTATAATAATATGATTTTTGGTTTTAGTCCTTAGTACCTTAATCCTTTTTTTAAAAAAAAGATTTTATTTATTCATTCATGAGAGACAGAGAGACAGAAAGAGAGAGAGAGAGAGAGAGGCAGAGACACAGACAGAGGGAGAAGCAGGCTCCACACAGAAAGCCTGATGTGGGACTTTATTCTGGGACTCCAGGATCACACCCCCAGCCAAAGGCAGGCACTAAGCCGCTGAGCCACCCAGGGATCCCTAATACCTTAATCCTTAATGTGGCTGCTTTCCTGATGCTAACACATCCTTAAATTTCCAGGATAACCTTTTCTTGATGCTGTCACATTGCCAATACCCATTGACTTGGTTCGCTAATATTTGTTTAGGGTTCATGAATAGAAAGAACTGTTACATTTCTTGTACTCTCCTTATTCAATTTCAAAATCAATCATACAAGAGAGATTATCTATTCCTTTGATAGAATGCACCCATAATACCTGTCTTAGTTCAGGCTGGTATAGGAAAAATACCATAGACTGGTTGACAACAACAAACACTTATTTCTTAACAGTTCTAGAGGCTGGGTATCCAAGATAAAGGTGCCTATAGATTCCCTGTCTGATGAAGGTCTGCTTTCTGGTTCATGAACATCCATTTTTCGTGCTGTACTCCCACACGGTGGAAAGAGAGTAAGGGAGCTCTCTGGGAGTCTTTTTTATAAGGACACTAATTTCATCATGGACACTCCACCCTCAAAACATACCTAACCACTTTCCAAAGTCCCCATCTCCAAATAACATCACACTGGGGGTTAGGCTTCAACAAAGGAGTTTTTGGAGGATACAAACAGTCAATCTGTAGCAATACCCTTTGGGCCTGGGAATTTTTTGGAAACTTTAATTTCCCTAATAATTATTAGTCTACTCAATATTTCTTTCTTGTGCCTTTTTTTTTGTATTTTATATATTTCCAGAATTTATTCATTTTGTCTAGATTTTCTGCATTGGTTTCTTAATGATTTTACTCTGTTATATCTCTGTTGTGTTATAGTTAATCCTCCTTTAATTCAGGATTTGATTTACACCATCTCTTTTTTTCTTGGATAGTTATGCCAGAGGTATGGGTACCTGGTTAGGCAGATTTATCTTCTGATTTGTTTGTACTGGCCAAAGCAGATCCAATTTTCTTTAAAAATCAGCAAAGCTTTCCGATTTTTTGGTAATTATTATTCTCTTTTTAAATTTTCTTTCGGATTTTTCCAAACTAGACAACCTCTTGGGAGTCATATCACAGGGTTTAGAGTATGTAAGTTAAATGTAATTTCATGTCATATATGATAGAAGAGAGAGACCAGATCCCTTTATCTCAGGGAGATTAGGGTTTAAGGGAAATTAGTTACATCAAAGCAAAAATTACACCTGTGGTGAGTTCTAAGGAGTGGAGAAAGCCTATGAGAATTTTGGCAGTTAAGGAAGGTTTCTCTTTGCAAATAATGAGATTTAATCTGATGAGGAAGAGAAAGAACAGCATTTTGTATGGGAGTAGGGGGACAGCATGAACAAAGGTTCTAGTGCAGGGAGCCAGTATGACTGAGTGAAGAGAAAGAAAAATAAATACATCCAGGGATTCCTGTAGTTAAGTCTGAAACAGTGGGGTTGATTGTATGCTTAGACAGTAGTGTTGAGAATGAGCACGAGATTATAAACCCAAAGAGGTCTGAATTACGGTTGGAAAAAACCAAAAGACAAATTGGAAGATATAAATCTTATTTGCATCCAGAGAAGAACGACAGAGATAGATTTTAATAAGTGAACATACCCTTCAGAAAACACTTCTCCCTCACTGCAAGTGCCATAACAAATATTGTTTTGGGAAGAGTTTGAAATTGTTCCTACATTGATTTTAAATAATTAAAACTCAAAATGTTTTAGTTTAAATAAAAATTTAAATTTAAAATGACTCTTTGGGTGAAGGGGGTCAAAAGGCACAAACTTCCAGTTATAAAATAAATGTCATGGATACGTAATGTCCAGAATTATGATTATAGCTAATAGTACTGTATTATAGATCTACAAGTTGCTAAGAATAAATGTCTTTTTGTGTGTGCATGAATAAACACTTTACTTTTTTATGAAATTATTTTGTAATGTAATTTTAAATTCTAATAGAGTTAATGCACGGTATTTTATTAGTTTCAGGTATAAAATACAGCGCTTCAACAATTTCATACATCACTCAGTGCTCATCACAAGTGTGCTCCTTAATCTCATCATTTATTTCATCTGTCCCCCCACCCACCTCCCTGCTGCTAACCATCAGTTTGTTAAGAGAATAAATCTTAGAAAGTCTTATCACAAGAAAAAAAAAGGTTCTTTGGGATGATATAATCCAAGGGAGCATGTTAGATCTGGAGTAAAATTTGTTCACCTTTCCCATCACTTAATATTAAAGATTAATATATTTTCAACTTATAAAATAATTTTTGCCTTTAACTTAATTTGAGGGAAAACGTGCTGATTAGGAAACTTCCATTATGCAACAACCAGCCTTTCTTAAGAACACAGACTCAGAAGCAATGCATGATGACATCTCACCTTGATTCATTGAGAAAGTGGTGTGCACACATTGACACTTCTGTCTATGCTGTGCCATATACTAGCTTTTTGGTTGAAAGAGGATATCCACAAGCACTAAATATCTCTTGAAGTGAATAGGCTTCAGGTTTGCTTACAGAATACAAACTTCAGCCGCCCCAAATATGTGAATGTAGGCTGCAAATCTGAGCCAAAAATGAGCCAAGAAATTGGGAGGATGTGATTTATAGCTTCTGTTCCAAAGAAGTTGAAAAAAAATTTGCTCAGCCTAATAGGGTTTTAATAGATTCTTTCCCATGACACATATTGCAAAATAGAACATTAAGCATGACAGAAGCCTTATTATGACTATAGATTTAGTAATGTGACAAACAAATCGCCTTGGTTATAACACCTGAGATTGCTTCATTTGGTTTTGCAGCATATGGAATTCTTCTTGGTAAACCATTACACATATAATATGCCTTTCTAATTAAAACCAGTGATTCCTGGGATCCCTGGGTGGCGCAGCGGTTTAGCGCCTGCCTTTGGCCCAGGGCGCGATCCTGGAGACCCGGGATCGAGTCCCACAGTCGGGCTCCCGGTGCATGGAGCCTGCTTCTCCCTCTGCCTGTGTGTCTGCCTCTCTCTCTCTCTCTGTGACTATCATAATAAAAAAAAAATAAAACCAGTGATTCCTTTGTCACCATTTATTTCATCAGTTCTAAATTTTTTTTTAATTTTTATTTATTTATGATAGTCACACACACACACAGAGGCAGAGACATAGGCAGAGGGAGAAGCAGGCTCCATGCACCGAGAGCCCGATATGGGATTCGATCCCAGGTCTCCAGGATCGCGCCCTGGGCCAAAGGCAGGCGCCAAACCGCTGCACCACCCAGGGATCCCCTATTTCATCAGTTCTAGGTGCAGAAACCTTCATAGCATCATATGATAAAGGCCAAATATCACAGTCTGCAGTGCAACTCCCCCACAACCTTCCTTCGTGGTCCTGCCACCTTCAGGCTCTTATAGGAAACTTAGAGATGTTTCATGATTTTCCCTGAATGTGACTTGAACTTGCTTGCCTCTGTAGTTTATGAAATGCTGCCTGGAAAGTCCTTTCTTTCATCTTGGTATACTGAAATTCTTGTGACTCTCTTAGAATCAGCTCATATGCACCATGTCTCCTGGAAACTTTATGTGTTCTTCATGATTATGTTTCCCAACCTCAGAACACCAGTCTTAGGCTCATAAGATCTCTATGATCTTAAGGACTTTGCTTTTTGGAGAGTCACAAAACAAAAGCAGTACCTTAAATGCTCTGAGAAGTCATATAGCAAAGACACCTGTTAATTTTTGTTCAGCTCAGGAGTTCATAAACATATTTGACCATGTAATTCTCCCCTTGCCAAACAACATCCATTAGTATTTTAGAGAGCACACTTAGAGAAATGTTTCCCTACTATACTGTGTTCCTTGTTCTCACATCCTATTTATTCATTCATTCAGTTAAGATGGTCAAACATGAATGGGTCAAACAGGGTCCTTAAGGAAGATTAATAGGGCAGTATGTGAAGATGAATAATCAAAAGAGGAAATATATTTGTTAAGCATCTACTACATATAGCACATGCTCAAAACACTTGTACACATTTTCTCATTTAATTCTCAGGACAGAGCATATTAAACATTTTATGAATGAAGAATTTGAGGAGTTATTCCTCACATTCTGAGAGTTAAGCCTAGGTCTATCCAACTGGGGGAAACCAAAAGTTTCTATGTGATAGGATAAGAGGTAAGAGATTTGATTGTAAGAATGGAGAACAAGACCCAAATGATAGAGAAGCATGAGGAAAAAGGGAGGGGCCCTATGCTCTGTAGATTTCCTTGTGTTCTCCTGTGTGTACTTGTGTGTATGACAGTACCCTGTGGTGTACTAAGGTATTCCACACATGCTCACCTTCACAATACATTCCTCATCATAGGTAATCACAGCTAACATTCAGCAGTAACAATGCTTTCAATGTATGAACTCATGTAATCATCACAACACCCTTTTGAAGTGGGTTCTGTTACCACCATCTCCATTTTACCAGGAAGGAAACAGATTCAAGATGTTAGGTAGCTTGCCAAGGATCATGGAGCTGTTAGGTATACATCACTGTCTCAGCTGGCATGTGAACATGTCAATCTGGTCCATCTGTAATATTATGCATACTGTCTTCCAACTCAATTTCAATAACTACTGAGTGAATTAGTCTCTCATCTGTAAATGGACATCTGGGCTCTTTCCACAGTTTGGCTATTGTGGACATTGCTGCTGCAAACATTGTGGTACATATGCCCCCTTGAATCACTATGTTTGTATCCTTTTAGTGTAGTAGTAATAGTGCAATTGCTGTGTCATGGAGTAGATCTATTTTTAACTTTTTGAGGAATCTACTATTGTTTTCCAGAGTAGTTGTATCAGTTTGCATTCCCACTAACAGGGTAAGAGGGTTCCCCTTTCTCCACATCCTCACCGACATCTGCTCTTTCCTGAAGAGATGATATATACAATGGAATATTACTCAGCCATCAAAAAGAATGAAATCTTGACATTTGCGATGATGTAGATGGGGCTAGAGGGTATTATGCTAAGTGAAATAAATCAGAGAAAGACAAATACCATATGATTTCATTCATATGTGGAATTTGAGAAACAAAACAGATGGACATAGAAGGGAAGGAAAAATAAAATGAGAACAGAGAGGGAGGCAAACCATGAGACTCTTGACTATGGGAAACAGAGCTGCTGGAGGTGAGGTGAGTGGAGGGATGGGGTAATGTGGTGATGGGCATTAAGAAGGGCACTTGATGTGGTGAGAATTGGGTGTTGTATGCAACTGATGAATCACTGAATTCTACCCCTGAAACTAATAATAAAAAGAAAAAAATACTGAGTGAATTAAAAGACAGCTATTCCTTCTCATAGGTCTAGACTTTTAGCTTTTTAACCTTGCTAAATGTTAATGTTGTAACTAAAATAATGGTGCCTATGGCAGTCAGAAAGATAAAAACTGCTGTTTTCATTTTCTAAAGGGAGAATAAGAGATCAGTTTCTTCCAAGATATTCCACAGGAGAGAAGATCCCTCCTCCATGCTTTCTTCTTGCTTCTAAAATGTGGCCTGAGCCTCTGGGTGAGTGGCAGTAGTATCTATTGGGATGGGGATTGCTGGGGAAGAAGTAGATTGTGGGTAAGGGCAGAGAGGTCTAGAGTCAGTGCAAATCAAACCCACCATCAGATACCATCTCATGCCCTTTAGAATGGCTATTATAAAAAAAAAATTAAAAAAAACACAAAACAAAACGGAAATAAGTGGTGGTGAGGATGTGGACCAAATGGAATGCTTGTGTGTGGCTAGCAGTATACAAAATGTCTTCCACTGCGGAAGACAGTTGGGCAGCTCCTCAGAAAGTTTAACGCAGAATCACCATATGACCCAGCAGGCCCATTTGGTATACACCCCAAAAATTGAAGGCAGGGACTCCGATACTTGCACATCAATGTGCATTGAAGCATTATTCACAGTAATCAAAAGGTGGAAACAATCCAATGTCCATCAACAGATGAGTGGGTAAACATGTGGCATATACATACAATGGAATGCTTAGCTTGAAAAATAAATGAAATTCTAACATGAACTACAGCAACGATGGACCTTGATGGCTTTATACTTAAGTGAAACAAGCCAGACACAAAAGGATAAATACTGCATGATTCCACTTATATAAGGTGCCAAGAATCGACAAATTCATAGAGACACAAAATATAATAAAGGGTTAACAGGGGCTGGAGAGAAAGGAATGATGGGGGGAGGTTATTGTTTAATTGGTCCAGAGTTTCTGTTTGGGATGATGAAAGATAGACAACATTGTGAATGTCCTTAATGCCACTGAACTGCAGATTTACAAATGGTTAAAAAGGTAAATTTTATATTTCATGTGATATATTTGACCACAAAAAGGAATATACAAGCCCAAGAAATAATAGAGAACATTTTTCTGAAGATCCAGATGACTTGGAAAAAAATGTAACTTGCAATTTGCCTTGACTATGCTTGCCATTTCAGGGATATATCTTTCCACCTTCCAGTATTTGAAAAGAAACTTAATCAAAAAATAGAAATATTAAGTCACTGCACAAAAACAATGGCAATTCAACCCAAATATATACTTAGAACAGAAAACCAGTGCTTATTACCTGCTGTTTTGATCTTTTAATTAATAAAGGAGATGGAGGGTGTTAGTTGACATTTCTGATTTTTACAGTTTTTACATTTACAATTTATACATTTTACAAATGTATATACCTGAGTAGCCAACACACAATCATGTTACACTTAGCATATATCTGCTTTTGAGATTCATCCATGTTGTTATGTGTTTGTTGTTATTATTGCTGAGTGGTATCACAATGTATGAAAATACTGCAATTTGTTATTAATTCAATGTTTTATAGACATTTGGGTAATCGTCAGTGTGGCTATTAAGACTAGAACTGCTATGAACATTTTAATATGAGTCTTTGGACATACGTTTTCATTTATCTAGAGTAAATACCAAGGAAGGGATTGCTGGGTATGCTAAACATGTCTTTAACTTCATAAAAAACTGACAAACTATTTTTGAAAGTGGTTGTACTATTTTAAATTCCCACCACCAATGCCTGGAAATTCTGGTTGCTCTATATTTTGGCCAACATTTGGTATTACTGAACTTTAGTATATGAATTTTAGCCTTCTGTTGGGTGTGTAGTGTAAACGTGATTTTATTTTGTCTTTCTCTAATCACTAATGATGTTGATCATGGTTTCATGTGCTTATTTCCCATCTGTAGACCTTCCTTGATATAATTATCTTTTCAAATATTTTGCTTAAAAAATTGGGTTGTCTTACTATTTTGTAAAGTTCTTTATATATTCAAAATTCATACACATGTATTTTTAAGTTTTTTTGAGATGTAATTCACACACCATAAAGTTATCCATTTAAAGTTCCAGAGATTTAGTATAATCACAGACTTGTGTAAATATCACCACAGTCTAATTTAGGACACTTCCATTATCCCCAGAAGAAACCCATACCCATTAGCAGTCATTATCCATTCACTCCCCACCCCCAGCCCTGGACTCCCACTAATGTATTTGCCTATTTTGGACATTTCATAGAGTGGAATAATAGAACATGTAGTATTTGTGACTAGTGTCTTTCACTTAGCATAAATTTTTCCTGGTGCATCCATGTGGTAGCATGCATCAATACTTCATTCCTTTTATTGTCAAATAAAAAATATCATTCTATGGATATACCATATTTATTCATCAGTTGACTGACAGTGGAGTTGTTTCCACTTTTTAGTTATTATAAACAATGCTTGTATAAACATTATATACAGGTTTTTGTGTGAATGTATGTTTTCATTTCCCTTGGGTATACAGATACTCGTTTGCAAATATTTTCTCCAAATCTATGTCTTCCCTTTTGATTTTCTTAACAGTATCTTTTGGGGGGCAAAAGTTTAAAATTTATATGAAGTTCAATTTGTCAACTCTTTTATGATTCATTCATGTTTCTTGTGTCTTATCCAGAGAAATCTTTCCTTAACCCCAGGTCACAAAGAATTTGTTTTCAACAAGATTTACAATTTTAGCTTCTATATTTAGGTCCATAATTCATTTTGAAACAATTTCTGTATATGGTATGAGGTTGAAATCAAGTTCATTTTTCTGCATATGGATATTTAATACCAGCACTGCATTCTGAAAAGATGGGTTATCTTGGCACCTTTGGCAACGATTGACTGTAAACGTGTGGGTCTTTTCTCAACTCTTAATCCTGTTTTCTTGATGTAGGTCTATTCTCATGTCAATACGATCCTATATTAACTACTGTAACTTTATAGTAACTCTAGAAGCAGTGTTAAGTCCTCCAACACTATTCCTTTTTAAAACTGTCTCGTATACTTGAAATCTTTTGCATGCCCATTTCTATAATTATGAGGCTGGGATTCACTGAAATTGTATTGAATCAATAGATAAATTGGGGAGGATTGACACTATAATGATATGGAGTTTTCTCTTTTACATGTATAAAGAAGGAATATCTATTTTATTTGCATCTTTAATTTTTTCAGGAATGTTTTACAGTTTTCAGGGCACAGGTTTTGTTTTTTTGTGTGAATTTTGTTAAATTATCCCTCTTTCTTTTTTTTTTTTTACTTTATTTTTTTTTAAGATTTTATTTATTCATGAGAGAGAGAGGCAGAGACACAGGCAGAGGGAGAAGCAGGCTCCATACAGGGAGCCCGATGAGGGATTTGATCCTGGGACTCCAGGATCACGCCCTGAGCAGATGCTTAACCGCTGAGCCACCCAGGGATACCACTATTTCATTTTTTGATACTGTTTTTTAAATTTCCATTTTTAGCACTACTTTGTAGAATATTATTGAGTTTTGTATACTTTGTTTTTTTAAATAATAAATTTACTTTTTATTGGTGTTCAATTTGCCAACATTCAGAATAACGCCCAGTGCTCATCCCGTCAAGTGCCCACCTCAGTGCCCGCCACCCAGTCACCTCCAACCCTGCCCTCCTCCCCTTCCACCACCCCTAGTTCGTTTCCCAGAGTTAGGAGTCTTCATGTTCTGTCTCCCTTTCTGATATTTCCTACCCATTTCTTCTCCCTTCCCCTCTATTCCCTTTCACTATTATTTATATTCCCCAAATGAATGAGAACATATAATGTTTGTCCTTCTCCGATTGACTTATTTCACTCAGCATAATACCCTCCAGTTCCATCCACGTCAAAGCAAATGGTGGGTATTTGTCGTTTCTAATGGCTGAGGAATATTCCATTGTAGAGTTTTGTATACCTTGTATCCTGTAACCTTGCTCTCACCATCTCTAGTTGCTTTATGTGTAAATTCCTTATTTTCCTTATAGACAACCAAGCTGTCTGCAAACATAGTTTTACTTTCTTTCCCCCACCTCTGTGCCTTTCATTTCTTTTTCTTGTCATGTTGCACCTGGTGTGACCTCTGGTCCAGTGTTTGATAAAATTGTGGGAGCAGACATTCTAGCCTTAAATTATAAATTTAAGAAGAAAGCATTTAATTTTTTATAATTGAGTATGATATTAACTATAGGTTTTTTGTGAGATGACTTTTATCAGGTTTTGGAAATTTCCTTCTATTCCTAGACTGCTGAGAATTTGTATGACTTGGTGTTGGATTTTGTCAGATGCTTCTTCTACACCTATTGTGATGATTATATGGGCATTCTTTTTGTTCTGTAAATATGATGCATTACTCACATTAATTGAATTTTGAATTCAATTCAAAATCAACCTTGCAATCCTGGGATAAATTCCATTTGGTCGTGAGATATTTTCCTTTTGATACACTATTCAAATTGATTTCCTAATATTTTGTTAAGGATTTTTGCATCAATATTCATGAGACATATTGGTATGTTTCTTGTAATGTTTGGTATGTAATGTGTAATGTTTTTGTTTCTTGTAATGTCATTTCTTGGTTGTGGTATCAGGTTAATCCTGGCTTCACAGACTAAAGTGGGAAGACGTGTCTTCTCCTTTTTTAATCTTCTCAATGAGTTTATGTAGAATTGGTACAATGTCTTCCTCACATGCTTGATAGAATTCACCAGTGGAGCTGTTGAGGCCTGGGGTGATTTTTTTTTTTTAAAGATTTTATTTATTCATGAGAGAGAGAGAGAGAGGTAGACACAGACAGAGGGAGAAGCAGGCTCCATGCAGGGAGTCTGACATAGGACTTGATCCTGGGACTCCAGGATCACGCCCTAGGCCGAAGCAGGCGCTTAAACCGCTGAGCCCCCCAGGCTCCCCCTGTGGGGTGATTTTTAACTAGATATTTAACTTTTAACTTCCTTGACATTGGACTATTCAGGCTATTTCTTCTTTTGGTATTTTGGATCTTTTGCAAAATGTGTCATTTGCATCAAAGTTGTCAAATTCACTGGGATAAATTTCATGTTTTCTTTTTTTTTTTTTAAATTTCATGTTTTCTTTTTATCCTTTTATTCTGCAAGGATGTTTTCTCTCTCATTCTTGATATTAGCAATTCATGTCTTTTTTTTTTTTCTTTGATCTGGCTGAGGGTTTATCAATTTTATTAATCTTCAAAGAATCAGATTCTAATTTCATTAATATATTACTTTTGTTTCCTATGCCATTAATTTCTGTCCCTTATTATTGCCTCCTTTATGCTTGGTTTGGGTTTATTCTTTTTCTAGTTCATAGGGTAAAAGCGGATACTTGACGCCTCTATTTTTTTTAGGAAGGGGGGGGGTCTTGCTTATTTAAATTCAATCTGCCAACATATAGTATAACACCCGTAAGCATTTAATGTTATAAATTTTCAATATGCATTGCTTTTGCTGCACACTATAAGTTTTGATATAGTGTATTTTCATTTAGTTTACCCTATTTTATAGTTGTTAATTTCTTTACTTTTTATAGATTACTTTTTTGGGGGGGTGTTTCTTAAAATTTTTATTGGAGTTCAATTTGCCAACATATAGAATAACACCCAGTGCTCATCCCACCAAGTGCCACCCTCAGTGCCCATCACCCAGTCATTTGTTATAGATTACTTAGACATGTTTGTCTTCTTTCCAGTAATTTTTGGGGATTTTCTACATATATTTCTGTCATAGATTTCTAGTTTAACTTTTTTTTGTAATCTGAGAAAACATTTTATTTGCAGTTCTTTTGAATTTGAGAGTAGTTTTATGGCACATAAGGTGGTTTATGAATGTCCCATATGATCTTGGAAAAAAAAAGTATTCTGCTGTGTTGAATGGAATGTATTTGCTGGTTAGAGTAGAGGACCTTCTGCTTTTTCTTTAGGTTCAAAGTCCATATAGTGATTGTTCTAGTATGTCCTCCCTTGATCTTAACAGGAGAAATCTAAGTTTATACTTTCATTTTTCAAGGCTAATTTTAACTTTGCACACAGATTTGAAAAACCTCATGCTCCTATGCTCCTTTCCTTTTTCATCCTGTTATGAAATGTACATTGGTCTTGCTGACATTTTCTTCTCATATTCTATGAGGCCAGGTTTGAGTTTAAACACAGAGTGAGCTTTTATATGAGATGTAGTATTGGCTAGTTAAGAACATGGAGTTAGAGTCACCGAGGCCTGTATTTAAATCCTTATTCTGCTGTGTTTGTGGGCACATGGTTTTTATATATTTTTTTGTGAAAATTAATTTTGATAATAGTAGCAAAGCACCTTTACATGGCACAAGTAAAAAACACATGGCCCTATTGTTATGTGATCTGAACAAATACTGGCAAGTGTCCAAAACTTCTCTGATAATGGCTAGATTCCTTTGTTAGCCATTTATCAATATGTATCAAGCACTGCCTTCTTTGAGCTTATTACAGTGATTGCAGTATAAATGCTTCCTAGAAAGGGTTACTTACTCTTATTTTTTAACCCTATATGGTGAATTTGTTTATTGGGTAGCTATTCTCAATGACAAAAGAAATGAATCAATATGACGTTCATGAGTACTTAGGAATGTGTGGCCATAAAATGGGAAGTGGTTCCTAAAATAGAGTCTCCTAGGACTGGTCATATCCTTCATACTGGAGGGAGTCACATCCACAGGCCTTGAATGCTTGTGTCATGTACCATGAGAGGAAGCGTCAGAAAGACACCTAGAAATAAACACTCAAGTCAGAACAGTAAGGCAACAGAGGAGGCACAATTTACTGTCGATGATGTCAAATGTTTAATAGGGCCTAAGAAAAATATTAGATTGCTAGATTTAATATACATATTCTTGGATTAGAAGCAAAAGAGTAGTAAAGACAGCTGAGCTCTGTTAACATGCAAATTACATTTTCAATCAACAAAGTTTGTTGTACCTCCTAGGTCTGGGCACTCTGCTAGGCACTGGGGATGTGAGAGTGACTGGCAGACAGGTTCCTGTCCCTAGTGGGGAATTCCTTCCTATAAGTCACTGCGTAAGAGTTATGGCAAGAAAGGTACAATGAACAGGGAGTGTACAAAGGAAAGGCATCTACAACCCAGGCTTCCCTGAAGTGACCTGAGTATGGCAAGTCCTAGAATCAAGAGTGGGAGGAGGTGGGTAAGGGTTTCAGGAAGAGGCAGCAACCTCTGAGGAAGCCTTTAGTGGCCAAATCTGATCTTCCCAGAAACATTTAGCCATGGGGAAGTCCATGACTTAATGGTGAATGTCTAAAACATTTAGTTTCTTACTCAAATTCAGCCCAAGATAAATCGAGTACAGGATGACTGTGCAATACCCCATTTCACAGAGAGATTTCCAAAGAAAATCTTGATAATAAAAGAATGACAGCAGGTCAGGCTTGTTGATGCATTTTATTGTGAGATGGGGGAGTCTGGTAAAAAACTAGAAAATGACCATGGTGTAACAAGGAACTGAAAAATGAAGAATCAGATTTGTAACTTACATACATGAATACAGGAACAAATTGGCACAAAATGTTAAACATTGTTCCCAACACTGTTTATATAAGGTTATCCTAATTTGGCTTACTAAGGAAATGAGTTTTATGGTTAGGCTAATCTCTTAATAAAACTGCAGAGCATCATGCTATTAGTCACACAGTGAATTTCAAAATTTAAGAGTTTTATATTAAAAACTGGGTAAAGGTAAAATGACTTGATTGTAGTTGTAAAACTAATACATTCCCATTTAAATTCTGTTCTACAGTCCAAGGCAAGTATAAATGTTAACATAATACTGTTAAATCAAATCTCAATGCAAGAGAACCAATTGCATCTCTACTTTAAATCTTATCAACTTTCCAAATTTTCATACTAAAATATATTATTGTATTAATACAAACTACAGTATTATACACTACACTGTGTAATAAATAAAGAAATATAAAAATAAGACACATAAATATAAAAGTTTTCTAAAACTAAAAGTACATGTCAGTAAGAAGGGTATTAATACTGCCAGGTTTGAAGACATACAGTACAAAAATGTTGCACAGATCTATAAACTAAAAGAAATAAAATAATACTGATAGGTAAAAATCAGCTAATGTTGTTAATAAACTCGGTCCATAATAACTAACATTTGGAAACAGTTATGAGCCAGATAATGATGGCATGTCCATGTCTGAAACGCAAGTACATGGACAGAGCAGATCAGAAAATTTCCCTTTCATTTCTGTAGAGAAATTTTGAAAGTCAATTAACACAAAATGAATACTGAGGAATTAAAGGATGAAATGTCCCAGTGTTTAGGTTTCTCTGACAGAGTCAGTGGTTTGAAGTTTTATTTGGAATTTTGATACAACAAACAAATCAACAAATGCTAGTTATTGTAGGCCACATATTGAACAAAGGCGGGTTAGAGCCTTGAAAATACTGAAAATGGCACTTACAGCACACAGGTCTTGCTTAAGGCCAAAGGAGATACAAAGCTTCATATCATATCCTTCATATTTGTCACCACATACTCAAACACAATAGCGAACACTGATTCTGACGACTCTGCTACCCTTCCCAGGATTAACACTGTTAGTCCCTGCAATCAGAACTCAACGACAATCTTCTGAACTCCATTTTAAACCACATGAGTAAGAAACTTCAGTTCTTCTATCGGCTGCTTTCTTAAGGCTAACAATACACTTTAAATGATAATACTCCACTATGACATCTAAATATTAGAAATTACTACCTTCTAGATTGAATTTATAAAAGGTAGTTAGCATGGTTTAGAACTGCGTTATACTTCTCTGTGAAGGGAATTTTGTAGTGCAGAAGTTCTCACATTTTAAAAAACATAATAAAATACTGAAGCGGATTTAGCATACGCTTACCAATAAAAAATTATAAAATTTCTCCCAATTATACAGCTTAAGAATAAACCAACATAAGAGTGATAATACTGACAAAATGAAACAATGCCAGACGCTTATCTAATTAATCAGTTTCCTTTAACCTGTTAAATCTTTGCTTTCCGAGTCATTGAAGTTTTCTAATCTGCTTCATGTTACAAACTTGTTCCTAACTTTGAAAAATGCATGAAAAATTACTAGGTCTGAGATCAGGCACACCCGGATTTTTTTTGTGTGTGTGTGTGGTTTTTTTTTTTTTTTTTTGTATTTTGTATTTTTTTAAATTTTTACTTTACACAGTAGTGAACAGAAACAACAGTATACAGGTTACTGTGTTTCCATGAAAAGCATGTATAATATAGAACAAACTTCATTACCAATTAGAATGTTATTTTCCTTCTAGAAAAACTATTAGGCTTCATTTGTTTTTTCTTCAGACACCTGCTCACTATTCTTGCTTACTTTTTGTTCTAAGTTGCTCTCTTGATTTACAGCTTCATCTTCCCTCATCAGACCTTCAGTTTTTGCTTCTTCTCCCTCATTCTCTGCCTCTTCCCCCTCCTCCTCCTCCATCTCGTCTTCCTCCTCCTCCTCTTCCTCCTCCCCTTGTGGTTTTTCACATTCTTTCTCTTCCTGCAGTTCTTCCATCTCTTTGTCCTCCTCCTCCTCTTCCTCTTTTTCACTGTCTTCATCCTCTTCCCTCATCAGGCTCTCCCTCTCATCGGAGTCGGCCTGTGAGGGAGACCCCCGGGCACCCACGTGCTCACTGGCCAGGACTTCTGGTCCAGCCTCCTCCTGCTCGGTGCTGTCACGCTCCTCAGCTTCCCGCTTGCAATAGGAGTAGCGATGATTCATGTGTTGAGAGTAAGACCCAGAGTGTGAGAAACGCTTTCCACATTTGTCACATTGATAGGGCTTTTCTCCAGAATGTAACCGCATGTGTTCAATCAAATGATGTTTGTGTTTAAATGCCTTTTTACAGATTCCACACTCGTGAGGTCTCTTACCTGCAAAGTAAGAACACAGCCATGAAACAAAATCCTCAGAAGGCTTCTGAGGGTGCTTCAGTTTGGGGAAAGGGTTAGAGTCATTTTTCAAAAGTTGTCAGGTTCATTGACATACCTGTGTGTTCATATTTATGTCTCAATAATGAGCTACTTTTTTGGAATATCTTATCACACAAATCACAAGCATACATTCCATTTTCTGTCTTCCGCATTTTCTTTTTGGGTGGTGTAGAATCAGAGTCATTCTGATCCTCTACATTTGATACACCTTCTGAGCTAGTGTCTTGCCTTTCCTCCTAAAGGAAGAAGAAAATTTATTTTCAAATTAAAAGGTAAACAAGAGACCTATATAAAAGCACAAGTTAAAAAAAAACTACTTTGATTTATACTTTCAATAGCTTGACCAAAGCAAGCATACTCATCACTGCAGACTGGCTGGAAGGGTGGGGCTAGATGCTAGGTGGGGGTGGATACAGACAAAAAGTGAGGTTGGGGGCAACATGGTCACAACATGACAAAAACAAGTGATCAACTGAGGAAAAGAAAGAATGTAAAATGTATAGTAACAAAATTTACCTGGCTCCAAATGAATCATTACTTTATGAGAAATTTGCAGAAAATATTAACTTACTGACTTTGCTACATAATTACTAATTTCTAACCACATCATTTACCTTCACTGTTTTCCTTCTGGGTTTTACTAAGAAAAAAACTAAGATTCTGTTTTTTAAAGGTGGTGTTTCACCTGTATCCTCCAGAACTTCAGTGGTCTATGAACTGACCACTATGGTTTCTTTGAAAAGAGAGAGGTTTGCTCTACTACTTTTCTAAGGAACCAGATGGCAAAACAATGCAGGGGAGGTCTATATTTTGAAATAAGAACACTTGTTAGACAAAGTAAATCTTTGTGCAGGGAGCTCTCATGCAGGTAAGCAATGAATGGTAGTGGGATTGGGTCCCCCGAGACCCTTACATCTTTCCTAAAGTCTTCCATTCTATTCCCTCTAAACTCACAAATTTTCTAAAAGCTCAAAGGTTTTTCACAACAGTTCTTAAGAGCAAAGTGGGAGAGGCACAGCCATTTGCTTGGGTCATTTGTGAGCTGCATTTGTGCTAAAGGAACTTGATACTTTCCTGGCTGTTTGACTTGGTCCTATGATTATGTGAATATTGGTGGGTCCCCCTTTATTATTCAAAGGTGTGCACAGTGTTTTATAAGAGTCTAGATGAATTAATTAGTCGTGTGACAATTTTTTTCAAGAGTAACCACGACTGCAGGAAACTTATTCAACAGCAATATTTAAGGGGAAAAGAGCAGCAGTACACATTTGAACAGATACTGTAATTATTTCGGCTGCACCTACTTATAGCAAACATTTAGATAAAAGATCAAACATCTCTAGTATTCTAGTGTTTATCTCTAGGTTCAATCAGAAATTGATGAAAAAGACGGGGGGGGGGTGCACATCATGGTTAGTAACCTAGAAAACATTTGGACAATGAGCTGCACAATAGTCACACAAAATCATTCTATCTAAAACTACATCATAGATTTTGGGGGGTAAGGTTAAAAGGAAAATGCATCTATAGATTCATATATATTAATTATGACTAAATGCTGTTTTAGTTTACAGTTCATGAAATGATGAGCAAACTCACTAGATGAGCTCATTGTATACTTAATTCTTGATTAATTAAAGCCTTTAGTAAACATAGGTGTTAACACATAAAAAGTAATATCTCAGTTTTGTTGGTGTGAAAGGTCTGTGAATGGGAATGTATTTTCATGTATTAATGATCATACAGCTAACATACTGTTACTAATTTGGGAATATAACTCTAAAAACAGAACTCCAATTGGTGAATATTCCAATTTTTCTTTTCTGTTTCAAATTTCAGATAGTCAAGTCTTTAGCTGAGAGTTGTCATTTCCACAGCAGAATAACACAAATAGAGTTGATAGCCATACCTTGGGTTAACTGGTAAGAAACCAAGGTGTGATGCTATGGAAGTTAAAGCAAACATTCATCTATTTTCTTTCAAAAAAAAAAAAAAAAAAGACAGTTTGTAACAACCTGCTCAGCTCTCCAGAGACTGATTTTTATTTTCCCAAATAGCTTTAGGATGGGGGCCTTTTCTTTACCTGATTCCCATTTGGCTGGATCACCTTCAAGGGTGGTTCCTGGACCGCAGGGCTGACTGTAGTTGAGTACGTGTAAGCCACCTGGGGAATCAGAATAGTCTGCTTATTGGCAGCTAGTGCTCGCAAGCATGGGACACTGTTCTGGTCAGCAATGGCCACGATCGTGGGTAACTGGGCAGTGACTGTAGGTATAGCAATATTTATGGGGTTGGCACTTGGTGGGATTACATTTACAACTGGTTCTGAGTCTGTAACACAACTGTCCTTTTGTGGCTCCTTTTTTGCGCAAGACAAGTTCAAGGGTTCTTCCTGGACAGAATAAACACTGTTCTGGTAAACACTAGTGATAGTTGACCTTTCCAATAATTCTCCCTGTTGCTTTGGTAGTGAAAGATCAAGAGGTTCTACTTGTGGCTCTTCTTGTGCACCTTCTGCTGTGTACAAGTAACCCTGTGTATTTCTGGATGAGGAAAGGTTTAGAGGTGATGGGGATGATGGACTGCTTCTGGAACCATTGATGGTTGATCCCGCTGGTAAAACTGGAGAGTCAGTCATCTTCAGAGGACTTTGTAGATTTACTGTGCTGTCCAGGGGTTCATTTGCATTTGTAGATTGAGGCTGCTCATCGTTCTTTGTAGGGATATTTACTTTGCCTGTTTCAGGAGAAGATGGTTCAGAAGACTGCACTGAAATTTGGCCAGCTTGCATCTTTTCAAACCACTTTTTTACTACATCCAGGGGTAGGTTTACTGAATCAGCAATTTTTGAGAGCTCTTCTGCACTTGGTTGTGCGTTCAAAGCATAATATGCTTTTAGAAGAGACAAGAGGTTCTTTAAAGGTGGCTGACTGGGAGACAAATTGCCATCTCCACCTGATGACACGGAGGACTCTGGCTTCTCAGCTTCTGGTGCAGGGAGTGGAGGAGGCTGAGCAGGCTGTTTTAGGTCATAGTGCTTTAATTCTGGAAGTGCATTAATATCTCCTGGACATTCGTCACACAGAAGGCAAGTGCTATCATTCACTCCTCCTTCAAAGCTTTTGTCCTTCTCTGATTTAACAGTAAGATCTTCTGGCAATTTTTCACTTTTGCAACTGTTTGTGGGGACTGGATTCTCTTTTTTTAAATTCTGAGGAACAACTTGAAGTTGGCTAGGCTGCTCAAGACTGTAGTTAATGATAATTTTGGTTGTTCCATCCTGATCAACCAAAGGAAGACTGATGGCAGAAATAACAGAATGGCCACCTTGCTGTATGGATGAAGCATTGATTGTTTCTTGTTCTTTGGATGCAAGACTGGCTTGATTATTCTCCAAAACTTGCCTTATTACATTACCATCTACTGCCACTTTGAGTACATTCTGAATATCACTTAAATTGATACTTATGGGAGACACCAAACCAACTGTTGGCAGAACAACAGCTTGCACCACACCCTGAGGAGAACTGGTTGCCTGCAATGGGCCACCACCACTAAAAACCCCATTCTGTAAAGGGGTTGAACAGTTGATTCCTGAAGCAACCACTATGGGTTTGAATTCATAATCCACAGGTTCAGTTTTAATTTGGTTTATAGAAAGTTGCTCTTGAAGGGGCTTATTCTCTATCTTTTGCCGTATCTGTGGTCGTGTGGGACTGCCTGGGGATGCAGAAAGAGATGGTGAGGAACACTGAGGTGTCTTGAGTCCTGTTCTTGGTCGCCCATTCACAGGCATCAAGCTGATACATTTCTTACTGCTTATGTGTGAGCTATAGGAACCAGAATGGGAAAAACGTTTCTTGCAGTTTGGGCATTCATATGGCTTCTCTCCTAAACAACAAAAAAAAATCATATTCACTCAATTATTACATATAAATTTTTATGTGTCCACATTTTCCTTAAAACAAACTATCAATTTTAAAAGAGATTAACATGTATCTTGCAATACAGTTTTATTTAGAATTATTTTAAGTTCAAAACTGACGTAAATGTTATGAAGACTAGTATTTGTGCTAACCAATAAGGGAATCTTCTCAGCATGTGTGTATAATATTCCTGCTAACCTCTAAAACTTCAAATAATTCTCAAAAGCCAAAATTAATTACAATTGACCCTTGAACAACATGAGTTTGAACTGCATGGCTTGACTTAACATGTGGATATTTTCTGATAAATATACTACAGTACTGTAAATGTATTCTCTCTTCCTTATGATTTCTTTCCCTTTTTTAAAAAGATTTATTTATTTATTCATGAGAGACACACAGAGAGAGGCAGAGACAGAGGCAGAGGGAGAAGCAGGTTCCCTACAGGAAGCCCAATGTGGAACTTGATCCCAGGATGCCGGGATCATGCCCTGAGCTGAAGGCAGATACTCAACCACCGAGCCACCCAGGTGTCCCTGATTTTTCTTAATTCCCTTTTCTTTTCTCTTGCTTGTTCTAGTGTAAGAATATAGTATATAATATATGCAACATAAAAAATATGCATTAACTGATGGTTTATCTTATAGGTAAGGCTTCTGGCCAGCAGTGGGCTATCAGTAGGTAAGTTTATGGGGAGCCAAAAGTTGTATGTAGATTTTTGACTGCATGGGGGGTCGGCTCCCATAACCCCTGCATTTTTGTTCAAGGGTCAAATGTACATTTACTTTTTCAAAGTAGATTTTTTTTCTTAACCTATTTCACCTATTTATATAATTTTTCTATATTTTACTACGCTTAACCATCTGCAGGAGAAATTAATATTAGAGGAAAGAAAAGTAAAGCCTTGATTATAAAATACTTAACAAGTACAAATAACTATCCTTCCCATATCCATAAGGTTTTAAGGTTTCCTTGAAAGATCTTTCTCAATGGGAAGAAAACTTTAAATATGAGGTATTGCTATAAGCCTTGGTTTATTAAACTGGGAGGCACGTACTCCTGGAGATATAAGGCAATGTTCTAGTGGGTATGCAAAGCTTTCTTGTAGTTTCAATTTTAGTGACAGTGGTTAACAGTAATTTAAAACATTATAATATCAAAACACAGCTTATACTCTGGAGAGAAATACAATATTCATGTGAATTGTTAGGAAAAAAACCCCCACAATATCAAAGAAGCTCCTTGTTTGTAGAGGCTTCTGTCAAGTTGCCTCTCTAGACCTTCCAAGATATAAGGCATTTATTATTCTTGTTGACTGTTAGGGATACTTTGGTAAAAACATTTTGAGAGGTATGGAACCAAATGGAATACTTTCAAAAACCCTAATTTTTCACCTTAATTTTAATTTATATTTATAGTTTATTCATTTATAACTTATAGGTTAGAGACTATCAGTTTCAATGGGGTAGTAACTTGAGTCTTGTGTGTCATTTATGCCTTGTACCTATTGAAGTGTAGGTCACAAAAAATATTCAATAAACCTTTTTTAGATGAATGGATGGCTAATTGCAAAATTATGAAATATGGTGATGTTTTTTATCTACTCAGTATCAAGATAAAGCTCTTTCTCTCCTGTTATTTTTATAAAACGAAAGTAGTGAGAAAGTCAATGTAAGCTCTTCTAATAAAATAATTTCAGTTTTGTAAAGTTTTTAAAAAGTTGAGTTGTATTTTCTCAAATTACTTCAAGAATTGGATATTAGAAGTGGAAGGGATCTAAGAACCCCTCTTGTACACAGTAAAGATTCATTTTCTAACATTCTTGACTTTAGTCTCCTAAAGAGACTAAACCTCTTTAACCTTTAACCTCTTTTATTAAAGGGAGGTTACTACCTGCTGGACTGCTCTATGGAAGATGGTCTAGTTTGGCTCTGCTGAGGATCATAAATTTGGATTCAAAACCTGCTTTTGCCACTAGTTTTTTAAATTTTTTTTTTAAATTTTATTTATTTATGATAGGCACACAGTGAGAGAGAGAGAAGCAGAGACACAGGCAGAGGGAGAAGCAGGCTCCATGCACCGGGAGCCCGACATGGGATTCGATCCCAGGTCTCCAGGATCGCGCCCCGGGCCAAAGGCAGGCGCCAAACCGCTGCGCCACCCAGGGATCCCGCCACTAGTTTTTTAAAAAAGATTTTATTTCTTTATTTTGAGAGAGAGAGAGAGAGAGAGATTGAGCAAGAGAACACAGTAGGGGAAAGGGAGAGGGAGAAGAGGATAGAGAATCATAAGCAGACTTGCCCCGAGCACAGAGCCCCATGCAGGACTCAATCTCATGACCCTGAGATCATGACTTGAGCTGAAATCAAGAGTTGGTCACTCAACTGACTGAGCCACCCAGGTGCCCCTGTCACTTAGTATTTTCTTAATCTTTCCAAGCCTCAGTGTTTTGGTGTGTAGATACATCCTCACTGGGATGCAATTATAAGACAATATAGCAAAACTGTGTGTGGTCTCAATACATATTAGTGATTCTTTTAAAAAGTAATACTATGGTTGAGTACTAAGCTAGAATTCGCTTGTTATAATGCCTACTTTCCTGTCCTAGTCTTCCCTCTGATGCCACACAGAGTAAGTCTAACTTTTCTTCTAAACATCAGACTTCCAAATTGATGAGAAGCTGTCACCTGTAACCTTAAACTTCCCTTGTGTGGATTAAATATACCCAGGTCCTTCAAAGACTCCTCATAGGACATGGGGTTTAGAACCCTTCCCACTTACCCATTTATTGACTCATCTCTAGAAATTCTCCAGTTTATCACTATCTTTCCAATGGGACGCCTGAAATATGATTCAGTACTCAAAGTGCACCAGGTAAATTTCAAGGGCAGGTAATACAAGGGAATACATTTTAAATTGTTGTATAACATTTTTAGATGAGCTATATATTGGTTCTCTTGTTAGAAACACTCAGAAAATAAGATTCTATGATATAGATTGTCTTTAAAAAATATTTTATTTGAGAGAGAGACAGAGAGAGAGAGAGGGAGTGAGTGCATGGAGAAACTGGGGCAAAGGACAGAGGGAGAGGGAGAAGCAGACTCCCTGCTGAGCAGGGAGCCTGACAGGGGCTCAATCCAGGATTTGGAGATCATGACCCAAGCTGAAGGGAGATGGCTGACTGACTGAGCCACCCAGGTGCCCCATAGATTATTTTTATCTCTAAATAGGGAGATAGAGGAGCACAGTGGCTAAGGCAATGGCTTTGGAGTCAGGACACCTACACTGGGACTCTGGCTTTGCCAGGGACTAGCTGAGTGCCTCTGGAGAGGCTAATTAAAGCTCTCCGAGCTTCCATTCTCTCATCAGCAGAAAGAGAGGAAATAATAGCATCTATCTCATGGGGCTATTGTTTAGGACTATATGAGTTAATGTATACAAGTAACTCAAATGTGGCTGTACATAGTTAAGTACTCAATAAATGCTAGTTATTATTATTATTGTTGGGGATTACCTGATATTTTGTCATTGCCAGAAAGAAAGTGCAGAGCAACTGTTCTAAAGCCAAATTCACTATGTTTGTTGGAAAACCCCGTTTCTAACTTCATAGCTTTATGGTTTATAGCTGAAGTCCCTTACCTAATCTGTCTGTCTGGCGACTGTCAAACCCTGGAGGGGAAGTCGTGCTATAAAAAGTCAGATGTCCTATGAATGCTCATTTTTTTTTTTTTTGCAATGGTTGGGGTGTGTGTTTGGTTGCATCTGATGTAAAAACTTTCCAGGCTAAAGTTCCTAGGACTATGGAACAAACCCCAGTTCTTTTCTGGGGAGGAACAGAGGCCGGGGAGCAGGAGCTTTTGTGTCTCATCTCTGAGTGGAGGTGAGGTGACCTACTCCTCATTAGAGCTCAACTCTCACATGAGGACTTCAGATGATGGCTAAAACATTTAATTCTCCATAGGGCTCATTTTAGTGGCAGTATCAGAAGATAGTAACAGTCCAGGTAATTTTAGGGAGTATAATTTGAAGATCCTGATTAAAAACTCAGCCGAGAAGAAGATTACAGAGGTTTCTTGAAGGATATGAAGCTTATCCATTATTCAGTGATCTAAACGCGCTTTCAAAACTATCTGTGTTCACCAGATAGTGACTTTTTTAATATTCATTTCTCTGTTTTAAATTTCCAATCTACTATACAATCAATTAAAATATAATAAAATTGTCACAGCATTTTCTTCATATAATACTTTCTAAATTACTTTCAATTTCTGTATTTATTTCTTCAAGAACCAGTCTCAAAAAGCTTACAGACTGGTCCAGTCCTAGGAGGACACCCAGTCATCTCAACTCAGAAATCTCCCTTTGGAATAAACATGAGATATACAAGCCTCATCTTAAGTAACCTTAAGGATAAGACTACCATATATGCACATAATGAATAGACAGTATAGAATACAGTGGATGCACTATGTCCACGATGTGCCCTAATTTGTAATCAGCTACTTCAGCAGCAGCACCAGAATGCTGTTAACAAGCCTATATAAAGCTCTCGACCAGCTACACTCCTAAAATTTTTCTGTCAGTACTACAGACGATAGCTCCCTACTCACTACTTGACTGAGACTGATTTTTGAATATCAATGCAGAATTTTGTGATAAATACCAAATTCCTGTTTCTAGTCCTGTTTCAATCTTTAGAATGTTCCATGCTTCCCAATTCTGTACTATCTATGGGTCTGACAGATCCTCCTATATACAATGATTTTGTACATGAGTCTTATTCTAAAATTTATTTTCCTTCCTCTACCCAAATCTCAACATTTAGGAAAACTCTCCTGAATTAGTTATATCCCTATCAACAACTTCAAATCATCTGTAGTAAGAAAGCAGGTCATCAAAAATATATTCTTTTTTTCCCTAAGATTTTGTTTATTTATTCATGAGACACACACACACACAGAGAGAGAGAGAGAGAGAGAGAGAGAGAGAGAGAGAGAGGCAGAGACACAGGCAGAGGGAGAAGCAGGCTCCATGCGGGGAGCCTGATGAGGGACTTGATCCCAGGTCTCCAGGTTCAGGTGCTGGGCTGAAGGAGGTGCTAAACTGCTGAGCCACCAGGGCTGCCCCCAAAATATATTCTTGATGAAAAGTTTTCAGTAACCCAGGAGCTAAGAAATAGGATTTTGTGCCAGACTGCAAAAGACACTTTTACTTTTCAGAAATATTAAAGTGTGAAAATAAATGATAAATGTTTTTGCAAAAATCTTGGTTTACACAAATTGGTAACTTTAACACTTAGCCCTCAATGAATAAGATAGTAAAACTTCTAAAAATGTAGTTCCAAAATAAAACAGATATCACCAGTCATCCCTCACATAGCCACCTGCTGTACTTTTTTTGTAGAATGTTTGTGAGATGTCAATATAATAATTTTCACAAAATAAGTAATGTGCAGATACCCGTCATTTCTCATTAATTAGAAAATAGGTGTTTTCACTACTATTTAAATCTAAAACAACATACCAAAATTAATCAGATGAACAGACGTCACAGTGCAATGTAAGATGCTACCCAGTTTTTGCTATAGCTTTTGTTGAAGTAGAGCCTCTAAAGACATGCACATACAGTTTTTTTTGTGTCTTAGTTTCTAAAACAGGCATATTTTTTCACATACCATTTTGTAAGTAATAATTTAGAAAAGGATGTGAAATAGAAAGGTGAAATGACAGGTGAACATAGTTTTCTTTTAAATTCTCAATGCTGCCCTGCCTGGGTGACTCCAAATCACCCTGACCACTTCCTATTTGGAGTTTACATTTTTACTTCTCTCATGTAGAGAGTATCTTCACCTCCTTACTTTCTTGTGCAAATTGTACCTCTATCTCCTTTTCCATTCCCTAATTGTGCAAAAGAGGCAATGAAACTAGCATTCATTGGAAAGCTCAAGAACGTTGTACTTTTTTGTTAAAACATGCTATATCCTAATTAGGAAATTTGGAGTATGTCATATTATATTAGCTTAATATGCTTAAGTTAAAGATTAAGACTCCAATAAGATACCACTTATAAATAGAAAATTTCTCCAGGTTAGTCTTTGTAAGAAAAGCAAGAAGTTTCTGACCATGTGTATAGACCACATGTTATAGATTTATTTATTACCACATGTGCTATGATATTCAAGGTGAAGAAAGAAAACAAATATTTACCACTGTGGATTCTTAAGTGCTCTTTTAGATGATGTTTGTATTTGAAAGCTTTCCCACATTCAGTGCACTTGAATTTACGATTACCCCCGGACTGTGTCACATGTCTCTGTAAGAAAGAATTGATATTTTAAATATAAAGCAAAAAAGCTCTGGACATAAAAGAATAGCCAATCTGCTAAAAGTAGTATTTTGGTGAATTCTGCTTCTCAAAGGCCTCAAATTGCGGCAGGCAGTCACAAAAATCTAACACTTGGAATATTACCAAAAAGAAATGATAGTGGGAACAGAATTTTGACATACAGAAAAATCTCCATTTGCTAATTTAGAGTATTAGAATCATACTTTATTGAGTAATATAGTTATTTAGCACAAATAAGATAATATGTACTTTACTAGAAACTAGAGATTATCTCTTCTGCAGTCAGGCTTTTTCCAGTAGTTTATCCTATTGCTTAAGAGCTTGCTATTTCCAGAATGTACTTTAATCTGATGAATTTAAAAAATACTTCCATCTTTTCATTCAAGTATGGAGTATTATAATGGCTTTCTGTCAAATTCCCACTTTTATATATTTCAAATATATTCTGCATTCTTAGATTTTTTCCAGATCCCATTACTTTGTTTACTTTTATTTATTCATTAAATTTATTTGTTATTAAGAAATGTTTTTCAATCAAGTATAGTTGACATGCAATGTTAAGTTAGTGTCAGCATACAACACAGTGAGTCAACAACTCCATATGTTATGCTGTGCTCACCACAAGTGTCTACCATCTGTCACCATACAACACTATCACAATACATTGACTATATTCTCTATTCTGTACCCTTCATCTCCTGACTTGTTCATTCTGTAACTGGAAACCTGGACTTCCCATTCCCCTTCACCTGTTTTGCTCCCCCCACCCCCACTTTGGCAACCACCAGTATGTTCTCTGTGTTTATGAGTCTGTTTCTGCTTTTTTGCTTTGTTAGATTAATCATACAAAAGGGATGCTTAAATTGAATTCTGTCATAAACCTCATAAACCATCAATTGCTCATAAACCTCCAAAGGCTCCCCATTAACCCTGAATATAGATTCTGAGTTTATATATTCCAAGTTTACCTGAGTTTCCAGGCTGATCCTTCACCAGTTCCCTATAAGAAGTTTATGCCATAGTCACTTAGTGAGTCCCAGGTTTTGTACATATACTACTCTTCTCTACTCCTTGCTTTGGTTTATACTTATTCCTTCTTGGCTATATTTCCCTAAAATTATGATTATTAAGATTCTAGCCATACTTCAAAGGTTTATTAATTCAGGTATTACTTGCTTTATGCTCACTCTAGCTGGAATCTCCCTTCTTTTGTTTTTCATACAGGAAGGAAAGAGGAATACTTACTATGTATCAGGCTCTACTGCATCCAAACTCATGGCTTTAAGCACCAAATATATGGTGATAATTCCCAATGGTGTATCTCTGGACCTCTTCCCCTTAACTTTAGACTCTCATAGACAATTGTGTCCTTGATGTTGCCAGTTGGAACACAATGGGCATGTGAAACTTAACACAATTAACACTGAACTCTTAACTGCCCGTCAGAGAGCACCTCCTCTGGTGTTTCCTGTCTTTGTGAATGACATTTTCATTAATTTGATTATGCTTAGGCCCTGTACTTTGGGGTAACACTTGATTCCTTGCTTTCTTTTAACACCCTTCATCAATCCATGAACAAAGCCATCTGAATATACTCTGAATTTAACATTCATCATTATGTTGTATCTGTCACCACCAGTGATTTCAAAGCCACCACCACGTTTGGCCTGGATTATAACAGCCTCCAAAATGGTCTCCCTGCTTCTGTTCTTATCTTTCTTGACCTACTCTCCACCCAACAGCCAGTGTTCCCTTAAAAATAAAAAATAAAGACAAAATTCAGTATCTTTCAAAGGCTTCCCTGTCACACTGTATAACAAAATCAAAGTCTCTATCATGGTCTATACAAGGGGATATATCATCTGGCCCCTGATACCTCCTGTTCTTACCTATCTTTCTACCTTAATTATTCACACTGGCCTCCTTGCTATCCTTTGTGGATGCTGGGCAGGCTTCTGGCTCAAGGCCTTTTCATGTTTCCCTCTGTTCCTTTTGACCAGAACGCCCTCCCCCCAATCATCCTATGACTGGCTCCTTCCTTTCATTCAGATTTTAGTTCAGATGTCCCATTCTTAGGAAGGTCTCCCTAACCTTAAAAAAGTTGCAACTTTCTACCTTCTGCTTTATTTTTCTTCACACTATCTGTTCTTATATTTTATATCACCTGCTAATATATGTTCCCTACTGTCTTGATCCTTGCTTATCTTTTTCACTATTGTGCTTTTATCAGCTAGAACAGGGCCTGACATGTAATAGAAACACAAATGTTTGCTTAACGAATAAATTAATAATACATAGAAATGCTTAACTAAGTCCTAGCATGACTTTTCAAACTCAGGTTTGTTGCCCCATAACCTAAATTATTTCTAAGACATCCTGATCATATTTCCTCACATTGTTGGTCCCCATATTAATCACAGCTCCTTTCTAACTTTGTCTGATCACATACTTCATATATAAAACCTACTACCTTTCACCCATTAGAAAAATCACCACAAAATTGGCTGGCATGCTCATCATTGGTCTTATGATTTGTTT
Source organism: Vulpes vulpes (assembly GCF_048418805.1). Lineage (NCBI taxonomy): Eukaryota > Metazoa > Chordata > Mammalia > Carnivora > Canidae > Vulpes > Vulpes vulpes. Next base: position 94,565,664 of record NC_132781.1, on the reverse strand, counting down.
CTATAATGGCCTCTCTCATTTTCACCAAAAGGATCTGCCTGACTAGTCTGCAGATCCTTTTCTTTGACAACGGCCCATGGTACAGAAAGGATATTGGGACAACAGTTGGAATTTGGGTCGGCTTCCCAAATGTCACACGAATAGGTTCTTTTCCCAAGGCCTGACTGTACTGTAGTCATGTTAGAACTCAGATGGAAAAAAGATTCTTCTGCATTGTCCCTGATAAGACTTGTATAGGGGTAGACGGTAGACAGGTGGTCTTTGTCTTCAGAAGTTCCTGCTCTGTATCAATTTCTTCCTTCTTTTGGTATTCTCCCCAATTTCAAGTGTTCCCTCATGGATTTAACCATTAACCTAAGAAAATCTTGGTCCTATACTTACTTCTTGATTGCCATGCTCTCCCCCTTCATCTTTTGATTTTGTGAGGGTTACTGCCAAAATCCTGAGAAGGTAGGTTGAACCTGCTCGATGAGTCTATTTTGGCTATAGTTTGTTTGGTTTAACCATCAATGTAGAAAAGGTTTAACTGGTTCTCTATGATACAGGACTTACGTTAGGCACATGAATAGGGCAGAGTTCTCACAGATTTGATTTTATGGATGGTCATAATCCTTTAAGAAACTGGATGCATGCCCCAATCATAACACATACCCTTAAAATATCCTATACAGCTGAATATTTATTTGGTTTTTAAAATTAGAATCACGTTGATATTAATTTGTTCAGAGTTGGCACTTATCAGGATCTTATAAAAGAAGGTCAACTGGCAAGAAGAGCTTCTTCATCTTTAATCCTTAAATACAGAGCCAACATTTCAAATGTAACTTATTGAACAGTCTTGGTTTTTTTTTTTTTTTTTTTTTTTTTTTTAGTCTTGGTTTTTATACATCTAGAAATCGAGGCAAAGTGACAGAAATAGAACAAACCATGTGAAAACTGAATCTTCAGAATAAAAATGTTTAGAATCTAAGCTTTAGATTCTTAGAGGAAGCATCTTCCCTTCCTACAGTAAACAGAACCCCGTAACTTATACTGAGAGTAAATACAGTAGTCTTTGTTTCCCAGAAAATTAACCTTTATTATTATTATTTGACTTTCCTCTAAATTTAGTTAGTATTTAGGCATATGGTTTATGAAATGAGTATTTATTTTTCTTACACTGAACATTTTAGTAGAATGCATTTTGAATCTAGTTATAAACTTAAGGGAAATACTTGTTGCAATATAAGCAAAATAAATCAAGATCGAAGGGATCTTATCTGAAAAAGAATTAAAAAACTTAGTTACTGCTAAAAGAATGTTCACATGCACTTTGGAACTCAGATAATTCATGTAATTACTTTAATTCTTGTAAGGCTGAAGATGCTGCCTAGTACATCCTTTTAAGTATGTTAGAACCCTTGCCTTCAATAGACACTGGATTTCACTTACTTGATCTCTTCCTGATTTATGTGATGTCATGTGACGCTCAAGTTGGGTTCTGTACGCAAAGGTGTAACTGCACAGGGAGCAACTAAAATTATCTTCATTCTTTTCATGGCGATATTTAATGTGTTCTTTCAGAGAGGTAAAGCGTTTATAGCCTCTATCACAATATGGGCAGGTAAGTAACTGGGAGAATGCATCTGGTGTTCCTATAAAAGAAAGATCATATATTTTGAATTTAAACATTCAAAAAATATTACCAAAGCTACCACTTACTCCCTATGCTTTGTGCCAGATATTATGACACCCACTTTATATTTGATCCTTAAAACAATACAATGATACTCATCTCTATTTTATAAAAGAGAAAACAGGAAGCTCAGAAAAGTTAAATGACTTAAAATTATAAGGCTGGTAAATGATGAAGTCAGGATTCAAATATGTGCTGTCCGACTTCAAAGTCCCATATCTTTTCCACTAAACTATAAGTCTTCCCTTCTTTTTGTATGATTAGACAAAGAAAACAAAGATAAACTTAGAATACATTACATTTGTAAATGTATACATACTGAAGAGGATTTGTATGCCACAATAGAATCTTTCCACTGATAAGAACATATCATTATTTATTTAATGCTTGTTCTTTCTAACTTGGAAATGACACCACAAAGTTATTGTCATCAAACAGTAAGTAGTACATAAGTAGACTATGTTTTTAAGACATTCCTGCAGTTAGGTGTGGCCATATGACAGAATTCAAACCACAAGAACAAGTACTAGGGGAAGTGAGTAACAGGAGCCATATCTAGGCCTGGCCTACAAAGACTTCCCATGCAGGCTTCTTTATGTTCTTTCCCTTACTGAATTATACAGATACATTTTTTTTGTAGAATTTTATATGGATAAATACAGGATAGCTTTTAGAAAAAAAGGCAATATGGAAAAACAGAGTTCACTGCATGAACCATTTTTTTTTTTAAGATTTATTTATTTATTTAGAGAGAGGTGTGCGACTGGGGGAAGGAGCAAAGGTAGAGAATCTTTAAGCAGACTTCTTGCTGAGCACAGAGCTTGGATGTGGCTTGAGGAGGCTTGATCCCAGAATCCAGGGATCATGACCTGAGCTGAAACCAAGAGTTGGACACTTAATCGCCTGAACCACCCAGGCGCCCTGAATGAACCATTTTTTTTTTTTCCACAGGAACCACCTAAGCCTGACAATCCTAAAATGTAATATGGTTTTGCTAATTAATATTATTTAACTAAGAGCGCTTTTCCATATATTATTTCTTCAAAATATAAGTTCCTAAAAGATAACTTATTGTAAATAGTATCTCTACCTTCATTTTGAAATTTTTATTGAAAAAGAGACTACCAGGGATGCCTGGGTGGCTCAGCGGTTGAGTGTCTGCTTTCAGCTAAGGGCGTGATCCTGTGTCTGGGGATAGAGTCCCACATTATGGTCCCTGCAGGGAGCCTGCTTCTCCTTCTGCTTATGTCTCGGACTCTCTGTCTCTCATGAATAAATAAATAAAATATCTTAGACAAAAAAAAAAAAAGAAAAAAGAGACTACCAAAGAAAATTTCATTACAGTCTCAAAATCCTTCATAAACATGTATCATCTTTATTGAAATTCAAGTCTATATAAATTAAAAGACTTTCCTGAGAACCAGCCTGCGTATAAGAGACTGAGCACCTAAACCCATATAGTTTGTTAATTATGTTGAAATATGTATCAAATATATGAATAAAATAAAAAAACCAAACCTTCCACAGTTTATGAAGGTACCTTTATTACAGCTAGCAAGGCAACTGGAATCAGTTGCGTGTTGGTGATATCTTTAAAATGACCTACTTCTGTGGAGACTAGATTAGCCACATGAAATTGTTTTGGAAATCATGCTATGTTTTGTTTAGTATTAATTTCCTTTTGAACAGGCAGGTAGGAAATCAACATTTGGGGCACTCTCCTTGCCAGGGTACCTAGTCTATCCTATTGGTTTTATCTGGTTACAATGGCAAGAGTCCAAGTCAGCCGTTGCAGATGCTTCATTATTGGCACCACAATCACAATGTGATTTCCATTACTTAAGCTGCTTATACTCTATAGCGTAATACAGCTGTCTGCTCTCATTATGTACTATTTTGTTCTTTACTTTCATCATTAATAAACAAAATACTAATTTTGTAAAATGACAGGTTACTCATGATATTTTACCAGCAAGTTATCATTTTCATAAATCGATTTCTATTGAATTTCTCACACATATGAGGTATGAATTTATTCTTTAGGATACTAGCATAAAACAGTTTTTGTTCCTATTTTTTAAGAATATTGGATATTTGCTTTTTTAAAAGAATCACTTTTTTAGCAATGAAGGCTTGTCATATAAGGAAAAAAAATTTTCTTTTTAGAATTCTTATAATCAACTTAAGGTAGTGATTCAAGACTACTTAAAAATCTAACCCATGTCATATCCTATGACTATGACTATGACTATGCTTATTTTAAAAAAAATCTTTAATTTTTGTATCCTAAATTTCCTTTGCTATGTAGTGTAACATTTCAGACTGATAGTAGTACTTCATATAAAACCTTTGAAAAATCTCCTTTGTTTGTGACCCACTGATTCAGAGTTTGTGATATTTCAGTCTGCTAGAATAAATTTTGCCCTTTCACAATTTTTGAAGTACAGGAGAGCATATTTAATCCATTAAAACTTTAAAAACTTAAGGGCTTCTGAAGACAATCAGATGTTACTGGTGTGACAGAGTATCTCCTGTGCAATAGTTTATCAGCTGTATACCTGAAAGTAATAACTACCTGAATTAAAAAACAGATTCTAGAATTCAAATGTTTCATTAATTCAAAATGTTAAATCCTAATTTTTATGGGATTTTACTGTGTTGATTAGTAACAATGGACTTTACAAAGTGTAACCTTATTTTGATCTGTGCAATGAAACACTGCTTTAGTTCTTATTTTCTTTCATGAGGCTTCTTGAAAAACTTTTGTTGCATAAAACATTTACATATATATATACAATTATATTGAAGAATTTTTATTCTTTTTCATTTTTATTGTAACCTATTGCTTCTTCAGGTGAAAGTTAACAAATTTTTTTTTAAGAAAAAAAACAAACAAACAAACAAACTGAAGTGCCTGGGTAGTTCATTGGTTAAGCATCCAACTCAGCTGAGATTATAATCTCAGGATCATGACACTGAATCTCATGTCAGGCTCCACGCTCAGTATAGACTCTAATTAAAATTCTTTCTTCCTCCCTCTGCTCCTCACCTACAACTAAACAAATAAATAAAATCTTGAAAAAAACACCCCCAAACCCTGAGGAATCAAAATAGAAATGGTAGGGCCCTACAGGATTACAATGCCTACAATTATATGCAAATATATCAATACAACACTATTCATAAAGCTTTAATGCTGTGTCCCTAGGGGCAATAATCTATAGTCTTCAAAAATGTGTCCTTTTGGCACACTGGAGGAATCAGTTATAGAGTGCCCTACTTCTATTTCCTTTGTCACTGATTTAGTGACAGAAAATCCTACCTATTCTGCGGTGAAACTTCTGTTTCTGCTTTTTCATAGCTGATTCCTGATTTAAGGAAGGCAGTTGACTCTGCAATGGAATATATTTTTCTATACCATTCTTCTCAATTTCCTTCAGATATTTAAGAGTTGATTGATTAGTAGCTTAACATTTATTTAGCACCAAAACACCAAAATACTTATGTATAAATTTAACAAAATATATGTAAGATTTATATGAGGAAAACTATAAAACTCTGCTGAACAAAATCAAAGAACTAAACAAATGGAGAGACATTCAATGTTTAAGAATAAGAAGACTTAATATTGTCAAGATGCCAGTTCTTCCCAACTTGATTCAATGCAATTCCAATTCAAATCTGGAGAGTCCTTTTACAGATATTGACAAACATTCTAAAGTTTATATGGAGAGGCAAAAGACCCAGGATAGTCAACACAATACTGAAGGTGAAAAATAAAGCTGGAGGATTGACACTATTTGACTTTAAGACTTACTGTAAAGCTATAATAATCAAAACAGTGTGGTATTGGTATGAGGATACAGAAATAAACTAATGGAACAGAGAGCCAGAAATACCCTCATATAGTCAACTGGTCTTTGACAAAGGAGCAGAGGCAATACAATGGAGTAAAGATAGTCTTTTCAACAAATAGTAATGGAACTTAGGAAGCAAAAGCAAAAATGAATTACTGGAACTTAAAGTAAAAAGCTTTTGTACAGCAAAGGAAACAATCAATAACCAAAAAACAATCAATAACTAAAAAGCAACCTTCCGAATGAAAGAAGAAATTCACAAATGACATATCAGATAAAGGGCTAGTATCCAAAATCTATAAAGAACTTAGAAAACTCAACACACAAAAACAAAAAATGCAGTCAAGAAATGGGTAGAAGACATGAACAGACATTTCTCCAAAGATGACATACAAATGGCTAACAGATACATGAAAAAATGTTCAATATCACTCAGCATCAGGGAAATACAAATCAAAACCACAATGAAATACCACCTCACATTTCAGAATGACTAAAATGAACAAGGCAGGAAACAACAGATGTTGGTGAGGATGTGGAGAAAGGGGAACCCTCTTATACTGCAGGAGGGAATGCAAACTGGTGCAGCCACTCTGGAAAACAGTATGGAGGTTCCTCAAAAAGTTAAAAGCAGAGCTACCCTATGATCCAGCAATTGTACTACTAGGTATTTATCCAAAAGATAAAAAAATAGTGATTCGAGGGATCCAGGTACCCCAATGTTTATAGCAGAATGTCCACAACAGCCGAACCATGGGAAGAGCCCAGATTTCTATCAACGGATGAATGGATAAAGAAGATGTGGTATATAAATATACAATAGACTATTAGCCATGAAGAAGAATGAAATCTTGCCATTTGCAACAATGTGGATAGAACTAGAGGGTATTATGCTAAGTGAAATAAGTCAGGGAAAGACAAATACTGTATGATTTCACTCATATGTGGAATTTAAGAAACAAAACAGACGAACATAGAAGAAGGAAAGGAAAAATAAAATAAGATAGAAAAAGAGAGAGGCAGACTAGGAAACAAAATGAGGGTTGCTGGAGGGGAGGTGGGGGAGAGATGGGATAACTGAGTGATGGTTATTAAGGAGGGCACCTGATATATCGAGCACTTGGTGTAATATACAACTGATGAATCACTAAATTCTACCCATGAAGCTTTTAATACATTATATGTTAACTAAAATGAATTTAAATTAAAAAATTTTAAAAAGTAATGGAACAACAAAACATTCAGGACATGCATAAAAATGAATCTAGACACAGACCTTACGTCCTTCACAAAAGTTAACTCAAAATGAATCACAAACCTAATTGCAAAATGCAAAACTATAAAGCTCCTAGAAGATAACAGGAAAACCTAAGTGACCCTGGGTATGACAATGCCCTTTTTAGATATAACACCAAAGGCATGATCCATGAGAAAGAACTGACAAGCTGGACTTCATTAAAATGAAAACTTCTGCTTTGTGAAAAATGTTCTCAAGAGAATTAGAATACAAGTCACAGACTGGGAAAATATTTGCAAAGACATATCAGATAAAGGACTGTTATTCAAAACATACAAAGGATTCTTAAAACTCAACAATAAATCAATAACTTGATTAAAAAATAGTCCAAAGACCTTAACAGACACCTCACCAAAGAAGATATACAGATGACAAATAAAGACACTCCACATCATATATCATCAGGGAAAAGCAAATTAAAACAAGAAAGATATCACTACACACCTATCAGAATGTCCAAAATCCAGAACACTGACACCAAAAAATGCTAGTGATGATGTGGAGCAACAGAAACTCACATTGCTGGTGGGAATACAAAGTTGTACAGCCTCTCTGGGAGATAGCTTGGCAGTTTCTGACAAAACTAAACATACTGTTACTATTTGATCCAGTATATGAACTTCTTGGTATTTACCCAAAGGAGTTGGAAAACTTAAGTCTACACAAAAATCTGCATATGGTGGTATATACCAACTTTACTCATAATTGCCAAAACATGGAAGTAACCATGTGTCCTTCATCAGGTGAATGGGTAAACAAACTTATGATACATCGGGACAATGGAATATTATTCAGCACTTAAAAGAAATGAGCTATCAAGCCATGAAAATACATGGAGGAAAGTGGAAAAAAAAGTGAAAAAAAAGTAAAAAAAAAAGTGAAAAAGCCAACTTAAATATTACTAAATGAAAAAGAAGCCAACTTAAAAGATTACATGTTGTATAATTCCAACTATATGACCTTTGGAAAAGGCAGAGAATTATGGAGACACATAAAGATCTGTGGTTTCTAGGGGTGAGGGGAGGTGGGGAAAATGGAGGATTTTTAGAGCAATGAAAATACTCTAGGAGATATTATAATGATGGATACATTATAATGATGGATACACACTTATAGACTTTGGGTGTTTATGACGTGTCAATGTAGGTTCTTCCTTGGTAAAAAATGTACAATTCTAGTGAGTTATGTTGATAATGGGAAAAACTATGCACATGTGGGGGGCAAGGGGTATATGGGAAATACCTGTACTTCTATATCACTTTTTTTGAAGCCTAAAACTTCTCTAAAAATGTCTTTTAAAAACGATTATTTAAGTATTAAGTTAAATCGATCTATTAAACTGGGAATCCAAAAATAAAAAAATAAACAAATAAACTGGGAATCCTGAAAAACAATCAAACCAGATTAAGGTAAACAAGCCAGTAACTTCTTAGTTCTTGGTGCAGATCTTTAATAAGTTTTCTTACAGAAATATCTGCATGCGAGTCATCTGTTTCTAGCATGGAAGGAGAGAATGGTAGCCTGCTTGCTTTCAGGAGAGTATGAACATATTAGTACTGCATTTTGCCACTCTTCATACACTGGCTGTTCATGTCAGAATGGCCTAGAGCAGATATAAAAAACCCCATTTGTCTCCAAATCGGTATGTTTTGAACCTGACAACCACGTTTTGCTTGCTAGCAGAGCAGAAAAATATCCAGAGTCAGAAAAAAAAGTCAAGAGTTAGTTAAGGATCATCCTAGCTCCCATTTCTACTACTTGCTGCTATGTGAGTGAGTGGAAGTCAACATCCAGGCATTATTCTAAACCTCACTGCAGTGGCCTTACCGCAATACAACACATGAGATGCCACTAATTTTAATACGACACTGTTACCATAAATGTGTTCCTTTCTCTAAGAGATTATTTTCTATGGGCACTTGCCATAAATTTTGGATTTCAGATCCCTAGAGTAGAGGAGGTTCCCATTGTACAATTATAGATATAATAATCCTGTACATATGAAAACAAAAACAACTGTGCAGCTCCACTTACCACTGTCATCATGACCACTGGCTTCTGGGGTGCCCTGCCTCTGGTCCTCTTCAGGTGCTTCGGGGTAAATGACAGCAGTGTCTTGTTGTTGCAGAAACTCTTCAACGTTAGGATCATGGTTTTGCTCATTTTCTGCATCTGAGTCACATTCATCATCTTTTACTAAAAGAAATGCATATTTTATAGAAAGCTTTCACCACCAGTTGTTACAAAGTTTTTCTAAATAAAAAAATAACTTAAGAGAATTCACTATTATTCTTGAATTTGTTGGAAATATTTACCAAAAGTTAAAAACAAAATTCACTCATTCTGTTATCCTCTATTAAAAAGTCTTTTAGAAAGCAATATGAAAGTTCTGAAATTTTTACAATATCCCTTTTAAACTTTAGAGTGTAATTCTAGTCCATGTGACTGATAAGACAAAGAAAAGGTAATATAGTTGACTGAATTCTTAATTTCTCAATCAAGGAAAAAAGGAGAAAATCTTACATCTCAAACCTTAGTCCCTCCTAGCAACCTACTGGATATTTATTTAGAGTTGTAGCTTAAATCCGAATCATTGTCAATTTAAACCACTCTGAAGTTCATTGCAGTTATGTGATGTCTTCGAAAAAAAACAGTGTAAATAGTTATCTATAATTAGAAAAATTTCTAGTAAGAATCAAAGAGTATAAAATCCATAAAACTGCTTCTTATCTCCTCTAGTATTCATACATAAACATGGCTATTCTTTATTTTTGCTTCAATAATGTTTAATAGTGGGCTAAGGGCAAAGGCATTTTTTCCTTTGATTAGAAAGGCTCAAGTGAAAATCAAATGCTTTCACTTTGAGAAGGTACCCAAAGTGCTGCTGAGTTTCTACAGCAGCATTGCTGCACCATGGTTTCCTTCCATTTCCTCCACTGGCTCTAGAGGACAGTGTCTACTCCATGCTGGTGGTAACTGTAGCACATTGTATGGCTCCCAGATGTCTCATGGCTGACTTCTTTATACACTTTGGGCTGAACTGTCAGTTTTAAATTTGTAAAAGAGCATTTCCCAGCAGACTAAAATTGGGCCAAATTAAAATGCTGAAGTATGGGCATGTTTTTGTTTAACAGTTATTGAAAAAAATCTTGCTAAGTGAACTTCTCAGGGCAGCTGCTGTTTTAAAACCTTAAAGCCAATGATATAATCATAATGGTGAGCCACCATTTCCCCCTCCTTTATAATACAGCCAATATGATATCAATTATTTAGCACTGGGTTATTGGATCCAGGGGTAAGTGAAGACTCAAGAGGTAAGCTGGTACTGTGGGTTTTATGGGAGTCTATTTCCAAATCCTCGACTTCTGTGTATATTCTTTCTTAGAACCTGGAAGATTCTTCTCTTTACTCTCCCCTTTCCACAGTATCTTTTGCTCACATCTAAAAGGAAGAAGAGAAGGGGTACCTGCATGGTTCAGTGGGTTAGGCATCCAACTCTAGATTTCAGCTCATATCATGATCTCAGATTCAATCTCAATCTCGTGAGATTGAACCCTGCATCAGGCTTTCTGCTCAGCTGGGAGCCTTCTAGTCCCTCTCCCTCTGTTTCTGCCACCCCACTCTGCTCACACTGGTACTATCTCTCTCAAATAAATAAAATCTTCAAAGAAAGGAAGAAGAGGGGCACCTGGGTGATGGTTCAGTCTACCCAGTCTTCACTTAGGGTACCCTTCACTTAGGGACCCTTCCTAGGGTCCTGGGATCAAACTCCACTTGGGCTTCCTGCTCAGCAGGGAGTCTGCTACTCCCTCTCCCTTTGCACCTCTCCCCCTATCCACTCCTGTTCTCTATCTCTCATAAATAAATAGATAAATAAATAAATAAATAAATAAATAAATAAATAAATAAATAAATAAAATCTTAGGGGAAAAAAAGGAAGAAGAGAAAAAAGCATATCCCAGTACATTAATATGGTGCATCGCTTGAAGTGTAAAAACTTTTGGGTTGCCAAAGGAAAAAATCCAAAATACTGATTGGGGAATATTTTCCCCAGTTGATTATTGATTAATCAAAGCAACATAAAACCACCACAATCCTTCCAGTTTTCCTGTTTATATGGATTTCTATCAGGGATAAAACAGGGCAATTTTCTGAAATGAATTATTTTGGTTTAGTAAGGAAGTTCTGAAATCAAGCTATATAATAATATGGCCAGAGGGAGTGGGAGTTTTCCTTTAATGACCTCATCTGTTCCATTCCGCAACTATTATTAAAACGTTCATTGCTCTTCAGGAAACTGGTAAGAGCAAAGCCAAGAGTATTCTCAAAAATCATTCCTACAATCAATATGTCATTAGTTGGAAAAATAAGCATTTTTGAGCAGCTAAAGCAGTACAAGTGAGTGTCACTGAGTATTTTCTATGTAACTTCAAATTTTCAAGTTAAACTAGATAAAACTTATGAAATTTATATTTTTATGTGACTGATTAACAATTCCATATAGATTATAAGATGCTTAAAATATTTTACTCAAATTATATTTATTTCAATTATAGTCTTCACCTATAAAAATTTCTATTTTCTGCATCCTATTAAGTATGTGTGTACATATGTGTGTGTAAAGGCTAGATGCTAGAATAATGAGTTTTTAAAGTATACATTTTACAGAATAATATAATCTGTATTTTACACATGAAACTTACACCTTCAGTAATTTATCAGCTTATATATGTACTTACTTGCTCTAAATGTACTACTCATTTTGGTAACATGAAAATAATATTAGATATAATCTTCATCTCACTATTGAAGAATCTATTTTTTAAAAACAATTATTAAGTTTTTAATTTTAATTCCAGTATAGTTGACAAATAGTATAATATTAGTTTCAGGTGTAAAATATAGTGATTCAATAATCCATACAATACCTGTTACTCCTCACAACAGGTGCACTCCTTAATTCCCATCACCTATTTCACCCATTCCCTATCCTTACCCCACTGGTAACCATCAGTTTGTTCTCTATAGTTAAGTGAATAATCTATTTTTAAGAAGATAGGTTTATTTATACTTTGCATATTCCTCATTATTTATAATTTATTTCTCACAGAGGAAATTTTTATAAAATTTCTCAAATTGTGTTTTGGCAAAATTACTTGAATTAGAAAAATGAGAACACTTTTTTCTTGACACAAAGTCTGATTTGGCTGAATGGTATAATAGTAATAATATCTGGCTTTGCTAGTTAGGTTATTAGGTACAAAATTCTTGGAAACTGAATGACCTAAGTCTGTAGCTCTAAGGCATTAATGACAATATTATTATCTCAAGTGATAAAAGGATTTTTGTTAAAATTTGTAATGTATTTATGTTACCATCAACTGTGTAATACTGATAATTATATGGTAAATCAATCCACAAATTTAAAAAATCTTAAGATCCTGTGCCTAGAAATTAAAAAGAAACTTAAATTTTAATTTATATACATATTTTTCTTATAAAGAAATGACAGCTGATCAGAAATACCTTCAAACAGGAAATATATACTCTGTTAGCATCAAATTCTATTGGTTTATGAAAACAGAAATATGAGTTCAAGGAGTAAATATTATGATATAACACTTCTGACTTTTAAAGAAGAGCTCGTAACCAAATTGAATGATTAGCAGGATTAAATTGTTATGGATTTCACATATAAGAGTGATGTTAAAAATGCCATTTTTAATGTCAGAAATTATATTGTAACTACTTATACTTAAGATGAAAAATTTTAAATGTACATTAAGAAATATGTGGCACAGTGTATAATCAGTTTATATAATATAAAGTTTGGAGGACAATAACAGTACCTCTTAGGGTAGTTGTGAGATTTAAATTAATTAATAGTGTGTTTATTACTGTACCTGCATATGTAAGTGCTATTTAATTGTTAGCTATTTTCCTCAAAGCAGTCCTGGTAAAGTAAACATTATAATTTCCTAATCAAAAGTTTTCCCAATAAAAAAATAGGGTCAGAAAGCTTAGATAACTTCCAAAGTCACACAGTAAAAAAATATTACTATTAGATTACATGATTTGGTATTGGGTATGGTATCAACTTCTGGGCTCTTTCCCACTGAACTACACTGTTTCCATGAACCTGCATCTAGCCAAACAACTTCAAGCTGAGACCAGAAATTCTGCAGTTTTACCTATAAATTTTAAGTGCTGGGAAGTGCATATTGTAAAAAGGTCAATTATGAAGCAAAATTTCTAGTCCTAAGACTGATAAACTTACATATTTCAATAGTAGAGAGATAAGCAAACACATAGGGATGTAATAATAACTTGGCTTCTTGAGATATGACAAAACTCAGAGCTGTCCAATATAAAATTATTTTGGACCATAGAACTATATATGACCAAAGTGTAGAATTCTGAGGTTATAATCACAAATTAGAGCAAAGAGAGAGAGAGAGAGAGGTAAACTTTTAATATAAAGATAAAAAATTATTTAGCTATTAATATTTTAATTCTACTGGAAAATATATCCTTAGGCTTCTTCCGAGCTTGACCTTCCATTTTACAAACTTTGTAAACTATTAACTATATAAACAAAAAAGGGATGCTCAGAAGGAACAAAGGATGTTTTGGGTGAATTTTTCACTCTCTGAATACTAAGCTGAGACTACAGTTCTCTTAACTTCATGAACTGCAAAAGGAAATCAGCTGAAGAAAGGATCTGACAAAGTTCTGAACTAATGATGGTGACCTTTGTACAATGTTTTTGTTTACTTTGTCAGCACATTATTCCCTAGCAGTCAAGGAAATAACAAAAGCAAAGGCAGAACATAATTTTTAAGTTTAAATGAACAAAAACCTCAACCATCTAATTTCTAACCTTTTTCCCTTGAAACTACACTTATCAGGGCTTTATTAGATGCTTACTTGCTCCCAACTCTCCAAGTTCCAGGGAAATAATGCAGCAGGGATCATCTTCCACTGGGTGGGGGACCTCATATTTCAGCAACAACTTAAGTTACTACAAGATTACCTTACCTTCCAGATGTGATTTTCTGGGGAGAGGAGTTAAGGGAATTTATATACTACTCAGTACTAACTGAAATAATTAATTTTTGTGGTGAAGAGCAAAGTGTAGGTTAAACACTGAAACCTGAAATTGTGAAATTTTTTTTTTATAGCATTTTGCCTAAAAGGGCAATTGATCTTCTGTTACTCTGGTAATGTAAGTCATCCAACTTTAACATTAGGCAAAAGAGTAATGACAGCATTCTTTTGTGTTCATTAATACTATTTTACTAGTAACAAATATCCCGTTTAAATATTTTATGTAATGTGTAAGTTAGCATGACAAATATTTGATAACATATTTGAATACATTATTCATGTAAGTTAAACACAACCAAGTTAAAGGCAGAATATAAAATCTTAGGAAGTAGGTACCATAAATGATCACATATCCCATTATTATTTAATTATTTTGGAATCCATCTTTAACAACAACATGAGGATTTACTCTTTGTTTTACAGAACTGACTGACAAGTATGGGAATGCCTGTTTATACCATAGATGAAATCTATTTTTTGACATATTACTATGAAATATACTCATCTTACACAATGAAAGATAATTTATAGGGCTCTATGGAATATTCCTAAAAGGCACTGCAGAGAAAAGAAAAAAAAAAAAAAACTAGAAGTGTTAAACCAAAAAAAGAGAAGAAAAACAGAAAATTTAATTAAAGTTATATGATAGAAATTTCTAATTTATGGTTAAATATACAAAATACAATTATACTACTTTGAAGTGCAGTATTTTGAAGAAATGTTTTAATAACTCAGAATTCAGTTTTGAAGCTTTCACTCTAGGAGTTCTAGCTGACTTATGTGACACAATAAAAAGTGCCTGGTGTTATCATACATAAGATCTTGATTTAAGTTTTCCACTTACTCTTTTGCTTCTTAAATCTGATTTGTATCCATTATAGAAATATAGCTTTAAGTCTCAGGGAATATGTACTTTTAGTCACCTAGAAGCAAATTTTCTTGTTTACTAGAATTTAACTTCATCTTGGCCTTTTTCAAAATCATAGAAGTTACAAGAAAAAATTTTGAATCTTTTGTTTGCTGTGACATGTTCACTCAGCTCATCAATATTCATGACTCTCATCTGGTTTATAGATAACTCATGATATTTGCTTATTCTTCTCCCTTCTGCTTTCTGTCTTGTGGGCAACTCAATGTAGATCCTGGTAACTAATAATGAAACTCAAAATAGTTAAATCTGTATTTCTGTAGCTTTGGTAAACAATTTGATATAAATTCAAATCATGATTTAAACACTTATTTTTTAGGTTTATCTGTAGGTTGTACTTGTCATCCTTATAAAATGGAAAATATGCTCTGTTAGATGAATCTGCAAATTTATACTATATTTAAAGAATATAAACTTCAAACTTTTCATATAGTGTCCTATATGCTTGGGTACTGAAACACTGAAAGAGGTCAAGATAAAAGAGGAGGAAATAGATTAAATTCATGACTCACAAATGCAAAAACCAGTGACACAAAAGACCTTGTTCAAAGACTACAGTATGAAAGAAAACAAGGAGAGAGTACCTGCACATCCCGCTTCATCTGCCTGAGCTTCAGGCCCCAGGATTTCTTGTCCTTCCTTTCCTGCTAAAATCAAAGAACAAAGGATTAAAATAGATCCATGTGGCACAAACATTTTTAACATCTAGAAATATGAAAAGGAACTTTTAGATTATATTTAATTTGGATTTTCTTCCCTTTTAGAAGTAATGTACCCTTGAAAAGTGAACTTTTTAAAAAGAGGTCTAGCAGACAGTTTTACCAAACTCACAAAGGTATCGTAAAGAAGCAAAATTAGTGAAGATTTCTATATAATCCTGGAATTATACATGTATTAGAATTATACACATACTGGGATTTTAGTGTTGTTTTGGGAGAGGAGTTCTACCTCTAGGTAGCAGGATTCCTTTTTAAAATTTTCTTCTGCAAAACACAAGTTTCCATGTTTTAGGCACTGTGCTAGATGCTTTATAAACTTATTTCTTTTAACCTTCATAACTACCTATTTTAGAAGTGAAAAAAAAAAAAAAAAAAGAAACCCAAAACTTCAGGCCTGAAAAGGTTGAACAGCCCAAAGACACACTGCTATTAGTAGAAGAGGAATTTTTTTAAAAGATTTTATTTATTTATTCATGAGAGACACAGAGAGAGACAGGCAGAGACAGAGGCAGAGGAAGAAGCAGGCTCCATGCAGGGAACCTGATGTGGGACTTGATCCTGGGACCCTGGGATCGATCATGCCCTGAGCCAAAGGCAGACGCTCAACCACTGAGCCACCCAGGTGTCCCGGGAATTTGAATTCAGGTATGAATGGCTGTAAAACCTACTTTTAACTCCAGCCTTGCCTGTATGATTAAAGTATCAGACAATCAACTAGAGAGAAGACCATACTAAACTTCACTGTGTCCAGAGCAAACACCTAGGGCACTACACTTTATCTTTCACTCTAGTCACTATTCTAACTACTGATAAATCATCATAATAATAGTACTGGTAAACATTTTTAGATGTCAGTTGTCCTCCTTTGCTACCTAAGGCTTATAGTGAGCTGACTGTAGTATTCTATACAGAATAAAATCAGAGTAAATAGGCATATCATTTTGGCAAGCAAAAAGTATGTTTTGTATATTCAGGTATATTTTATTTATTATAATGTTTATTAAGGACATGTATAGATATAAAAGACATGAAGGAGTTAAAAACTGCTTTAGAAAACTAGCAGAATATATATAATTATGATCAGAATACTTAGAAAGACATGCTAAAACATCACATCATGTAGTTAATCTGCACCCCAATCAAATCCCATTGAATGTCAGTCAAAAATCTTGATTTAGATTTCCCCTAAGTTTGATAATTGAATTGAGAAATAGAACACTAATCAAGTAAAATCTTTGCTCACATTAAGCATATTTTTCTGTAAGTGCCTTGGATTATCAGCTGGATTTATTTATTCAGCAGATTTTCTTTACTCATTAACTTTATATTAGTACTTAAAGATGATCACTATGTGAAAAATAGTTAAAATATGTATAAACCTCTTTAGACCAGCATAAAAACACGGTCTAAAGTAGGTAATGAAGCGATTAACGTCTGATAAATAATTCTCATTTTATACTTGCTATCAGCAAAATGACAATTAAAAACCTCATGTTAAAGTGTTTATACTATAGTAGGACAAACACCAGTATTGGCTAAGTGTTTGCATATCTCTAACATCTTTTTTTATCTCTCTCTCTAAAGCATCTACTCAAACTGAAATAATAAAGACTATGACAATTGGATAATTATATGATGGTAATATATTCATTCATTTACTGTTGATCAATCTATACTCTTTATTTCTCCTCAAATGAAAATTAAGATAGCTGGAGTTTTTACTTACGAAGATGGAAGATGACAGTGATATTCAAAGTTAAAATGGTATTTCGGACATGACTAAATTTTCTACTTATAGTTATTATAGCTAATTAAAAATCTGCAATTCAATTAAATGATTTCTTCATTTCTGCTCAGGATAAAAATCTAGGCTCCTTTGATGAGCATTTAACATACTTCAGAATTTTGCCCTAGACTTCTTAACTGTGATTTAAAAACTGGATGTCTCCATTCCTTCTCTCATCCCTGGGGCTGGAATTTTGGTTAAACAACTAAAATCATATTGTCTAATGGGAATAGAAAATATCCTAATGTTGGTCTGTAGCATAAACATACTTCTTTCACTATAGAGTGCTGCCAGGAGCAGGCTCCTTTCTGCTTCCCATGGATCAGCACAAGGGTGGACTGAAATGGCTAACTACACTGTTCAAGTAGCCTTCTCCCCTATGTGTCCCCTATTTCTAAGCTCGGAGAGCTTAGAAAACATAAGGGTAGTAAAGTAAGAGAATCTCCTTGTGCATAAGATTTTCTCTCCTGCAAGACTTACTAATGTCAACACATTGTGACCGACTAACCTAAATGCAATTTAGAAAGGTAAACTAGAATGCTCCTAAGGCTTTTACTTTTAGTTTAAATTCCAAAGCAAATACACAAATGAGGAAAAACTCTCAAGTGACAAGACTTTCTTTTTTCAAATAATGGCAAAATATAGCTGAAAAATAAGTCATGAAATACTACTCAGAAATCAAAAGGGACAATTTATTGATACATCCAACAATTCAGATGAATCTCTCAAGAAATTATGGAAAGTGAAAAAAAATCAATCCAAAAGATTATATACGGTATGATTCCATTTGTATAACATTCTTGAAATAACAAATTTTTTAAAATGGAGAAGAGGTGTCTGGTTGTGAGGGGTTAGAGTTGGGACAGGAAGGTAGGTGGGAGTATAGCATTGTTCTATCTTGTCTATATCAATGTGGATATTCTGGTTTCATACTGTACTAAAGTTTTGTAAGATGTTACCACTGGTGAAAACAGAGTAAAGGATATACAACAAGACCTCTGAAAATTTGTGAATCTAGATCTATTTGTGAATTACTTGCAAATCTATAATTATCTCAAAATTAATAGTTTAAGTGAAAAATAAGTCAATGCCTGATATCACAAATTTAGATCAAATGGACAGCACTTGTTTATTTTGCCATGTCATTCCTGTAAGTAAAAACAAGAATGGTAAATGCAATTCATTTTAATCAAAAATCCAGAAGGCTTAATGCCAATGGCAGGATAGAATAGCTCAAAGTACAGACTGGTTACTGAGCACACGTTGAAAATTCTAAAACTTTCATTTTAAATTCATACCAGTGTGTTTTTAACCATTTCAAATGTGTTTGTGGGAAGATTTTATAGCAATTTTTTTTTAATTTTTATTTATTTATGATAGGAACACAGTGAGAGAGAGAGGCAGAGACACAGGCAGAGGGAGAAGCAGGCTCCATGCACCAGGAGCCCGACGTGGGATTCGATCCCGGATCTCCAGGATCATGCCCCGGGCCAAAGGCAGGCGCCAAACCGCTGCGCCACCCAGGGATCCCAGCAATTTCTAATAAAGAATAAGAAGTGGGTAACTGAACCAGATTTTTCTTTCCTGCTTTCATCTCTTCCTCTATAACACACATGCACAGATGCCATGCACATTTATACCTGTCTTTTCTCAAGTTGACCCCTCTATCTAGAATGCTGTTACCCATTCCATCTGAAAAACTTTTACTAATTTGATTCTTTAAAGATCAGTTCACATTTATCTCATTCTGTAAGCCGTCCTTCACGCTGCTCTGAAGTAAATGCCAATAGATTTCTGAATTCAAACATAAAGTGTTCAAACTTTAATTAAAGATTATTTTTTTACTGTGTATTTTTTCAGAGTATTCCCAAGTGGCTTCATTTTTCTCTCTTGTGTTTTCTAGTTTCTACATATATACATATATTTTTGGTGTAACTGTCTATCAAAGTCACAGTAAATGTAATTCACAGTCTCCACGAATACATGTTAACTTAAACAAAGGTAAAAAAACATGTAACGGAGGTTAGATATTGTTAAGATAAAATGAACACAAACCACCCTGTGTGTCCCACTGAATGCAGCTAGAACAACCTGGGGAGAATTTAAGAAGTTATTTGAAGACTCTAAAAGGTAACCCATATTAGGAAGACCAGGGAAGGCGACATGACAAGATTTCAAAGTGCCACTGAATCACTGAGTAATTTCTCCTACTCTCTAGTCTGGATTCAAGGCAGCCTAGATTTAGAAGTGAGCATGGGAGCAGAACAGAGAAAAACTCCACGAAGAACACTCTAATTTAGGCTCACAGAACAAGAAAGGCCCCAGAGAAGGGAGAAATCATTTTTTTCCTTGATTCTCTTGTATTCCAGTCCCTAGATCATCCCCACGTAGTAGCTGAGATCATGGAGAAACCAGGAAAGTAAAGATACCTAAAATGCCAAGAATGGGGAACCTTCTTACCCACTCAGAGAAATAGTGGCCCGAAGAGGATGGTACAAATTTCCATCAAATTCTCTCTCACTGAAAATGAGTGGGAAATATCAGTGAGGGTGACAGAACGTGAGAGACTCCTAACTCTGGAAAACAAACAAGGGGTGGTGGAAAGGGGGGTGGGCTGGGGGTTGGGGTGATTGAGTGACGGGCACTGAGGGGGGCACTTGACAGGATGAGCATTGGGTGTTATGCTATACATTGGCAAATTGAACTCCAATAAAAAATATACAAAAAAAAGGGGGATTGTTTCCTTAAAAAAAAATTCTCTCTCACCATCTTTCACCTCTTCCTGCAGGCACAGTTGCAGGAAGTATGTGGCAAGGTATGACCAAGGAAATCCCAGATTTTTGGATAGAGAACTGACAAGGGCAGTCCCACAGAACTGAAGGTACTAGGGAGATCATGGATAGGGAGTTGCACAGGAAAGCAACCCAATAACACTGCATGTGAACTTCTGGTTTCATATCCAAACTTCCCATGTGTGGATCTGACCACAGGCTTTGAGAACTGAAGTAAGCATAAGACCATTAATCATGTCCCAGAATGGCCAATATAGGGCGCTGATCCAAAAAGCACTGTAAAGTCTTTGAAAACTGAACTGATATTGCAACCATAACCCACAGAAAGTTATTTAGAAATTATAGTCTGATACAACTGGATAAGTTGCTTGCTAAGCCAAAAATATCAAAATGCTCCACAATATTTAAATAAGACCAAGAATCTCATAATATTAAAAATGTCCAGGATACAATCCAAATTACTTAGCACATGAAGAACCAGGGAAATCTCAACTTCTGGAGCAAAAGGTAATCAAAAGATGGCAATATGAGAAGACACAGATGTTGAAACTTTCAGAAACAAGCTTTAAGCAGCTATTAATTATGACAGTACTCCAAGGCCTAAGGATGAACACTTGAAAAAAATGGAGAGATAAAAGGTCTACGCAAATTCTTATCAACAAAAAGAAGGTATAGATAACAACCCAAAGGAAATATAGAATTAAAAATACACTAAGAAAAAATTTTTTTTAAATCACTGGATGGACTCAATAGCAAAATGGAGATGAAAGAAGACCAGTGAATTTGATGATAGGTAAATGGAAATTATCCAGTTTGGACAACAAAGTGAAAATACTTTTAAAACAGAGTATCAGTGTGTAGAACAATAATAAAATATCTAACATTCAGCCATTGGAGTTCCAGAAAGAGAAAAAAGAGTATAGTACAGAAAAAATAGTTGAAGAATTAGTGTCTAAAAACTTCCCAGATTTAATAAAAAACACAAACCAATAAATAGATAAGTTAACTGAATCTCAAACAGGATAAATGCCCCCATATCCAGGCCTAGATTATCAATCAAACTCTGAAACTAAAGGTCAAAAAAATTCTGAAAAGAGAAAAAATGATACAGAACTATAAGGAAATAATGATTTAAAACAAAGCAAATTTATCATTAGAAATGAAATATTTCATAAGGCAATTGCACATTGTTAGAGTGCTAAAAGGAAAAAATACCTGTCAACCGCAAATTCTATATCCAGTGAAAATATACTTTAGAAACAAAGGCAAAATAAAGATATTCTCAGATGAAGGAGAGTGAATAAAGTATACTGCCAGCAAACTTGATATATTACTAAAGGAAGATCTTCAGAAAGAACACGAAGTAATATTAGGTGAAAATTTGAAATGTCAGGAATGAAAGAGGACACAAGCTATGATGTAGTATACATGACAACTATAACATAAAGGAAGGAGGGTAATGGAACCCATATGAGCATAAAGTTTCTATATTTTACTTGGGAGTGGTGAAATACTTAATTCTAAGTACACTATGAGAAGTCAGGTATATACATTTTCATTTACAGAGCAACTACAAAACATCTGTACAAAAAGCTATAGTAAAAATGAAATAAACAAATGGAAACAGAACACTAAAAATATTCAAATGATTCAAAAGAAGGCAGGAAAGAAGAAACAGAAGAATTAAAAGCAGGGAAAAACAGAAAGCAAATAATATAGTGATAGACCTAAATCCAAACATCAAAACTTACATTATTTGTAAATGGTCTAAATGAGCCAATGTAAAGGATTAAGATTGTTAGAATAGATTTTTAAAAAACCAAGCCCCATTTATAGCATTCTACAAAAAAATTATCTCAAACATAATATAGACAGGTTAAAGTAAAAAGTTGGAAAATATATACTGTGTAAAGATTAATCAAAAGAAACCGAAAGTGACTATTTTACATCAGAAAAGTAGACTTTGCAGCTAAGAAAATTACCAGAAATCTAGAGAAACATTACATAATAAGAAGGTCAAAACAATCTAACAACATAGCTTCAAAATATGTGCCCAACAGAACAGTAGAGAAAAATCCATGTATATACCTGGAGACTTCAATACTCTTCTCACATTAATTAACAGAACAAGCAGAAACTCACCAAGGATATAAATGATCCAAGCAACACTAACAACTACTCCATTCAATTGATATTTGTAGAACATTCCACCCAAGAGCAGACTACACATTCTTTTCAAATACACATAGAATACTAATGAAGACAGACCATATCCAAGATTATATAACAAAAACTTAAACTTAAATGAAATCATACAACGTATGTTCTCTGACCATAATAAACTAGATATCAGTAGCAAAAAGATAAAATCTCCAAACACTTTGGGAATTAATGAACATACTTCTAAAGAACCCCTGGGTCAAAGAGAAAAGTGAAAAACACCACATCAAAATTTGTGGGATGTACAGAAAGCAGTGTTAAGGGAAATTTAAAGTATTAAATGCTTATTATGTTACACAAAAGTTCTCAAATCAAAATTCTAAACTTCTATGTTAAAAAACAGGAAAAAGGAGCAAAATATGTCCAGAGCAAGCAGAAGGAAAAAATAAAGAGCAGAGAGCAATACAACGAAAGACACACAGAGAGAGAAAGAGAGAGAAACAATGAAAAAGAAACCTAGTTCTTTGAAAAGATCGATAAAATTAACAAGCCATTAGTAATACTGACAAATAGAGGCTAGCCACAAACAACTAACATCAGGAATGAAAAGGGAATGTCACTACAGAGCTAGGAGGTAGTAAAAGGATAATAAGGGAATACTCTGAGTTCAAGGAGTAAACATTATGATTTAACACATTCGACTCTTAAAGAAGACCTTATTATTTTTTAAAAAATTGAATGATAGGTGTTAAATTGCTATGGATCTCATATATAAGAATGTTGTTTTTTTTTTTTTTTTTTTTTAAATGTTTTATTATTGATGTAAATAGCTTCTGAGTACCAATTTTTTTTTTAATTTTTTATTTATTTATGATAGTCACAGAGAAAGAGAGAGAGGCAGAGACACAGACAGAGGGAGAAGCAGGCTCCATGCACCGGGAGCCTGACGTGGGATTCGATCCCGGGTCTCCAGGATCGCGCCCTGGGCCAAAGGCAGGCGCCAAACCGCTGCGCCACCCAGGGATCCCATATATAAGAATGTTAAAAAGCCAATATATTTGATATGCCAGAAATTGTTTTCAAGTATTTACACTTAAAATGAAAAATTTTGTATGCCCATTAAGAAATTTGTAGACAATACATAATCACTTTATATAATATAAACTTGGAGTATTTCTTATATAATATATATAATATAATATGGTATAGTATATACTATATATTATATATAATATATTTATAATATATACTATATATAATATATACTATATATTATATATAATAGTATATCTTAGGTTAGCTATTGAGGATTAATTAACTATAGTATGTGCTTAGTACTTTACCTGGCATATAGTGAGTGTTATGTAATTGTAAGCATTTTCCTTAATACAGTCCTATAAAGTGAACATCTCTACACTCATACATTTGAAAACTGAAATGGAGCAATTCCTCAATAACTAGAAAGTGTTAAAACGAATCTGAAATAAGAAAAGCTAACCTGAGTATTCCTGTAACGGTTTTAAAAATTGAATTTGTGGTTTAAAATCTTCCCCCAAAACAAAACTCCAGGCCCAGATGGTTTTCCTTGCAAATTTTGCCAGACCTTTAAACAAGAAATAATACTAATTTAAAATAATCTTTTCAAGAAAATAAAAAATAAAGGAACACTTTCCAATTCATTTTATGAGGCTAGCATTTTCCTGATACCAAAACCATATAAAAATAGTAGAAAAAAGAAAGAAAACTATAGACCAATATCCCTCATGAAAATGGACCTAAAAATTTTCAACAAAATTGTCGAATTGACCAATATGTAAAAGGAAAAGGACTGAGTGGGGCTTTCCAGGGAATTTCAGGCTGGTCTAATATTTGAAAATCCATTACTGCATTCACTATATATTAACAGACTAAAGAAGCAAAACCACATGATCGTATCAACTGACAGAGAAAAAATTCAACATCTATTCATGATGAAAACTCTCAGCAAACTAGTAGGAGTAGAAAGTTACTCAATTTGATAAAAGGCATTTACAACAAATCTAATGTTAACATTATAATTAAAGGTAAAAGACTGAATAGTTTCCCTCTAAGATTAGGAAAAAGGAAAATGTCTACTCTCACCACTCCTGACATCTTATGTCAATAAACAGGAATAAAAAGCATATGGATTAGAAAGGAAGAAATAAAACTGTCGCTATTTGAGAAGATTGTTTATGTAGAAATCCTAAAGAATCTACAAAAAAATTCCTAGAATTAGCAAGTCCACAGTATACAAGACACTGATACACTATAAGACACTGATACAAAAAACTGAATATGATACAAGTAAATGGAAAGATAATCAATGTTCATGAATTAAGAATTAATATTGTTAAAATGTCCATACCATCCAGAGCCTCTCTCTAGATTCAGTGAAATCCCTACCAACATTTCAATGGCATTTTTTTTTAATTTTACAGAAATAGGAAAAAGCAATCTTAAAAGGCCCCATATAGCCAAAGCAATCTTGAGAAAAGGAAGGAATGGGGGTTTTGCTTCTTTCTGATCAGGATTTTTAAAAACTTAAATTTAAAATAATTTTAGACTTACAGAAAAAAATGTAAAACTAGCACAGACTTCCAGTATACCCTTCAATCAGCTTCCCTTAACGAGAATATCTTACAGAATCACAATACTCTTATGGAAACCATTAAATTAGTGTTAATACAATACTATTAACTAACATACAGACCTTATTTGACTTATGTCAATTTTACCACTAATGCTCTGTCTTTTCTGGTTTAGAAACCTGTTCGGGACCCATAGTGCATTTGTCAGGTTTCTAGAGCCTTCTCCAAAATCTTACAATCCAATCACGTTTGAGAAGTTGCTTCTAGTCTTTGCTTTTTTGACCTTACCACAATTGAAGATTTTGTAGGGTGCCCTCAATTTGAATCCCTGACATTTTCTAATGATCAGAAGAGGAAATGCACTATGAACAAGAATACCACTGAAGTGATATGCCTTTGTGAATAGATCTCACCAGTGGTATATAATGTCACTGTATCTTCTTATTGGGACATTAACCTTGATCACCCGGTTAAGGTATCTGTCAGGTTTCTTTATACTAGTTATTATATAGTTACGATTAATAATTATCTGGTGAGGAAATACTTTGATACTATACAAATATCCTTTTTTCATATACTTTCACCAATTTTAGCATTCATTGAGGATTCTTTTTTATTAATGACTTATTTATTGGAGAAAGAAAGCACAAGCATGTCTGAGTGGGGGGAGAGGCAAAGGGAGAGAATCTTCAAGCAGACTCCCTGCTGAGCCTGACACAGGGCTTGATCTAAAGACCCATGAGATCATGACCCGAGCCAAAACCAAGTTGGACACCTAACCAACTGAGACACCCAGGCGCCCCCACTGATGGTTCTGGCCTGCAACAATTATTACCATGATGTTTGCCTAACAATGATTTTCCATTTTCCTAATTACTTCATAATTTATAACTGAAATTCTACTATAAGAATTATTTTCCTTCTCTCCCATGTATTTATTATTTATATCAATATGGATGTGTGGATATTTATGATTATAATCCAGTACTATCATTATTTATTTTGCTGCTAAAATTGTTCCAAATTTGGTCAACAGGCACTCCCTTGGTTGGCTCTTGTGCCCTTTTCACAGGTTGACTTTTAAAAAATACTCTTACTTGTTGTTCTGAGCTTACCTTACATTTTCCCTACCTCAGTTGTAGAATCAGCCATTTATGCAAAGAGTTTTGGCACCTTTTATTGGCGAATGGTATTTGAATCCCAGATCTGGGCACTAGGTATACTTACTGCTACTGGGTATTACTGTCCACAGGCATTCTCAGAAGACAGAGTTAGGAAATAGATGCATGTATACTAATACCTGCATATACCCCATCTATATTTTTGTATCTATCTTACATAAATTAAGAACCATGAGTTCATTGACAACTCTGATTCCAATAGAAAAATATAGGATTTATTCTAGCCTTCTCACTTTTCCTTGTTTATAACCTCTTTCTCTGATAGGAGGAATTTTGGTCTCATTATCCTCTCTCTCTCTCTCTCTCTCTCTCTATATATATATATATATATATATATATATATATATAATTTTTTTGTTCACTTCTAGTATATACATATTTTCAGAATAAACTTTAGCTTTTAAGAAACAAATTTATTAACTATAGGGAAAATGGGGGTGGGGGTAGTAGGCATAGGGGTATGGACACATCTCTGAGTATACCTCTTTGTATAGCTTACATATATAAACATGAAAATGTTTCCCATTCACACAAAAATAATTTAAATCACTCAGCAGAGATAATGGAAAATGAAATACAAGCAATGACAAATGAATCTGAATGTATTATAAATGAGTTATACAACACATTGAAGGGATTATTCCTTCATTACTGTCATCTCTTAATGCTTAGACAGAGGTAATTAAATACTAGAGGTATATATTTAGTGCAAATGAAATTGGATTCTCTTATAAGTACAGCTAAAAAAAATATCTCTGTGGTCGTCTGGGCCAGTCTTTTCATTTTACAGATGCAAAAGTGGAATTCAAGAGACATAGTGGTATAATGAAGACCAGAAAGCATGTGCTGAGCTTTTTCTACATTACATACTACCTTTGGTTGAAAAGTTCAAAGAGTAGGTTAAACTGATTTTTGAGAGGTAAGTATAAAATGGTTCAATGATGAGTTACATAGTGATTGATGTATTCTTTGCATAAGATTATTTATAGTATTTTGTTATAACCTGTGCCTAAGACAGCCTTTTTGCTAGAGTAACATCAGGATTTTAAATATTTTTATCATAAATAAGCTTTCATTTCCTTGGCATTTTTGTAAACAGGTAAATTTCTATGGAGTTTTAAATTTCAAGTCAGAAAAATGTTTTACTCATTATTGGTATCATTCTTTTCAGCTCATCAATTAAAAAAATAAGAAAAACATACTGAACACTATTTTACATCATCAGATCAGTTTTATATACTTTTTTAAAACTCAAATTATGAGAGGCCTATAAGAACAGGTGTTTCATAAGTAAGAGTATATATTTAAAAACGTTTAATTGACACAAGCATGAGTTTTGTGCTGAACCACAAGATATGTTGGAGCACTGCCAAGTTATACTATCTTCCCTACACACAACAGACTTAATTAACCTAGTTTTATTTATTTTTGAAAGTGCACATGTAGTAGCTTACTTAATATCTACAATAAAAATATTGTTTCTTCTATATATTCCTTCTAAGAACTTGATCCTAACTTGAGATTTCATTCACAGCCAAAAATAGTTTTAAAGGTACTTATTACAAAATTAACATTTCAATGGCACGTTATATTTTCAAATATACTTAGATTGTTGATTTACACTATGCTACAGATCTGTGAATATCAGTCCCATGTGCTGGTCTCTAGCATGGTTAAATGTTATTGGTCACTTTCTTCTCTACTGTTTTTCCCTATTTTAAAAAAAGTCTTTAAAGTAACTCACTGGCATAAATGGTGTGGCTTCCACTAACTGAGTGACAATAAATGGCCTTTGCTTCACTATTTCTTGGTCATTCTTGAGTAGAGAGGAAACACTTCACTGAGCAATTTGCATTCTAAAAACCTAAGTTGCAGCTACTCTATTTTGTAAGCGAAAACACTGTTAATCTCTTTTTATAACAGCTGGAGATTTCACATATTGCTATCTTCTTGGAAGTTTTAGTAGCGAGATGATCAAAACACCCTACACTCTTCCCCTTGTGTTTGTTTTTCACATTGGTAGTAGTTTACAAATGGAATGCGCAAAAAAGAACACAAGAAGAGCAGTGCAGCAGACAGCGCTCATGAAAAGAATCAGGAAGTAACTGAAAACAGTGGAGCTCAACTAAGCAGACTGCCCGTCAGAGCAAGCCCCTCTCTTGGAAACTCCAGCATTCTTTTTCTGCTTTAGGACCAGGTTGGTTTTGTCAACCATGTACAATTTGATAGACTAATTTTTCAAATTTAGCCACAGGGATCATCTTGAGAAGCCTTAAAACAATTCAAGAGTAGAAGTTCCTTGTTTGGATCTGAAGCCCCACCACATAAACTTTCATTTAAATGCATGACTTAATGGTTACCAACTAAATGAACTATTAAGGATTACTAACGATATTTGTGAACTTAATTTACTGAGGATTTTGAATCAGTATTCTAGCAAGAAGTTTTGGTTGCCTTGCATCACTGGGCAGGGCAGTGTTGCAGATCTATTGTGCACATTTTCACAAAGACATTTTAAACACTCACAATGGGAAAGGATACTTTTTAACTGACGGAATGCCAGAATTATCTTGATTTGTGATTTCTGGTGGCTGATAATGATTTTCTTACTTTGGTCAAAATTGTTTACCAGTTTTGTGTTTACTGGTTTGTTCTATTTGGTCAGGCAATATTGTTTTGAACATGGTATGGCACATTTCATAAACCTTTCATTTTTTAAAATTAGGTGAGGTAAAACCTAAACTAGTGCTATATAGGCTTAGAAATGTAGTTTCTTTACAAAAGAAATGTATCTTCAACTTGAGTATGTTTTTTTTTTTTTTTACAGGAATTTTAAGTAGCTTTCAGTATCTGAGAGTATTCTCTTTATAATAATGCATGTTGAACAATAATGACTCAAATGAAAATAGTTGTGTTAAGGTAGGAATTAATGTATAATTCTAAATATCCCATGACTTTATCATAAAAGTTGGTTATATATAACTCTTTAGGTAGGATGTACACAAATTATTATACAATTTATAATAATAAGTATTAATATTCACTGTATGTTTCATTAATTTAATTTTTATTTTTAAAATTTAAAAAAATTAAATTTTATTTATTTAATTTTATTTTTAATTTTTATTTTTTTAATTTTATTTTTTAAAAAGTATTTATTTATTTGAGAGAGTGAGAGATCACAGCAGGGGGTAGGGATAGAGGAAGAAGCAGACTCCCTCCCCACTGTGCAGGGAGCCTGATGCAGGACTCAATCCCAGAATCCTGGGATCATGATCCAAGCCCAAGGGAGATGCTCAACCGACTAAGCCACCCAGGCACTCTCATCAATTTTATTTATCCCTACTCTTGCTTCATTATACATAATTAAGAAAACTCTAGAAGGAAATTATATTGTATATACCCATATTTTTACTCTTTCTCATGTTCTTCCTTCCTGATATTCCAAGATTCATAATCTTTTACCATTTCTTTTCTGTTTAGCAGATTTCTCCTAACTGTTCATTTAGGGTAGATCTGCTGCTGACAAAATCTCTTAGTGTTCCTTCACTTGAAAATGTCCTGATTTCTTTTTCATTCTTGAAGGACATTTTTTCTGGATATAGAAATCTGGGTTGGATTTCTTTGGATTTATCCTGTTTGGGGTACAGGTTTATGTCATTTGCCCAATTTTGGAAATTTTCAGCTATTAATTCTTTGAATACTTTTTCAGCCCTATTCCCATTCTTTTCTCGTGGAATTCTGATTCTAAATTGTCTATTTGGTGCTTCTTTAAATTTTCTATTTCAACAAAGAGACTGTCTCTTTCTCCATCTTTTTTTAAAATGTGTAGTGACACAATATTATATTTGTTTTTTTACACAATATTATATTTAGATGCACAACATAATGATTTGACATTTGCATATACATTGAGAAATGATCATCACATTAAGTCTATTTACTGTGTCACCACAGGTATTTACAACTTTTTTCTTTTGATGAGAACTTTTTAGATTTGCTTTCTTAGCAACTTTCAAAACTATCATACATTATTGAAGTCCATCTATGTTGTCACAAATGGAAAGAATTCATCCTTTTTTTATTAGCTGAGTAGTATTATATATAAATATACCACATCAACTTGATCCTTTCTTCCATCAGGGGACATTTAGGTTGTTTCCATATCTTTGCTATTACAAATCATACTGCAGTGACCATATGGGTACATGTTTCTTTTCAAATTAATGTTTTTCTTTTTTTTCAGATAAGTAGCTGGAAGTGGAGTCACTGAATTGTATGGCAGTTCTATTTCTAAGTTTCTGAGGAAACTCCACTGTTTTCTATAATGGCTGTACCAATTTACATTCAACAAAGCATGAGGGTTCCCTTTTCTTCACATCCTCACCAACACTTATTTTGTCTTTTTCAGAATAGCCATTTTGATAGGTGTATAGGTTGATATCTTATTGTGGTTTTTATTTCTATTTCCATGTTGTTTAGTACTGTTGAGCATCTTTCCATGTACCTGTTGGTCCATCTTTGGAAAGAGGATTCTTGACATCCTCTGCCCATTTTTAATTGGACAATTTTTTTGCTATTGAGTTGAGTTTAGATACTTTGGATATTAACTCTTCATTGAATGTATGATTTGCAAATATCTTTTCCCATTCAGCATTTATTTTGTCAATGGTTTCCTTTACTACGCAGAAACTTTTAAGTTTGAAGTAATCCCATTTTTTT
The DNA here is from genome assembly GCF_048418805.1 of Vulpes vulpes. NCBI lineage: Eukaryota > Metazoa > Chordata > Mammalia > Carnivora > Canidae > Vulpes > Vulpes vulpes. The sequence continues at coordinate 94,534,831 of NC_132781.1, read as the reverse complement.
TCTTTTGTTGTCATTGTTTCTAGAATCAGATCCAAATACTTATCAATGAGACTAATGTTAAGGAGCTTGCCACCTATGTTTTCTTCTAGTAGTTTTTTTATGGTTTCTGGTCTTAGACTTACAAGTCTTCAATACATTTTGAGTTAATTTTTGTGTGTGATGTAAGATAATGGTCCAGTTTCATTATTTTACATGTGGCTGTCAAGTTTTTCCCACACCGTTTATTGAAGAGACTGTCCTTTCTTCATTGTATAATCTTGCCTCCTTTCTTGTAAATTAATTAATTATGTATCTGTGAGTTTAATTCTGGGCTTTCTTCTGTTCAGTGATCTACACATCTGTTTTTCACACCAATATTATACTGTTTTCATTCCTATAGCTTTGTAGTGTAGTTTCAAATCAGGGAGCATGATGCCTCTAGCTTTGTTCTTCCTTTTCAGGATTGCTTTGACTATCTGGCATTTTTTTGTGGTTTCATAAACATTTTAGGATGCTTTGTTCTATTTCTGTAAAAATTCCACTAGAATTTTGATAGGGATTACATTGAATGTGTATACTGCTTTGGAAAATATGGATATTTTAACAATATTAATTCTTCCAATTCATGAGCACAAAACAGCTTCCCATTTATTAGTGCTTTCTTCAATTTCTTTTAGTAATTTCTTATAGTTTTCAGTGTATAAGTCTTTCACCTCAGTTAAATTTATTCCTAGGTATTTTATTCTTTTTGATGCAATTGTAAAGGGAACGACTTTCTTAATTACTCTAATAGTTCATTGCTATTGTATAAAAATGAAATGGATTTTCATATACTTATTTTGTATCCTGCAACTTTACTGAATTTGCTTATTAGTTCTAAAAGAGCATTCCCTTCGCTTTAATTTTTTGGAAAAATTTGAGAAAGACAGATATTAACTTTTTTTTTTTTAAATGTTTGGTAGAATTCACCAGTGAAGCCATCTGGACTTTTGTTTGTTGACGTTTGTTGATTACTAATTCAATATCCTAGCTAGTAATTGGTCTATTTAGATTTTGTATTTCTCTATGATTCAGTTTTGGAAGATTGTATGGTATCCATTTCAGTTTGTTGTATTTAATTGTTCATGGTATTCTTTCATGCTCCTTTGTTTTCTTTGGTGTTAGTCTAACTTCTCTTTCCTTTCTGATTTATTTGAGCCCTCTCTCTTTTTTTCTTGCTGAGCAGAGCTAATGGCTTACTGATTTTAATCTTTTTAAGGAACCACCTCTTAGTTTCAATGATCTTCTTTTACTGTATTTTCAGTCTCTATTTCATTTATTTCTACACTCATCTTCATTTTTTTCTTCTTTTTGAGACTGTATTTTTTTAGTTGAAAAATGTTCATAATTGCTTGTTGAAACATTTTTATCATGGCTATAATCTGTGAGGATCCATGTCAGGTAATTTGCCACCTCACTGTTAGTCTGTTGATTGTCTTTTCTAATTAAGTTGAAGTTTTTCTGGTTCAGGTATGACAAATGATTTTTGAATGAAACTTGGACATTTAAGTTATTACAAAAGAAGAGACACTAAATCTTATTTAAATCTTCTGTTTTAGCAGGCCTCTTGTGAGAAAGAAGGCATTGTCCCATTACTAGCAAGTGTTAAGGTTTTTGTGGTTTGGCTTCTCTAGCACCCAGTCTGACCTATGAGGGATGTATAAGAGGGCACATAAGCTCAAATAAAACCCAGGGAACTCACTGTAGTATTGTTGCTTAGTTCCTGAGGTCCCTAAGCCTATCTCCTTCTATTTACCTTTCAGACTCTGCTGTTTGTTTGTTTATTTATTGATTATTTATTTATTTATTTATTTATTTTATGTAATATGTTGAGATTTTGGCTACTTAATAGGAGGAATAGAGAAAAAGTGTATCTACCCCATATTTCTAGAAGAGAAAGTATAATTTTTTTAAAAAAACAACTGATAAAAGTATTATATAATTATCTTATTTTACTTCTTCCTATATGCCTTATATAGGGCCACAAAAACTCCTTAATGTCTATTCATATTTAATATAAGAAATGTTTCTTAAGAAAAGTGGTAGGATCCCTGGGTGGCACAGCGGTTTAGCGCCTGCCTTTGTCCCAGGGCGCGATCCTGGAGACCCAGGATCGAGTCCCACGTTGGGCTCCTGGTGCATGGAGCCTGCCTCTCCCTCTGCCTGTGTCTCTGCCTCTCTCTCTCTCTCTCTCTGTGTGACTATCATAAAAAAAAAAAAGAAAAGAAAAAGAAAAGAGGCACACAGAATTTCCAGGAAGCTCAGATTTTAAAAGTATATTTACAAAGAACAGAAAGAACATCATATAACTAGGGTTAAATTCTGACTTAAGGCAATGTAAGGCCTGACAAGTGCCAAGAAGATAAAAAATGTAAAATACACGAAGCTCTCAAAATGCTAGGGAAACCAAGGAGGGAAAACCATTTTCTTGAAATTAATGGTATAATTAATGGAGATTAAAAATTAAAAAGGAAAGCATTTTAGCTCATTCACTCATTTGTAGGAGATATTTTAAAGTATATAATATGGATTAAGCATTGGTAGTAAAAGACAGATCATTAAGTTACAGTTGTTGCCCTCAATAATGTTTTAGTGACACAGAGTGATCAGTCAATCACAATACAATGTGTAAAAGCTATGAACAATTGTGGAAAGCTAACTTACTATGTCTATGGAGGTCAGGCAACGGTTTATAGAGGTGATACAAAAAAGAAGAGAAAGAAATGCTAGGAAGGCAGAAGAAGATATAAAGGCTTAAAGAAATGGATGAGTATTTACAAAGGGAGTGGTGCAAAATCAAGTTTGGGAAGACAATGTGTAGCTGTCATGCTAAAGAATTTAGACTCAAATCCTATGGGCAACCAGGGTCTACAAGAATTAGTTTTGATTTTTCTCTTCTAGGAACTCTAAGTTCAGGAAGCAAAAGAGAATAAAAACTCAGGATAGATTAAATCATTATAGAGAAGATCTTGGGTCTTCTGGCTCAAATAAAATATCTTCAGAAAATATAAAGGCACTTGAAAATAATCACTGATCTGGTTATAATCTTTGAGGAATAGTGAAGTTTAGGAGAGATGAACAAATGTCATTCAATTTGTACCTTATACCTCTGATTTCCTTTTGTATACTACAGAGATATTTGATTTCTATCCTACAAACTAGATTATAAAGGTGTGTCTGTGTGTTTAAAAAAAGACACATTGATCATGAGCATTCAGGATGCATTCACTGAAAAAAAGTCAAAGTGGCCTCAGATCCATTTTTGACAGTATTTCATATAATATTTTTGAAAATATGGATGGATTAAAAATAACTGAATAAACTTATTTAAAAAGTCATGATTTATAGAATGATGACAATAGAAGAAAGCTAGTGCCATGTCATTAGGTCTGCTCTTGGCCTGACTCACCACATTTTTGGATGATAAGAAGGATATGGACATGATAAATAACAGAATCAGAATAAAAACCAGATACAGGGACTGGTTCCAACAATATTAAGAGTAATAACTGTCTTATAATTAGATCCCCTCTAAACATAATCATCAAATGGAGGAAATCATGGAATCATCTTAAGCTCCTCTTTCTTTTGCAATCCTGATCCTATTAGCAAGTCCTATTGACTCTACTTTCAAAATATAACTTGAATTTGTTATTTTCTCACAATTTTTACTGCTGCCTTCATAATTCAAATGGCCACCTTAGGGAATAGTAAAAATCTCCTTGTTGGTCTTCTCGCCCTTACCTTTGGCCTTCTATAGTTTATTTTCAGAACAGCAGCCAGAGTCATACTTCTAAAATAAAAATAAAATTACACTACTATTCTGTTTAAATTCTTCTAGTGTCTCCACATTTCAATGAAAGTATTCCTGGGATGTCTGGGTGGCTCAGATGGTTAAGTGTTCGACCTTTGATTTTGGCTCATGTTATGATCTCAAGGGTTGTGGGATTGAACCCTGTGTCGGCATCCATGCTCAGTGGGGAGTCTGCTTGGAATTCTCTGTCTCCCTCTGTTTCTCTCCCCACCTGCACTCTCTCTCTAAAAATAAATAAATAATATTAAAAAATATTCCCAATGAGTTTTAAGACCTTTAAATGTTCTTGTATTCCATTAATTCATCACCTTCATTTCTACTAATCTCTCCCTCCTTCACTTTGTTCATGAGCTTCCTGGCTGTTCCTCACATGCCAGGTTAAATATCACAGTGATATCCTAGGTTGATCTAAATTGTCCTGAACTGACTGAATTGTTGAATCATTATATTGTACACCTGAAAGTAACAGAACACTGTGTGTTAATTATACTTGAATAAAAAAAGAAAAAAAAACAAAAAAATTAAGTTCATGAGATTACTAGGAAAAATAATCAAAGTGATGGCTTGAGGCTATCATATGCCCCCTGATAGGAAGTTGATGAGAAGGGCATTTTACCCCTGTGTTATTCTTTTCAAAATTTCACACTCTCATATAATCATGAGAAAAATATCAGACAAACTTAAACTGAGAAACATACCACAAACACCTAAACAGTACTCCTGAAAATTGTCAAGAGCATGAGAAACAATAAAAGGCTGGTTTCCTGAGACTGAGAAGACATAACTAAATACTATGCAGCAGGCTGGAGTGGATCCTGAACAACAAGAGGGTGTTGATGGAAAAACTAGTGAAATCAAAATAGAGTCTGGAGTTTAGTTTAAAAAAAAATTGAGTCTTCTAATTTGTGAGCATAATTTGTACCTTCACCTTACTGAGAAATTTGAAGAGTTTATATTTTTTTTCATGTGGTTTTATACAGCTATTCTCATTTTATAGTTCTTATTGATGTATAAAGACGACTTTGAGTTCAGTATATTGGTTGTTTCCAAAAACTTGTCAAATTCCCTTATTAGTGTAATAATTTGTTTAGATTCCTTTTTATATACAGTTATATCATCTGTAAATAATGAGATTTTTTTCCCTTCTAATCCCTATCTCTACTGACTTATTTTCTTGTCTTCTTGCACTGGGTAGCAATTCTTTTTTTTTTTTCTTTAAAGATTTATTTATTCATGAGAGACAGAGAGAGACAGAGAGAGAGACAGGCAGAGGGAGAAGCAGGCTCCATGCAGGGAACTTGATGTGGTTCTCCAGGATCATGCCCCAGGCTGAAGGCAGCGCTAAACCACTGAGCCACCAGGGCTGCCCATGGGTAGCGATTTTAATAAAAGACTGATTGAAAGTGGTGATGTAGATATCATTACCTTGTTATTGACTGCAAAAAAAAAAGTTCGCAATATTTTGTCATTACGTATAGTATCTGCGATAGATTTTAAAGAAATATACTTTATTAGAACAAGGAAGTACCCTTTTTCCCTGGTTTTCTGGCTTTTATGATATCCATTCATATGTACTAAATTTTACATACTTTTTTTCTGTCTGTTGGGATGAATATTTGTCCTCATTAAGTCTGGTAAAGTGATATTGTTTAATTGGTTTAAGTGCTGTTCTGACCTTGTATCCCACATATGTACATACATATATATTGTATAATATGCAATATACATTTTTTGCTTGGAATTTGTAAACAACTGAGTGAGTCTGTAATTTTCCTTTCTTATACTTTTTTGTTTTGGTATCAAGATTATTGCAGCTTCATACAAAGAGCTGGAGAATCTTCCCTCTTACACTAGGCTTTGGAAGAGTTGTCTAAAACTAGTATTATTAGTCCCTTGAATGTTTAGAAAAACTTACCAGTAAAGCCATCTGGGCTAGTGTTTTCTTTGTAGGAGAAAAAAAATATATAAATTTTATAATATATACATGTATAATATATATGCTATATATACACACAAACACAAGCACATATACAAATATAAATTATCATACAGAAAATTTTACTGTTTTTTCTTTCAGAGTATGGATCTTTGAATTTTAACACATGTACAGATTCATATAAACACCACCAAAATCAGGATCCAGAATACTTTTTTTTTAAGATTTATTTATTTATTTATGATAGAGAGAGAGAGAGAGAGAGAGAGAGAGAGAGACACAGGAGGAGGGAGAAGCAGGCTCCATGCCGGGAGCCCGACATGGGACTTGATCCCGGGACTCCAGGACCACGCCCTGGGCCAAAGGCAGGCGCCAAACCGCTGAGCCACCCAGGGATCCCCAGGATCCAGAATACTTCTATCACCCCCCAAAACTCCCTAATGCTTTCCCCTTTAGAGTCACACTCCCTCTAGCTCCAGCCCTTGGCAACTGTTGATTTGTTACCCAATGTATATGTTGTCCTTTTAAAAATGTCGTATGTTGGGGATTTACCCCAAAGATTCAGATGCAATGAAACGTCGGGACACCTGCACCCCGATGTTTCTAGCAGCAATGGCCACAATAGCCAAACTGTGGAAGGAGCCTCGGTGTCCATCGAAAGATGAATGGATAAAGAAGATGTGGTTTATGTATACAATGGAATATTACTCAGCGATTAGAAACGACAAATACCCACCATTTGCTTCAACGTGGATGGAACTGGAGGGTATTATGCTGAGTGAAATAAGTCAATCGGAGAAGGACAAACAGTGTATGTTCTCATTCATTTGGGGAATATAAATAATAGTGAAAGGGAATATAAAGGAAGGGAAAAGAAATGTTGGGAAATATCAGGAAGGGAGACAGAACATAAAGACTCCTAACTTGGGGAAACGAACTAGGGGTGGTGGAAGGGGAGGAGGGCGGGTGTTGGAGGGGAATGGGTGACGGGCGCTGAGGTGGACACTTGACGGGATGAGCACTGGGTGTTTTTCTGTATGTTGGTAAATTGAACACCAATAAAAATTAATTTAAAAAAATGTCGTATGTATGGAATCATATAGTATGTATTTTTGAGACTGGATTTCTTTGACTCAGCGTAATGACTCTGAGTGAGTCATCACTCACTCAGTAAATTCACCCAACTTGTTGCTCCTATGAATAATTTGTTCATTTTTTACTGCTATGTAGTATGTGGATGTACGACAGTTTTCTTATCCTTTCACTTGTTAAAGGACAATGGGTTATTTCCAGTTTTTGGCAATTATAAAGAGTGCTTCTTTAAGCGTTAGTGTAGAAGTTTTTGTGAAAACCTAAGTTTTGATTTCCCAAGGAAAAACACCCACGAGTGGGACTATTAGAGCATGATTAAATTTATATTTAATTTTATGATAAACTGACAAAATGTTTTCCAGAGTGACACTTCACTTAAAATGAGCAAGATACAAGAGTTTGTTGTTCTGTATCTTCACTACCTCTTTATGGGAATACTTTTGACCATCATTTCAATTTTTTTAGAGGACTGACAACTATTCATGTTTCCTAATTATTCTCCAGATACTTTTGGTTAAGAATTTCTAATATCTTTCCATACTTTCAAATTTATTGGCATGTAGATGATCCAATGCTTTATTTTACCTAGTCAATATCTGTAGTATCTTAGTTATATCCTCTTTTTCATTCTTGATTTTGGCTGTTTTATATATTCTTTTTTTTAAATTCTTGGCCAATCTTGTCAAAGGTTTGTTAACAGTTTTCAAAGAATGGAGTTTTGCCTATGTTGACATTTGTATTGTAGGTATATTTCTAATTTTATGTTACTTTTTTGTTTTTGCTTTCAAAAATTTCAGCTTGCTGTTCTTTTTCTAAGTTCTTAAAACAGATGGTTAATCCATTTACTTTTAGCCAGAATCTTTACTAAAGTATGTACTTAGGTTTCTAAATTTTCCTCTAAAAACTATTTTATAAATATTCCATATAGTTGAAAAATATTTTGCAATTACTATGTACATTGCTTATACATCTTATGTATATTTTCAAATCTACACTCTCATTGGTTTTGTGTGATTATTCTATCAATGACTGACTAGGTGTGTTAAATCTTCCACAATGACTAGATTTGTATTTCTCTCCTAATAGATTGCCTGTTTTTCTTTCTGTATTTTTTGAAGCCTTATTATTAGGTACAAACACATTTAAATAATATTTTATTAGGGAATTTAATCTTTCATTATTATAAAATGATCCTATTATCTATAATCATGATTTTAAGCCTTAAAAGTTGGTAACATCTGAAATTAATTTAGTCACATCCACCTTTTAACATATTTTCATAGGAAAATCTCACAAATTCACAGGAAATATATCTACTGTATCTATTTTTTCCATCTGTTTGTAATTTTCTCTGTTCTTACATCTCAGATCTATCAAGGATCTCTTTCCTCATGCTTAGCATACACTCTTTAAAATTCACTTTAGCAATAAGTGTTTACTGATAAATTTTCTATCTTCAAACTTCCCTGAAATCCTTACCCGTACTTCATCTATTTTTGCGAAGTATAGAATTCTGTATTGGCAGGCATCTTTTTACTGTCTGGCTTCCATTGTGGTTACTGAGAACTCAACTGTCAGTTTAATTGCTGCTATATCTCAAACACAATGTGACTTTTTTGAATTTACTTTTAAGAGTTTTCTTTTTGTCTCAGATGTTCTGCAATTTCACCATAATGTGAGTGGGGTTAGATTTATTTATGCTTCTTGAGATTTGTCTTCTTGGAGTCTGTGGTCTGCTGTCCTTATCAATTCTGAAAAAATCTCAGCCATCATCTCTTCAAATATTGCTGTTTCCCTATTCTCTCTTCTCCTAGAATTGAGACATATATTGGAATGTCTCATTATATCCTTCATGTTTCTTATCCTGTTTTTTGTTTTTGTTATTTTAAGATTTTATTCATTTATTCATGACACACACACACACACACACACACACACACACACACACACACACACAGAGGCAGAGGCAGAGGGAGAAGCAGGCTCCATGCAAGGAGCCCGACGTGGGACTCGATCCTGTGACTGCAGGATCACGCTTCAGGCCAAAGGCAGGCGCCAAACTGCTGAGCCACCCAGGGATCCCCTTATCCTGCCTTTTTTTTTCTATTTTTCTATATCTTTCTGAGTTGTATTTAGTATAATCTCCCCCACTTTCCAATTCTTTTTTATTTAATTCTATTTACTTTATACAGAAGCCATCCTTTGAATCTGAATTTCTATTATTCCAGTTTTTCATTTTTATAAGCTCCATTTGGTTCTTTTAAAAACCTGTTGGCTATATTTTATTCCCTCAAAGCAGGCAATTTTAAATTTGCCTTGAAAAATGACATTTTATCATTTCTATCAGATAACTCTACTAATTAAAGTCTTTATGGGTGAGTTTCTGCTTCCTTTTGTTTTTGGTAATTGTCACTTATGTTGTTCTCTTCTTATTAACTTATTTGGGAGATTTCTGCAGCATTAGGATAAAGGTATGTTCTTCCAAAATATCTGTATTTGCTTCTTCTTGGTGTCTATGAGTATTAGCAGTAGTTCTACTTTAAACTCAGTTATGGCTTGAGATTTATCAGGCTATATAGTAATGTGAATTTAATCTGTAAATCAACACAAGGTAGCTGGCGGTTGCTCCTTGCCAGAGACAATTCTCCACAGCCAAGGCAATTTTGTTTGCTAACTCCTGAGGATGGTAGGGATGGTAGAGAGTTTGCTTTTAGTTCACCATAGTTCAATATATTGTCAAGATGAAATTCATACTAGGGGAGAATCTGCTATTAAACTCTTATGTGGTCCTAAGCTTTGTCTCATCTCATAGGCTTGAAAACCACCTCTTATATTACCCTGATTAGGTGAATGTCCTTAAGACCAAAGAGAATTCTATGCTGTGCTCTGCTTACCTCTATGGGTTCTTGTCTCATTTAGATATAGATCTGTTAATGTCTTAGTATCTAGTTAGCTCTTTTAAAGCTTTCAAGAAGATTAATTTTAAATCTAGCATCATTAGTTATTCTCAGTGAGACAGTTCAAATAACTTATCCCAACATATTTTCAGAAACAGAACCTCTTCATTGATTTTTCACCTTTCCTTTTCCCCTCTATCTCATTCTCCTATCTCCTATCATGGCCTTCTTGTTTCCATATTAACACTCTGGATCAATGGATCAATTCTGGTCCCAGAAAGGAAATATATATGAGATCCTTGATCCCAGAAATTTTGAGCTCAGTATTACAGTTTAACAAGCTCTTCTATTAATCAGATGTGATTTAAAAAAAAAAAAAACCCAAGCCATTTTATTTCTCTGGGTTCTACTTTTCAGAAGCCTGGGAATTGTCAATCTTCATTTCCATTACCTTCCACGTAGAAGAAACCAAATCTTATATATACTACCTCCTGTATTCCTGTTAAATCTTTCCCTTTTATTCTCATTCCAAGGGCCATTTCTTCAGTTCAAAACTCTCATTTTCTGAATCTTCACATTCTCCTTACTGAAGGGACCATCTGTCTCTAGACTCCCTCCCTCCAAAATTCTTTTTCCATATTGCTACCATACTTATTTCTGAAGTACATATCAATGACATTCTTATAGCTTCTAAGGTAAAAGTTCAAATTCCTTGACTTATAAAGCATACAATGCCCTTCATAGTCTTTTCCTTACGTACTTCTCTGATCCCCTTTTCTGCAAACACCACTTGTCCACTTGTCCAAACCTCTATGGCTTCATGTATATTGCTTCTTCTGTGGAAACACATTCCTTTCTTTCTCCTTTACCTAATCAACTTCTACTGGTCTTTTTATAACTAAAGACCAGTGCTGTTTCACTTAGAAATTTTTCTAGGACATCTCTTCCTGTCTCTCATTTGGACTTTCTGCTTAATGTTCACAGAATTCTAACATATACATCAAACTGTAATGAATTTGTGACTTACTTCTCACTCACTAAATTATAAATGCTTTTCATATAGGATTGTCTTATTCAAGTTTGCAATTCCATTCCTGCAGAATTTGCTTAATGGACAATTAAACAATGCTATGAGGGAGCCAGCTACATGATTTTGAAAGTTCTTTATTAACCATAAATTTGCCCTATCGTAGAAATTTTAGCTACTGCTATACTGCATATTATTAGATCCACCTTTTATCTAAGCTTCCATGCTTTGGTATCCAGACTCTCTGACCTGCAAACCTGACTCATTTTCCCAGACTGCCTAGACTGAGTTTTGAATCTTATTTAGATTATCTCCTCAAATATGAACTCTTGCTGAGGAGGCTTCTCCTTTGACTGACTTTGAATGTGATCACTTGCATGCTCCTCTTTGCCTTTGCTGATGCCTCCATTCCTGATCCCCAATCCCTCTCACAATACCTTCCGTCTCCACATTCTTCTGTTTTTATACCCCTATGGTTTAAATATTGGCAAGACAGGCTAAATAATTTAATTAGTTCTATTAGGAAAAGCAGAGAGGAGGAATTAAGATCTAGAAGAAAAGACTATAACTATAGTCCAATTTCTTCATTTGACAGATGAGGAAGAATGTTAAATATTCAATGTAAGTAAATAGAAACATTCACCTGGAGAGACTCACTAATCCTTCCACTCATTCATGCTTGATATTGGTAAAAGAAATTTTACTTGAGTGAAAATTTAAAGCATTCTGATATAGATGGGAGAAGGCAGAGAAGTAAAAGGATGGGGAAGAGGAGGGAGAAGCTTTCAAACACTAAAAATACTCCCATGATATATCTGTTTTGGGGATTTTTGTTGAATTATGTTATAATTTAAAAGTAGGTTCAATTATATCAACAGTATATGGAAAGTTTGATTCTGGTTTTAAAATACTACTAAAATTCAATTAATATTTTATATGCATTGTACAAACAATCAGAATATTATTCCTTTTAACCTAATCAAAATTAGGGTACTTTCTAGAGATTAACAAAGTAGGGTTAGTGTTAATCAAGTAGGGTACTTTCTAGAGATTAACAAAGTCACAGATTATTTCAAGCTTTTCATCAAATTTATCTTTTCAGGTAATATATATTTTTTAAAGAATCAGGAGACTAGAATATTATGAAAAAAATTAAACTTACCATTATCCTCCCAGCAGCTCTTAGCATTGCCTTCTCTTTCACTGCTCCCCGGTAACACTGTCTGGTCTGTTGGCAGGTCATCTTCTGGCACACCTTCACAATCTGCTGCATCTGTAATACTTTCTTCTTCCACAATATGGAGTTTGTCTTCATCATCTGAATCTGAATTTGTTTCTACCACAGTATTATAATTTGTAACTGTAATACAAACAAGAAATAAATAATCAAAACCAACTAGTATAAAAACCAGTTTTTATACCTCAGTAAAAAGGGATTTTAAAAAGGACTTAGTATGAGTGTTCTATCAATAGTAACTCATTTATTCTTACAACAACCTTATAGCAATCATATGAAATAGAGTATCTGCCATCTACTACTCATAACCCGGAAACAAGAAATGGAAACCAAAACACAGGAATGTAGCTTGTTCAATATATAGCTAGGAAGTAGGAGGGTCAGGATTTAAATCCTAGCAGTCTGGTTCTATATTCTGTGCTCTTAAATACTACATTAAATATCCTCTCCAGTCATAATGAGTTTATTCTATATGATACTGCTTATGTACAATTAGGGCCTCAACTCTTGAAAGCATTACAATTAAGAGTTAATATCTCCTAATAAGACAACAAAATCTCATCAAATTTACCATAAGAAAGATATTTTCAAGATGCCAATTGGGCCCATGCATTTCATTTTAATCCCACACTGACTTTAGAAAGAATCCATCAAATCAATTTAGTCAAACTTCTACATAAATTAAGGCATGATTTAAGTAATGTTTGTATGTAAGCCTGTAATTTTGGAAAAAATAACTGTCATTCCAAAGTTTTCAAATGGGCATCCTTTCCACATTTTTAATGAATTTCAATAAAATTTAAGCCTAGCATTATGAGGATAAATAAGTATTTGGAATGACCACAGCTCACAGAACCATCAATAATAGCTGAGAATAAAATTCTCTAAAACAAATAATACAGTATAATCAATATTTTTTCTTCAGAGTCCTTGTAATATTCACTCTACTGGGATAAATTATTTAGTACCTCACTGGATATGATCACTCGAATACCTCTTTTCAATTATTTGCAAGGTGATTCTTATTTGCTAAGCAAAGATTGAAAGGGAGAAAAAGGAATCTCTGCTTCGTTTAGATAATAATTACTTTGTTATTCTTTCCATTTCTTCCGTAAAATTTCCAGCCATTCTTGAGAGAAGGTAATAAGCTAAATGTTTAAGGGAAATGAATATATCCCCCCTTACCATATAAAAACACACATACGCCTTAAAACAGGAAGAAAGAAATACAATCAGAAGTTTGAATGTATTTATCACAGTGAAAATGAATAAGCAAAAATCTCAAAAACTGATTTATAAACCTTAGAAAGACCCCGCTGTTCAAAAGACTACTGGAATTAACCTTTTATCCACATTAGAAATTCTTTTTTTTTTCACATTAGAAATTCTTCAACATCTTGTGTCAGAAGAAAAATACCAAGTTTTGTTGTGTCATTAATATTTTAGCGAGAATACATTTTTCCAAATCTTTTCCTAAGAGCAAATTATTTTCTAAGGTTATTACAAAAGTAATACAAATTTAGTGCAAAAAAATCAGATAATATAAAATGTGTAAAACTAATGAAAACCCTCCCACTAAATATTCCTTCCTCAAATCATTCCTTAAAGGTAACAATAACAGCAAGTTTTGATTTATTAATGCATGGCATACTAAGCATTTTATATACCTTATCCTATTTAATTATAATGCAGACACACAACTTACACACATATGTCATATTTAGTATCACTTATCTATATAAATACATTATACATCTTTTTTTAAAAAAGCTTTATTTATTTATTCGTGATAGACATAGAGAGAGAGAGGCAGAGACACAGGAGGAGGGAGAAGCAGGCTCCATGCCAGAAGCCTGACGTGGGACTCGATCCCGGAACTCCAGGATCGCGCCCTGGGCCAAAGGCAGGTGCTAAACCGCTGAGTCATCCAGGGATCCCCTACATCATACATCTTTAAATACACACATATGGGATCACATTGTACTGTTTGCCACCTGATTTTTTGCCACTTAATAACATATCTTAGAAATTTTTCTATTTTAGTGTATATGAAGTTCTTTCATTTTCCTCTCACTGGTTACCCGTCATTACATTGTACAGACAGGATTTAACCAATAACCTATATTGATAAAATTTATGTTTCCAAGTATTTTTTAAGCATTAGCAATAAGCTTCCTTGTAAACAGATCTTTGGCCATCCCTTAAATATATTTGTCAGGTATACTAGTAGAGATGGAAGAGCTGAGTCAAAGGGAAACCTTATTAAAAATAGATAGATATGGAAACATGGAGAATTCCTTGTACTCCAGCCACACAATGAGCAGAGTAAATTATGCAATTTTATGTGTGGATAAAGGTTCTCAAAAGGTTGTTCTATTGCTCTTAGTGCACTTGGACACGTATGGATAGTTGAAATTCTGACTATTTCGTGAAAAGAGGGCTTAGTGATTCTTCAGTACTTTGAGATGCCCACAGTTTTATATTGGCACTATTCTTGCCTTTTAATGATATAATACAGTTTTATCCGTATCAATTTTGTTAGCTGTTGGTTGTCTAGTCCTACATTTACATTAAGAGTACTGCGGCTTAAAAAGTACCCTATAATTAGTCTTTAGACATATATATCTTTGGTTCAAATATTTGTTTGCATGCTTCATAGTTTTCACTAAATTCCTTTACCCTGAGCTGCACTAGGCTCTTTTCACCCAGAGTTCCCTCACCTTGTTCTGCCTGGGTCAGCTGTAGCTCAAAGTACTCTTTAAGAATACCTGTTAATTCTAGGATTCTAGTCTCCAGTATGAGCTGCCATTGTGGTATGGAAGATTGTAAGTCAAATACCCAAAACCATAAAGATTGCACATATTTTATATTTATCTTGGGAAATTTCCCAAAGCATGTTTTGCATATGTGGCATAGAACTTACAAAAATTTAAAAACCACTACATTTTACTGGCTAAGTTGGAAAAAAGACCAGTAACTATTTTCCAAGTCTTCTTACTGTCTCTGCTTCACAGTCACTCAAGTGATAGAAAAAGCAGTGAAAACTGCTTATGTTGATTAGTGTAATTCAGAAAAAGTCAAGCTTCCTATGTTTCTGTATCTACCCTTTTATGGATCTATTTTAAAAAAATAGAGTCCCAGCATGAAAAGCATAAATAATAATGCAAGCCCTGATAAATTCTAGTAGCCAATGAAAATGTCCATTATCTTAACTGCCCATTTATCTCCATACCTCTGTATTTTTAAACCTCTGGTTAAAAAAAAATGACGAAAAATAGTTTATCTGAAGAGTGGCAGTCTTAATAATTAAGTGGTTACTGCATCTTGGTTTGAGTTTTAATTAAAATAATAAAATCCAAGAAAACAAAGATAAAGGAAAATAGAAAATGTAAATAGTTTTTAAAATCTTTACATATAATTCACAATACACAATATGAAATTTCTATAGAAAATGGTAATATTTCAATACATTTGTTGTCACTAGAATGTGTTTAAGGACACAATAACTTCTTGGTGGTAGTTCTTGTTGGTTTTATTTGCTAACATTTAGTGCCAGCTATAACAGTATCTACTGAATAAAGTATTTGTGAGGGTCCAATGATTTAAAAATGTACTGTACTTAGGTCAGTGTCTGGCACACAGTAAAGACTACAGCAGTATCTGCCATTATTATTATTATTATTATTATTATTATTATTTTATTTTATTTTATTATCATCATCTCACTGAATTTTTACAATTCCTAAGAAGCAGGTATTTTTATAGCTCCCATTCATAGACTAAAAAAAAAAAAAAAAAAAGCCAAAACAAAACGAGAGTAGTTAAGTAAATTGTTTGAGGTTATTTAGCAATTAAGTTGTGGAGCTAGACTTAAATCCTTGTGTGTCTGATTCCACAGATCATATACTTTAACTATTTGTGTACAAAGCCTCTTGATTAAAAATTATTACACTAATGATAAATATTCTTTTTTTTTTTAAATTTTTTTTTTCAATTTTTTATTTATTTATGATAGTCACAGAGAGAGAGAGAGAGAGAGAGAGGCAGAGACACAGGCAGAGGGAGAAGCGGGCTCCATGCACCGGCAGCCCGACGTGGGATTCGATCCCGGGTCTCCAGGATCGCGCCCTGGGCCAAAGGCAGGCGCCAAACCGCTGCGCCACCCAGGGATCCCAATGATAAATATTCTTAAACTTGTATTTTGTGTATGGCCTATTCTGGGGCTCTGAAATTCCATACTTAACAATACGCTACTAAAACATTTTCAAATGACTAATATCATCATTATAGTCAATAAACCTTTGAAAGACTTTCATATAACATACTATTTGTAGCACCTGATAGCATGTAGCACCATATCAAACTGCACTAATTAAACTCCCATGAAAATATCTGTTTCTGGGATCCCTGGGTGGCGCAGCGGTTTGGCGCCTGCCTTTGGCCCGGGGCGCGATCCTGGAGACCCGGGATCGAATCCCATGTCCGGCTCCCGGTGCATGGAGCCTGCTTCTCCCTCTGCCTGTGTCTCTGCCTCTCTCTCTCTCTGTGTGTGTCTCTCATAATAAATAAATAAATAAATAAATAAATAATTTTTTTTTAAAAAAAGAACTCTGCCAAGTACTGTTTACCAAAGGTCTGAATAGCAGGTTAGGCCTCACAGGGGAAGAGAGAGGGAGGGGAGAGAGGAGGGGACATATTTAACCCACAGGACTTTGATTCTTATCAGGTGATAACTGTGGCATGTGCTGATGAAAGCCACAGGCTAAGGCCACATGTCAACATATTTTCAGGCAGAAGGTTTTTTTTTCTTTTTCCTAGAGAGAGAAGTTCTGCTTACATCATGCCATTAATACATGCTTAGCGATGTCACACTCATTTCTATCAAACACACACTCTTCAACAAGGTAGAAAAGAAAGATAAAATTTCGGTTAGGAAAAGGGACTGATCCTTAAAAAATAACACACTACTGTACTTCTAACAAATTTATCCATATCCATTAGACTAATCCAGTGTCATAAATTAAGAAATACCCAGAAAAACATACATTTTGAGTCATGTTCTCAAGAGTAATGGATTATAGCTCGATTAAGTAACAACGTTAGCACTATGCTGAGAACAACATAATTTAGGATGAATGTTATGAAATATGAAGATAAAGGTGGAGACACTGAACAAGTATTTCCACTATTCACTGACATCAGTTGGGACAAAACCATAATACCACTACTTAATTTGCTTTTCTTACCCTGAAGAGAGTCCCTGGCACACTGCCTTCCACATAGTAGGTACAGAATTATTTGTTAATTGAGTGTGGGGCCACATTTTTTTTCCTGAATGATGAGGGAAATCAATATACTTAAGTGTTACTGATGATTCAGGATACTGCAGTGATAACCAAAGAATTGGCAAATCAGTACACAAAATGAAAAAGAGAGGGCATCTGACAATCCTAAGAGTGAGAGAAACCTTTATAAATAATGTTACCCCGGGACAGAGGAGCTTGTGTGTCCATGAATACTGTATCTAGCCATACTGTAAATATTTGTTAATCTGGCTCTTGACGTAACTTATAGATAACATTAATGTATATGTATTTTACTGTATAATAAATGTCATGACATAATATGCATATTTAATGTAATATGTAATATTACATGCAATATATATATTATGTAGTTACAACTTAAGTCTTTTAAAATAGGTATCAATGATTTTAGAATGTTCTAAGCACAATGAACATATTAGGTTTATTTATTTATTTGAGAGAAAGAGCACATGTGCACACAGAGGGGTGGTGAGGGGCAGAGGGAGCACACTCCCTGCTGAGCATGAGGGTGAGCATGCAGAGTTTGACATGGGGCTCAATCTCACGACTCATGAGATGATGACCTAAGCCAAAATCATGAGTAGGTAGCTTAACTGACTGAACCACACAGGAAACCCTGAACATGTCAGGTTTAAATAAATGCTAATGGTTCAGCAAATTTGGGTCAAGTTTTTAAATCTCTTTCTAGGTAAAGTTCTTTTTAATTTAGGGTGCCTATTAAATTGAACCATAGACTGTTTTTACATTTTAAAAATAATTTTAAAAATCTAGCTCCAATAAATGTCAGTGATTCTGACATTTACCCCTGCAAAGGTTTTCAGTATCTTCAGAAACAAGCCATTCATAAAATGAGAATAGACAAAGACAGAAGAGACAGTTGCCATCATGCACAGAATCTTAGTTCTTATTTTCCCCCCTTCCCATTACACAATCATTACTTAAGCATTCCTGGGATTTGTCTCTGATTGTTCTCTCCATTTTTATTCTGGCCTCTTTCTCATTCTCCACAGGTCCTCTGTCTATGTACCCCAACAAGAGTCATCCCAAATTACCTTCTCCTTTCCCTGATTGATCAAAGCTCCCACTCTTCTGAGAGCTAATTTCAGCTCACTAAGAAATAGATGAAACAGTTAAATAGCAAAGTTCTCTAGCAGATTAAACCAAAATCAGTCCCAGGGACAGGTGGTTCTTTTGTATGTGTGAGGAAAAGTATCTAGACTAAAATAATTCATATGAAATTATCAATAACTAATATTTCCTTCATAGGTAAAATATGCATTTATAAAAAGGATGCTTTTTAATTTATAAGACTTGTTACTTGTAGAATACAAGCAGGATGACAAAATTCAAGTGAAGTGTGAAGACTGAATTAAAAATACACAGAAATTGTAGAGAAGCCATATAATCGATAAATCAATCCAAAGCCAGATCTTTGAGGAATCAATAAAATAGATAAATCACTAGCCCTGAAAAAGATAAATCCTCTTAGCCCTGAAAAAAACTGAGAGGCAAAGATTCAATATTAATGCAGAGAAGTAATTATAGCTATAAAGGAATTTAAGAGACTTACTTTATAAATATTTTGTACAAATCTAAGCAAATAAATTTAAAAACATGGATAAAATAACTCTCTAGGAAAATATTAATAATTACAACTACATTTATTATTTTATAGAATTTATAAAATTATACAAGAGATGGTAAAGGTAGACCAGACCATAGAATAAATTTAGGAAGACATCAAAGAGTTAACTACCCCAAAACTGCCAGATGTTTTCCCAAGTGAATTTCTTCAGATCTTCAAAGGCCTGGTAATTCTGTTGCTTTTAGAGTCTAAATTCTTTCTATGAAGCCAGCTTTGTAACAGTCAACTAAAATCTGAGAAAGAACATACTTGTATGCATGTGCATGCACATGACACATACAACCATAAACTCAGTCTGACTGATGTAAAAATGCTAAAAAAACTATTAAATCCAGTGGTACATTAGAAGTTAAATATATCAAGCATTATCAACATTAGGAAATATTTAAGATAAGCTCACTATTTTAACACACTAAAGAAGAAACAGTATGACCACGAGAGGCATTTGGTAAAATTCACTCTTCCTTGTTGATACTTTCTCATAAAAATAAACGTGGAGTCAGTAGTATGATAAATGATTATGTATCAGTCATTTATAAGATAAAGATGATTAACTGTCATCATTACTTATAGCACTTTAAAAGAAGTTATTTTTTTACAAAGAACAAAAGGAAAAAAAGCACAAATAGTAGAAAAGAAAGCAAAATTATTATTTGTAAGGAATATGTTGATGTTCCTGGAAAAATCAAGAAAAAGGACTGCAAAAAGCTACCAGCAATTAGAGAATTTGGTAAATGACTAATTACAAATTTAATAGAAAAAAGAATCAATAGCTTTCCACTAAACCAATAATAACCTGCTAAAAACATAAATGAAAAGAAACTATCAATCTCTCGATTTCTATCAACTCTATCAAAAGATAACCCATGAGGCAAAAAACAAAACAAAACAAAAAACAAAAAACAAAAAAAAACAAGGACCTATATAAAGAAAATTTTAGCATTCTATTGAGGGTAATAAAAATTCAAAGGGATACATGCACCTTGATATTTACAGCAGTTTTACCTACAACAGTCAAATTATGGAGCAGCTCAAGTATCCGATGACTGATGAATGGATAAGACAATGTGTATATGTGTGTATATTCCACATAACGGAATATTACTTGGTCATAAAAAAGAATGAAATCTTGCCAATGGCAATGATGTGGATGGAGCTAGAGTATTAAGCTAACATAAACTAGTCAGAGAAAGATAAATACTGTATGATTTCACTCATGTGGAACTTAAGAAACAACAAACAAGCAAAGGGGAAAAAATAAGGACACACCAAGAAACAGTTCTTACTGGTAGAGAACAATAAGACAGTTCCCAGAAAGGAGAGGGTAGGGGGATGGGTGAAATAGATGATAGGGATTAAGGAGTGCACTTGCTGCGATGAGCACTGGGCGATGTACAATGTACAATGGGTGCTGAATCACCATATTGTACACTTGAAACTAGTATTATACTGAATGTTAACTAGCTGGAATTTAAATAAGAACTTAAAAAAAGATTTGAATAAACGAAGACATGTCTTGTATTTTGGTAGAATGGTTTCATATTATAAAGATGTCAATTCTGGGGATCCCTGGGTGGCTCAGTGGTTTAGCCCTTGCCTTTGGCCCAGGGCGCGGTCCTGGATTCCGGGGATCGAGTCCTGCATCGGGCTCCTGGCATGGAGCCTGCTTCTCCTTCTGCCTGTGTCTCTGCCTCTCTCTCTCTCTCCCTCTATGTCTATCATGAATAAATAAATAAAAATCTTAAAAAAATAAAGATGTCAATTCTATCTAAAACAATCTATAAATTCAATGCAATACTGATCCAAATATTAACATGATATTTTGGATTCTAAATCTAAGTGATTTAGGCCAAGTGATTCTAACATTTACAAGGAGATGTAGGAACACAATCTCTGCAATAAGCCTGCCTAATTCAAAACACAGCTTCACTACTGATTATCTATGTCACCTTGGGCAGGTTTCTTAATCTTCTTATGCCTCAGTTTCCTTATTTCTAAGGTGGAGATAATAATAGTATGTCCCTAACAGGGTTGTCACAGAGATAAAAATAGCTATATATGCAAGACTTAATATAGTACTGCATGTAAGTGCCCAATACCTATTGCTAGTATTATTATTTTCTAGCAAAATAAACACAAAAATATTCCAGAAAATTCAGAGAAATGATAGTAATTGTGGTGGTAGGAGAACAAGGATTTAGCCATACCAGACAGAAAATGAATCTTGAAGCTACAGAAATGGAAACAGATTTGTACTAATACAGGGATAGGCAGAAAATTAATAGACTTAAATAGAACCCAGAAATAGACTTATGGTTGTCTTGCTAATCAGATTCCACCTCACAAATTTAACCAAAATAGAATCTACATGAATTGAAGATTTTCATTAAAGAAAAAGGAATTAGAAAAGTAATAGAAGAAAATATAGGCAAATCCATTAACAGTCTTGGAATAAGTAGGGCTGGACTGTTATAAGCATGATACAAAATCCATGCTTGTACACAGAAAATATTTCAAATCAAAAGACAAACAACAAACTGTGGAAAATATTTGCAATACAGGTTACCAAAAATGGATTTTTATTATACAGAGAATTCCTTAATATCCATGGGAAAAAAATGAATAACTCAGTAAGAATATGCAAAGAAAATTCATACACACAAATATGAATGGTCAATAAACATGTAATAAGATGTTCAGCCTCACTAATTAAAGAAATACCTACTTTAATCCTATATCGTTTTAGTCACTCCTCACAAATACTCTTAATTCTCCTGTCTTTCTCTCATTTAAAAACCATATTCTGGGGATGTCTATGTGGCTCAGTGGTTGAACATCTGCCTTTGGCTCAGGGTGTGATACCAGGGTCCTGGGATCGAATCCCACGTCGGGCTCCCCTCGAGGATCCTGCTTCTCCCTCTGCCTATGTCTCTTTCTCTCTCTGTGTCTCCCATGAATAAATAAAATCTTTAAAATAAATAAAATAAAAACCATATTCTAATTTTTTAAAGATTTCATTTATGAGAGAGAGAGAGAGAGAGAGAGAGAGAGAGGGGCTTCATGGAGGGAGCCTGATGCGGGACTCGATCCCAGGACTTCAGGATCACGCCCTGGGCCAAAGGCAGGCGCCAAACCGCTGACCCACTCAGGGATCCCCTAAAAACCATATTCTAGTTAAATCCCTATTTTGATTAAATCTTACTTTTCCAAATTCTATGCCTCAGGCCCTTTTACTGGAAAACTTCTTGAAAAAGTTACCTATATTTGTATCTCCAATTTGTTTCTTCCTATTCTTTCTTAAACCCATACCCATTCGGGTCACAAAACTGTTCTTGTCATGATTATGAAGGACCTTTACATTGTTCAAGGCAATGACCATGATTAACCCACATCTTATCTGACCTACTAGCAGCATTTGACATAAAATCTCTACTTTTCAAACCAATCTCTTCTCTTGACTCCCGTAATTTCTCTAACTCACTGACTGCTGCCTTTACATTTCTTTCCTCCACTTCCTGGACCTCAATCTGTCTCATGGCTTTAAAATACTGTTTGATGACTCCCTGCTTTATATCCCAGCCCCAACTTCTCTGCACTCCAGACTTGTAAACCCAATTGCCTACTTGGATGTCTAGGCAAATATGCCATATCTAAAATGTAGTCTTGACCATCTCAGTTTTCTCTATTTCAGTCAGTGGCACTACTACTCTTCTTAGCTGGTCAGGCTAAAATGTTTGTTGTCCGTTTTGACTCCCCTTCTCCCCCCCATAACCCACATCTAATCTAGAGAGAAGTGTCTTAAAATTTATTTGACATCTGACCCCTTACCAATAACTCCCTACCACCATCTCTCACCTAGAGTGCCAAGATTGGCTGCCATGAGGTCTCCTTGCCTTCACTTTTGCCTTCCTGTAGAGCATTATCAACACAGCAGCCAATACAATCCTTCTAGGGCATTAGAGAAATTCTATTATTCTTCTGCTCATACCATCTAATGGCATCTCACCTCACTGTGATCCAAAGGCTTTTCATGAACTGGCTCCCACTCATCCACTATCTCTCATCTTCTACTTTAAACTTGCTCACTCCATACCACATACACTGGCCTCTTGCCTCAAAGCTTTTGTACTTCTTGTTGCCCTCCCCGGAATGTTTTTTGAGCATGGCTCAATTTTACCTGCTTAGTGAGGACTCCATTTAAATTCATAGACCTTCAACTAAGAGCACATCTCACTCTCCTGTGATTTATTTCTTCTTAAAATACTTATCACTAAATGGCATAATATTTTATTATTTTTTATTATCTCCTTTCACTAGAATACAAATTCCATGTAGCCAGGATTATTTTGTTTTGTTTACTGCTGGGCCCCCTTACATGTGTAACACTGACTGTAAGTATTAACTGCTCAATAAATGTTTAATAAATTAGCAAAAAAATAAATCTCAATAACACAGGGTACATATATGTTAAGGAAATGAGTACGTATTTACATTGCTGTTGGGTTAATTGTTGTTTATCAAAACACATTTTTTTAACTAATTTTTATCAAAATTTAAAAGGTTTACCCATTGATCCAGAAATTTCTTGGAATTTACTCTAAAATTAACTTATACACATATGCAAATACAGATATGTTTATCTGCAAACTTGTTTTTAACTACAAAAAGCCTAAATAATAACCCAAGATATATCCCTTTGTATGGAAAGAGAGAGGGGTCCTCCAGAATAGTTTGATTTCATTTTGCAGAAAATGAAGACATAGTAGTATGTGTACATGTACCTGAAAAATGTATAAAATCTAGAAGAACATACAAATGAAATATGGTAAAGAAAGAGTTGATTTGTCTTTTCCATTTTATGCTTTCTATATTCTTTAATTAAATACATATATTTCTTCAAAAAATTTTAAAGATTTATTTTAAATGTGCAAGGAAAAAGCCTGAAATAATATTCAGCATACTGTTGCCAATGGTGAACTTTAGAAAACTGACCTGGAATTAGGGGAAGTATTTTGATACTTTTGTTATTTGAATTTTGAGAACAGTAGGTAGGAGATGTAATTAGAAACAGCAATCAAAATACTAAAATGAAATTCCAAAAATAAAGTTTAAAATGAAAAAAAATAAATGTTATCTTATAAACATATATTCTGTGGATTTTGAAATAAAACAATTTATTTTAAGTTCTTATTTGGAAATAATCTTTATTTGTCAGGTGTGAAAGCCAGTGATCTTTTTTAGACTATGAATAAACCTCACCTTTTCTATTCATAACTACATAAAATGTGAAGTTATTGTAAAATGAAAAAGGAAGGTAGCACTTGCAAACGAAGTAAGTGAAGACCAAGACAAGTGAATCCTGCCCCTCCTCACTAGTGCTGAGGGCAGATGTGCACACTCTGCAGACATCCCAAAGAATGCTGTTGTGGAGAGCATATACTTCCCTTTGCCAGAGGCAACTACTACCCCCCAAATACAGGTTAGAGCCACATCCACATCCACATCCACACACACACACACACACACTTATATGTTTAATAGTTTCTACTATAGGAGTTGGCTTGATTCTAGTTTTTTCTTAATTTACAAATAAGTCTTTTTTTAAAGTATTTATTTATTTATTTATTTATTTATTTATTTATTTATGAGAGAGAGAGAGAGAGAGAGAGAGAGAGAGAGAGAGGGAGGCAGAGACACAGGCAGAGGGAGAAGCAGGCTCCATGCAGGGAGCCCGAAATGGGACTCGATCCTGGGACTCCAGGATCACACCCCGGGCTGAAGGCGGCGCTAAACCGCTGAATCACCGGGGCTGCCCTACAAATGAGTCTTTTTTTTTTTTTTAATTTTTATTGGTGTTCAATTTACCAACATACAGAAAAACACCCAGTGCTCATCCCGTCAAGTGTCCGCCTCAGTGCCCGTCACCCATTCCCCTCCAACACCCGCCCTCCTCCCCTTCCACCACCCCTAGTTCGTTTCCCCAAGTTAGGAGTCTTTATGTTCTGTCTCCCTTCCTGATATTTCCCAACATTTCTTTTCCCTTCCTTTATATTCCCTTTCACTATTATTTATATTCCCCAAGTGAATGAGAACATACACTTTGTCCTTCTCCGATTGACTTATTTCACTCAGCATAATACCCTCCAGTTCCATCCACGTTGAAGCAAATGGTGGGTATTTGTCATTTCTAATTGCTGAGTAATATTCCATTGTATACATAAACCCCAAAGATTCAGATGCAATGAAACGTCGGGACACCTGCACCCCGATTGTTTCTAGCAGCAATGGCCACAATAGTCAAACTGTGGAAGGAGCCTACAAATGAGTCTTAAGAAATATTTTGTCATTTACCAATCTCAGAAGGCATTTTTCCCCTAACTGGTTTTGAGACTCACTGATTCATAGCTGAACTGGTTATGAAAAATAAGATGAAGGAAGAGGATAATTTTATTTGAATTCCTTTCATTTGGGTTTCTCAGATTCCTTTAAACTAGTAATATAGTGTGTATAATTGAAAACTGTTGGACATGTGCTAGATACTAGTGCTCACAATGGGAAAGGAAATCATAAGAGAAAAGAAACAGGTCAAAAACCACATGGATGCAGTCTGAGGACCAATCCTCCCTTGTTTCCGAGGGAGTGGCAGTAAACAATAATCCAAGTAAGGCTTCATGGTACCCATCCAGGGCACCTCCTCTTGGGAAAGCTTTCCTGAGGGCCAAATTTTAATGCAGGTGTGCTAATTCTCTGAGTCTAAAGTCCCTCTCACTCCTCTATTGGCTAGACATGGAAGATCAAGGATCATGGTAATAAAAATTGATTGGAAGTTATTTCTTAATGAACCATTAAAAACAATCAGAGTTTAGTTTTACTGAGACCTCCTAAATAGCACATGTTACAAGCTTGTGAATTATCACATTAAAAGGAATAATTTAGTTCCTCTGACTTAAGTGCTCCAGAAAGTAGAAAGAAGACATAGACTACTTATAGTCTCTGCTTCTGAGATACAGGCACTATTTATAAAATATGAGTAATGTACATTAAATATTATAGGTGAAATGTGACAATAAATAATTCAGTGCTAAATTAAGAACAAACACTAAAGGATTCCCTATCCCACTGTATCTAATCTTTTCTTTTATGCTCTGTTGATGTTCCAAAGAAATAAAATTTTACTTTTTTATTTGAAATATATTGTTGGGAAGTTAAATGGATTTGAATTATATAGTATCAAAGACTTCCTGGTGTTTTCTCTTACCTGATTTATCAGAAAAACAGTTAAAATGGTAACCATCTGTGAATAGAACCTATACAGAAAATAAATATCCAATAAACAAGAAACCACATGAACTCACCCACATTCACATTTTCATATAAATTTTATCTTAAGAGAGTAAATGGACTTAGTGGTGAAAGAAGTGGACACCTTGGAAAAATACAGACAAATGGAAACTTTAATTCCATATGTAGAAACAAATATTTTTTAAGTATTTCAAAGAAATTATGTTTTCTCTGGCAGAAAGAAAAGTTAAACCAATCAATGCTGATGTAGTTTTGCATGCTGCTCCTACTCTGCTCCATGAAGTACTTAAAGTATTCACTGAATTTGTAATACACTGAATTGCTTAATCCTATTATTAAAGAGACACATGAAGAATTACTATCCTCATTTTATAGATAAAGAAACTGAGACTTAGAGATATCATTTGCCAAAGGGAGACCAGTTAGTAGTGGAGCCAGGATTTCAACCCAGGCCATTTGGCTCTAGAGATTTTGCTCTGAACCTACTTATATTGCTTCTCTGAAGCAAGCAGATTATAGTCAACAAACATGCAAAAAATCCTCAAAAACGAAACAGAAAAGAGGTTACAATGAATTATTAAACACTTCATTGACAAGAACTTAATCAAGTTCTTAGAATCTAAGAAAATAAAATTTTAAATATCCTTACTATTCGTTTTTGCATCAGAATGACAATGGTAGATACGTAAAACCATAAAACCTTAGTTCAGAAACTGTTTTATTCAAAATTTAAAATTCTGACAGCTCTCCACTGTATATATATGAATTCCAAACTCCTATGCATAGCAAATAAGGGTCTCTAGACTGTGAACATTAGAGCCTCAATTACCTGTACTTCCTACCATTGCCCAATATATTCTATTCCCTAGACGTTGCTGTACTTTCATGCTTCCCCTTTGCCCTTTTTCCTCAACTGCCAAATTCCCATTCATCTTTTAAAATTCATATCCAACTCATCAACAAATCCTGTTGGTTGCATCCCTCCATCTCTGCTGCTGCTATTCTATTTCAAATTGTCACGCCGCCTTCCTGGGTCCCTGTCTCCATTTACCACATAGCAACCAGGGTAACTTTTACAAACCGTAAAGTAGAATGTCACTCTACTTCTTGAAAACTTCCAATTGTTTTCCAGTGTTCTATCACGGCCTGCAAGGGCTCACATGCTTGGG
The DNA here is from genome assembly GCF_048418805.1 of Vulpes vulpes. Taxonomy (NCBI): domain Eukaryota; kingdom Metazoa; phylum Chordata; class Mammalia; order Carnivora; family Canidae; genus Vulpes; species Vulpes vulpes. The sequence continues at coordinate 94,507,367 of NC_132781.1, read as the reverse complement.
TCTTCACCCTACTCTTCCACATCCTCACTGAATACTCTTTTCTTTCTTTGCAGGTGACAAGCCCTTGCACTTGCCTTTCCCTCTGCCTAGAATGCTATTCCTAGTTCTTTGCAGGCCTGGTTCTTTATTTCCCCCATATCTCTACTCCAATGTCCTGACTTCAACAAACCCTTCTGTAACCACCTAATCAAATACGTTCCATCCTTTATTCCTCACATCTTGTTTATTTCCTTCAAAGCATCGAATCTGTAATTATCTTAGTTACCTGCTTATTTTCCTTTTCTCTACATTAGTTTTCATTGCTGCTGTAACAACTTATCACAAACTTAAGAGGCTTAAAATAACACGCACTTGTTATTTTATAGTTTTTGAGGTCAAGAAGCCCAAGATGGATCTCACTAGGCTAAAATCAAGGTGTTGTAGAGCAGTTCTAGGAGAGCCTGTTTTCCTGCTTTTTCCAGTTTTTAGAGGCTGAATGCATTCCTTGGCATGTGACCCCCTTCTGTCTTCAAAGCCAGCAGTGGCCAGTTGAGACTTTTCTCATATCACATTAGTCTGACATTGACCCTTCTGTCTCCTGCTTGTACTTTTAAGGACTCTTATACTGGGCCTAACTAGATAACACAAAATAATCTCCCTACTTTAAGGTTAGCTGGTTATCAACCTTAATTTCTTCTGCTACTTTAATTTCCCTTTGCCATGTAATATATTCACAGGTTATGGGGATTAGTATACAGGACATCTTTGGGAAGACATTATTCTACCTACCACACTTCTTCACTAAAACGTAAGATCCATGAGGGCAAGGACATTGTCTTATTCAGTCCAGTAGCCTAAGTTCCAAATATCAAAGGCACTTAGGGTATTTGTTGAGTTAATGAACAAATTAAAACACTATTGCTTTGTTGATGCTCTTGACTTTTTCTGACTCTTGTCCTAAACTTTGTGCTCCTATATAATTTTTTACATCTCCCAGCAATAGTGCCATATCCCATCTTGTTTTCATTATGTTCACATGCTTATCATTAAGACCTTGGTCAAGGGTGAAGTGTTGTGATAATATGTCAATAAAGGATTAAGTGCTGTGAAAGATGTGTTGAATCAATAAATTTTATTTTATTTTATTTTTTTGAATCAATAAATTTTAAAGTAAAAGGGACAGTAAAAGTTTCCAAAAGATTTATGTTAATAATTTTGTAATTATTTTCATGATTCCTAATAAAGTATGGAATATTCTTTTTTTTTTTTTAGTATGGAATATTCTAATAATGTGTTGGTAAAGGATTACCTTCCTGTAAAGTGTGTATTAAATTAATGAATTTTAAACCTGTTAAGATAAATATCAGTTCCATATTTTACCCTTGAGGAAACTGAAATCCAATGAAGCTAACTAATTTGTATAGTTACACAAAAAACTGTGAGCCTGGCACAAAATCCAGTGGACTTTCTGTAAAAATCAACCTCCTAAGGTTGCCATGAAGATTAATTTAATGCATTTAAAAGCACATAAATAAACACAATGACTAGCACAGAGCAAGTGTTCTATAAGTAAGGGACACGGTAGATGCTTTTACTGGTATGACCATTATCATAAACACTATATATTACATTTCTCAACAATATAAATAACTTATACAAAGTACTCAATAAAATACTTGAATCTATAAATGATATAAAATACAAACATGATTAAACAATTTTAATAATGAAATAAATTAAACAATTTTTATAGGAAAATGCAGGAAAAAGAAAGCAGAGCATGCATTTCACAGTGATCTCTATCATGAAGCCTTCCCCAACTTATTCTAGCTAACAGCAAATTCTCTCCTCCTTTCATGTCTATGCCAATAAGGTCAAAATTGTTTTTATATTAGTACTAAGGTATTACATTATTTGCCTTTTTAATTCTTGATGTTTGCACTGATGCAAAGGCAATGGAAAACAGAACTCTTGGTGCTTTAGCATGATTCAAGGCCATGGCAACAAATCATATATATCCTACATCCTTCACTGATACTCATTCCCAATAAAAAATAAAAAAAATAAAAAATAATTACCAATTTCATTTAAGAATGTCCCTGATAAAGTAGTAAAAGTTACTTTACTAAATAATACCTCTTAATACATGTTTCTAGTATTCTGTGTGAGAAAATATATAAACTTCTGTTGGGTATTAAAGTACGTAGTTGTTTTGAAATGCCAGCTGAACCAGCTGCTTTTTTCATGGTACACCAATTTTACAAAGGAATGACGACTATGGTTTTTCTGACTTGAATATTTGAAAGACATTTTCTAATAAACAAACCAAATAATAAGCCTGTCACTTCAAGGAAAATAAAAGACCAAATGTGTTGTTGATAATTAAATTTGAGCTTTCAGGTATAAATTAGAATTCTGGAAAACATGCAACTGCCACTGTGAGTTACGCAGCTTCTCAATTTTAAAGACCCTTCTGAAGAAAATGATGCTAGTATCAGTGGGGTTTTTTAATAAGGTAAATTGCAATAACTCAACAACAGCTGAAAGATCTATACAAGTAAGTGAACCAATATATTCCAAATGAGTAGTACAGGAAATACAAATTCATGAGTGGGTAAAGAAGATCCATTTAAGGTTCAAGACAGAATTCAAGGTTTCATATTCTGCATCGCAACTAAACTTTAAGACCTGCTACTTGGTAAGTTTTGGTGCAGTAAACAAATAACACTCAGAATTACCTGAAAAGGCTAATTCCACATACATATCTATGTGAGGCCAAGTTTTAATATATTTCAACCATAACAAGTTACAACAGATTGAAAGCAGAAGCAAATATGATAACTCAGCTGTTTTTATTTATTTTTTAGACTTTATTTATTTGACAGAGAGAGAGAGAGAACAAGCAGGGGGAGTGGCAGTCAGAGGGAGAGGGAGAGGGAGAGGGAGAAGGAGGCTCACAGTGGAGCAGGAAGCCCAACGCAGGGCTGGATCCCAGGATCCTGTGATCACGACTTGAGCCGAAGGCAGATGCTTAACCAAATGAACCACTCAGGTGCCCCTAGCTGCCTTTATTATTAAAGACCAATTAATAAACATTTTTACATTTTTTCTTTTTTAAAGATTTATTTATTTATGAGAGAGAGAGAGAGAGAGAGAAAGAGAGAGAGAGAGAGAGAGAGGCAGAGACACAGGAGGAGGGAGAAGCAGGCTCCATGCCGGGAGCCCGACATGGGACTTGATCCCGGGGCTCGATCCCGGGACTGGATCCCGGGACTCCAGGACCACGCCCTGGCCAAAGGCAGGCGCCACCCAGGGATCCCCTATTTTTACGTTTTTTCACTTTTAATTGTGAATATAGTAAATAGTGATAAATATAACCCACATAATCAAACAGTTTGAGGTATTCAATATTTTAAAAGAGTGTAAAGGGATCCTGGGATCAAAAATTTTTGAGACTCATACTGTTAATAAGTAGCCACTCAACACACATGTCTAATCATACTAAAGTTAATTAAAATTATAAATAAGATATGAAGTTTGGGTCCTCATTCATACTAGACACATTTCAAGTGCTCAGTGACCACATGTGGCTAGTGGCTATGAGATATAATAGATATAGAAAGTCCTATGGGACAGTGCTGGTCTATATTTGGGGGGCAGTTAATTAGCATATTAGTAAAAATATCACTTGTATAATCCTACAGTCTTTTATCATACCTGCTTTAACTCTTTAAAAAGAATATATGCCTTTTGAGGGCTAAGACTAGAACACTGATATATCTATATATGATATTGTTTTATATATATACACATATATATGATGTTATATTCCATAAAATGCTTTATATATATATATATTATTTGGAATAAATACAACAAATATGATACTTGTTAAACTGATTATTTATTAACTCAATAAATACTTATTCAGGGTTTACATAGCCAGGTGCCATGCAATTATGATTATCTTTCATATTTCACTAATGTTCATAGCCAAATTTATAAGCTCTGGGTCTCCACTTTTCCTGTTCTCATGTAATTATAATAAACTATTCTATCAACAATTTAATATTTACATTGCTTCAAGTCACATTTTTCATAAATGAGGATTAAAGATAATCTTTCCTCTATTGGTTATATTAAATAGGATTTATAGTTCATAATTATGGACTACTAATTATGACTTTCAAGTTTTCTAAAGACTTCCATACATATGCTAAAAACAATGTTTTAAAGGTTACATTAAATCTGTAAACAATATCTGAATTTGTTTTGAATGAATTAGTATCACCTGGGGTTTACTGCTTGATTTTATTTCCTTCATAGCTTTGTAGGATTTTGACTTTTTGGAACTGTAGCACCTATTATTTAAATTTGACAATCTTTTCCGATTGACTTACTTCACTCAGCATTATACCCTCCAGTTCCATCCATGTTGAAGCAAATGGTGGGTATTTGTCGTTTCTAATGGCTGAGTAATATTCCAGTGTATGTTCTCATTCATTTGGGGAATATAAATAATAGTGAAAGGGAATATAAGGGAAGGGAGAAGAAATGTGTGGGAAATATCAGGAAGGGAGACAGACATGGAGACTCCTAACTCTGGGAAACGAACTGGGGGTGGTGGAAGGGGAGGAGGGCGGGGGGTGGGGGTGAATGGGTGACGGGCACTGAGGGGGGCACTTGACGGGATGAGCACTGGGTGTTATTCTGTAAGTTGGCAAATTGAACACCAATAAAAAATAAATTTATTATAAAAAAATTAAATTAAATTTTGTTTAAATACACTTCTGAGATTTTTATATCTCAGAACTGCAAAGGACTTTGGGATGCCAAAAAGCTAGGGGCTGGCTTGTTGTGTTCTAGCTGCCCTCTATTGCTCTTTGTGCAGTAATCAGAGATTTATAGTGCAATGAATGTTGCTTGTTTCCAGTGTAGTTTAAGGCAATGCTCCTGGCCAGCAAGACCACATTTGTAAGAAGCAGAATAACAGGAGAGATATGTGGGCTTCTGGCCAGGTACTTTTCTGGTCAACAACCAAGATATGTACCTGGAACTAGGTGAGACCAGCTGCTGTATGGAAACACCAGCCCTTTGCTAATTTAGGACAATGCATCACCCTCTCCATATACTTCTAGAGAATGTTTGGAAAAAAGTATATAAAATATTTCTTAAGCCTGCTTTTTGGATGAGAAAAGCAAAACATGATCTACAAAACTGACATATTATTTGTGCAACAGGAAGTAGGCACCGAAAAGCCTTATACAATCAAGTCGACTCCATGCAAAAGAATGTGTACTATAAATTGAATCACTGGAATTTATTTCTTCCATAAAAGTAAAGAAAATAATTGCTATTTAAATAATTTTTGTAAGCTGTAAACTTTATATTATGCTAACTTCTAAAGTTTGTTTTCAATTTTGCTTATAGAAGTTAATTTTAAACAATGTTTCTATAGCTAGAAAGGCTTATGATCTAAATAAAAGCTAACATTTTCATAAACTGCTTTGCTTTCCATACAGATTGGGTGTGTACCTATGCAGCAATTTATTTTCCAAGTAACAATCTACAGCCAAGGGTAAAATTTTTATACTATATTTTAGTGGTAGAAATTTTTTTAAAAAGTAAAACCAGATTTTATGGTTCAGATTGGTTTGTTAAATTTTAACACAAAAATTAGAAAATTTAGATAAAAGTCATATGACTAAGTAGTTATTAAACTTAAAAAAAGAATTTTTAGTAAGTTCAAGACATGTCTATTAACAGTAGCAATCTATGATACTATATTAAAAGGCAATATTTATTTAGCTTGCATAAGGAGGCAGTTTATTAATAAAAGATATAAAGATATAATAAGACAATGTAACAGGCTTTGGAGTCAGGCTGGTATGAGTTCAAATTATAGGTCAAACACTCAATGATTGTTTGTTTTGGGAAAAGTTTCCTTCCTAAGTCTTGTTTTCTTCACATATAACGTGATAATAAAAATCACTTATAAGGCTGTTTAAAGGAGCAAATTAGGTGATTTATGTAAACTGCTTAGCACAGTAAGTGATATACAATAAGTGATAAATAATGCCTTACACACCATACATATACAAAGTTTCCTCAGGACACAACCATATTTATAAGCACTTCACCTTGATTCATTCTAGTAATCTGTACCTGGTAGAGTAGGAAATTTTAAATAGCCTATTATTTCAAATACCATTTAGAAGTATAAATAAGAAAATTAAAAGATTTAGACTTCAAAATCATAAGCACAATTGCATACTAAGAACATGAAAAACAAGATCTCAGAATCCTATGAGACTCCTCCCCTCAGTAAGAATTTAGTCTATAGGGGATCCCTGGGTGGTTCAGCGGTTTAGTGCCTGCCTTTCACCCAGGGCGCGATCCTGGAGTCCCGGGATCGAGTCCTACATAGGGCTCCCAGCATGGAGCCTGCTTCTCCCTCCTCCTGTGTCTCTGCCTCTTTTTAGGTCTATCATCAATCAATCAATCAATCAATCAATCTTAAAAAAAATTTTAGTCTGTAGTATTCCTGACAGACTCACTGGCTTTTAAAATAACCATTTCAAGCCCTTTATAACTCAGATGGGAGATGATGAGAGAAAAAATTAAAAACAGAAAAAGAGACTGAGAGAAACAGATCAAGACTGAGTTTTGATGATATAGTTTGAACCCCTGGATCAATCAAAGAATCACTCTTTGTTCTCTTCCCTCTTTTAGTCTATGCCTAAGTGACTGAGCTGGGTTTCTAAAGCTCATGACCAAAACAGTCTTTATTAATACACTAATTATGGGTGAGAATGTAGCAATTAGACAGAAGGGAGGTTTTATTTACACCATACCATTAGAATTCTTTCGTAAGTGATGGATTTAGCATTTGTAGTCAGGATATTGATTCCAGAGCTTGTGTCCATAATCATAAGGCCTAATCATAAGGCTGTAGTAAACGGCAACAGTAATACATATATCCTCTTGAGATGTAATAGAGTTCTTTTCTGAATTAAGACAAGGTTGCACACATCTATATGCATCTATCTTTTAACCACACATTTGACACTTTGTAAAGAGAATGGAATAGCAAGGGAGACTACAATGATGTAAATGGTATTTTCCTATTCTTAATGATTTAGATAAGAAGATAATTAAGAAATTCTCTCTCTTCCCAGAACAATCTTTTCTATTTTTATGGGAAGAGGTGTACAATTCAAAACCTATTTCCTCAATTATACAGAAAGACTACAGCCTTGGATTTGTATTTTAGATATGTCTTCCATCCAAATCAACTGGAAACGCATGCAAAGTATGACTATAGAAACATAATTAAATATGTTTTATTATTTAATCTTGCCTTTTTTGAGCAAAGAGACTCACCTACAAGAGGTGTTTGATTAGGGAGAAGGTAAATAAACACTCCAACTAGAGAGTTCTATTGTAGAGGGTGCTATATAATCTGGCACTAGAATTTCCAGGCATCCATCCAATTATTCACAAACAGGATACGGGTGGGATTAGCTTGTGCACTTGAGCGGTCAGAATACAGGACGTCCCCAGTTGTAAAACCTAAACAACACTAGGGTTCTTCGCACTACTGTAGAATTATAAAGTTAGACTGGCTTTATAGCCACAATATCGCAATATTCTAGACTTTGGAGTGAAGTTACAGACATAAAACTGTCTTTCAAGAAAAGCATTTCAGAACACCAAAATGAACTTGAAGTCAATGAATATCCATAGGGAGCTCCCCAAACTATCATGTTTTTTCCCCAAGTCATCTCTTAACTCTGAACAGCTGGCAACTTGAGTCACCTTGTGTGGGGGAAGGGTGTGGTCACTTGTGTATTCAACTTGAATCTTCAAGTTGACAAGGAGTAAAATTACATCTTCAGACTTTAAAATTCTATTGCAATTTACAAATTGCAAAGCACTCCAACCAGAACAGAATACTGTAAGACTGACTGGTAGAGTTGGTATTACCACTTTTTAAGAAAAAGGCATATGAAGCTTGAAGAAATTAGGCAGGCTACTCAAATTCACAGAGAAAGTAATTAGGAAAGTTAAGAATTAAAAACTTCTCTGGGCATTCTCTCCAAAGTACCAGGGTACTCCAGGAATAAATGTTCTTGTTGTGTGGGTGCTTTGAATACATCACATTTAATTTTCACAAAACCTTTGGGCTGTTTATATGTATGCACATACAGTTCTGTTTGATACCTTCAACCAGTTTTTCCACCTTATGGTAAATATTTGCATTCCAATTTCTCAATAGATGGGAAGATGTTCAATTTTAGAAAAATATGCCCTTAAGTACCATCAAAATACAAGCTGCTTCACAATGATTTTTCAGACTTGGAAAAAAATAAAGCAAGGGAAAAATGAAATGAAAAAGTAAGTTTCAAAACAGGCTTTAAAAACTTTAAAAATGGGTACAATTTACATACTTCAAAATGCTACAGATCATGACTGAAGACAGTGGGTCAAGTAAGGAGTTTAGGAAGTTTATCACACTGAGAGATGGAGTTTACTCTGAAATTTTTAAAAAGATTTCTCGGACTAACAGTGAAATATATACCGAGTAATTTTTATGGATACTTCCCTAACCTTTGTTTTTTGTGAAGCTTGACTTTCTCTGTTTCAATTTCACTAACCTCATTCTTTTCAGAAACTTAACCTCCTGGCTGGTAAGGGATAAATGAGTGATAATGCTAAAATGGATATTAGATAAATCTGTAGTGTATTTTAGAATGCACACTGACAAAGTGCTCTGAATGTATGGTAGCAGTGAAAAGTCATTAGGTTAATTATTGGTTTACTCAAATTTTAAAATACTTTCCTACCTTTCTCTTTATTCTTAAATAAAATATTATCTAATAAATTCAATTAATTCAAGTTCATATTTTTCTGGTCTTGATATTTAAAATTAATAAAGGTTTGCTGAAATACTAAGTATACAGCTCTTTTTTTGGATATATTGTGCTATCCCAAATATCTTCAGAAGTATTGACATTCTCCCCCAAAGTAACAACTGCTGAATATCCAACTTACTAAACATTTTCAAATTTTCTGTAAGAATTGTTTTTTCCATTAAAAAAAAAAAACTTGATTGCATTTGTCTTATTGGAAAGGTTCAGATAGGAGACCAATGCTGTCTATATCGGATGTTTGATTAAACCCATATTAAGGTTATAATTATTAAGCATAAAATGCTGATTCATTAAGTTGAAGAAAATATGAAGCATAAAATAAATCAATAAAATACTATGATTTGGTACACAACTTTAAAGAGAAAAACCATGGAATATATTGTGCCAATAATACACACGTCAAAAGAAAAATTCCCACCTTAGAAAAATAAAGGACATCTGAGTAGCATAAATGTTCTAACACTAGTTTAGCAAACCAGGAGCTGTCAAGTTCCAATAACCTATTATTCACACCTCTTTAATCACTGACACACAGTCGATTATAAATAGCCTCATACATTTTTAAATAAGGTCATTCTGAAATGAAACAAAGAAGGTAGTAAATATTCTTGTACATAAGGAATTCAAATCTTAATGCACAACAGAACTGTATACTTCTTAAATATTCAATATAAATAAGGTTAACCAAATCTTTTATTATGTCAAGTACAGACTCTATGTGGATTCAGCGCAATAAACTAAATTGTAGCACCATTTAAACACATCCTCCTAAAAAAAAAACCCTTCCCAATGAATTTCATTCATTCATTCATTCATTCATTCATTCATTCATTCATTCATTATGAGGCATTACTCATGGTATAATAAAAACAAAATACAATAATTAATTTGTTGATCTACCTGAAACAATGCCATGGAAAGGCATGATGGATGAGAAGACCATTCTATAAGGAAAAATGTATAATATCATTGATAATGCCACTGGCTATTAATTACCCCATTTAGCTGATAACCTGAATGTATTTCTTCAACATGAATTTAGTAAACATGTTAGAGAAGATGTAAAATGTTTTAACAGAGTGGCAAAATATCTTTCTGAAAAAAATTAAATTAAAATTTAGAATAAAGGGATAAAGTACCACTTAGAAGGCAAAGATCTAAAATAACAAGCTAAAACAAACAATCAAAATAGGCAAAACAAGGACAATATAACAATGAAAAAAAACAAAAGAAACAATATGGTTTTGCACAACAGGTCCTTTATAGTAACTGATCATTATAGAATCTCTAGGAAAAATCTAAATTATTTCCATGATTCCAGAGTGCTCTGGAATGATTATAGAATCATGACACTTTTGGAGATTACCTGTTGAAATGACAGTGGCACACTACTAAAACTCCTCATTTAAGGACTAACAATACCAACAGATTGGGGCTAAAGAACATTTGATAACAAGTAACTACAATCAGATTTTAATTGACTATTTTAAGATTTCCTATTAAGTTTCAGATTAAAAATCCTACACAACCCACTTTCCCCCATTTTTCCATTTCTTCCTACCAGTGTGCCTGTTTAGAGATAGCAAAAGATAAAACATTACATTTGGGGAAGAGATAAACGAGAAGTCTATGACTATACTTAGTTTCTTAAAATCTTACCTTACATATTCACATTATATGGTAATACAACCTTGTGGGAGTATGCCTACTGCATAAACCTCTGTTATCAGAATAATTTGAAAACAGAAAAAGAAGTTGGAAAATCACGAATATTAAAATGTTTTACAATGAAAAAAAATCACATGCATGTCTCAATTTTTACTGAATCATTTATTACCTTCACCTGGTTTTAGAGCCGTTAACTTAAAAACATCATTTATGGCACAATAAAAAGTTAGTCATCTTGTGGGATCAATTTTTCATCCACAAAAGATTTCTTTTTTAAACAAGAACTTTTAGTTAATTATAGTCAGTTGAATATCTTCTGATGAGGTAAGTACCAACAAAAAATGATGACCAGAGAAAACGATGATACTAATTTCTGTTCATATTCCAGAAGAAGAGCTACATAGAGATTTCTGAAATCAATGAAGCATTGTTATCCGTATCACTAATTCTATATTCCTATGCTACTGTCTTTCATATTTTATAGAATTCTCAAATTAAAAAGACATTTCCAATTGGACGTGATTGTTCTTCCAAGGCCATATTTCTAGTGATGCTACTTTATCATCTTTAACATTGCTTTTCAACAGTCAAATACACAAGGGTCTTCAGTGGAGATGATAATCTGAAGATACTATCTCTGTCTAAGCTCTCTGCTAAGTATGAATTAAAAAATTAGTCTCCTTACTCCAAAATATTATAAAACTTTAAAATTATTCATCCCCTACAGTCTTAAAAATGTAGGGTACATTTTCAAATGGGATTTCTGAAGGTCTTCCTTGGCCCATACCCAAACCTAAGGATGCTGGGATGATAGCCCTTACTCTTCTATTTCACAGGCTCAGAAGTTCACTCAAATGTGAAGAATTATAATGAAGATCCTTGGCTATTTGCTATACTTTGTGACAAGCGGTTTCTTTTCCTATACTTTCTGGAGTAACTTATGTGGCTTCAAGACAAAAAGACTGTCCCAGCCATAGTCCCAGACTTCTTTTTGGAAGTCTGGTCTAGTAACTTTAAAACATGCCAGGATGCCTGGGTGGCTCAGCAGTTTGGCGCCTGCCTTCAGCCCAGGGCATGATCCGGGATCTAGTGCCGTGTCAGGCTCCCTACATGGAGCCTGCTTCTCTCTCTCTCTCTCTCTGCCTGTGTTTCTGCCTCTCTTTCTGTGTCTCTCATTAATAAAAAAAATAAGTAAAATCTTTAAAACATGCTGATTGCCGTGGGAGGGGAGCAGGGAGAGGGAGGCAAAGAACTCTAAGTCAGACCAAACTACCTACAGAACAGATGGCAGTACTTCTACTTCATATATGGATATATGGATAAGTGGGTGAGAATATTATGATTTGGGTTAGTGCAATGATTGATTCATTTACTTATTTAAAACACTTATGAGGCATTGGTTATGTCAGGCACTATAGTTAAGAAAATGAATATATCAGGACCCCTGTGCGGCTCAGTCAGTTAAGCGTCCAATTGTTTATTTTGGCTTGGGTCAGGGCTCAGGGTTGTGGGATTGAGTCCTGCTACAGACTCCATGCTTAGTGAAGAGTCTGCCTGAGATTATCTCTCTCCCTTTGTCATTCCTCCTGCATACTCTCTCTCTAATAAATAAGTAAAAATTTTAAAAGAGAAAATGAATATATCCTTTCAAATAAATAAAATCATTTTTAAAAAATAAAATGAATATATCAATTTCTACCAGCAAGGATCTAACTAGTATGGTGGACAAACATGTGAATAACTAAGTTGTCTAATATATTATGATAGGTATAACTGACATAAATCTGGAAAAGGAGAAAAGGATGAACTTTCTCAAGGATAGATACTGGGGGCTGCAGGTTTCTAAAAATGAAAGTACTTTAATAGGGAGATAATGTCTAAGCTTTTTTTTTCTAGGATGATTTTCTTAAAGATTTATTTATTTGAGAGAGAGAGAATGAAAGTACAGAGTAGGGAGGGGCAGAGGGGAAGGGGGAATGAGAATCTCAAGCAGACTCCTCCCCAACATGGGGCTTGAACTCATGACCCTGAAATCACAACCTGAGCTGGTCAAGAATCAGGTGTTCAACCAACTGAGCCACCAAGGCACCCCTCTAATCTGGTTTTTAACAAACCAATCAGATAAAAAGAGAGAGTTAGGTCATTTCACAGAGAGGAAAGGCAGTGCTTTTCCCAAGTAAATTCCTCCAAGCTATTCCTAAATTAAGACTAAGGAAGACTGAAGGCCTTAAGTTGTATGCAAGATACTTAATTCTGCTAGACGACAGAGGTCAAATTCAGGCGAAAATACTACAGCTACACGTAAATTTTAAGAATGTATTTGTTTTTAATTTTTTTATTAAAACTTTTTTTTCAGGGTGCCTAGCTGGCTTAGTCTGTAGAGCGTGCAACTCTTCGTCTTGCAGGCGTGAGTTCAAGCCCCACATTGGGTGTTGAGTTTTATTTAAAGTTTTTTCAAACCCATATCCCCATCCTCCTTCCCTTTTAGCAATCTCCAGTGTGTTCTCTGTATTTAAGAGTCTGTTTTTTTCGTTGTTCATTTGTTTCGCTTTTTAAATTCCACATATGAGTAAAATCATGCAGTATTTGTCTTTCTCTGACTTATTACATTTAGCATTATACCCTCTAGGTCTATCCAAACATAGAGTTTTCCACAGTGGCTAAACCAATTTGCATTTCTACTAACAGTGCACAAGGGTTCCTTTTTCTCCACATACTCAGCAACACTTGCTATTTCTTGTGTTTTTAATTTTAGCCATTCTGAAAGGTGTAAAGTAATATCTCATTGTGGTTTGAATTTGTATTTCCCTGATGGTTAGTGATGTTGAGTATCTTTTCATGTGTCTCTTAGCCATCTGGATATCTTCTTTGGAAAAAGAAGGACCTGTCTTTTCAGGTCCTCTGCCCATTTTTAATTTGATTATTTTTTTGGTATTGAGTTGTGTAAGTTCTTTATATATATTTGGATATTAACTCCTTATTGAATATACCATTTGCAAATATCTTTGTCCATATTAGGTTGCCTTTTTGTTTTGTTGATGATCTTATTTTCTATGCAAAAGCTTTTTATTTTGGTATAGTCTTAAGAGTTTAATTTTGCTGTTGTTTCCCTTGCCAGAGGAGACACATCTAGAAAAAAAAGTTTCTATGGCTGATGTCAAAGAATCTATTTGTTTTTAGCAATATACTTTGAAATCATTGGTTGGTGAATTAGCACACTGTTGCCCAACTCATTCATACCTGGTCCCTCTCAATAAAAGTCATGACCACACTCATATTCTTCTAAGGAACAAGACAATATTCTCCCATGCTATTGCAGCTACATCTTCTAGACTCAGCTGACACAACTCCCTATCTCCTAACCTGGTGAAGTTTTCCCAACCATCCTCAGGGTTTTCTTCACAATCCATGAACAACTTACCCTACCTTAAGTAGCTAGAGCTGAATCAATAATGCTCCTCTAAGCTAGGAATCTTCCCGTTTCTTCCCAAATGGATCCAAGAATGGCAGAATAATAGATGGCTTTTATTTTACTCATTTATCTCACTAGTTTGTATTCTTCAGCAAGTGATTGAAGGAAAAAGAATGTGCTGTTAGATTTATTTTTAGTAGGAAATTGGTCCTTGGCCAGTGCAAAACAACAGATACAGGGTCAAGAAACAGGTTGGAGGGTTAATGGGATATTCTGGGGAACCTCAACATTTACAAAATGGAGAGACCATCAGAGACACAGAGATACTAAGAAGAGCATGCCTGGTTGGAAGCCAACAGATATCGAGATTTAAAAAAGGGCAATTGAGACAGGCAGAATAATTCCCTCCTGAATATGGATAGGAGCTATGAATATGATGGGATACCACTCTCATTATAATGTTTGGTTATATGACAAATGTGAAGGGATCTTGCAGCTGTATTGCCAGTTTCTAATCAGTTGACTTTGCATTTATCAAACAGATTATCCTGAGTGGCCTTGACTTAATCAGGAAAAAGCTTTAAAAGAGGTCTTAGGCCTCCTGAGCTATGAGATTCCAAGTAGCAGAGACTCGCTCTCTTCTGTGTCCTTGAAGGAGCAAAGAGCCAGGTTGTGAACTATCTATGAAGAGGGGCATAAGGAAATGAATTCTGTCAACAATCTAAGTGAGCTTGGAAGAGGAACCTGAGTTACATGTGAGAATGCAGTATGACTGATGCTTTGATTGCAGTTTTGAGTGGAGAACCCAGTTACACTGTACTGGACCCCTGACCCACAAGAAATGTGACTTAATAAAAATGTGGTGTTTCAGCCACTACATTGTGGTCATTTGTTATGTAGCAATAGAAGGATAATCCATCAAGCAAGTTCTCAGCTTTTTTAAGAGTAAAGGAGGATGGGGATTCAATCTTTAGGTTGTCAGATCTCTGACATATGTGTTAGGATTTTTTAGGGGCTGAATTTTCAGTGAAGATAAAAGAGAAACCTAGTAGTACAAATTAGAGCCAAGAGGAGGTAAGGAAAAGATAGTTTAATTCACAAAAACATTGTATGGTTCATCTAGGACATTCCTGATGCTGAGGCTGGGATAAACCGACAAATTCCATGCCACATTGTTTCATAGGGATTAGGCCAAAACTGCTGGCTTTGCTTAGATCTGTATATCTGGTTAACCAGACTAGAAGTCACTTGATGGCAGGTATAATCACTATTTTATTTAGTGATTCTATGTCCTCAGCCCCAGTAAGTACCTGATATTTTAAAACCGCTTAGTATTTGTTGAATGAAAGAATGAATGATGGATTTATTTCACATTAGTCAATGTGAAATAGTAGTTTAAAAATATGAGATTTTGAGGAAACAGGAGTATAAACTGGCACCACTCTTTGTGACTTCTTGAAAATATTCAAGCTAACTCTGTTAAAGTATGAAAAATTTGAGATGTCACAACAGATACTGTGATATAGTGATCATCTAGGTAATCCAGAAATATCTACTGATACCCTACTGTGTGCCAGATTCTAAAATAAGACTTCTGTAATAGTTTCTCAGCTGATGTCTCTGTATCCATTCTAGCTCTTAGCCAATTTCCACACATCAGCCACAGTAATATTTTAAGACAAATCATCTTAATCATTCCCCTGTTGAAAACCTTTTAATGGTTTCTCATTATACTGAGAATAAAGGCCAAAGTCCTTAACTTGTCTTTCTCTACTCTGGCCTCTGCCTCTCCAACTTCCATCCCTTGCTACTCATCTCATCACCTCCAAGCATTCATGTATGTTATACACCCTGCCTAGAACATTGTCTTTGCCTACCTCCTACTCATTCCTCAGATCCTAGCTTAAATCTCTACTTAAATATCACTTCTTCAATGATCTACTAATACCAATTATACACAGCATTTATTGTATAGTTTGTAATTACATTGTATGATTACTTTTTAATATCCATAACCTCCATTACACTGAAGCTACGTTAGGTCAGGTATTATGTCTATTTTGCTCAGAGAAATATTGCTAGTACTAAGAATACTTCATACATATTTGTTGAATAAATAAAATCAAAGGTTAGGAGACCATTAAGTACAAATTTTGAAGCCACTGCTACCATCATTAGAACAATGAATCCCTACCTAGTAATGTCACTCTAGAACACAATTCGTAACTTCAGTGGAGTACAGAGGCAAGCAACCAAAACAACTATCACCCCTACCACTCCAACATCTCACCATAAAAACGAAATAAACATTAAACAGCACCAGAAGTAAAAATAAAGTCATTTTCCTTTTATTATTACTATTTTTCAGTACTGAATTACTGGGTAGAACTTTAAAATTCTCAATAGTTCTAATGCTAGGAAAGCAAAACTTTTAAAAGGATAAGGAGGTAAATATTCCAAATGTTTTTTATAAAGAATATTTTTTGAGAGTAAGAAAGTATAGAGTAACATTTTTAGAAATCTGATTAATAAAAGATATGAAAATGAACTAAACATCTATATTGAGCTTAGAACAACTCTGACATTTAAGCAGGATCCCGTCATTTTTCTTTCACCTAAAACCTTTCATTAAGTTCCCATTGGTTTCATGAGAAAGAATCATGAATCATGAAGCCTTTAAAGCCCTTCACCACCTGACTCCTGTCTACTTCTACAACGCATCTATGACCATTTCCGCTTCACCAACCCTTCCAACCAAATCTATATGCAGACCTTAGAGAACTACTCCCTCTAACTCGCCATCTTCTCTTTTCACCACTGGCCTTTGTTCATGTTCCCATCCCAGGAATATTCTTGGTCCTATCTCCTTGAGGATGACTTCCTACATACCCCACTTAGACATCCCTTCCACTTAAAGGTGGCTCCAGAATTTCTATATGAGAAGGTTTAGTGGTGGCACTCTGAAGAAAAAGAAAACTGGACGTTTGTCTTACAGCTATATTTGCATAACAAAAAACTGGCTACTTGGATTATAAATTTCATCTGGTACAGTTTGGAAGACTGAAGACTATAAGGAATTTAAGCTTCTTAATTCTCTCCTTGATACTGCTTCTACTGGAAAAAGTTTGCCTAATACTTTCTGAACTGAAAAGGTACCACATAATATTATGTATTTACTTCTATCAGAGAACTTACACTGTACTAGGTATGTCTGTCTACTTGTTTATCTCTTCCATTAGTCTGAAAGCAAGTTTAGAGCATAAACTTTCCATAACTATAGTCGTAAAGTCCTATGTCCTGGCCCATAGCAGATTTTTAACAAATATTTTCTGACAGAATGAGTCAAATATTTTATGAAAATCTACTCTATACAAAGTACCATATTAGGTGTTCAGAGCAGAGGAATAGAAATGATTACTGCCTGATTAAAAATATAAAACATATAAAATATTTACAATAGCTTCAAATAAATAAAACATCAGGAAATATGAAAGACAGTAAAATTGACATTTCCACTAACCAGCATTCCTATACATCAAAACTTCTAAGTGAAAGACTTCTATATCATCAAAGAAGCATTAACTATATTGCAGTATATTTTTTCATAACGTTAAGTTGACTGAATAAAGAGTGCTTAGCATTGTTAACCTACGAGTAATATGTGATAAGCCACTAATTAACTAGAATACTCAACTTTCTGATGATGCTTTCAGGATCCAGAACAAAGAATGATCCAGATTAGAAAATCAATCTAAAACTCAAACCTAACAAGGTATTTTTGGCTGTTGTTGTTTTAAATTATAATCAAGGAGGAGTATATCCTTAAAGAGAAATGATGAGGTACCAAGACAAGAAGTGGGATGCCATGCTGAAAAGAATAATTGTTACCATGAAGAAACTGTGCTGAAGAGTAAGAATAAGCAGGATTTGGAAAATGTGAAATTGTAGCTTGAGTTTTTGATTTGGTAACTAATGGAAGACTACTAAAACTCCCAACTGGAACTTGGAAACATAAATATATTGCTTAAATAAATTTAAGCAGGGCTAAACGGAGGCACAGATTCTAGCATAGAAGATACAATGAACCAGATGTAAAAAGATGAGAGCCAGAACTAGGGTAGCAGCTGCAGAACTGGATAGTAATGGTTTTGTAAATAATCTGACAGCCCAAATATTTGCACTGGAGCTGATTTCATTAATCAGAGTAATGCCACAAATACAAACTTTCAGGCTGTTATGGTACAATCAAGAAAATGTTTGCTTTATAGAATCATTGTATTTGGAAAATATGTGCCCAAGTGGTTGAGCCCTTGGATTAGCTATAAAATGTGCACTGGATTCATTCTTTCTATGTACTTCTGTATTTCTCTATAGTGCTCTCAAAATAAGACTTAGGTACATCTGTAGTATCTCCTAGCTTGCAAGGTACTTTAAATTTCTAATCAAATAACAATTTTAAATTAATTAATTAATTAATTTATATCAAATAATATTTTTAAGTTTACTTCAGTATCTTAGAGGAAAATAGCTAAAGAGTTCACAAAGGATTCAAATTCAGTATTTTCAATTTCTTATTTTCCATTTTAATCAGTCTGGTGCATTACCGTCATGTAGATATCTAAGCTTATGACATAAAGACTAGAAAATACATATTACACACATCATAAGAGTAAGAAAGAAATTGGAATTTCATTTTTTAAAAAGATTTTATTTATTCATAAGAGACAAAGAAAGAGACAGAGAGGCAGAGACACGGGCAGAGGGAGAAGCCAGCTCCATGCAGGGAGCCTGATGTGGGACTCGATCCCAGGACTCCAGGATCACGCCCTGGGCTGCAGGCACTAAACCACTGAGCCACCCAGGGATCCCTGGAATTTCATTTCTTAAAAAATGCTTTTCCTGAATTTTTAACTTTTTAGCAGCTTTACTGAGATAACTTTGACATATAAAATCATATATACTTTTGGTTTACAACTTGATGCTTTGATGTATGTATACAATTGTGAGAAGAGCACCATAATCAAGCTAATTAATAGATATCATCACCTCTATATAGTTACCATTTAGAGTGTGGTGAGATTTAAGATATATCCTCTTTGCAAATTTCAGGTATATAATACAGTATTGTCATCACCATGCTGTATATTAGATCTGTAGAACTTATTTGTCTTGCATAACTAAAACTTTGTATCATTTGATCAACACCACTCCATTTGCTCATTCCTCCAGCCCCTGGCATATCATTCTACTCTCCACTTCTATGACTGACTACTTTAGATTCTCCATAAAAGTGAGATCATGCAGTTTTCTCTTTCTGTGTCTTGCTTATTTCACTCAGCATAACATCCTCCAGTTCCATCCATACTGTTACAAGTGGCAGGATTTCCTTATTTCTTTAATGCCTGAATAATATTCCTTTATGTTTCTGTATACATATGTATTTTTTCTTTATCCATTCATCTGTCAAAAGACATTTAGATTGCTTCCATATTTTGACCATTGTGAATAATGTTGCACTTGGGAGTGCAGGAGATTTCTTCAAGATTCTGATTTTATTTCCTTTGGTATATACTCAGAAATGGGATTGCTAGATCATATAGTTCTATTTTTAACTTTCTGAGCAGTCTCCAATCTCTTTTCCATAGTGGCTATACTGAGTCAATTTCCACCAACAGTATACAAGGATTCTCTTTCCCCTTACATCCTTACCACTACTTGCTATTCCTTATCTTTTTGACAATAGTCATCCTGATAGGTATGAAGTAATATGACCTGGTTTTTATTTGTATTTCTCTGATGATTAGAGATGATGGGTACCTTTTTGCATACCTCTTACCCACCTGAATTTCTTTTGAGAAATGTCTATTAGGTTCTTGGATCATTTTGAATGGGTTATTTGTATTTCGGTACTGAGTTGTATGACTTCCTTATATATTTTAATTACCCTCTTATTGGATACGTAGTTTTTCCCATTTTGTAGGCTGCCTTTTCACTTTATTTCCCTTTGCTGTGCAGAAGCTCTTTAGTTTGCTGTAATTCCATTTGTCTATTTTTTTTTTTTTTTTGCATTTGTTCCTGTGCTTTTGGTCTCATTTTCAAAAAACTGCTAAGACCAACGTAAACTTTTCCCTTTGTTTTCTTCTATCAGTTTGATAGCTTCAGGTCTTACATTTAAGTTTTAATCCATTTTTGCGAATGGTGTAAGAACTTCGTTCTTTTACATGTAGATATCCAGCTTTCCCAACACCATTTGTTGAAGAGATTATCCTTTCTCTGTTACTTTTTTATGGGAAAGCTTATCAAAGACCAGTTGACTATAAATGCATAGGTTTATTTTTTCTCAGTATTATTCCATTTGTCTACTTGTCTGTTTTAATGCTGGTAGTTATGATTACTGTAACTTCATAATATAATTTGAAATCAGGAAGTATGATGCCTCTAGCTTTGTTCTTCTTGTTCAAGATTGCTTTGACTATTTGGGGTCATGGTTCCATACAAATTTTAGGATTGTTTGTTTCTATAAAAAATGTCTTTGAGATTTGGACAGAGATTGCATTAAATTTATAGAACACTTTGGGGAGGCTTCTGGGGGGCTCAGTCAAGCGTCTGACTCGATTTCAGCTCAGGTCATGGTCTCAGGGTCGTGAGATCAAGCCCTATTCTGGACCCCACACTCAGCAAAGAGTTTGCTTGGGATTCTCTCTCTCTCCCCCCCTCTATGCTACCCCCCAACTTGTGCTCATGTGCTTGCTTTCTAATAAATAAATTAAAAAAAATTATAAATCACTTTGGGTAATACGGACATGTTAACAATAGTAACTTTTCCAATCCATGAATATGGGATCCATTTATTGTCTTAATTTCCTTCATCAGTGCTTTAGAATTTTCAGTGTATAAGTCTTCGCCTCTTTGGTTATTTCCTAAGTATTTTATACTTTGCCTAGCTAATTTGAATGGGACTATTTTCATAATTTCTTTATCAGATAATGTATCTGTCAGTGTATACAAATGCAACTAACTGTTGTATGTTGATTTTACATCCTTTAACTTTGCTACATTATTAGTTCTAAAGGCTTTATGGTGTGTGTGTGTATGCATCTGAGTATTTGGAATCTTTACAGTTTTCTACATACATAATCATGCTATCTACGAAGAGCAATAATTTTACTTCTCTTCTGATTTGGATGCCTTTTATTTCTCTTTCTTGCTTGATTATGCTGGCTAGGGTTTTTTAATGCCATGTTGCTGGTTGTGGTTAAAGTGGGCATCCCTGCCTTCTGCTGTATCTTAGAGTAAATGCTTCCCAGTTTTTTCCCATTGATTATGGTGTGAGTCTTGTGTTTTTCATATGTGGCTTTTCTGTTTTAAGTATGTTCCTTTTATACGTACTTTGTGGAGGTATTTTATTAAAATATTTGAATGCTTTTTCTGAATCTATTATCACATGGCCTTTTTTTGGTCTTTCCTTTTATTAATGTGGGGTACACTACATTGATTATCACAGGTTGAATCATTCTTGTATCCAAGGGAGAAATCCCAGTTGGCCATGGTGTATGACTGTTTTAATGAGCTGCTGCTAGCATTTTATTGAGAATTTTTGCATCTGTGTTCATCAGAAATATTTACCTGTAGCTTTTTAAGTTTTTCTTGTGCTGTCTTTGTCTGGCTTTGGAATTGGGGTAAAGCTGGCCTCAAAATGAGTTTAGGAGTATTCCATCTATTTCATTTTTTTTGGAAGCATTGAAGAAGGATTGGTATTAGTTTGTCTGTTAGAATTCCCTCAATGAAGTCATCTAGTTCTGGCCTCTTCTTTGTGGGAAGGTTTTCTTTATCACTTATTTAATCTCTTTGTTATAGGTTTGTGCAGATTTTCTATTTCCTCTTTATTCAGTCTTGGTAGGTTGTATGCCTCCAGGAATATACTGATTTCTTCTAAGTTATCTAATTATTGGTGTATAATTATCTTAATAGGCTCTATGATCCTTTTTGTGTCTGTGTCATTTGTTGTAATGTATCCTCTTTATATTTGAGTGAGTGTTCTCATTTCCTTGAACTAGCTGAATGTATCATTTTTGTTTATATTTTCAAAAAACTGATTCTTAGTTTTGTTGATTTTTTTATGTTGTTTTTCTATTCTGTATTTCTGCTCTAATATTTATCATTTCATTCCTTCCACTAATTTTGGGTGCAGTTTGTTTTTTAGTTCCTTGAACTGTATGTAATGGTAGGTTGTTCGGGACCTTTCTTTTTAAAATGCAGGCATTTATTGCTATAGATTTTCCTCTCACTGTTGCTTTTGCTTTATCCCAGGTTTCGCTGAATTGCATTTTCATTGTCTTTTTTGTCTCAAGTTAGCTTTAAAATTGCCTTTCATTTCCTCTTTCACTCAATGGTTGTTCAAGAGTATGTTGTTTATTTTCTACCTAATTGTGAATTTTTCTATTTTCTTTCTATTGCTGATTTCTAGCTTTGTTCTCCTGTGGGTCAAGAGGATATGATTTCAATCTTCTTTGTTAATATTTGTTAGATATGTTTTATATCTAACATGTGATCTATCCTAGAGAATGTTCCATGTGCACTTGAGAAGAATGTATATTCTGCTGCTGTTTGGTGGAAAATTCTGTCTGTTACGTCTATTTGGTCTATAGTGTTAAGTCAGCTGTCTCCTTATTGATTTTATGCCTGGGTGTTCTATTCATTTACTGAAAGTGGGACACATTGAAGTCTTCTATTATTCTACTGTTGTCAAGTTTTTCTGTTTAGATCTGTCAATATGTTTTATATATTTAGGTACTTGGATGTTAGGTAAATATCTACCTGTTTATCTGTTATAGCTTTATATAATGACCTTTGTTTACAGTGACAACTTTTAAAATCTGTTTTGTTGAATATAATTATTGCCAACCTTGGTGTCTTTTGGTTACTATTTCTATAGAATATCCTTTCTATCCCTTCACGTTCAGCCTATGATATCTAAAGTGAGTATCCTGTAGTCAGCTTATCATTAGATCTTGTTTTTTTATTTTTCTTTAAAAAATCCAGTCAGCCACTCTATCTCTTTTCATTGGGGAGTTTAATTCATTTATACTTCAAATAATTATTGATATGTAAAGACTTAACTATTTGTTTTATTAATTGCTTTCTGTTTTGCAGTTATTTTTATTCCCTTCTTGTGGTCTTCTTTCATAATTTTTTTTATAGTAACCTGGTTTGATTCCTTTCTCTTTCTCTTTTGGGTATATATGATAAATTTTTCCTTTGTGGTTACCAAGAGGCTCATATAAAATTTTTTTATTTATAACCATTTATTTTAATTCTATAAGAACTTAAGTTCAACTGCATAGAAAAACATTATGCTTTGTCCCCACACACACATTTGTGTTCTTGAAATCAGCATTTACTTCTTTTTATACTGCCCAATTTCTATGGTTATAGTAATTCTTACTACTTTGTCTTCTAATTTTTATATCAAATAACTTGTAGAGTGTTATATTATTCTGCTTTTGTCTATGTATTTACCTTTACTAGTGAAATTTATACTATAATATTTATATTAATACATTTTATTTTTTTTTAAAGATTTTATTTATTCATTCATTCATGACAGAGAGAGAGAGAGAGAGAGAGAGAGGCAGAGACACAGGCAGAGGGAGAAGCAGGCTCCAGGAAGGGAGCCCGATGTGGGACTTGATTCTGGGACTCCAGGATAGCACTCTGAGCTGAAGGTAGGCGCTAAACCGGTGAGCCACCCAGGGATCCCCTATTAATACATTTTAATGTTCTTGTTTAGAAGTGTTTTAATTCCATTTGAGGAATTCACTTAGGATTTCTTGCAAAATAGGCCTAGCAACAAACTGTCTTCAGTTTTTGTTTATATAGAAGTGATTTTATCTCCTCTTCATTTTAAGTAGTTTTGCTTGGTATAGTAACCTTGGTTGGCAGTTCAGTACTCTGAATTATATCATCCCACCCTTTCCTGGCTTGCAACGTTTTTATCAAGAAATCCACTGATAGTCTTATTGTGTGTGTGTGTGTGTGGGGGGGTCCTCTGTCATGTGATGAGTCACTTCTTCTTGATCTTCAATTCGTCTTTGTCTTTGACAGTTTAACTGTATGTTTCTTGATGTGGAATTCTTTATGTTCAATCTATTTGGAGTCCTATTGGTTTCATGAGTCTGGATATCCATTTCACTGCCCAGATTTGTAAAGTTCTCAAATTATTATGTCTTTAAATAAGCTCTCTGTCCTTTTCTCTGTCTCTTCTCCTTCCAAGACTCCAGTAATATGTATATTGCTTCATTTAGTAGTGTCCAATAACTTCTGTAGGCTTTTTTCACTCTTTGTCAATCTTTCTTTTCCTCTGACTGGATAATTTCAAATGACCTGTCTTCACATTCATTGATTCTTTCTTCTGCTTGTTCAACTCTATTGCTGAAACTCTGAATTGCATTTCCAGTCTAGTCATTGCATGTTTCAGCTCCATAATTTGTTGTGTGTGTGTGTGTGTGTTTTTAAAGATTTTATTTATTTATTCATGAGACACAAAGAGAGGCAGAGACATAGGGAGAGAGAGAAGCAGGCTCCATGCAGGGAGTCTGATGTGGGACTTGATCCTGGGACTCCAGGATCACACCCTGAGCCGAAGGCAGACGCTCAACTGCTGAGCCACCCAGGCATCCCTTTGTTGTTGTTTTTTAATACTTTTCCTCTCTCTTGTTGAACTTCTCTTTTTGTTCTTGTATTATCTGTCTAATTTCAATAAATTGTTTATTGATGTTCGCTTCTGGTTTGCAGAGTTTCCTTAGGACAATTATTTTATATTCTTTTTAGGGCAAATTGTGAATTTCCATTTCTTTGGGGATAGGTTATTGGATGCTTATTGTTTTTTTTGGTGGTGCCATGTTTCCCTGATTTTTGGTGTTTTTTGTTTCCTTGCATTGGTGTCTGTGCATTTGAAGTAACGGTCACATTTTCAAGATTTTAGAATTGGTTTCCATGAGAAATGGCTTTTTCCACCTGTACAGAGGAGCAGAGGGGAGGTGTGTGGGTGCCACTTGAAGTGTTGTGTGTGAGTGCACTATTGCACCAGGTCTAGTTGTTCATGGGACAGCAAGTGCAGGAGTATACAGCAGCTCCAGGTGTCAGGAGGGGCCCAGTGGCATGGCATCTAGGCTCCATGACATAATCCCCTGCATGGTACTGAGTGGTGATGACGGTGGGGTTTAGCAATGACTGGCAGTGCTAGTGGGGGTCCTCAGCATTGCCTCTAGTCTCGGAGTGAGTGTTCTTAGGCTGGTTCTGACTGGGTACATGGTAGTGGGGGCCAGCTATAGGCCTGAATGTGGCAGCAGGGGCCAGCCAGCTGTGTGCAATTGTTCTGCTGTGGGAGGTCATATCCAGCAATACACTGAGTAGTACAGCCGGGAGGTGACAGGAACCAAATGCAGCCATGGGGGGCCAAATGTGTGGTGGCGGCATGCTATGAAGAGTTGTGTGGGGGCAGTGCCAGCAGAGTGTGGGTGTAACTGTAGAGGGTGACAACTACTGTATGCATGGCAATGACAATTAAGATTGATAGTGGAAGCTGGGCAATAGAGGCTAGTGGCTAGCTTGCATGTGACGGCAGAGGCTATTTAATTTTTATTATAGTAGTAAAATATAAAAATGTTCAACATATTTTATTATACTAATTTCAGCTTAGAAGTATACATCACAAAAAGACAGATATTAAGACGCCACTTATAAATATTCTTAAAACTAAACTGTCTTTCTTCCTTCTCAAATACAAATACTAAATTATAATCAATCAAAATAAAAATATTTAGCCAAGATAAGTCTTTATAACTATGTGTTAATAGTAAATACTATTGTATATTAAAAATCTGGGGGAAAAAAGCACTCTTCAGAAAAGTCACATTTCTCCATAGGACCTAAAATATAGCAGAAGAAATAATTTCAAACATTTCAACATGTTTTTATACCAGCAATAAAGTAGAGAAGAAAACCAACAAGACATTACCATTTATGTCTAAGATTATTACAAATAATTCAGCATTGATTAACAATTAGCTATCTCATGTTCTGAAGCCCTCTCAAATTTTTGAGCATCAAATTTGGTTAGCTCTTAAAATACTAATTCTAAGTAACTTTTTTGTTCTTATTCACAGTGGAAGAGAAATTAATATTTATCACTAATAATGATTTAAAAGAGAAAACAAAATAACCAATCAATTTAGTGTTTCTAAATTATTTTTCAGAATGAAAAAAAAAGGCAATAAATATCTCAAATACAGGTTTTACATCCAAATGTATTTTTCACTTTTCTACTTAGAATTACTAAGTATTTACAAAATTGACAAAGTATGTCAAGGTATTGAGAGTAAATTGTAAATGGCTCTATTAATGTCAGAAATGAATTATGTAAATGAAAAATAATTGGTGTAAATAAAGAAGCCCAATAGGATAGGATTTTTAAATTAAAAATAAAAAAATACATAAAAAGATTTTAAAAGAGATGTGATCCAACCACCCATAATCACTGCCCTTTTCCCCATCATGAGAGAGATCTTTTTCTATACTAGCAGTAGTATAGTTATAAGTACTAGTAGTAGCAGCAGCAGCAGTTACCATTATTAAGGTATCCTTCCTTAATTTATACAACATATGTGGGCTAAATGTTCCTAGCATTACTTCTCAGAAATGTAATTTGGTTTATACGTATATATCATCCCAATGGTTGAGAATTTTTTTTGACATTGGAGCTTTCAGAATTAAATGAACAAGGTAAAAACAAAAATCTATTTTTATAGGACTGTTCTATATTTCCACAGAAATCTTGTTATCCCTTTTGAACAGCTAATTATATCGGAAACATAAAGTGTGTATTGGAAGGAGAGACATCAGGACACTGCATTTCACCATTAGCAATGCCTACCAGATCAAAGGTCTTTGTAAACTAAGGATATGGAGGTAGACAAAGAGGAGAGCAAAATGATTCTGAGTTAAAAAACAACAATCAGTTATTATAACTGATATAATTTGGGTTAGATGAAATCTATGATTCCTGTTTCTCAATAAGCTTGTCTGAATAAAACTGATCTGCTCATCTTAAGTTTCAGTTCCAATCTTTCATTAGTAGTTAAGCATTATAAAGTATGAACAATGCTTTTATCATTCCTTGAGTGATGTTATTTAATATATCTAAAAGTCTAGTTGACAATGCTATTTATAACAATCGAGGACTTAATTTTACTTTACTAAGAGATCTTGAAAGACAGTAGGAGATAGTTATGACAGGTAAAAGGCTTCATATAAATATTATGAAGTGTCCAACAGAATGCCACATATGTCCAGAATATAATGATTGGATAATCTATAATGAGTCATTACATATAATAATGTGAAAACATTAAATCACAATCTCTAAAATCACTGTCATTGATAGAGAGATGGAATTAGAGAGGTAGCCTTAGTCTGAGAAGCAAATAATTTCATAACTAAACTGAGAGCTAAGTATAATGTGCCTCATATAACAAGACCTCTTACTAATTTTCAAAATATATCTCATATAACAAGCCCTCTGACTAATTTTCAAAATAGGCCTCATGTAACAATCCCTCTTACTAATTTTAAAATTTATTTTAAAATAGTTATGTTTTTATGGATTGTTTAAAGACAATGTTTCATTTTCTTATGTCCCAATTAATCCTTTAAAACAGCAAAGCAACTAAGGTAAAAACACTCAATAACTTATCTAATGAGAACAAGTTTATACATAATCCACTGTATAAGTACAAGCCATAATTTTAGCAAATATCACAGTTCATTTAAAATGTTTTCCCTAAATTATCTAGAGCTATTATTACCAGTTGAAAAGAAAAGCAAATAACATTCGTTGAACGAAAGCTCAACTGTGATGTGCCAGGCACTATGTTAGGTGCACTCACTTAACTCTGAAAGTGACAAAATTTTATTAGCCCCATGTTACATCTCAGAAAAATGAGGCACAGAGAGATTAAAGCAATTTACAAAAATTATATCTAGGATTAAAGAACAGTAGAGAATAGAGAGAAAATAGGACTTTGCTAGTCCTTAGAAATGCTATTAAGAGAGAAAGGAAGTTTGGGAGGGGACAGGGCTTTGCCCAGAAACAGCATGGAGGAGCATGTGGCAATGGAAGTGTCTCTGTGCAAAAGCAGACAACCAAAAGAGCAGTTTTAGGGGCAGGTGGAGACACACACTAGCACAGAGACTAAGACATTTTATCTTTTTATGTTTATGAACACCAAGTTTACTTTAATTCCCATAAAATTATAAAAATATTCAATCTACAAAATTAAACTGTAGCCAACTCTCAATATTAAAAGTATGAACCATCTCTGTATTCTTGTTTTTTTTTTTTTGTTTTTTTTTTTTTAGGATTTTATCCATTTATTCATGAAAGACAGAGAGAGAGAGAGGCAGAGACACAGGCAGATGAAGAAGCAGGCTCCCTCTGAGGAGCCTGCTGCAGGACTTGATCCCAGGACCCCAGGATCACGACCTGAGCCAAGGGCCCTCAACCACTGAGTCACCCAGGCATCCCCCATCTCTATATTTTTAACAGAATCGAAGTTTTATAGGTAGCCTTAGTAAGAGACTGTATTTTGTCTCTTTCAAACTTTTTACTCTGGAAAAAATGCCTATTAGTGAACAACTGGGTACATCAGCTTCGCTCTGCATCAGCTTTCTCCTCATCTCTTTTATGTTTGTCCCTTTTCTCTCTTTTGACAAATATGTTCAGGCCTTTAGCCCAATAGGTTTTGCTTTCTAGTTCCACACCACCGCAAGTCTATGGCCACAGATTCCTAAAGTTGGTGCTTCCTTACCACTGTATCTGTAATCACACATTCCCTTCCTTTTTTAATTGCAACTTGTTGAAAGCAATTTATCCCACCATCCACATAACTAAAATCCTATTTCCTCTGTAAAGCTTCTTTAGACTAAAGAAAAAGATGCATTTTTTTGCTGGACTATTCTAGCAGAAACAAAGGTTTATTATCTGTGAAGCCAAAAATGCAGTAGTTTATCAATATATTCTCTAACTTCCGCTGTTTGTTCAGTTGCTTACATATCTTCTAAAGGGCTGTGTTGACAGTATGTAAGCTTTAGGCTTCTGATGAACAGATATATTTAACTTTATATTTATAGCTATTAACTTATACAATGCCATGCAAAACTAGATGCAGAACTAATGCTTCTAATGTAGTTTATTTTCTATATAATTGTACAACTCTGGATAAAAAGTGCAATAAAATCATTCTTATCCATAACTTAGAATCTATGGCTTTTAAAAATTGTTAACTATATGACTCTTTAATCATTTCTTCCTACAACAGGATAAATTGCAGAGTAAATCATGGGTTTGGGGTTCTCTCTGTTAGTTCTACTTTTAGGAGGTAGAAAACTTCCAACACCCTTACTAGACTGACAGTATTCCTGCTTAAACCTTCAGCCTGATGCTTCCCGATAGCTTTTTGGAATACTTTATAAACCCAGCTGGTTAAAATATTTTGGACTGAAGCCAAGGAGAACTAAAATCAAGCCAACAAGTCCTTAAAATTATGTAAGAAAGAGTCTTACAGAAAAGTGGGCATGTACTTTCACTAAATTAGCAGAGAAACAAGTAGTGTTGTTATTTTTCCACACTCCTTTTTTTTTTTTTTTTTTTTTTTTACAATTTTGCTTCTAAAAGGAGTAGAGTCTCCTATTTCATGCTGTTTAAATATAATGAATTCTGGCTGAGATCTGTAAAGTAGAATTACATATAGCAGAAAATCTTATCCTGGCTTACTTAAATTTGCAAAGATACTTATGAATTTAGGCAATCCTCTCCCCCACCCATATTTCATATGTTATTAGAGTAAAAGAACTCTCACATGAAATAATGTAAAAAAAGTTTAGTTTTGTTTTAGCTTTGTTATGCAGTAAACGAAATTCAGCTTAAGCAAGGAAGAATCTGGAAAAGTTGTCTTGATGTGATAGGAACAATAGATGAGTACTATGTAACTATCAAATAAAAGAAAGAAACAGACAAGGCTTCTTATAAACTACTTAAAAACTGTTTGGGATTTTGAATTTCTAAATTTTAATTTCCAAAACTTTTTAAAAAAATATTTTTCAAACATTGTGAAGGCAAGGAACAATGACCATGTTAGATACAGTAACAGTATTAGAGAGACATAATCACCAAACAATAAAGCATTGCACTGAATACAAAGTCTCAGGCTCTGCAGCTGAAGAAAACACACTGTGGTTTGCATAAACATGTAGTAGGTTCACTCAGGAATAAAATCCTGCAGTTCCCATTGTTTTTACTTCTCAAACTATATATACTGTATACTTACTTGGTAAAGTCTCTATTGAAGTTTGATCACCTTTGATATTTTTATTAAAAAAAATTTAAAAGCTCTTACTTCCCCTTACCCAATTCTTTGGGAAGTGAATCAAGTACAGATGTGAGTACATATATAATCATTTTCAAATTAGGCTAATTTTCTATAATATTTCATTGCCTGTAAGTCATACTTTTAAAAATAATTCCCATTCTGGCTATACTGGGAAAAGGAATGAAGAACCAGGAGACAGAAGAAATCTCTGCTTCCTTTTCTCCTCTGTTATTCACTGATTTGCACAATCAGCTATATCATTTCGGAGATCCAGTGAGAAATGAGAATATTGGGAGGACCCGTGTTTGCTTATTAAAAATTTAAAGATGGTTTACAGCAGAGCATTCAACCAAATGCTGTTGGGCCCTGAATGACCACTTAAATCACCTGTCCATGAAACTATCCCTATTCTTTTCCCTATGTGACTTTGACTTTGTTTCACTCCCTCACCCAGTCTTCTGTTGAAGACTTATTTCCTCTAAAGTCAGCCACATCTGCTTTCACCTCTTAGCCACCACATGGCTTCTGGCTGAGATCATATTCATTTTCTGATACTGCCACTATCTTCAGAGGGACTAATAAAAGGAGAGACGCAGTCTGAACATGATAAAAGGCAAGGTCCTCTGTTTAGCACAATACCTCTCAATGGTCTTTGAGTTATTTTAATTGTAACCTGGTCCTTACATGACAATAATAGTATGTAATAAATCCACAAAAAGATCAACTTGCTAGAAAACTATACAAACACAAAATGCAAACAAAGTGATACATGAAAGTGAGCACAAAGTAAACTTAAAACATGACCAAATATGTTTTTTTTCCTACAAAGGTAAAAACAAATCCTCTCAAGTAGGAGGTTGAATTTCACTTTTAATTTTTTTTAAAGTAAATTAATACTTGCTTGCCCAGGCTAAGTGCTATATGTAGGAAAGTAAAAATTGTATAAAGACAGATAAACAGAAGCCTGAAATTTATTATTAACAAATAAATAATCATTTATGTTTCTGAAACAAGGGGAATCACTATAATGAAACAAACTTTTTTTTTTATTTTTTTTTTTGAAACAAACTTTAAGAGTAAAAAATAAAAAGGTTGTAGAAAAGGGATTGATTTTTAATTAGGAAAGCAATGATTGATTTTATTAAGATACACTCTTCAAATATAATTGCAATCATATAAAGTATTTCAAACACACTATTCCTGCCCTTAAAAAGAATGTGATTTACTTTTAAATGCCAGAAGGATAATGTATTGAATCTTTTATAATTTAAATAGGTATTTAATAAATATAGGCCAGTCTGTTCATACTCAATGCTTACAGAGTTTATCCCTTTAGCACTATGTGATTTTTCAGTAGCAATGTGCCTTTCATATTTCCTCCATCTATTTTAAAAGTTGTTTTTATCATTTCAGAAAATAATATGGGATTTCTACAAAAACATGAGTTTTACCATATTATTAGCATCACGTTTTTATTTAAAGCAAAACATAAGAGATATCAAGAAGTATCTAGATTTCAAATATTTTTGTAGATATTTAAACTTTATAAAAGCAAATATAAAAAATATACTAATAAACAATCATCAATACATAAATATCAGCTATATTTTAAAGGAAGTAGTATAAACAAGATTCTGTAAGATACTCTTTGTCTTACTTTGTCAGATCTAGCTAGCAGATGACTAATATGAAGAATTACTTTTAAAGAACTTTTTCATATTTGTTTCAGAAATGCAAGAATTTTTAAATGCAAGAGAATAGAGAAAGTCATCCAAATTTTACACAAATAACTCTTCTCTAAACAAAGAAATGATTTGATTTCCGTGTTTAAATGGCAGAAGAAATTAGTTTACCTGGAACAAGGTCATTTTTTGACTCTATTGCTAGAACCCAGTAAAAAAGAGTCACAAAACAAGCTTTAACACATGTAATTCAAACATTATTAATTTTTAATTGGTTGGAGGTGGGGTCAAGTAAAGTTACGCAGTTATTAAGTGTAGTGGCTTTCAAACTATGGTCCTTGGAACAATAGCATCGGTTCCATCTGGGAACTTGTTAGAAATTTCTTGGAAATTCTGGGGCCCCGCCTAGATCTACTAAATCAGAAAAAATGGGGGAAAGGTCCATCAACCTTCATTTAAACAAGTTCTCTAGGTGATCCTGGTGCAGCTAAAGTTTAAGAACCAGTGGCTTAGTATGTCTTCAAAATGTATCACAAGGTATTTGAAATTAAATGGTCCAAATTTCATGTATTTTTATTTATAAAGGGTCCCTAGACCAAATGAATAGTTTAATTGAGCTTAGAAGAAACACAGAATCAATTTTATAAATATATCTACTCTTTTTAGTAATAATATAATCAAACATATGAGAGAGAAATTATGATTGAATGTAATTTCTTGGTCAACAACAGGTTAAAAAGAACCACCAAAAATGCTGTAAGTAACACTATAATAAATCTTAGGAATTGAGAAATCATGAGTGCACAACACCTACTGACCTCACACCAGGTACAAAATGCAGCATAAAAGGAATGCAACATAAGAGAAAACCATATGCCTGTTTCTTAAAGAAATTTGGTCTCAAAACATAGCTAACTTATGACAGTTTCATCACACTTCCAGCATAAAATAGGTACTCTGATAGTATACCATTGGCATTAGTAATATTTGCATCTCTATGCTTCTTTAGTATTCAACTTAACTTATCTCTTCTCTTGAAGATAAATAACCTTTATGCTCATGTAATATATATTCCAAGTATTAGGGACTTTAAAAAATTTCCTTTTAATTTTTCATCTTTTCCTATTTTGCCTTCCTGATTAACATCTTTC
Source organism: Vulpes vulpes (assembly GCF_048418805.1). NCBI lineage: Eukaryota > Metazoa > Chordata > Mammalia > Carnivora > Canidae > Vulpes > Vulpes vulpes. Next base: position 94,474,115 of record NC_132781.1, on the reverse strand, counting down.
TTGGTAAACCAAAAAATCATTTTCATCCATCTTTTCTTCGTTTTGAAGCTCATGATATGTCTGTATGAACCTTGTTCCCTCACTTACTACTCTTTCTTCCTCTACATGTTTGAATAAAGAACTTTCTGGGCTTCCTTTAAAAAGTATGTATCAAGCCAGTGAAGCACATCCCCCTTTCTTTAGATGCCCAAAGATCCTGAAAGAGGCCATTGAGAACCACAAGAAACTTCCTCTAGTTAAATTCCAGGGCAGTTCTTCTGGCTCTGGCACCAGAAATAGTAATTTGTATGTGGTATGGCAACACTCTGTATAACATTATAAAATATAACCAATAATCTATAAAGAAAAGGAAACGAGCCTTCCTGATTCCTATCAAAAAACATTCTGCATTATATGATCCAATCCCCTAAAAGTATACTTCCAGTGATTTTACTGAATGATGGTCTCAATCTAACAAGTGTCCTTACAAGAACAGTACAAGATGGGCATTTATAAGGAAACAAACATTTCTTTAAAAAGAAGCATTATCCCATCTGAGACCTAAATGTGCTGAAACTGTAGGATAAGAATTTTTAAAATAATTCTTTAGTTTTGACAAATCATTTAAAGCTGCCAAGAAATTGAATAGTAGAAATCCTAAGGTCTCACACACACACATGATCCTAATTACAGGATAAAAATATAGAGTAAGTGTTTCATACAGGTAAGATTTTGAAAAAGTATTAACTAAGTACACATACTAACAATGGCTGTTACTTTTTCATTTCAACCTGTCTAAAGAGACACAATACAGTAAAAAAGAGTGATATTTGAACCCAAACTAATTCCAAAATCTATAATCTTTCTGCTATAGGATACTGCTTCCCCTAGATTACACTTATTATGTTTATTTTACATTATATTTACATGACATTATAGTTGACTACATTAGTCAATATGTAATTGAATTACAGTCAATTTTTTTTTCTGAATAAGTTATTGGGATTTCTGGTAGCTAATAACAGTTAAGAACCCTCAAAGTATGTTTTAAAGAAAATTCCAGAGTGCCTTTTCCAAGTCTGGCCTTAATCCAATCTTCCTTGTTCTAAATTCTGATCTATGAGAAGTTCTGGCTGAGAAAGATAAAATGAAACAGCAGCTCTGCACTTCCTGTGTCAAGTCAAGTGTTTCAGTATTAAGGGATGTGTAATCTCCAATAGACTCAGGATTGAGCATTTCATGGTCTTTTCATTATTAACCGAAGCTTTCTTGAAAGGTCACTAGAAAATAGTGAGAAGAAACAGGAATGAAGTTCAAATAAAACACAAGACACAGCAATTGTCCCAAAGTTGGAAGAGCCTTCAGAAATCCTCTAGTAGTCCAATACTTATTTTGCAGATGACAAAACTGAAAGTTCAAGAAGTGAATGGCTATCCAGGGTCCCACACGATTAATCAAACTTTTCCGACACTCAGGTCAGTAGTACTAAACATATCATTTCAAGAATACCTCTCTTTCCACTCACAGAATTCTTTCTGATCCTCTATTCTTTTCTTAGGATCATTATTCCTTAGGTACTCAGGATACTTTGGAGCAATCTTGGACCAATATTTATTTTGCTTCCTCTTTATCCAACATTTACCAGGAAACGAATCTTACCACTTGCATTTATGCTTTCTTTTCCATTCTTACTGCCACCATGCTGGATGGCAACCTCCAAAAAGAGAACAGTTTATTAATAATAAACATCAGCAATATGGTCTATTATCAGTCGTTTAAAAAGATAAAAATGGAGACTACAATGAAACATGGAAAATGGATGTCATATTTGATTTAAAAATCAAAATGAAATACGTATTATGACTATAATTATTTAAAATAGTCACACATGCAGTCAAAACAGAAAATATGAACATTTGAAAACCGTAGCTATCTGGTGGTTTATAATGGTTATTTTAAAAAGGAATAACCTTACAAAAACTACACTGGCAGGCTTAATTAGTATTCATCTTATGCTTTTGGAAGCTTGCAAACTTATAAAACATAAAACAAGGGTCCTGAAGAGTACAGTCTTTTTACTATTTTTGCAACTCTTCTATAAATCTAAATTACTTCAAAGTTTTAAAAACTAAGAAAGGAAGACACACTGCGCTAAATGACCAATACTTTTAATGACAAAAAGATTTTTTATAAATATCCGCGTTGTACCATACTCAAATTGTAATATTTAATTTCAAATAGTAATTATTTTTTCAGCATTCTACACTTATAAAATTGGACAAGTAAGGGATGCCCAAGTGGCTTGGTTGGTTAAGCGTCCAACTCTTGATTTAAGCTCAGGTCCCCATCTCAGAGTCATGAGATCGAGCCCCATGTCAGGCTTCGTGCTGGGCATGGAGCCTGCTTAAGATTCTCTCTCTCCCTCTTCCCCTGCCCCTCCCAAACCCTGCAGATAAGATCCCTCTGGATTGCTCAAAAAATAAATTGGCTAAGCAAATAATCAAAACCAAGGATTTGTTCAAAGAAGAAAGTTAATTATGTTATAATATCAATTTATACATATTTCTAACACCTTAGTTTCATGCATGCTATCTACTGAAATGTTTGAACACTTATTAAATGATCCAAGGGCTCTCAAAATCCGAGTTAGTTTTAAATTTTTTGTGTTGTCAATTTTCAACTGCATTCATTCATTCAACAAATACTGAGTGAAAAACATGAGCCAAGCACTATACATATATGTGCTGAGAATAGAATAGTGAACAAAGCAAACAAAATCCTTCCCTTTCATTCTAGTGGAAGATGGAAGAAAATAAACAGGAAAATGAAGTAAAATATGGGATGGGAGATGGCAATAAGGTTTACAAGAAAAGAAACATATAGGAGGAAAGAGAATTACAGTGGTTTAGGGGAATTATGAAATTTTAGATTGAGTGGCTAAGGAAAGACTAAATTGGCTTGAATAAAAATCCCAAAGTGATTAAGAGACTGAGCTGTACAGGTAATAGGGAAAAGCATTACAGGTAGAGAGAAGAGCCAGTGTGAATCTCCCAAAGCAAAAACTTGCCTGATCCCAAGACCAGCAAAGAGGTCAGTACAACCAGAGCAGTTAGTTGGGGGAAAAAAGTAGTTGAAAGTCTAGGAGTAACAGGGGCCCAGGGGATAGACCTTGGGAGGCCATTTCTTGGACTCTGGCTCTTGTTTTCATAGAGATGAGAAGTCAGTGCAGGGTTTTCATCAGGAAGTGACATGACTTATATTTTAATATACTTACTCTACCTGCTCTATTAAGAACTGATTGAAGAAAATCATGAGTAGGAACAGCATGAAGACCAATCACAGGAAGCTTTTATAAAAATACAGGCAAAATGTGAAGATGACTTGGATCACAGAGATAGCTGTGGGAATGGTGATGAGTACTAAATTTTAAGTATATATTAAGGGCACAGACGAGAGAAAAGACAGAGATATGGGGAATTATTAGGCATGGGGTAAAAGAAAGCTAGGAATCAAGGATGACAACAAGGTTGATCAAAAGGATGCAGTTATTCACTGAGAGGGGAAAACCTGGGGGGGGAAGTTCTGGTGAATTCAGTTCACTACATTATATTTTGAGAAAGCTAAATGACTTCTGCTCATCAGCAAATGGATGGTCATCTAAAGCCACGGTATTGGATGGGGTCATCAAGGGAGTAAATATGGGGGGAAAAAAGAGGCCCAAATTCCAAATGTTGGAGCACTTCCAAGGTAGAGATTGGAAAGTAAGAAGGAATCAGCAAAAGAGATTTAGAGTATTAGCCAGAGAAGGAGAAATTTGGAGAGTGGAGTAACTGAAAGCCTTATAAATAAATAAAGTGCTCGGTGCTGCTGCCAGGTAGGTCAAGTTAAGACGAGGACAGGGAAGTGACCAGCACAGGGGTCAGTAACGGGGGCAATTTTGGTGCCATGGCAAGGGTCACAGAAAATGAATTCAGAGCACAGACAATTCTATCAAATAGATTGGCTGTAAATAGAAAGACATAGGGGAGTACACAGAGGGAGAAGTGGAAACAAGAACTTTTTATAAGAGATGAAAAAATCCAATACTTTTCTATGTTGATGAAAAAGATCCGGTGGTGAAGGAAAAAATAATAATGCAGGAGAGAGAAGTCAGAATTGCCCTAATTGTTGTCCATTAATAAGAATATTTCAATATTTATCTAAAAGTTGGAATCACAGTATCTCATATATTAATAATTAAAAAGTCAAAAATATATTTAACAGTTTCAAGGTAAGTTTAATGAATAAACCAATGAATAATACACTTTATAGCAACTGCCCTGCCCAACACTTTACCAGTTAAATGTATGTTCTCTTTTTCCTTTATACAATATACTTGCTTTATGTAAATGGTATCTTCAAAAGTAAAGATTATATTTTTAGGTTAAGTTGAAGATCATATTTTAATATTTATCAATGAGGATCTGTATTGTGGTTTCTGCACTATGTATTTGTGAAGAACAAAATCTACTTTTATATTCACACAGTCCTCTGAAATGGGTCACTAAGTCCACATTTTGTCCATATACTTTCACTGCAGAATTTAAAAAGCTGAACTACTAGCTGAATACCCTGTTATGATTATCTTACCTAATCAACTGTGCTAGAACTCTACAAATATATGCCCAACTCCTAAAACATCCACAAGCAATGTATCCTCTTGTAGCATAACATATGTATTTGGAAGAGCTTAAAAAATAAACTACTTTTAAACCAAGGATTGGCAAGAAAGCTAAAAAGTAAACATTTTAGGCTTTGAGGGCTAAACCGTCTCTCTTAAGTATTCTTCTTTTTCAGTCTTCAATCCTAATCACTTACCATCCTTTATTTTATTATTTTAAAATGTAAAAATAATTCTTAAGTTGTGGGCCATATAAAAAGAAGCTGAAGACTAGATCTGGCCCATGGGCTATAATTTGTTGACTCCTGCTTTAAACTGCTGTATAAAGGATTAGACATGACCCAGGTGAGTCATATCTCAGGATTAAAGTTGGACATTTATTTAAAATACTTTATATTCTATAGAAAGGAGATACATATTTTTTCCAAAAATGGGAAGAAAGTTCTACCTGAAGTAGCATGCTCAGAAATATGCTTGTATCTAAAAAAATCAAGTTAGTAGTTTTTTTACTGAAAGCTACAAAACTTAGAATATAGCCACTATCTCTGATTACATAATGAATCCAAATTGATACTATTTAACTCTTAATTACTGTACCTGTAAATCGTGAAAGAAAAAATGTCCAATAACATTTAATATGTTTTAATTCTCCTATTTTCCTATATTATGATTATTTATATAGAAAGGAATTAGATTAAAAATATTTTAAGTCAGGAGAGCAAAAGTTGTATTATTAACTGCTTTTGGCTTGTCAGATCCTTTAAGACTCTGATAAAGGTAATGGACTCTTCCTCCAGAAAAGAGATATATCCAAACTTCTGCCTTAATTTTAGAGAAATCCAGACTCCCTGAAACTAATCCACAGATCTTAGGTGAAGATTTTTCAATCACTTTACCCCAGCAGGTAACCTTACATGAAGTTTCTAAAAAGATAAAAATCTAAGGAATTACCACATAATGACAAGTAAAATTATACTATATATAATCTAAAAATCAACACAACAATCCACACTCTTATTGCTGGTGGATGTCTGAGTAATTCAAAGCTTCTAACAACATGGTCTTCATTAAACGTTTTTGTCTCTCCACACACAGTCTGTGTCTCTGCTGCAGTCTGGCCAGTTTCTCACTGTGCCCAATATATGCCATATTTGTTTCTGTACTTTTCTCATGATGGCACCCTTGCCTGCAATGCTCCTGCCACACATACTCAAATTCTACTTATCCACTGGGACCCAAATTAAATTCTACCACCTCCATCATTTCTTCTCTGATAGCATAACTTTTTTTTTCCCCTGAATTCACTGGTTTTACAACACTATTCAGTTAATCCAATAATAATTTGCATTATCACACTGTTTTTGTATATTTAGTCTCCCAACTATTGTGCCAGTAACAAAAGGCAGAAATACTTCTTTTGCATCATTATCCTAGGCTATAAAGCTATTACAAATACGGGATATTTTTCATAAATGTATGTTGAATAAATGAATCAACTCCAATGGCTTTAAAAAGTACTGGTTTGATTTCACTATATAAATGTTGATTTGGCAAAAATTTGAAACCAAACCAAAAAAAAAAAAAAATCAAAAACCCAAATCCATGAAGTGAAATGGGAGTATTTAATTTTGAAAACACAGAATAAACAGTGACATATCCTAAAGCTAGGGAAAATTCCATAAACTGAAAATTATGATCATGATTGCTTACTGGTGTTTTCCATGGACATGATAAAATGCTTTTACTTCAAATTTTGTGGGCTAAATAGAACACTAAATCATAACTTAGTGGTGTAAACTGCCAAGTCTATTAAGTATTCCACTATGTGCTAAGCATCTGCTTATTAATTCAGTGCTATATCTATTATTCCTCTTCCCATAAAATTTCCCAAGGGCATCAGTCCCAGGCAGCACTGCAAAGTACGCAGAGTTCCTACTTCATAATTCCCATCTAGCCCCTTTAGTATCTCATCCCTGTAAAACCAGGAGCTTTCATTCTGCTTTCTGACATCTAAGATTCTCTCTGCAGCTCCCTACTTAGGCTTGTGCTTAGGCTTCAGGTTTCACCTCATTTTTATCACTCCTTTCCTCTACCAAAATTTAATGAATATTTATTGCAGTCACCTTAAATGTTGCCAATCATTCCATATGAATAAACTCACTTTAAAGTGTGGCTATTGTACACTAATTCAAGATTATAATGATAGAAGCACAATTTTTAAAGTATGGAGGCATTACAATGCCTTTTATATCATATGTATGGGAAGATATGACTCCACATGCATGTTGTTAACAGTACAGTAGGGGAAATATAAGTATACATACAGATATATGGAAAAAAATAAGATGTGACAAAACCATGCCTACAAATATTAGAAAGCGTACCTTATGAAATTTGTAAAACAACAGATAGTGAGAAGATAAGATTTACAACTTTCCCCAAATACAAGAGTTCTTTGTTAGCACTGTTATTAATGAATGTCAAGTCATGCATTCATTCAGTTAATAAACAGGTCTTTAGCTGTACAAAGCAGACCTGTGCAATGGTTCATAACTCAAATATATGGATGCTAAACTCATTATCCCCTTCTATCACTAAAACTCATACGATCCATTCCTCTCCAGTGTTTGGACTTAAAGGGTACCACCACCCACTCCTGCTCAAGTCAGAAACCCATGAGTCATCCTTAGTGTCTCTGTATTCCTCAGCTCATTTAATTAATCTGCATGCGTAAAAATTCTTACTCATAAATCTCTCTCTAATGTGCCCACTTCTCTTTATCCTTACTGTCACCACACCAGCTCAAACCCCATTATCTCTCCCCTGGACTTACTGTGAAACTTGCTGACTTCACATCTTTCTATCCTTCATGGGGCAGATGTGGCAAGTCTCACGGTACATTGATATGAGGCATATAGCCACAAGACTAATCAGCAACCATCATCAGTAATATGGGCAAATCTCAAAATCAGAATATTGTGTCTGACTTCTTTCACTCCTCTGAAATGAGCATATACTGTAAGGCCCCATTTATATAAAGTACAATATAGGCAATACTATCTATGTAGTAAGAAGTCAGGTGAGAGGTGTCCTTGGTGGGTGGGGCGGCAAAACTCACTGGAAGGAAAGAGGACAGGGAACTTTTGGGAGCTGATGCTGTTCTGTTTCCTCATCTGGGTGATGGTCACATAGGAGTATTCATCATGGAGCAATATACTTATGATATGCTCACTTTTCTACTGTATTATTATGCTTTCATTAAAAATTCTAGAAAAAATAAAATACAATGTTCAATGTCTTCCCACTGTTCTTAAGCTAAAGCCCAAAGGCCAAATATCTGATAATGATTTTAAAGATACTTTAAAGATCCTTTCCCTCTCTCCTAAGTATTTTCTCTTCATTGTGTCTTATTTCTTCCTTCAGGGCTTTCACGTATGCTTATTCTGCCTTCCCATTTTGTTTGACAACCCCTAAGAATGCTTCAGGTTCAGTTAAAATTTCATTTTGGCAAAGAAGTCTTCTCTGACCCCCAGATTAGGTTAGAATCCTCTCTATCTTCTTTATACCACTCCATCACACATCTTTAGCAAGCTATAGTTTCTAGGAGTACAGGGAATTTATTTTATCTACCACGCTATTCTCATAATTTTCTGTATGTTTGATGACTGATGGAATAAATTTATTTCCTAAACAAGAATATGAAAAGCAGTTGTGGCAGTTTCAAAGTCTATGTACTGCAGTATAAACAGTGAAACTGTTAAAGAGTTTTGACACATGAACTGAAAAGAGTTAAATGCTAAATTGTTTATACACAGAAAGATATAAGCCATGCATTGTAGGCATGCAGAGGCTACTTTTAATTATTCTGGTTTATTTGAAACTTCTATTTTTTTGAAACTTCTATTTTAAACCATAATCTATGTTAATGAAATTGATATGAAATTGACTGTAAGTAAACTTCTACTCATCTACGTTCAGATGTTGGATTATTTTTAAGCTGCCATGTAAACCAAAGTTGTACTACTGATTTAAAGAACTGAGTAGGTGAATTAATTTTATCAATTTCTTTGAAAGCATAGAATATTTAAAATTGGTCTACCTCAAATTAAAGAAAAACTATTTCTAAATATTTGTAAATGTTCCTAAGAAAAAAATTAAGCTTTTCTATTTTAAACATAAAATAATTTGATGAATTAAAAGTAAAAATACAACTTTTATTTGTTACAATTACCTACAGAAAGTAACATAAATGGCTTACTGGGTAGCATATACAAACTGTTCTTCCTGGATGAAAAACCAAATCTGGTTCTCTTGAAAAGTTAGGCTCTACAAAAGCAAAGCAAAAGAGCATAAGTGATAAATAATCACTTTGAGTGAGAATTCCCAAAGGGAGGGAAGGGAATCAAAACTGTAATCTATTTCAGAAATCAACACCATTTTCTATAATGAGCTTTATATTATGCATTTTAGAATCTTTAAGAAAAATTAAATTATTAAATATTTAATTATTAAATATTATTAAAAATTAAATATTAAAATTAGATATTAAATTTAAATAAAAAATAAGGGTGGCTCATTTGGTTAGGCATCTGCCTCGGCTCAGGTCATGACTGAGCCCGAACTGGGTTCCCTACTCAGATGGGAGTCTGTTCTCCCTCTTCCTCTTCCCCGGCTTATATGTGCACACTCTCTTTCTCTCTCTCTCTCAAATAATAAAATCTTTAAAAAATATATAGGTAGTGTCCTAAGTTGTCTTACTGTTTTCTGCTTTTGGGAAATGACCGCTTTTTTGTGAATCATCCCTCAAATTTCTTTTCATTCTAACTTCAAAAATGGTATAAATTCATTAAATCCTGAATTAGGCACACTTTTGTGGCTACCAGAAAAAAAAATAAGTAAAAAAAGGTATTTCCTTTATTTTGAAAAAGTATTAGTTTCCTTAATATAGAATTTGATTACTTACTAAAATTCTACTTTAATAATAAAAACATCTTCTAATCAAAAAAATGAATGACCTTAAAATACTCTCATCACAGAAAAACGTGAAGTATGTACAGTCTACTGTAGACTTTCTTTAACTAGAGACAAAATTAGAAGGAGTCTCAGGCAACACTGCTCAGTGTGATGTTAATTAAAGCAATTAACTGCTTTTTTAATATTCTCAAAATAACATTATTTGCCTATTTTCTTGAGTTTTACTCTCTTTGAATAAGGGATTTGAAAAGAGGAAAAAAAAGTAGGAATCAAATTATAATAGATAATTCATTTTTTCTTTAACTGATCTTTAAGAATTTATCACATAGTCTCACTCTTTACTGAGGGGCCATTTTTATGTAACAGCTGGTAAAGATTCCAGTCAAAGGGTAGAATGGAAGAAACTAGTAGCAAATAAACTGCTCCCCGTTAGGCTGATATTCTCAAATTTAATTAATTCAAGGTAAAACTTTTCCTTCTAAAAACAAGTACAATGTTTTTTTAGAACCAAACTTTATATTTTTTACAAGTATTAAATTTCAAATGAGTAAAGGCAAATAACGTATTCTTTAAAATTCAGCTTATCAGTAGTGATAATGTTAGGCTTATCAGTGGCTGTTAACCAAATTTTTTGTTGCAAAACCCTTCAAGAAAAGGATGAAAATTATGTACACTCTTCCCAGCAAAATACACATACATGTGAAATTTTATTATAATTTCAGGGGATTCACAGACCCTTTAAAGTTCATCCAAACATCACTGGGTAAAAAAGGAACTACATTTTAAGATATTTTACAGCTTTAAATTTTGGTTTCAGAAATAAGGTTAAAATCTTTAAACCAAAGGAAGTCAGTCTTGAGAATAAAAGTGAAAACCCAAACACAATTCAGTAATTTACTCATTGCTGTTAAAGATATTAACTCACAAAGGCTGAACACCTTATCTATATATAGATGTAGGTGTTAATTTGACAAAATAATTCATACCTCAGACCTTAGAAGTTAGGCAAAGTAAGATTCTTACATAAACCTGGATATTTCTAGACATGGAAATGTGTGATATTCACAGCTTTCAAATGACAATAAGTTGTCTCTTCCCACTCCCCTCCTTTCCAGGTTCAATTCCTTCTTAGACTGAGGAAGAAAACTATTATATAACATAGGCTATATTTGAGACTTTTTAGGTGACTGTTTCAGGAAAAGAGTAATACTTTCAGATCCTTAAATTTCTTATATAAAAATAATTTTTGGATCACTGAAAAAAAAAACCAACACAATAAAACAAACCTTACCTGTAATTCTTGTTCTCTGAAGGAAATGCAGTAATTATAAACATATCCACACTCTTGGGTACATTCTCCTAAGCATGAATGGATTTGGAATGCGCCATAGCTTAAACTGAACTGCTAAACTGCCAAACCGCACTGGCGGCTGGATCTATCTGCCTTGCTGGTAATGCAGACCTGTTACCTAAAGTCATTCACCTCGTGAAGGAAAGTGTTCCCCCTGAGAGGGAGTGTGGAGCTGGTGTAATTACTGTCCTTAGAGAACACGAATTATAAATGGTCTCCTTTTTAGAGGTTAAGAGGAATAGATCTACTACTATAGAAACTGTTACATGCTTCAAAATGGTGCTAAAACTTGAACATTAAGAATGTTAAAAAATACGGATGAAAGCTGTTCTTCTGAAAAAGAAGCCCTCAGGCTGTCGACTGTGTCAGGGTCCAATGATCAATACCAGAGCACAGAATTACAAGTACTTAAATACTTGCCATGTAAAATAAGTCTTATCTTGGCATTTAGCATCCTAATATTTTGTGTTAATGCTTGCCAACTCGAGATGATGTGATAGTTGCAGTGGGCACCAATGGTAAGAAACTAACTTGAAATAGCTAAGACCCTGAAAACTGCCAAGACTGTTATCAAGGGTAAAATGTTTTTCATAAGAGGTGATACTAGCAATATGCTTTAGATAATTTCTATTTTAGAAACTCAAGTAACTAATCACGCAAGCCATAATATTTTATAAACCTTTAAGCTTAATGTAGTAATTTAGATTTATAATGTTTAAATTTTAAGGATTGAGTTTCCATGATAAAAACCCATCTTCCGTCTTAAATATCTTAGAGAATTACAAAGAAACGGGCTGTAGATAGTTTCTGGTTTGCATGCTGGTTTTGAGGGGGTTATCAAAATTCCCTGCCGAGGAAGAGATTCTCTACTCTCTAGTCCTACAAGTATCTAGGAAGCCTGATGATGTCTTCTACTCAGTTAAAACCAGCATAGGATTGCCATATAAAATACAGGCACCCAGTTTAATCTATATTGCAAATAAACATTTTTTTTCCTACGTACATTCCAAGTATAGCATGGGTGACAATTATATTGAACAGTTACTCATTATTTACCAGAAATTCAAATTAAACTGGGTATTCTGCTTTTTGTTCTTGATTTTTTTTTTGTTTTGTTTTCTGCTAAATCTGGCAACTCTAAACCTGGGTAAGGGTAGCTTACAGAGTCACCCAGTGGAATTCAGCATGGATGATGCTAACTAAAAATGGGAGCTTCACTCCTGGTGTAGATCTGCACTAATACAGTAGCTATTAGCTACTTGTGGCTGTCGAGTACTTGAATGTGGCTAGTTCAATAGACAATTTTCTATAAGTGTAAAATACACATCAAATTTTGAATATGTCATTGAATAAAAGTAAAATGTCTCATAAATTTTTATACTGATTACATGTTGAAGTAATATTTTAGATATATTACGTTATTTAAATGTAATTAAAATTAATTTCGCTTTTCTTTTTCCCTTTTTAATGTGGCTACAAAACAAACTTACAGCTATATATGTATTTGTGGTTTGTATTATATTTTTACTGAAGAGTGCTGGACTAGATGGCTCTAAGGAGAGGGCTGGGCTAAAATGTCCTTGTTCTTTCTCCAAAATATCAATACTGGCAAAAATAATATCAATACTGTAAACATAGAGCTGCCTCTCTTACCTCCCTTTAGCTATTAGAGTAGGTAGGGAGCATGATTATGTCAAAGAAACTAAATTTCTAGTAGGGACAGTTTCCATGGATTAGCTATGACTCTTTAAAAATAAAAACAAAACCTGACATCTAAGTGCTAGTGAAAGACAAATCAGAAACCTGATCTTTGACAAATAATTCTTACATAATTCAAAAGAAGAAATAAATACTAGGATGTATATGTGTATATGATTAAATGTGCATATGTATACATAACAGATCCTAGTTCCATTTCCAAGAGATGAATTCCTTAGTGCCAATATGTTGGGTTTTCACTTCCATATGTTATAAAAATCAAAGAACTATAGTTTACTTTAATGCCTAATATGAATGGAAGTCTTATGTTTAAAAAAGATCTTATTTTTCATACCCTAGATACAGAAGGCAAGATCTCAGTGGTCCCCATTATATATATCCATGCTACATAACTTATTTGAAATTAGAACACTAGTTCCAATGTGGTGAAATAAATTTTTCTTTTTATAAAATATATTGCCAATACTATTGTAAACCAGCTCATTTTTAAAAAGATAGGGTAGTTTTTTTATTTAAAAAATTCAGCTACAATAATGCTTTAGTCTAGGCACCACATAATAATCTATTTAGTTATTCTTATATCCTTACATTTTCAGTTGGTTTGACTTTCAATTCAAATTTTTTTTTCTAAACTGGCTCAAAGAGTTATTAATGCATTCATCTATTCTGTCTCATGCCATTATAAAGGTTAAAAATGTTTAACATACTCTGACAGATAAAAGTTCAAAAGAATTATATACAGGTTATTTCCAAATACACAGTAATCTCTACATCTTCACTATATTAGCTATATCATACCTACTTTGAAGATTTAAATATTTTAAAGTTGCTGACAGTTACAATAGCAAGACCAGTTCTAATTCCTCAACTATTTTCATAACAAAACAGTAAACTGGTTCTCAAAGTTTTTCCAAAAAAAGTCTCAGCTCCATTTTTTTCCCATTCTAACAGCAAATGCAAAGGTTTTTTTTTTCCTCCTTAATATCTTTTATTATACAGATATAGGAAGAATAATTATTTTAAAAGACAATAAAATTTATCATAAACCAAAGATAGGGCTACTAGATAAAAATCAGCAGATTTCTCCCAAATTTAATGCTACATTCTAGAAGTTCACATCTTTTAGAACTAAAGTTTCCAAGATCACTTTAAGGAAAAAAAAAAGATAAATGAAACTAGATGTAGACTAATTAATTTCTTCATCAGCACCTTAAATCATCCTTGTCAATAGTATAGTATCCTGGTGACTACAACACGAATGTTTTGTTAGACATTTAATCTCTTGGTGGCAGCCCAAATTATCTTATTTAATTCTAACCTACTTTTAATCTTGACATTTTCAAAATCAACATGCTCCTGTTCTTCTTCATAGTCAACGAATGGTATTCAAATGACAATTTAATTTAGGGCTGGTCTTTTTGGGAGGTGTCAATACACTGTATGATAGAACAATAAGGTTTTCTGATATTAGAGTTTAGTAGAAGTAAAAGTGAGACACTAATTTATTTATCCTTTATGAGGTTTGTCTTATGGAACCAACAATGTATATTTCTTTATTTCCTAGAGATAGGGAAAAGCTGTAAGATAGGAAAAGTACCTCTCATTTTAAGTAACTTTTTTCAATTAGGATCTGCCATAAGCAATTTTATGATCATATACCTACTAAAGATTAAGAAGGTCTTTGCTTCCATACTTTCTGAATCTTAATACAGATTAAAAAATGGTTTTAGAAACTTTCTCTGAAGGTAAGAGACAGCTTCAGAAAGATCATAAAAGCGACTCTTCAGAGTAGTTTATATCAATTTAAGCTATTAAGTCACCAGACTGCTTAAACCACTGTCACTGCTTCAAAATTCTTGAATGTAAACCTGAAGACATCCAAGAAGAGTTCCTGATGAGGGATCAACCATAGCAGTTATTAAACTGATTTAAATGCAGGCTGAACTAGAAGACAAGTTTTACTAAAATTGGGATTTAAAACAAAACAAAACAAAAAAACCCCACCCATACATCTCTAGGATATGCCTCACTTCTAAACAAGGAAAACCATCTCTTGATGTACGTGTGTGATGCCTTGCCCACAAGTGGCTGCCTAGGCCATCCGTCTATGAATGAGGAAGTTTGATGGCCTCAAATCCTCAATGGAGCATTCCAAAACCAGACCTGCATTAGGAGCTTGGGCTCATGAGTGTGCACTCACTACACAGTGCTTACCTTTAGAGAACAAGGTGGTTGACACAAACTGATCAAGTTCTCACACCCCACACCTCCAAGAACACTGAAAAAGATCTGCAGATCTTTCTTGGTGCAGGAGGGACCTCTTTTTAATCTTCTTGTGGTGGAAGTTAAAGATTTTCCTGAAGGAGGAGAGAAGAGTAAAATATTATACTGAGATCATACCATCTGGTTCAAGCTTATCTACCTATAGTACAAAATGTAGGTTCTGAAAAAAAGAAATTAGATAAAATCCTGAGTATTCCAAAACCACATTATCTTCTTCAAAAAAAGAGTATCTTCTCTAAGGAATATTGCATGCTCCAAATACTACTCCTTAAACCTAAAACCTTCAGTGGCTAGTTTAACTTTATGTCAGCACTGAATTATCAGTTGGGAAGTTGAGAAAAATGCAGAGAAATCTTGGGTTGACAAATGATCATTCTTGTAAATTCAATGAAAAACATCAGTAAAGCTAAATTCATCAAAGAACAATGAGCGAGACTCACTGAGTTAAAAGAAATTTCCCCCCATTTTTCTGTATCTCTGTATTTCCAAATAATGACATAATGCATCTACTGACAACAGAAAACTAGCCTTCTGGTTGTGTTAATTGCCACAGAATCATATATGAAGCAATCCACTAGAAGAATATAAGCTTGCAAAGGAAAAGGGTTTTAGCTTGTTTTTTAAACACTGATTACCTAAAGAACCTTAAATAGTTTCTAAAACATAAGCACTAAAAAGGGAATAGGAAAAATATTAACCCTTCAGTCAATATCCTCAAGGTCAAAACTTGCATAAAATAAAATAGAAGACTACAAATATTCTGAGGAGTCTGAAGCATGATAAATAGAAATAATATTAGCAATATAAAACTCTTATTTACATATTAAGAACATTATGTCTTTAAAATGCTGTACCTTAACATACTTACGAGAAAATGCTAAAAATCTATTATTACAACCCAAATCCTAAAAAGAAATGGAATACTTTGTTCAGATCAGGAATCATATACTGTACCTTAAAAATATATTACCAAATATCAAATAAAGTAAGATTAATAGAGCTAAGAAGGAACATGCTTAACACATTAGCATTATTTTTCATCTTTTAAAGATACTATACTACGTAAACCAAGTGATAATTATCTACAATTCTGCTCAACTAAAGCAAATCAAAATATTATAGTGAAATCAGAAGATGCCATTCTATCAGCATATTCATATATTTTTTAAATAAATACGTACAATTTGTTCAATTTCAAAAAACACAAAATTTAAACAAGAAATGCTGAACACTACTCATTTATTTTTCTGTAACTTATAGACTGTTATTGAAAACAGACTGATTTCCATCAAGTGTTTTCTAATCTTTTTCAAATTTGATAAACTAAGGAGAAAAAGAATGCTAAAATCAGATTAATCAGTCATATGGACTGATTCATATTGAATCAGTCATATTCAAGGACTGAATATGATTTTTAACCCAAAATGCAAGGTCCCTAGAATCAGAAGAAAGAACAATTATTTAGTACTTGCTTCCATTTGACCCCAAATTCCACAAATATGGAATTGGTCCTCAAAACAAACTGGACAGCCCATAAGGGGCATTTCATTTCAGGGAACAGACATTCATGATATACTGCCAAAATCACAATAAGAATACAGGTAGTAAGTCTAGGATTATGCTTACCCTGTATCATTAAAACAATGGTTTAGCTGACAGATTATACCTTAATTACAGTAGTAAAAAGCTTTCCACACTTCACAAATAATTCAATTGAATGTCTTGTATCAGGGAATCAAGCATAAACTTGAAAAAGGGAAATTTTAAAACAAAGCATGAGAAGCTCAGTCTAAAACAATTTTCCCATTTTGGACATTTTACAAGCCTCTGAAACAAACTTTGTGGGGAAGATATGAAAAGAGTTACAAAGAACTAAGTGTAACAGTATGCCAAAAGGAGCTTAGAAGGGGTAAAGGAAAACGTGAAGTTGGAAATTCTGCTAAAAGGAAAAGATTCTGCTAGCTGGCTGGATCCCCTCCATGCGCAGGAGGAGAAGAGGGAACCTAAAATAGAGGCATTGACTAGGAAGAATTCCTTTACAATCCTTATTCACACTGTTGAAGAATGAATCTTTTGCCTTGTTTCTACAGCAAGGAGGGATGAAGTCTAAGTTTATCATGTTCAGAGATTTAGCGTTCAATTTTTAATTTCACTTGCAACTATATTATTTTGCTATACTAACAACTTAAGTTCCTTACAAAATTGCCCTGGGCAGCCTTTCTCTTCTTCCTCTTGACCTGTTTTTCATCCTGCCTATAATACTGTTTTTCTCCCCAAATTTGTACTAAATTCTAGTTAGTTAATTTACAGTGTAATGTTGATTTCAGGAGTAGAATTAGTGATTCATCATTTGTATATAACACCCAGTGCTCATCACAAATGTCCTCCATAATACCAATCACCCATCTAGCCCATTCCCCACCCACCTCCATCAACCCTCAGTTTGTTCTCTATCATTAAGAATCTCTATGGTTTGCTTCCCTCTTTTTTCCCCCCTTCCCTTATGGTCATTTGATTTGTTTCTTAAACTTCACATATGGGTGAAATCATTTGTAGTAAAGAACTGTTTTTATTCCCATTGAGAATCCATACTCGTGGACTACTGCTCACAACTAATACTCAGCTCACACTACATAGAATTCTACAGGCAGCTTCATTAATAACTAGATCAGTTCAATGAGATAAGATAGGTGATGTGCTTGTATGACAGATAACTATCATATTGCTATAAATGTTGCTAAACAAGTATGAAATTGAGATGAAGCATTTAGTCATGGAATGACATAACCAGAACTATTTGGCAGCCCATACTTTATGGAGTGCTGATCTAAGACAAGTATAAGGTCTTATGATACTACTGTTCCTTATACTTTTTCACTAAAACCACTTTCCAGTTTTAATTCATTTGTGCCCTTAGAAATTATTGACTAATACATAATCAATGACGTGTTGCAGTACATTCTTTTATCAGCTCTGTAAATCTATACAACAGCATTTTTTGCAATGGTAGAAATGTTCTATATCTCTTCTGTCTAAATGGTAAACATTAGCTATGTGTGCTACTGAGCACTTGAAATGTGGCTAGTGTGACTGAGGTACTGAATTTTTAGTTTTACTTAATTTAAATTAATTTAAATGAAAATTGCCACATCAGGCTAGTGGTTATTATACTGAGCAGCATAATGCTAGAGTGATGTATTATTTCAACTGATGTTTTATTTTTATTTTTTTTTCAACTGATGTTTTAATCAGCATTTTTAAAAAGTCACCCATTTCCTCCAATCCTAACACAGATATTTTAATTCTGAGTATTATTTTCCTTATGTACACACAGGAATTTACATACTTGTAATCATGTCATATAAACTTATTAATTTTTTGGTAATTACTAAATTACTAACAATTTATTTTTTTCCACCTAACATTTCTCTGTATTTCTAGCACTGCACTGTCCAATACCATGGCCACTAGCCCTACATGAGTATTTCAGTGCAAATAATGTTAAATGAAATGTAAAATTAAGTTCCTCAGTTGCTTTAGCCACATTTCATGTGTTCACATGTGCCTAATAGATACCATATTGGGACAGTGCATATTACAGAACTTCTCATCAACATGAAAGTTCTATTGGACAATCGTTTTAGAGTCCTCAAAAATAACTATTTAAAGAAAACATGATATTTTACATTGTGTCCTATAATTAAGTCATTTTTTCTATGACTTATAATTAGCACAATATTTATTTCCTAAATTCCTTATTAGTGAAATATCTGAACAGTATTGTGACTCTCAGCATATACTCCTGGTGTTACATTCCAAAGGTGTTTGGTGTTGATCATGGCTTATCTTGCCAATATTAGATTTCTTTCTAAAAAATGTAATTTCTTTAATACAGTGAAAAAACTTTGCAAAATCATTTTACTTGTAACTTTGTAATAAGTACATGGGTAGGTATTTTCCTGCATTTATTATTCATATTTATTTTCATATTCTTAATCTATCATATTTTCTCTCACTTATATACTAGGATCTTGATGCCGAAATTAGCAAATTCTGCAATAATATAAAATTATTAAAGCTATTATCATTTGATTTGCAACTTCAAATGCAGAGATTTCCTACAATCTCCCATGATCCTTTTAATTACAATATTTCAGTCTAACATTTTTTTCAGATATTCAAGTACATCTTTATATTTTGGTGAGTTACACTAATGCATCAAACATGAGATGCAAAGGTATAGTGTATGCTTTTTCTTTTAAATTCCTATGGTTGTATAAAACACAAATGAAATTTTTTTTGGTCTAATCAGTTTTGCAGTTTTACCATTGAAGACTACGATCTAACAATACTGAATAAATAATCCTTTAGGTGGTCTCTCCTATAGGAAAGAGTGTTTATTTTATCATATATTCAGTTGTTATATGTAGATGGGACTAATTTTGGATTCCTAATAATGCTGCAATGATCCATGTTCTACAAAATGGAAAAAAGGTTTAATCTTCAGAATTCCCCTTAAGAAACCAACTGTATTTACTTAGGAAAGAGGGCATGGATGTGGACAGTAACATTTTGCTCAAAGACCAAGAAAAAAAGTCTGCTGGTAAACTAAAAACTGCTAAGTTTTTGAAACTCGCTAAAGGGGCCGATTTCATACCTATATTGGCACTAGCAGAAATCAGGGTGGCATGCAAGAAGAAGTAAGAAATATGAAATGCATTAGTCAGGCACAGAAATCTCATCTGTAAGTCACAGGATGAAGAGCATTTCTCTTAACTCTCACTGACCAGGAAGTCAGGGTCAAGTAAAGTTTATATTTAAATCTCCCAAGAGGCACAGAGGTCTCTTGTAGTTAGCCAGGCTGCCTATCTATTCCTGCATCACTCCACTAATTTAGACATTGTTGCCTTAAAAGGTTTCTGGTACATATCAGGGGTGAGACTTCCCCCACTGTAGAATCACTATAAATCACTTAGAGGGGCGCCTGAGTGGGGCAGTCAGTTAAGCTTCTGACTCTTGGTTTCAGCTCAGGTCATGATCTCAAGGTCCTGGGATAGAGCCCAGGGATGGGGCTCAGTGGGTAGTCTGTTGGAGATTCTCTCCCTCTCCTGCCCCTCTCGCTGTGCTCTCTTTAAATAAGTATATGTCTTAAAAAAATCACTAGGAATTTTGAATTAGAAGTAAACCCAGAAATCTATAAATTAATTATAGCCAATTTTCCAATATTCTCATGATTCAGAAAGTTTCCATTTATTTGATCTTAAAATATTTTCAAATATATTAATAGTTTCTTTCTAAAGATCTAACACCTCTCTCAAATTTATTGTTAAGTATTATATTTTGATGTGTTACAATTCTGAGTTGGGTCTTTTTCCATTATTACCAATGTAAAGATACGTTGTATTCTGTACTTCATT
Source organism: Vulpes vulpes (assembly GCF_048418805.1). NCBI lineage: Eukaryota > Metazoa > Chordata > Mammalia > Carnivora > Canidae > Vulpes > Vulpes vulpes. The sequence continues at coordinate 94,453,732 of NC_132781.1, read as the reverse complement.
GAATTTTTATTGTACATAAACAGTTTTAAAGCTGACTGCTATATGTTTCCCTAATCAATCATGTCATCTAAAAATGAAATATTTTGGTTTTATTTCTTCTTCTTCAGGTTTTGTCCATTGACAATGTTAAGTAAAAATGGAATTAGTGTTGATTGTTGAATAAACTAATAAAAATGGTGATTGTTTTATTCTTGAATTTATAATTATAGCAATATAAAATCATCCCTACCTATGCTACTACTCTGCTAGGAGATACGGGTTTAGTGCTGACTTAATGAAGTTTCCTATTCCTTGAAGCTCAACTTATCATCCAAAACTTACCACAAGGCAGTACATCTGACCAAGCAGAACCAGGAAAAGGTCCTCAATTCCAGCCTGATCAAAACTGAATATGGTAATTATACAAAGTTATCCTAATACTGACAATGTTCATGAAAATCACATATGAAATACTTTTATTATATAAAAATCCTACAATTACATGGGTATGTAAGTGCCATGTGCTCCTCATATCTAAAGTTACTCTTGGGCATTAAACTAGGGATATAAGATCTATCAAAAGCACCAGGTTTCTATTTAGGATGAACTATGTCAGGGAAATCCAAAAGCCATAGTTCACAAGAGAAATTCTTCTTTATAGAAGAATTTCCACTAATGAATGTGGAAAGGGTAGATTAAAAATTTATTATCTTGCAAACCCTAATGACAGAACTGATTCAGAGAACAATCAGCAAGGGATGAAACAATGAGAAGAGACTGGACTGTCACCAGACCAGTTTCAGCATCACTAAAAGCATGACAAGGAGACTTTATATGCTCTCTAATGTGATGCAGTCTGAAGGAGAAGTCCCATGTATGAAGTCTTCCTGTCTACCTGCCCCATCATGAGCCAAAATAAAAGCTGAACTTTAATTAAGTATGTTGAGCTAACTTCTAATTTGCAGGCAACTTAGAGGTTAGAGAAGTGAACTGGGAAAGCTGACAGAAAAATCCAGAATAGGGATGTTACAGGGGAGAACTTATTCAGTTTCTTTAATAAGTCATGAATAGGAAGTAAAGAGGAAGAGAAGAAGGATCCTGTGTGCATTCCTCATGAACAACCCCAAATGGTACATGGCATTTTTGAAACAAAAGTGAAGGAAACTGAATAGGGAGATAACGTCAGGTCATACATAATTATTATTAATTTTGTTTGATGTCAGAAAGATGTTATGTTTATGTAAAAAATGTCTCTTTTTTAAGAAAAAAAGAAATGCATACTGAAGAATGTAGGAGTAAAAAGAGTTAAAATATGGGGTCTGCTTCAGAATAGTTAAGAAAAAAAGGAGGAAGTGGATGAGGCAAATGTGGCATAATTTGGCTGTTTAATTTGGGCCACCGACAGAGGGCATTTATTAGACTAGTCTCTCTTGTATATGTTTGAAATTTTTTACAATAAATTTTTAAAATTCAGGCCCCAGGAATATCACCTAATAAGCCAAATATATTCTTGTGAAAGTAAAAACAGAACTTTTATTTACTACCCTATTAAACACCAAACATTCACAATCTATACAAAGCAAGGATTCAGAATATATGATGGACTGTCCTGCAAATGGCAATAGACATGTTTGCATTTTAAAAGATTAATTTTAAAATTGATTTTTTCCCATTTGCTTTTCTGCAAAACCTCTGTGTCACTGAACCTTCTATCTTTCCTTTGCATCTCAAATTACCTACTTGAGTTCTCCTCTACTCCCTCTCTCAGCCAGAATTCTCCAAAACGTAGCCCATACCTAGAGACCAGAATCCTCACTGTAGCTAAGGCAAACTCTTCCTGGTTGTCAGGAACCCAGGAAAACAAAATCAATGAGTTAGAACTTAATCTTGGTTAAATGTCTATTATGTAGAACAGTGGATTCTTTTTTCTTTACATGTTATTTTATTGAATATCTCAACAATTGTATCAGAAATATGCTATGATCTCTCTTTTACTGATGAGGAAACTGACACTGCACATGAACTATACTAAAAAAAAAACCAATTAGACTTGCTTATATTGTTACAGTGTATATAAACATCTGTACAGAAAAAAATGTTTAATTCTAGTCCAATAGTACTTTAGGGAAAAAAATTTCAGAAGAAAAATAATTTGTACCCCCAAAAGAAACAAACGATATTACAGTTTGTTGGGCACACTGAATCAATGCAAGGTAGATTATTTTGCTACTTTCCTACCTCCTTCAAATCTCAATAAACTTACGTTGCTGCCTTATTTTAATGGTACATATTAGTTGGGTCTGCATTTTCAAAAATTGTTCCAATATTCAAATGACCCCTTCTTTAACCAATTGGATATTCCCTTCTCTGAATGAGACTGACTGGTCTCAGCTAAGTAACAGGAGGTAGTGTGTTACAGCCTCACTGTGCTAAGTGTAAAAGCACAAAATTTTATATTTAGTAAGTCGGGACTTAGGTATTCAGTGAATGACAGATAAAAGTTTAACATCCATAGGGATATTTGGATTTATATGCTTCTCTTAAAAATTTAAATGAATTTCTAAGGGCTGAAGAGTATGTGGCAGAAACACATTTAAACCTGAAAGACTTCCAGGAGCCCTTTATGCATGCCTTCATGAGCCTCTATCAAAGAGCAGCAGTGGTCAGGTACTCTTTCCCTTATAAAAAGAATTCTACAGCCTAAGATAGGATTGTCTACTTGTCATCTTATTTTCATAGCAATTAGGTTATTTTTGCTGGTTCTTGACTTCACTTTTACTGTATTAATGATTGCTTAATGATGTATAACAATTTTTCCACACGACACCACAATTAAGCATTCTCCAAAGAAAATTTTTTCTTTGTTAAATTTTCTTATAAATTTTAGTCTTCTTTCATATGATTGCTTTAATATTTCCTCCAAATAACTTACAGACTTAAGTGTTGATTCTTGCCCCAAAGATATTTTCACTCAATACCCTTGTAGCATTTTAATACTTAAAACGTTGTAGCTCCTAATACAGGTAGGTGTTCCTAAATCTTTTATTAAGCTTAAAAAGGTATCAATTTTAATTCATTAATTTTACATGAAAAATTATTCTAATTATGATTATAGTAGCATCTAATAGTTCAATAAACATATCAAGCAAGTTCTTATGATTAGTAGATATAAATACAACATTTTCTACCCAATATTCACTTGACTTAAAACCAGTCAGGGCATAGACCTCTACAACACTAATAATATCATTGGTGCTTCGATTAGCTACTCCCAACTATCCTCTCCTCTTTAGCAGCAGTGAATGGTGTTTAAGTGAGTCACTGAGATCACTTTGTACAACAAGTGTGTGCGTGTGTGCATATACACATAAATTATGCTTGTTTTATTTCTTTTCTCTTAAAATGCTTTAGTCTTTCTTTTGATGAATTAGTAAAACTAATCTGAGAATTCATGATGCTACAGAACTAGGGATGTCTTAATAATGTTGCAACAGTAGAACTGGTAATGACTGTAGCTATTTAAAACTGGTTTATAAAAAGTGAGTTGATATATAAAAAATATGTATTGGTATAAAAAATAATTTGGTATCTACTGAAAATGTTCATTAGAAAAAAATGAATCACTTAACAAGGAAATCCAGTTTGAAATTAGGCACACTGAAGAAAGTTTATATTCCCTTTGTGAAATTTTGGAACAGTACATAATTTATATGAAAATATTTGAGAGGTCCTAAAATAGTATATGTAAAAATCAGTAATGTTGTTTCCCGAAGGAATCATGTAAAATATTTTGCAGTACAGAATTCTTTACTCTGTATATTTGAACATGAAAATCTTAATGAATTAAAACAACTTAATGAAGTCTTATCCTTTTATTTCAATTCAGCGCATTAATTTAGGATGGATGCATACATATGTGTACACATAGAGGCATACACACACACACATATATATGATGATTAAACTTGAGATGCTAAGATGGCCTCACAATTTTAATAGGTTCTATATCTAAGATTCCTCTGTTTATTAGTAGCAGAACAAGATCTAGGTCTTAGATTTTCTGCTTCATGTCTAAGTATTCTTTCCATGGTACTAGTCTTCCTAGGGCCTAAACAGAGTGGTGGTATGATTATTTTAGGTTATCATGATTCTATTACTAGCAAGTGCTAGATAGTATGTCTTTAATAGATAGTTACTGAGTGATCTTATTCAAACTCATTGTGATCAAGGGAAACTACATGTGTAATATTTAAAGAATTTTCTCTCAGCATTTTATAGTGAAAGAAGTATTTCCACGTTACAAATGAAAACAACTAGGTTATGAAATACTTTAGATTTAACTCAAATATTTTATCTGAAAACAATTAATTGGAGTACTTGCTTGTACTTATTATAATTAAATTGAATCCACAGATTTAAATTATAATTTTACATATGCAGACTTGAAAATGTCATATTAAATTTTACCCTGAAATTGTTTTTCAACTAGAATTACTTAGCAAAAGTTATTTAAGTCTTACAAACATTTTTCTTGGCTATCAAACTAAAAGATACAGTAAAAGTCTACATAAAAATATATTTTTTTATAAATTTAAAAAATAGTTTCTCAAATTACATATAGAAGTAGTAATGTAATATACGACTATTTTATGGCAGAAAATTTATTTTCTAACATGAGCAAAGTAACAAGTAGTGCTACATATGGTTAAGTTTACAAATTTTACAAATACATTGTAAACCTATTATAAGAAGAAATCCATTGTTTAGATTTCTGCAGGAAAAAAAATACTTAATATCAACATAGTTATTTCCTTCCCAAACTTACTCTAATCTGGTTTGGGCTTATCTCCCATGGGTAAATAAGATCTTTGCTACTTCCTTTCTTAGACAAGGAGGGTCAGTTCCATCAGTTCCATGATGCACCGAGTCTTAGGTTAAATGCTGAGATAACCCTGGCTCTGGAGATGGCACTCTATGGAGGCCTCTGAGTGATTGCTGTATAGCTGCTAAAGAGGGCCTAAAACCTGGGTGAGAATTTCACTGAGATTTTGTTAGCAGTAAAAAGGATAGTTCTTTGTAGTGCAATACCTATATATTGAAAGCAACATTCTGAAATTACTTCAGTTGGCCCAACTTTGTGAATCAGGCAGAACATTTTGACATGGGGAAATTATTTCATTATTGTTTTTGTTAACTTCAACAACACATGTGGCTCCTTAAGCATTTTCTATGGGCCAGACGCTGTTTTAGACTTTTTATACACATCAAATAATATTTTATAAGATATGTTATAAAATTTTATATTATTATCCCCATTTTACAGATGAGGAAACTGAAGATCAGAAGAGTTATGCAAGTTTTCTGAAACTGCAAAGCTTTCAAGTGTCAGTTATTACTCAAATCCAATCAGTCTAACTCTAAAGGGCAACTCCTTAACCACTATGACTTTGAAATTTTTCATGTAATACTGCTTTCATGATTTTATTAAATGATCTGTATAGTGTATAACATACATGAGGCATTATGAGTTTGTTCTACTTATATTCACATTTCTTGGTACTCATTTTTCCTTAGTAATTTGTTTTAAATAAGCCATAGAAAAAACAAGACTATTTAAGTCTCTACTAATTTCTAAGACTGACTCCCAAAATTTTAGTCCAATTTTTATGTCAAAATGAATAACTTCATTTTGTGAAGTAAGCTGATTAAATGATCGGCATACTAGAGATCAATTCTCAAGGTATCCTTAAGAAAGGACTGCTTTGTTTTCAAAATGTCACAAGCCACTAAACTTTATTGTAATTATTTGTTCAATCCCTATCTTCCCTGACAGACTATAAACTAGAGGGTCATATCAGTCTTATTCATGACTATACTTCCAATGTCTAGTGCCATGCCTGACATAAAGCAGGTTGTCAGTTAAGAATTTGTAGAATGAATGGGTTGGATTTGTTCTTTTATTTCTTAAGTTTATTTAGTAAAGATCCTACCATAAATAGTAGCATAAAATTGCTAGTGACAACTATTTTATATAATACTGTATATACTTATTATATGACTATGCCACAAATTTCCTCCAAAAAATCCTTATGATTTATATCAGGAAGAATTCCTTCTTTATCATTTCTGTCATAGATTCTTAAAAAAATGGAAGACATTCTATTTTATTTTCCACATTTAAGAGGTTCTTCTTTATCTATTGAGCTGAAAATGTTTTTTCTTCCAACAATTGCAAACATTTTTACTAAAAATTTCCTTTCTCAAACTTCCAATTCAGCACCATCATTAATCACCATTTCTTCAGTCAGCAATAGTCCCAAAATTCTGAAGAGAAGCCATTATATGACAACCTATGTACCCAATCAGACACCACATTGTTTTTTATACTGAAAAGTTACATAATTAAAAACTGATAACCTCTGGCAGACCTTTGCTTGCTTTGAAACAGGGTTATTTTTCATTCATTTCAGTAAAAGAAATGTATCCTCTTCCATCTGTGAGGCTTACATATCTACATTTAAAAAATATCTTTGTGTGGCTAATGACCAGTTCTCCAGCTGACATCACAGACCAATCAAAGCAAACTGCACAGAAGCAAAAAGAGCAGTCAATAAAATAGAATATCATGGGCACTGCAAGGCATGTCACCCAGCAAGGAACATTTTCCCCAAAACAATCCTAGAAGTATGGAAGGGACATCTTTCTTCCAGCATTGATAGGCAGACCTGCCTAGATATTTGAGCTAAGAACTTCAAATCAGAATACTGAGGTTGGTGAACTTCTTTTGAGTATATCCAGGAAAAATTAAATTTAGAGGTCTATGTAGAGATGAAATTCAGCATAATTTTAAGTTAAAAGTTAACAACAGACTTAATTTCAATTTTGCTCTTTGAAAAAATACATTTCTTGAGTATTGTAAATAGCTTACATTATTTTAGTAGTAAGTTAGGGAAAGATCACTTCTGTTGTAAAACTAAGCTTTTCAAATTTTAGTTGCATACTAGATTGTACGCCCTGATTCAATTTGCTTATAACTATGAGATGAATAAAGAAAAGCTAGTCTTCAATTAGAGTTTTAAAAAATGTTGACAGATTGAACATACAAAACAACGAATTTTCTAATTCTTCAAACATCACTAGAGACTTTCCCTTAGATGAGATTCTGTGTGTCCCACAGAGAAAGTGTAAACATTAGGCCTCTGAATGTTTTTTCAAAAATTTAATAAATATATAATATACAAAAGATACACAAATTTTACATTCTTTTCCTTCAAAAAGGGATAAAAGTTGATTAAGGAAATCATACTGCCATTAAGAAATGTCTACATGTAACAACTCAGTGATTTAAAGGAATGATAAATAAATTCCTGTACTAGCTTGAAAATAGAATGGAACAGTTGCTAAGAAAGGAGAGTAATTATTTTATGGTTGACATCCTTTAATTAACTTAAATTCAGCTGAAGAAATCAAGGCCCTCATTCATTGCATTCAATCCTGAAATGTTAAAGCATCCTGTAACACTTTTCTCCTATAAGTGAAATTCTTCGAGGAGAATGCTACTTTGACTAAATTCTTGATGCTACTTTGTTTAAATTCTTCAGGAATATAATAAAATTACAGCATAAAAATGTATTTCTCCCCAGTTAAAATGTAGTCTTTCTGCATATCTTCTTTAGAAGATACCCACACTTAAATAGAATTAAACTTTAAAAGTTAAAAAAAAAAACAAGTTATCAATTCACTTTAAGAAATAAATGTGTGGGTTCTGTGCTTTATTTACACACCCACCACATTTTTACTCTCAGAGCGACTTCTGCCTTTCCATAGTATTAGTTCCAGTGGCAATTTTACATTCGCAAAATTTTTTCTACACTATAATTACTATCTACAATGGAAGTTCAAGAGCAGGTAGAAAGTATCTCTATTTTTAACCATGCCATTTTATCCTCAGCACCTAGCTGAATGGATGACACATAACAATCTATAAAAATTGGAATTACGAGGTAGATAGATTGAAGGACAGATGTTGCCATCTAGAGTACTTAGTTCACTGTCAATGTTTGAATGCTTACATAATGACAGATGCTGTACTAGGTGCTTGCCACATGTGCTATTCATGATATGTTTATTACTAAGCTCTAGAAAATAGTTAAAAACATGGTCACATTCAGTTATCATCACTTTGACATCTCTAATAGAGCAAGAAAAATTACTCAATCTCAAATATAAGTTTGACAACAAGAATCACAATATATTATTAATATCTGAGCTTCATCACCCATTATCCAGTTATCACAAAGCTACTATGTCCATAATGTTACTAAAATAAGCTCTGACAAACAGCAATTTCTGATTTCAACCTTTGTAAGCTACTACTGCCACTTCTGTCTGAAGTTAATGTGACTAATCACAAATCTGATGGGACACAGATGTCCAAATGAAGGGGTATAAAGAGAACAAATACAAACAGAATAAAAATGTTAGGTTTAAGGTCACCTGAAGCATATAACTGACATTATTTTCTCAATGCAAACTTGTGTAAGGCAGGGGGAGATGTCTGATTTTATCACCAAAATTTGATAAATGCTATATTATGAATAGATATTCTACTTCATTTTTGCTATATAAACATCTAATCCTGATAATTTAATATTTTCCACAGAGATATAGTAGCAATGATACAGTTTTAAAGACCTAATGTTAAACTAAGTGGATTTCATTACATGATACACTTTCTTTCTCTCCCCCCACCCCCATCATTTTACTATGGAAGTAAAAAACAAAACAGAGATTAACAGACTATTTTACTGAAAAACTTACGACTTACTTTATTTAGTAAGAAATATCTATGAAACTAACAAATTCAGTTTGGTATAAATTTGTTTTTTAAAAAAGTTAAGCTTCACTCAAGCAATATTTATATGTTATTTTTTAAAGATAACCACAGAACTATAAGAAAGTCAAACCTGTTAAACTATATAAATCATTCTTCATACTTTTAACTAGCATTTTCTTATCAACATTAAGCATATAAGATCACTTGTCTATAAAACTATTCTTTGCATTTATTTTATTACAAATGTAAATCACAGACATATAAATTTAAACATTTGTCTACATTTCTAAAGTTCTAAAATTTTAATTCAAATAAATTGATATGCTTTACATACACACACATACACACACACTGTAATTTAAATGAAAACTCTTACCATTGATTTTCTTTTGATAGTTAATCACTCCATTAGTTTTTCTTGATAGGGCCTTCCTATGTCAAGCAGACAGTAGCCAAATCACAAAAGGACATTTTGATGCTCACGTCTTCTGATGGGAGTTTTCGGCCAATTGCCAGTTGAGAATTTAAACTGAAACTAAATTACCCAAACTTTATTAAGTTGTTTCCACACCTACCAACTGATAATGAGCAATGACTCTAAACTGGAAAATAAAGTGAGCGATATTTATCTCCTTTCAAGTCATTACATTATGTTTAAGAAGAAATGCTAGGACAAAAGAAAGAAAAAAACCCTCTAAAATTCTAATATCTTCAGAGAACAGTTTTAAGTAAACTTCAATTTCTTCTAACAAAAATCCCTCAATTATTTTGTAAACCAAATTCACACACGATAAGATGACATTTATTCAATGATATATCTATAAATTACACAGTCTCTAAATTGTGTCAAACACTGACTCCACCTTAAAACTAACTTTAATACTTAGAAACATCTTGATAGTATTACCTACAATCACAAAATATATTAAATCATCAATTACTTGTAGTAGTACATACCATAAAAAGCTAAAGGTTACACTGAAAAGACATGCTCCGCCTGCAAATTTCATTCTTTTTATTGAAAAGACAAAGATCTATGGATATAAACTTCTAGTAACAGTGCAAAACAACTCAGTTACTTTTCTGCACCAAATTTAGGCTATTTTTCTCTCAATTATTATAGCTATCTTTGTAGAACCTGTCAATTATATATGATTCTTAACCACTAACCTTTATGATTGTTGAGTTTTACAGTCTGTTTTGATGCTTCTCAAATATTAGGCATATTAAACTGTTCCCATATGCTATTAAGATATACTGCAGAGCTCCAGTATTTCCACCCAGCTACACAAGTTGACCCATTTCAAAAATATTTTATTTTTGACAATTTAAGTGTTTGGAAAATATACAATAGAATAAAGCTGAAAGGAATGGAAAACAGGTCCTTATTTCCTGAAGTATCACATTTACCATTGATTAAAAGTTTTTTCTGCATGTCAGTAGTCTACTATTAAGTGCACATAACTAGATAATTATGTAATACTCAGACCAGAATTCTGAACATACCATGTAGCCCCAATTCCCAGATATCTATGCTTTCTCTTGTACACATACATGAGCACATGTGCATGGGCACACGTACATCTATCCAACCTAGCCCTTGACAAGCTTTCTGCTATCAACCTGATACTAAAGGATTATATAGAGAGAATATAAGGTGACTAATCAATTTATGGTTAAATCAAGAGAAACTGACTTCAGAACAAGTGCAGAGCTTAATAAAACTGCCATGTCTTATGTCTTTTGAATTAATCACACTGACCCCAATTTGATATCTTAGAAAAGGCTCATTCTACTTTATCCAATAATTTTAATCCAAAACCCTCAATAATAATAACATTTATACATTATTTAGTGACTAACAGAATTCTTTCCTGGGTACTATGAGATAGAAAGGAAAGATTAAATTCCTTTCTCAGCAGGTTTATAATCCAGAACTTAACATGGGAGTAGAGGGAGGAGAAAAACAGCTCATAAAGACTTATAAATGGTTATATTTCCAAGAAAGAAACAAGCACACTGGGGAAGCTTAAATTGTTTGAAAAGGTTTGCCGTATGTGTGGCTGATCTGAGAAGACTTTATTAACAGGAACATTTTTAAAGCTGAAAATACACAACCACTGTATTCTTATTTAGCCTGATGAAACTCACAAAGCAAAAACTAATTACAGAATATGGCTATAGAAGTAGTTATATCCTTACTCTGGAAGAAGATCAAAGATCTATTCTTTAGTCAAATGAAATTACAGAACATTGAGTATGTAAAAAATACTGGATCTTCAGTATAAGAAACAATTTTCAACTTGCTCATGTCACTCATTCTAATAATTCCAATCATCATGTCAGTAATTTACAAGATACATAATCCTGAAAAGTACTATCAGATTAACAAAATCATGAATCAAAAAAGCACAGTATGATTCTCTTGGTGTAATATTATCGATAAGGCACCCAACACAACAAAACTAGTTTCAGATTCCAACAATGATGAGTAGCAAGGGAACTGCCAATGTATTTATGTTTGTATATATCTTAAATATATTCTACTAATCTACTTATAAGAGTTTTAGATTTTAACACTACCTCTAATTTTATAAATGAATAGTTCCAGTAATATGACATTATTTGTGCAGTCACACAGCTAGTCAACAAACTTAAGACCTCTTAAGAACAAATGCTTTTTTTTTTTACTATCAAGGAAAGAAACAGTTGTATCTCAGAAACAGACATAATTTTATTAGAAAGATTTCAGCTTTTTAACCTCCAAACCAAATCTCAAATATTCAAATTATCAGTCCAAGCAAATGCAAAGAACCAATTCATAAAGTTAGAGAAATAAAGCTCTATGATTAAATTAAACCTTTATAAGCTTTAAGGCATACATTCAGTCTTATACACAACTCTTACAGTCTAAAAGCATGGATTTGAGGAATATATACAAATGTAGCAAATCTTTTTAATAAAAAACACAACTTCTTAGAATTTGCCATGACATCACTTCTATTTTTCCTTCACTGGCACCTTATTTTATTGTTTTTCATAGGACTGCCTAGCAATTTAAGCATGCTTCACAGATAGCATTAGAAAGAAAGTCTTATTTTGATTACTTCAGGTGATCTAACTAATTCCAACTACATGTAAATGGGCAGCAAGAGGGGTTCAGGATATTTGTAAATGGGAAATATAAAAAGAAACAGTCAAAACACTGCTTAGATTTAGTTGTAAGGATAAAAGCTGGCTACTAACTCACATGAAATTTCATGGTCTATCCAGTCATAACTCGTAAGATGTTTCTAGTGAAATGCAACAGGCTTTTAGTTCAATTGGTCTCAAAAGTCAGAGGGAGTACTCATTAGGTAACACCTAAAATCATTCAACACTCACCAAAACTCTTTTGAACAGGCAATGATGCTAAGCAAATTAATTCTACCCTACCACTACCCCAACAATCACAGTCCGTACTTACAAATAAATCTCAATAATAAAGCTCATTCATTTCCTTTGGAAGTGAGACTCCTTGCTTCGTTAAACTGGACTCACCTTAAATCTCCTATCATTCTTAAATGTAAGAAAATTCTAAATCACATCTTTGACTCTCATTCAAACCCTGTCTCCAGCCCACCCACCTTCCCCTCCCCAGTCTTTTTAGAAAGCTTTTAATAGGCAATTTTATAGAATTTCATCATATTACACATACAGGTCTTCTCAATCAAGTTGTTCACACTACTATGAGACAGCTCTCTATAAGTCTTTTTGTTTTTTTCCCCTATGGTACAATCAAAACTCAATAGCACGAGATGTGTATTTAGGGCGCTTAATAAGTGCATGATATCTTTATAATCTGATCTGTAAATGGACTGAATAAAAGCTGTGGATGATTATAAAATCTCATAGTAATAAATATGTGATTTATAAGAGTACTCAGACAATACTGTTTCAGGTTTCTGAAGCTTGCTGGAATAGGGTGCATCACTGTTGTGGCACTGGTAAATACAAAATGACCTTGAGAACTCTGTAGAGTTTTTAATTTGTCTACATGGTTTTTAGGTTAACATCTACCTTTGCATTAAAGAAACAGCATTCACTAGTTTATTAACTCTTTGGAGATATCAGTAAAGTATTTCAATATGATTAATCCTATTGGCTGAAAAAAAAAGAATCCCACATTTTATTAAAAATGATTTTTCTTGCTTCTGTATTTGTATTTCAGTTTTCAAAAATATCTCACCTCATTTTATTCATATGATCAACCAAATTAATCAACAATATCTTGTCATATACTATTTATTTCTGATTACAGAGATATTAAAAGCTACCATATTTTAGGGATACTGACTCATTAAACATTAGAGTATAAAATGATACTATAATGGGCAAATATCATTTCCGAAGTAAATGGGTTACTTATTTTAAAACTTAAGGAAAGGGAACTAACATTTATTAAAGTATTTCCTACACTAGATTTAAGACCCATTATTTTTAAGCTCACAATCCTCAGATATTGGTATAATATACCCATTTTACAGCTCTGAATTTGCCCAAGATTCTGGCAATATTCAATGATCCTGTTATAACCCCATCATTTGCTTCCAAAATCTGGAACACATGCCAAGTGCCATGCTTTTAAGGAAAAAAAAGGGGGTGGGGTGGGGCTGGGCATAAGAGAGTGGGATCATGAAACAGAGGGGAAGCACCAAGTGAAATAAAAGTAAACATCGTGAAGTCCAAGTACTTCCCTCACTGAAGTACTCTTCAAGCCTATTAAGAACCTTCTTTCTCTTACTTTATTCACAAATACCCTTCCTTCTCTGAATGCTAGTAGCCATAAGAATTAATATCAAGCTTTGAAAAATAGAAACACCATTTAACAAAAATCAAAAGAATAGTTATTGAGAACGGTTTATTGTTAAAGACAAATGGCCCTATGACATACCTCAGTAGCCCCTAAAGACACTATATCAACAAATATTCATCAACAATCCAGAATCATTAAAATACATAAAGCTTTCTAAGATTCTTTACAATAAGAATGGTTGAGATGAAATGTTTTAGCAATCAAAGAAGGTAAGCACCTATTATCTGGAAAATTTACTAACTGAATATCTAATGATAATAAACTATTATCTAGGCACTTTCAAGAAGTATACATGCTGTCATTTTGTTTTCAAAGCAAGATACAGCAGGGAGAAATCAAGCATTATTAATTTAGAGTAAAAACAATATTAAAAATTCCAAAAGGTATAAAGTTCTTAATTTCGGCAAAACTATGGGCCCTGCATTAACACAAACTGCCATAAACTATATTCCTTTCAAAGTTAAAAATATTTCAAAGTAGCCTTTACTTTACTACTTCAAAAATGCAGGTGAAATATTTGTTGTTCTGATATACATTCCCTCTCCCCTTATCTCTGATACTACAACGCTTAAGATTTCTCATTTTATTTTTTTTTAAAAGATTTTATTTATTTATTCATGAGAGACACAGTGAGAGAGAGAGGTAGAGACATAGGCAGAGGGAGAAGCAGGCTCCATGCAGGGAGCCTGATGCAGGACTCGATCCCAGGTCTCCAGGATCAGGCCCTGGGCTGAAGGCGGCGCTAAACAGCTGAGCCACCCAGGCTGCCCCAAGATGTCTCATTTTAACTTGAAGATGCTATCCCATCTAGTATGACATGTGAAACAAATTTACATTTCAGATTTTCATAGGGTCTTTAGGAGTTTCAATGTTCCCAGTAACTGACTGCATACAGGTTGAAACTTTAAGAAATGGGAGAGCTCGTGTGCCCAAACATGGTTTCTCTAGTATCTTAAACAAGTTTTACACAATCATTAGTACTGCAGTAGATAATTTAACATGTGTGACTCTCTGTACAGTAACAATTCTAAAACCTAGCAGTCAAGAGCACATTTATTTATTTGCTCTGTTCCCTTGATTCAGGGTAGGGAAAAAAAAGACCAGTTCCATACAAAAAAAAAAAATTAACACAGTACTCTGAGAAACAAGTAAAAGTTTAGTTGAAAGGGACCAAGTAACAGAAAGTCAGGCATAGTCAAACAGAGGAACTAAAGCTGGCAACTGAGAAGCATAAACCATTTTGGCCTAGATTTGTTTATAATGATAGTGTGACCCAGATACTAAATATTTGGCTAATATTTAGAAATTTGAAAACTGAAAGAAACGAAATACATGGTCAGTTGGTTAAAATTTTAAAAGCAAAAAAAAGTGAAAATGATAGGTGCTTAAAATACATCATTAGCATTTTCTACACAAAGATTTTTATTTATTTTGTTTTAAAGATTTTTAAATTTTATTTATTCATGAGAGACACGGAGACAGAGAGAGAGGCAGAGACACAGGCAGAGGGAGAAGCAGGCAGGCCCCATGCAGCATGCAGGGAGCCTGATGTGGGACTCATCCGGGGTCTCTAGGACCACGCCCCGGGCTGAAGGCAGCGATAAACCGCTGAGCCACTGGGACTGCCCTACACAAAGATTTTTAAAACTTTAATAATAAGTATTTTTGTTTTGTAAATAATCTCATAAATTATATTTCACCTTTATAATCAGATTATAAGGATAACACTACCTATTACAGAGATCATGGTATAAAAATCCTTTGAAAAGCAAAAAGAGAATATACATTTTTTCAAAGTAAAGCTTATTTAAGAAACTATTTATCTAAACTAAGTTTGTTCCATTCATGGTCCACAGCTTATTCTACAGAGTTGTCTATTAAGTGACAAGAAAATTTTTGGATAAAAACCTCAGTAGCATATAAATGTTTTGCTAATGAGACTGTTGAACCGAGACAAAACACATTCACCAGAGACCCACCTCATTCTTCGTGGTATTGACTGAGAGAGATGGCAGTGTTTCACAAATTCCAGACAACACATACTTCTTCATATACCTGTAGTGCACCAGGCTGAGCTTATCCATCGTTGCCTCGCTTTCTCCTTCCTAATTATTCATGATTGGATTCAGGATCCAAGTCTCTCCCAGTAGTCAGTGTGCCTCAGGGAAAGCTGACTGACCCTGAGCTAGGAGCCTAGACCACAATAAGTCTAATCCCTTATTATGGTAAACCCTATTCCCTTTACCAATGATTATTTTAGGTATTTCAGAATCAGACAAATTTAGGTCAACGAGAAGCAAGCAGGGGTGAAGGTAAAGGGTAACTGCTTAGGGCAAACTAAAAAAGCTATATTGCCCTTGAAAGTAAAGTTACCTTTTCTCTGTGGATCTGAAAGAAGAAACACATAATTCTGATTGCAACTGGCAGTCATTCTGTAACCACAGCCCTGGGAGAAAGGCAATACACCATATAGAACAGAAAGGCAAACTGAGTCCTTGAAGAAAATCACTGAGCTACTGGCTTCACTGACAATCTACATCTTACTTAAGATGATTTCTTACATGAGGCAATTAACAGTCTTTTCCAAAATCAGATGAATTTGGAAACTACTTATCTTTTAGAAAACTATTAAGTGCCAAGTTCTAAATAATTTCAGAAAATTATAAAATGTATTTTTACCTATTCCTGGCTTTTATTTTTTTTTATTTTTTTTTAAAGAATTTTATTTTATTTTATTTATGATAGTCACAGAGAGAGAGAGAGGCAGAGACACAGGCAGAGGGAGGAGAAGCAGGCTCCATGCACCGGGAGCCCGACATGGGATTCGATCCCGGGTCTCCAGGATCGCGCCCTGGGCCAAAGGCAGGCGCCAAACCGCTGCGCCACCCAGGGATCCCTATTCCTGGCTTTTAAAGAAAAGTGCTATACAATACTTTTCTCTATTTTCTTAATTGCGTACAATGATTGCATAGTATGTGTTATTGGGATGGCAGTATTTAAACCTCAATTGTAGCAAACAATTGGGCCTCTTTTTGGTCATTAATAACAAAGTCAAGTTATGCTTTTAATAGAGTAATGCTTTCATGGTCTATACTCAGTTTGCTGTTGTCTGATTTCTTTCTGATGTCACATGAACTGTTTAAGAACCACTAGGCTTTCCTCTATATTTCATTGGCTCCCAATACCCTATACACACTCCCATCCCACTCTGAGTTCCCAGTTACCATATTAAGATAGTTGAAGTTGTTACAAATATGTTCTGAAGCATATAAAATTATGCTGGGGACTGTGAATTTCTTTTTGAACTTAAACTAAAAAAAAAAAAATACCACCTAGATAATTAATTTTGTATTTCTTTCAAAAAAGTATCTCATCTCTTCTTTCCTCTCTTCCCTTTATCTTTCCCTATTTTGGCATTTACTTTGCCCAGGAATAATCTGATCTTTTACCTATATACAGTAGACCTCTATAAAGCAGAAGGTATAAAACAGAGACCTATAGGCCAAATATATTCCACATGCTTATTTTGTATGGTAGTGTTAGAGCATTTTTAAAACATCTGAATTAGTTGCCAACTAATTCACATAAAGATATGTATTTTAGGATATTTTTGAAAAACTAAAAAACTTGACACCAATATCAGTGTGAATATCTATGTGGCTACAACCAAATGCAACAGAATACTAGTTGTCCCCTGCCCTACCAAGATGAATATAAACTTTCTAGAATTCCAGTCTCCATATATTTCCCTAAATTCCCTAATTCTTCATAGTCAAAAGTCCTTCTAGGTATTTGATTATTCAGCCCCTGATATAACAGCTAATATTAACCAGAAGTATACAAAGGAAACTGTTAGCTAAGAAAATAAAGCAATTCATAAGGTGTTCAGGGAAATATATTTCTAAAATTATCTCTTCTTGAATCTTATAACTAGGAGCCTATAGACAATACACATATCTGCCTATTTCTAAAGCCAATGATCCAGCAATAACTTTTTATCATAATAAAGAAAAAAGTATTTAATAGAATGTTACTTGAAACAGAATGGTTTAATGGTTTAAATTCACCTGAGTTTCAACCAATCGACCAAGAATAGGAGAATCTTAAAGATTCAGTCAACTTTCAAATCTGATACTGATTAAAGAGTGATGTAAACAAAATCACATGCACAATATGTATATGTACCATACATACAAAATTACTTCTATGCTTTACCAGGGGTGCCTGGGTGGCTGAGTGGGTTAAACTTCTGCCTTTGGCTCAGGTCATGATCCCAGAGTCCTGGGATGGAGCCCAAGTCAAGCTCCCTGCTTGGTGGGGAGTCTGTTTCTCCCTTTCCCTCTGAATCTCCCTTCAACAAGGTTCTCTCTTTTTCTCTCTCAAATAAATAAACATAAATAAATAAATAAATAAATAAACAAACAAACCAACCAAATTCTCTTTTGAAACTAAGCTCTTCCATTTAATGGAATTCGCTCAACTCACAAATTATTTAAGGAATAATGCTTTCTAAATTATTTAATATAGTCACTTCCTAACATTAAGCATAAGTTAGTGAAAGGATTTTGGCGATAATCTTGTAATCAAACTCTACAGATGAAACAATAATACTGGTTTTGGGTTTCTGTCAAATCCCTAAGCTTTGTCTTACCTCAAAAATTTCAACCTATCACCTTCTCTCCAACTCAACTGCTGTATCCATGATCCCCAATGTTGTATGCAGAAATAGCTTGTAATAAAAGGCTTTTACATGCACTACAGATTCATGTTTTCTCAAATGAAAATGTAATCATATTATTCCTCTACTTAAGACTTTCCCAAGGCTTCCCAATAGTAGCCTTTAGGATAAAGGCTAAAATCCTAAATAAGATCTTATTTGTTTCCTGCATTCTTCTCCATCTTTACCCCTCCTTCTTCTCAATGCTCAGCTAACACTGATATCCTTTCCATTCTTTTGCTTTTGCAGTCACTATTTCTGCTACCTGCAACGTTCTTTGACTCAATGCTGATTCTTCCCATCTCAGCCACAAAGTAATTTCTCTGGTCCTCGCCTGACTTGACCATCAATACTGCCATTCCAGGCAGTTCCGTTCTATGATATATACTCTCATATCATCCTATAAATTCTCTTAATGTTCCTTTAGTTGTAATTATTTGTTTAGTCTTTTCCAAAGTTTTTGGTTTCATGAGCACACAGATTTTGTTTTATTTACTGTCTTACAATATAATTTAACATAACACCTGGCATACAATAAGAGCATTTAATAAATATTTGTTGAATAATGAATCTCTTGAGACTGAAGTTAACTGATAACTAAATTACTGTTGAAAAGGCAAAATACTACAGTAGGCAATACACGTATCTGGAAGTATTGAGAATCTGTCCCAGATCTACCATTTATTATGTGACTTTAACTCTCAAAAATTCAGATTCTTTACCTTAGTAACACTTTCCAACATCTGCTCTGCCTTCCTTATGTAGGTATTGTGAGGAGGAAAAAAAAGAAATAGTCTATTTACTCTAAAATGTGCGTTCTTTCATATCAAGAAGAGTCTTACAGTAGATAACTAAGACACTTGCCAGTCCTTACATGTTATAATACCTTGTCACTGTCTATCCAAGTGTAAACTTAGACATGACCAAGAATATACCTTTTATCTGTCACTTCAGTTATCTGCATTGATAGAACCATATATAGTTGCGTTTTAACCTAATGTTAAATTATTCTGGGTGACTTTCAAGAGAAGTTACTTAACTTCTAGTAATAGGTAATATAATTAGTGGAGGAAAAAAAAACTACAAGTTTAATAGGAAAGGAAACCAAACCAAAGTAATTGCTACTAGGTGTGCCTCCCAAGTATGCTATCAATCATAAATGCGTTAGGGTCAAGAGTAGCATGTGGCTGCATTGCCTGTGCTTACAAGTAATTCAGAATAATCCCTAGAGAGAATGCTACTTTCTTCCCCAGGAAAAGTGATTCATTTTTCTGAAAAGAGAAGAAAAAGTTATTAAAGCATGTATCTTAAATTCTTGATTTCTTTGAATCAAGCAAAAATAATAATATGCATGCACATGTTCTCTAAATCAAGTGCTACACAAACAGGTAGTTTTAAAGGTGCCCATTGTTTGTATACAGAAAGTCATGCTTTACATAAAACTCACAAGTTTCTCCCAAAAATCACTTATAAAGTCAGCGCTTAAAAATACAATGAAACAAGATTTTAATGTTACTAATTTTTTAGAAGAAATGAAGCACTGCCCCCTTTTAGGAGACAGACCTGACAAAACGGACTCCACTTCTTTTCTCCCATTCTTTCAGGGCTTCCCACACAATCCTTAACGCTATTTTATGTCCAATTCTTTGAAATATTCTCCTTGGAACCCTATTCTAATATATAATCATTACTACTGTCCAAAAATTCTTCCTTATGTCTATCTCCATTTTTTCAATTGTCTGTTATATTTAATGTGATATTTTGTTGGGTCTTTGTAGATCTTGTTTGAAGTCAAATCAATATCCTATTCAATCTGATCTTCAAGAGAAAAACAGGACATGGACTTTCACTTATTTTTATACAAGTACTGGTTTTCTACAACTTGCTTACCTGGTCACTAAAACTATGCACTGACAATATGACAGGTTGGTGGCACTGGTGACTACTGAGACTGGGACAAACATCTGGCTCAAACAGAATCAAACCTTTGACAATTAGTACCAAGAACAATTCCTTGCTCTCTTGAACAAAGAAAGTATAGAATCTCTATGCCCTCCCTTATAAGTGACCACTGGAAAATTAGATATCTCTTCAGACTTCTTTCTTTGATTCAGTTAATCTTTATGTGAAGGACTTATACATTAGATCATAAACAAATTCTGGAAGATGACCTAAAAAGACTGCTTAGGAAAAGCCACAAGACTTTCCTGCAAAGTGGAAGGCAGAATAAAATGTAGAACTATGGCAAATAAGGACAGCCAATTTGTTTAAACATTTCTACCAACCAGCAGTTCATTACTTTGTGAAACAGCCCATATAAGAGGAGTTTATAAAGAATTTTATATGAAATAGATGCTTAGAAGACCTACAAATTATATGTACCTTATAAACTTTATTCAGAAGGGAATTATCAAAATGCCTTGATGAGATGAGTAAGACTTTAGGTAAATTATGACTTGTCATTAAAAACACACTTTTAAGTACCATCATCACAAATAAATAAATAAATAAATATATATATATATATATATATATGTAAATGTGAAAGACATGAGACAAGGGTGGGAGAGGAGTAACTGAATTTCCAGCTCTATGCTGTGTACTTTCAAACAAACCATCTAAACTGCTAAATTATCCTGTGATGTTAACATTACTATGTACAGCTGAGAAAATAATAGATAATAGCCCTTAGGTGATTTTAGTATAAAGTCAGTGTACAATCCTATGTGCCTGACTATACCAGTTTGTGAAATGTGGTAATGGCAAATAGCTAAATTCAAAAAAAAAAATTCTATTCCCCTGTTATAAAGTCTAAGTTTCTAAAGTTGGCTACAACAATATATCTCATCCCATTTGCTCTTTTATAGTGTGATCTCCCCCCTCCAACAATTAAAAAACAACAACAAACTACTGCCCCTCCCCTTGATCTGAACTGGTTTTGTGACGTGTTTTGACCAACAGAATGGGCAGAAGTGATTCTGGATAATTCCAGAATCTCATAAAAGAGCTACAGTTTCTGCCTTTACTTTTTAGAACATTCCTTCTTGGAATCCAGCTATCCTACTGTAAAGGAGCCCAATTGACCTTAGGAGAACTAAGGATCGGGGGGCAGCAACCAGCATCCATTGCCAGTCAGGTGAAGGACCATTTGAGACTACCCTGCCTTCCTAACACACCCCAACAAAGACCATACAAGGCAGAAGATTCCCCAGTCAACCTTCAAAATGATGAGGAAAAATAAATTACTGGTGTTTAAGCCACTAAACCTTAGGGGTTTTTTTTTTGTTAAGCAGCCATTGATAAGTGAAATACTATTCTCCTTAAAAATATAGCTCAAAAATAACTGGTGTCAGCACTTAAATGGCCAATAAAACCCAAAAATATTTGGTTTCTGTGACTAACGAAATATAATTGTGGAAAACTATGGTAAAGTCTAAGTTTGAAGAATTACTAAGGGTTACATTTAGTTTAAATAAAAAAAAACCAATATAGTTCAGTGCTTAAAATCACAATGACTATTTATGAATAAGGTTAATATGAACTGAATCATTAAGTCTTAAAATAAGAAAATAAGAAGGCATCACTTCAAGTTAAAGAAAATGAAGACAAATAGGTAACAGAGAAGAGTTTGGTTATATCAAAATAGATAATCCAGATCAGATTTAATTAGCCTATTATAGATTACCATCATATGGAGAACAGCATACAATAAAATATACAGCAATGAATTATACTAAGCATAATATTTTATCTCATTCAGAAACTTCTTCAAAGAAGAGGTAAAGTACTAACACCCTGGAGGAGTTGCAAAATATCAAATATTCATAGATATTTTCAGCTGACAGAAGTCTGGATTACAGTCTACAGTCTTACATTATATTTCTATTACATAAAAGTATTGTTATACTATGAAATATGCTGAATACACAGAAATTTCAAAAAATTTGGGATATCAGATGCTGATTTATTACAAAATATAAGTAGTTGATTTATAAAAAATAACCATCATCTCCAGTGGTGTCACTGTCAAATTATTAGGATAAACAACAGCTCTGATTCAATATAATCCTGAGTCTCTTAATGACTTAAACAGCAGAAATAAAACAATCTGGCATAATTCCTACTTTGGTGCTATAATATAATAGGTAGGAAAAAATAGAATTTCACATTAAATATTTAATGTAATCTTATCATCCTTAGAAAATAAAACATTCTACAATATCATATAAAGAATTAAAAACAAAATTTCATGTTTTACCAGACTAACTCCGTGTCATTTAATCCAGTAAAAAGGCTTCTGAAAAACTAGAAGAAATTCATTTATTTATTCAAATTTAAAACTCAATTTGATTTTGAGGCCGACACTATGAAAGATACTATATCCGGTAAGAAAAATGTCTTTTGCTAAAAGAAACTCCCAAAGAAACTTTACTATAAGGATAAGGTCTAGTGATTTATAACTACTATATATCTTTCAGTTGCTACTGGAGAATATACATTTAAAACAGATTCTTCATTTTCTTAGGTTGACCTCAGATAGTTAACACTAGTTGCAAGGATGCCGATTTCAAGCCCTTGCACATTCACACAAAGTTACTCTTTGCCTCCAAAGGACCCTTTCTAAAAGAGAGAAAATGAATATAATGGGGGAGAAAGGAACTGGGGAGAAAGAAAAAGCCGCTTTTGTGCCATATGAATTATTTATTCAGTCAAGCAATGAACTCACTATTTCTAACTCTAACAATCTATCAGGGAACTCTAAAGAGTGAACTCAATGACTAATAAGGTTTAAAAACTAACACTATTTAACAAACTTGATTTTTTCTACCTAAAAACATTTTAACTATATAAATTTTGTTTTTACAGGATAATTTATATTCCTCATTTATAAATTTTATAAATCAGATGAGAAGTGTCAACTTACAAAACAGGCAAAAAATCAGCTAAGAACTTTCAAGATATCAAGAAAAAACTATTTTTTGTTATTCTTCATTTAGGAAGCTAATTACAGAAAATCTCATTTATCAACTTTTTATTATTACTATTATTTTTGTCTGCTTAATAATTAAATATCTGAAACTGGTTCAAGGAAATTTTTCTCCACTGGTGATAATGTCATTGAGATGTTTTACAGAAATTTCTGGTTCTTGAGAAGCAAAGCCAGGCTAGAGTCAGATTTCCCTCACAACCATTAATGATGTTTGGTTGCCTAAATTATTAATAGAGATTAAGTTTTTTTACTAAAGGCAAAGATAAAGTTGTTTCCTGAAAAGAAAAATAATGAGGCTTAATCTACACTACACCTTCACCTTTACCTACATATTGGAGATGATGCAGAATTTCTGCCTCCTTTCTTGTCACAAAACAATTTACTCTTTTTTTATAAACGTCTAAATCTTTAACATTCTCTCTCCCTTTTTCTGGCTTGGATTAAAGCATCTTGTAGCCTATAAGCCACACAGAGCACAACTTTTGAAAAGTTACATACAAATCTCCTTATTCTCTATTTAAAATTGTTTGAAAATCCTTAAGTCTCCACAGAAGTCTTATAATTTGACTGGACTGTATTCTTCTTTAGATAAAACACCTGAATAGAAAATCAAATGTCTTGTCCATTTGGCCTCCCTCCCTTCCTGTTCCAGGTACATCTGTTTCATCCTCTCAGACAAATCATCTGCTCAGATGTCACACCACTGATCCTCGTTTCAACTCTTTTTTTTTTCATAGAATTAGAATCAGAGCTAGGAGAGTACTTAGAATTTATCTTGGTTTACAAGGAAACAGAGTTCCACACCAGTGAGGTTAAGCCAGATACAAATTCTACAATTTGTATGTGGCACAGCAGAGATTAGAGACCACGTTTCCAGACACCATCTGGCACTCTCTGCTACATGTCTTCACCAGCCTCCCCAAAGGATCCTTGAATTCACATCCAAGGATATCAATTGATAAAGCCTTTTGGAAAGCACTTTAGCAATATGTACAGCGAGGCTTAAAAGGGTTTGGTTTGCCCAATAATTCCACTCCTGGGACTCTATCTTAGGATAAATTGTCACATAAGCTTTATATATGAATATCCATGTTAGATATTTATAATAAGAACATTTAAGAAAATATATGTCTAGTAGTAAGAGGAGATGGTACATCCACTAAAAGAATTATAATGGAACAATTTGAAATGTTTATTAAAATTTTATAGTACTATTATAAAAGGCACTTACCCATGTTAAGTGGTGCTATGTGTGTGGGGAGGAGGACAACTTACAAAACTTATGAATGAATACAAAACAAATATTCTCAATCAAATCCTTATGGGGTGTGCGAGGGTTGGGGGGGTGCTCAGTCAGTCTGATGGCTGCCTTCAGTTCAGGTCATGATCTCCAGTCCTGGGATGAAGCCCTGAATCTAAATCCCTGCTCAGCAGGGGGTCTAATTGTCCCTATCCCTCTGCCCATCCCCCACTTCATACTCTCTCTCCTGCTCTCAAATATATAAATAAAATCTTTTAAAAAATCCTTAGCTTTTCATTGAGTGACATTCTATCACATTAAGATAAATGGAAGTAAGAGGAATCTTATTTTAAATAAGAGATTGTAAGGGAAAGAAAATTATCTTTCTCTAAGAAATACATTCACCTTATTTTTTTTTAATTAGCAGTGCACAATTTCTTTTCTTTCTCTAGTGCTTTATAGGAAACAAAACCCTGCACTGACAATCACTTTAGACTGGAAATAAAATGAATTTCCTAAACCTTATATAAAACTTCAAGACCCTCCTTATCAAAAGCTGAACTGCATTTTACTTAGTAGGATTGTAATAAATATCTTCCAAGTGATTTGAGAAATGTTTTTAAAGTTATTAAGGCACTATTGGCTATTAAAGTACTACCATTTATCAAATCTTCTAATGATCTCAATAGAGGCCTTTCAAAAATCTCTCTAAAAAAATCTCTAGCTCTTGTCTAATCTAACCCCAAGTTTAGAGCTGAACTAGCAGAGGCACAGTTTGAAGACAGAAAAGTATTTCGTGCTTCTATCAACAACCAGGCAGTAGAGAAAAAAACTGCAAAGAATATTCATATTTAAGACTCAAAGGTCTGAGAACACATTTATTTATTCTGTAACTTATAGCGAAAGAAGACCTACCTGTTAATTGACATTACTGAACATGTATGACATGTGGCAGAAATAGGACACAAGTGGAACGTATGTGAAAGTTCACAAGATTCATTAAGTTTATAAAAGCTTCTTTTTATAACCAGATTACAAGACAGCGAAAATGTATAATTTTTTTCTAACAGGATGTTTTTCTTTTAGTTACTATTTCATTTTCTTCAACAAGTAGCTTGTTCTTGAGTTACCAAGACACACTAGATAAAAACATTCAAATGCTCATCTACCTCAGAAAGTTCCATTTACATATTTATTTCTTTGCCAAAAGAAATAGTATTACTCTCAATCTCATTTAAGATAAATTGTTAAGGACAACTAGTAAAACATCTCAAAAAGGCATTGTTTCATTCAAATTTTAAGTATTAAACTCACATCATTCTATCTTTATTTTGGGTATAAGGTTTCCATATAGCAAAAAACCTTATACTCCCTTGCTATTAAGTCTCCCTAACTAGGATTCTGAAAAATGGTCTAGTTCCTAAAAATAATCGTCAAGTAGTTGAAACACCCAAGCTGGCAAAAAATTTCCCCGTAATTCCCATTTGTAGGAAGGTCAGAGTCTCTCACACAAATTACTGAACAGTTTTTCATCGGAAACAAAGTAGATGAGTTGCAGTGAACAAACTGTAAAGTAGTAGTAGTTCTTCTGTCATAGGGTCCCCTATAACCTCCCTACCTTTTACCAATGACTGTTCACACTTTTAACCAGCTAAACCCAGTAAGGAAATTGGAGCTTCCACCTCAGACTAGCTCTGTAATCTACACCAAATCACATAACTGTTTGAGCTGCTCAATTCCCTTCTGTAAAATGACCAGACCAAATGGATATAAGTCTCTTTCCAATTTAAGAATTTTTATTTCATTTCTCTCAGTCTTTTTCAAATCGCTTTCAAAGTGATAAGGTACTTACAGTAAAAGAACACGTTCCACCTTTCTCTGATAGTCTGCACAGAAAAGTTTTCTGTGCTTTCCCAGCATTTTCAAAACCCTCCTTCAGATCTAGAGAAGCTGATTTCACTGGTTACATGATGATTCCTAGGAATGAATGAGGTCTCTGATAACAGCATCCTTTTGGTCACTCTCCACTTAGACTACTAGTTCCTACTGTCTTCTGCTTACTCAAGATGAGCACCATAACCTGTAACAGGCATTTCTCTCTCATAAAAGGTATTAGGATTTTGTTTTATTTTGCCTTTATACATTTTTGGGAAACATCAAGGTTTCTGGAAAGTTGTTTTGTATGGCTGGACAACTTACAGCACACCAGGTCCATATCCACCATATTAGCTAAAGAATGTGACAAACATAGAGAAAAAATTAATTTTAGGTTACCAGTTTACTTTCCTATCACTGAAACAATTCTGAATGGTGAAATTATTGTTTCTATTTTAAATAGCTTTAATGGAACTTATTGCATTACATAATACAAGCCACCAAAATTGTTTTCATTTATCACAACGTATGCTTTAATCTTTAGCTAAATGAGTTTATAGATAAATGGAATAACTTTAGAGCCCTGTAAACAAAAAGACCAGTCAACAAAAATGCCTAAATGGTTTAGTGAAATACCCATGGATTTGTATACTTAGCATGTGGTTAGTCTGGGTTTAGCTACCTCCACAATTCACTTCCCCCTCCCTCAAATTATTAAAATTAAAACAAGTTCTGGTAGAAAACATCTACTTCTAGTCAAATCTAGACAAATATTTATTTTGATTTTCTATGTTCTACAATATCAAAATTATTGGACCTTACCTCCATGTGATTTCATTACATTTCATTAACCTAAGTTTTAACATTTCTTTATTAAATATGTTGAAAGGCCATAAGCTTTAATCATTAAATACTCATTCATCAAACAACCAAAAAAATTAATTAGCTACGTTCTCAATCATTTCCCGACTCCAGCTCAGTGTGTTCAAAATACTCCTGAACAAGTTGAAATGACCAAGTTAGCAAGAAATGTCCTACCAACTTCATCTAAAAAGAGGTAAGGGTCTTCTCACTCAGGGCACTGAATTGAGCTTTTCTTCTGAAACAAAGTACCTGAGGTGCAGCAAACTATAAAGGTAACTAGTTCTTTTGTCATATGGTCTCCTACAACCTTCTTATATTTGAACAATTAATGACTGCAGCTTCTAATCAATTATAGCCAGTAAGATGTAGTAGTGTCTGCTACTACAAGTCATGTGAGCCTAAGTATGTTCCTAATTTTCAGAGAGATTATCAGAACTGAAATGAGAAAGTTTGAAAGAATAAGATCCAAGAATTTTCTATTTTCATTACTATAAAAGTAAAAACTAATTTAATACTATTTATTAAGTATATTTATATTTAAGTATTTTATACTTTAGAGTTGACAAATTGGCATTTACAAAATTTACATAGAAAAACAAATATTTCAATAAATATTATACACACGAACACATGAAAAACCTTATATGATATTAACTACTGTGAGACAATCTAATCTAGTTCATTGGTAATGGAAAAGTGAGATACTTTCCAATATAATGCCTTGATTTAATTTGTCATTTAACGTGTCTTTAACAGAGAACTTGGATCAAATGAGAACCATAAACACTAATCAGTAACCCACCTGGTCTGCTTTCATTAAAATATCGAAATCAGCAAGGCCCAATGAGGCTGCAGGGAAAAAGCATGAAGAAGACAACAGTCTACCTACTCATGCTTTCTCCTCAGAAAGGAGTGTTAGCCCATCCCCCAAGAAGTCTCTAGAACAGAAAAAGATGAACATGGGGATTATGCTAAGTTGACCCAAGCTTTGTTCTCCTCCTCAAGGCATGTTCAGTAAAAAGATCTAATTTGACACATCTAATTTGACAAGCATTTAGGTTTACAAAGAAAGGGGTGAAAGTGAAATTATACTTGGGGCATTCATGGGTTCTGTGTCAAAGGTCATTTAGCAGTACTTCAGTGGCTACTAAGATCTGAAGTGGGCAGAACATAGAGAACCACAAAATCACAGCATATCTGCTTTTGAAGGCACCCTGGAAATCATCTCTTCCAACCTTTTCATTATAAAAAAGTATTTCATAACATATTTGATTAACTCTGAATTTCCTAAGAGCTATTCAGAGGGTGATACTTACTTGTGGGAAAGACACATATATACACAAACAAAAGGACAAGCAGGCATAACTTTATAATACAAAATGAAAAATTCTGTAACTCAAAGTCTATGCTTTAAACTGATACAAAGATTGAATTTTAGGTTCAATATGCTCTTATAAGAAATTATTGGATCTTTATATTTTTCTGAAGGAAAATATTCAGGACAGAAATTACAATGTTATCAAAATATATGAAAAGAAATTAGAGCCTTTTAAAGCAAACAAAATATGAAATTGAATAATTCTTT
The DNA here is from genome assembly GCF_048418805.1 of Vulpes vulpes. Taxonomy (NCBI): domain Eukaryota; kingdom Metazoa; phylum Chordata; class Mammalia; order Carnivora; family Canidae; genus Vulpes; species Vulpes vulpes. Next base: position 94,424,791 of record NC_132781.1, on the reverse strand, counting down.
TTAAAACGAACCTGGATTGCTTAGGTTACTGAAACATTCTGAAAATATTTTTTTTCTGAAAATATTCAACTTAAAATGTTAACTATAATTTAGTGCTAAAATAAATTTTACTGTTTTTCTCTGCCAAAATGTAAAGTAGAAAGAAAGCTCTCAAGAGCTTCTTGAAACAAAAACATTCAAAAGAGACTTCGGGGAGGGGGGAGGGCAAAAGGGTCAGCAAGGGAACTGGGAATGAATGACAATACACTGGGCAGTCACTGAAGAGTTAGAAGAACAACTGCATTTTATTTTCACCATCCTTGAGATGTGTACTCAACAGCTAACAAACAAAAAGAGTTGAGCCATGCTGCTTAGGACTCAAACAGAATATTGCTCTACTCCTATATTAAGAAAAGTGTGGAAAGTTTTTTTTGCAGGGGAGATATGTAACATTTAGAATTCAATTTTAAGCATGGCTGCAATACCAGGCAAAATTTTAAACATTCATATTTACATTGTGAGTACTTTTGAAGCTTTCCAACAAGATTATCTAAATAACATTCATCCATTTCCAATATTGTTTCTCAACTACACATTCCACAGAATTACTCTTCATTTATTGAAGACTGTATCATAATCTTCTCTACCCAAACTTCTATCATATTCTTAGAATTTTTCAACAGCTACATATATACTCATAGTTTCCACAATAAACATCTACTCCGCTGTTCTTAAGACCTGACCCTTGGTCGTCACCTGGAACTCCACTTCAACAAATTATAAACTCTAATACTTTACTCTCTGACCAGACTTCCTCTTCTTCTATAATCTCCCACACCTTTATTTCTACTGTATCCCACAGAGAACTCATGTCCTAGAATCCCTCAGTTGTTCACCAGCTCCCTCTGCTAGGCTCATACCGTTCCTCCCCACAAGCTCTGCCACTAAATTGCATAAGTTACTTAACCTCTCCTTACCCAGTTTCCGTATCTATAAAATGGGAATAATAATGTACTGCATCTTGACTCATTTATTCAACAGGTGTTTGAGCCCATTCTGTATGTCGGGCACGGAGACTATAGACAGACAACAAAATAACCTGCCTTCACGAAATTTAGATGCTAGGAATGAGGTTGTGTCAAGCTGATTGTGAGGATTAGAAGGGTTAATAATTCTAAAGAATAATGCACAGCACATAATATGCAACATTTGTCACAGCTCATCATCTAAACTGCTCTAACTTCAACACTTCAATTTCCCTAGACTCATAACTTTTTACTGTTACCAGTATGGTAAAATCTCAATCTTAGACTAATGTTACATTCTAATCTCTATCACTTACTCAGGCTACAGAGGACATCTAAGTAAACCACAAATATATTAAGTTGTTCCATTAAAAATAAGTAGTTTGTAGTCTCAGCTGGATCCATAGGTTGGCTCACTGATTATTTCATTTGTTTTTGGTTAGCTTCTCTCCTTTATGGGGCTTCTTTCTCTCTGCTGGACTCTAAAACACTGATGCTCCCCAAGATCCTGTATTCTGCCTTTTATTTTCTACTCAGCCCATATACGCTCCATATATGGTCCCATGGTTTCCAGCCCAGGGCCCCGAGTCACATCCTACAGCATCAGATTCAAAAGGTCAATTGCCTTGTTAGACCTCCCACACTGGTTATCTCACTACTGTCTCAAACTTAAAATATCCAAAACTTATAACTTCTAACTTGACTCTTATTCATGTATTCTCTTTGTTTGGTGTCATCACCATCCATGCAGTCACCCAAGCTAGGGACTCTGGATTTAATTTGTCTACTTCTCACCCACTGGCCATTTCCAAGTATCAAGTCCTAATGATTTTACAATTTACCAAGAACAAATGTAAAGTGTCTGAAATCTTTCCCTATTCTCCACGTCTATTAACACAGCCCTAGTTTAAGCTCCCGTCAGCCAACTACTTCACAAATGCCTTCCCTGCCTCCGATCTTTTCCCCTTCAAATTTATCATTCACAACAGCTACCAGAGTATTCTATTAACCCTACCTATAATCAAACCAGGTGCCCACTTTAAAGTCTTCAATGGCTTCCCAAAACCTAGAATGAGAGATAAGTTCAAGCTCCTAAACATGGCAGTTAAAACTCTCCATGATTTGGTTCCATTCCACTCCATCATTCCCTGTCCCTTGTTTATACTACTAAAACACACATATGCTTATGCTTCCAGAACATACCATGCTGTTTCGTACCAGCCAGTTGGGTCCTCTGCTCTCATTCCTCTCTGTTTCCCTCACCTCAATTTTCTCTCTCTTTCTCTGATCCTTTAATATTCAGGTCGGATATTAACTCTTTCAGCAATGCTTTCTTTGGCCATTCTTTCCATTTCTATTATAGTGACTGCACTATACTACAAATACCTGTTTTTGTTATTCTACCCATCATTTGTGAGTTCTGGAAGTGCAGAACCTGTTTTACCCATTTTGTATCTCTAGCAATTAACACAGTGACTACAATACAATAGGCAATTATTAAATGTTTGTTACATTATATTACCTTATCTCATACCAAGAATAAGTCATCAAGTACCAAATGGCAAAACTATATAAAACTGAAAATGAAAACTTAGGTGATTTATTTATCTTTTATGAATGTTAAGTGCTATGTTATCAGTGGGTCTTCAAGATCAGCTGCAGCTCCATTAACAAAAACTAGACTTTTAAATTGTTATAGTTTATCCTCCAAATGGTTTCAAGTCTGTACTAAAAAATTCCTAAGTGTTTTGACATCTTAAAGAAAGATATCTTGTGCCAAACACAGGAGGTACTTGGTAGAGGAAGGGAGCAACAACATGGAAACTTGAAGCCACAGATTAAATAAGGTAATCATCCTAGAAGGCTCATTTGACCCAATTTTTAAAGGAAAAAAATTACTACCAATTCCCATAGTCCTTAAATTAACACACATAAATAAATTACAGAGTAACACAGCAATTTTGCATTTAATATAAAACTTGAAATCAAGAAAAACTCCTCACTTTCTGGGATACATTTTATGAAGGTTATTGCCCAAAATCTTGAAGGATATTTCAAGAAGAATCATGGTATAATAAATACACTCTCTCCTGCTGTGTTGAGATGGATTAATCTAAAATAATTTAAAATACCATATACTATATGATCTAGTCTTGCTAGTAGAGAAGCAGGCAAGACAAATTCAGATGTGGATGGGATACTCTCATAATTACCCAGAATTCTTTGGGAACATCTCAAATTACCTAATGGTCAGAGCTATAAATTGCTGTACATTCATATGCGTTCTTAAAAAATAAATGTATTCAAAAAGTGTCTTTATTCAATAGTAAGAGCTTGCCTTCTTCTTTAAATATAATTCACTGCCTAAAATATACTACATATGTGCTTGATCTAACAAAATAAAAACAGGCCACTGAAGTAAATTAAGTAGGAAATACTGTCTCTTTGAAGAATCTCTGAAAAAGTATATTTAGGCCACATACAGAGTTTCAACTCTAAAGAACAAATCATAACAGTCATGTGTTTTGACTGATAAAACCACATGTCCCTAGAAATTATCTGAAGTGGCTGACAAAATGTCACAGACAAAAAAGTTGAACTTTTAGAGACAACATATAACATGAGCATATAGGTGTAGGAAGAGTTCTCTTAAGAACCCCTAAAGGCTCCACATGGGAATAAGGTTAGGGGTTGACCCATGGAAGGACTTTAATGCAGTTATAAAACCCTCGAATGTATACAGAAACTTCTGTAAGCTAACACATTCTCAAAAGAGTTTGACCCTCAATGGTAAAGAACCATTCAATGCTCTAAAGGATCTGATTCTCCTCACTCCTTGGTACATTACTTTCAAATATTACTACTAGCTTCTTCACAAATCATAATTGCATAATTTTCTCCATTCACAGTAACTATTTTATTGTAAGAATTTTCCAAAAGTACCAGGTCAACAACCCTGAATATTGCTTTCCTAAATTCATGCATGCTACTCTTAAAATTTCTGATTTTAAATTATGACTCTATGAACTTCAGAATAAGAAAGAGAAGTCACTATTACCATTTATGCATATGGTCATATCTGTAATTAGACTAACAGGTACTTTTATCTATATATTTTTCTCATCCCGTGAATCTGTAATAAGTTTCATTTTAAAGCAGTATCTAAAAACATATCAATTGTTAATATTTTTTACATTCTTGGATAAAAGAAAGGGAATTACATAATCATTGCATCATTGTGTGACAGCATGCTAACAGCCCTTAAAATTAATATGCTATTTAGTAGAGAATATTGAAAAACATGGCACATTCCCCTTAGAGATTTTTTTTTAAAGCTTAGAGGTTAAGTGCACAATATGGAGCCAGAGTGCCTACGTTTAAATAAAGGCTCTACCTACTAGGTATGAGATCTAAGACAATACCTGTGTCTTAGTTTCCTTACGAACACAGTAAGGATAACAATATCTTCCTCATAGGGTTAGATTCTCTTTCTCCCCTCACTCTGCCCTTCCAGCCCCACTCACAGGGCACATACCCTCTCTCTCTTTAAAAAAAAAAAAAAAGAAAGAAAAGAAAAAGGAAATAAAAGAAAAATATAAGCTAGGCAATACCTTTCTCAAACCTCTTAAAATGCAGCCAATAAACAAGAAAGATGTAAGGGAGGCCCGGGTAGCTCAATTGATTAAGCAACTGATTTTGGCTCAGGTCAGGATCTCAGGGTCCTGGGATCAAGTCCAGCAAAGGGCTCCCTGTGCAGCAGAAAGTCTGCTTGTCCCTCTCCTTTTTCTACCCACCACCTGCCCAAACTTCACTGCCCCACCCCTGGCTCATGCATACTCTCACTCTCTCAAATAAATAAATAAATAAAATCTTTAAAAAGCCCAGGAAATCTATGAAGGTGGAAAACATGTAAATTTAGTGCTAAGAAAATGAAAAGAATGACAATTGTACCCTTTGAAATAAATGAATAAATACATTTGGAGTATCTCACAATCAGTGCAGAAATTATTAGGCTCTATTAAATACAAAAATACTATTAAAAGACTAAAACTAGCAAAAAAATTGACATTTGAAAATTCAGATTAAATATAAGTGTACAGGAAATACACAGCATTCTCCCCAAAATGATTCACTTTTCTTTTTCCAGTTACTATTTTTTTTAAGATTCATTTATTTATTCATGAGAGACACAAAGAGAGAGGCAGAGACACAGAGAGAGGGAGAAGCAGGCTCCATGCAGGGACCCCAATGTGGGACTCAATCCCGGATCCCAAGATCACACCTGAGCCAAAGGTAGAAAGAAGCCCAACTGCTGAGCCACCCAGGGCTCACTCCAGTTACTATTTTCAATTATCAGTAAATATCATTCTTAAAATTAATTATCAGTATTAAGTATGAAATAAATAATTCTATGAAAAAAGCTTAAGGTAAAAAGAATACAATAATTATTTGAGTACTCACCATTCAGTTTAAAAAATAAGATCATTACTTTCACCTCTTGTATCTACACCGTGTTCCTTCCCAAATCCCTAAATTTTATATTTATCATTTCTTTTAGAGCTTTACTATATTCGTATTCTTAACATAACATCATTCTGCATGTTCTTAAATTTTGTATAAATGGAAATATGTTGTATATTCTTCTATGGTTTGTTTTTCCCCAACATTATACTCCTGAGATGGCCCTAGCTGCTGAGCATAGCTATAATCCATTCATTTCAAAATTGTGTAACATTCCACTGAATGAATATACCATGATTCATCCTAGTATTGATAGATATTTGAGTTGGTTTTTGTTGTTTCGGCATTATGAACAGGGCTATATTAACAACTATATACATCACCTTATCACCTGTATAGAGGTTTCACTAAGACATACTTAAGAACAGAGATATTGGATCATAGTGTACATACATCTTCAACTTTATTTAATAATGCCATTTTTTTCTGTGCACATACCACTTAACATTACCACCTGCGCTGTGTTCCAGGTGCTCCATATTCACATAACAGCAATACCATTCGGCCCTGAATTTTTGAGCATCTAGGAGGCATGAAATGCCTTTTCACTGTGGTTTTAATTTGCATTTCTTTGATTACATATGAGGTTGAATATCTTATAATGTGCTTACTGGCCAAATGAATTTATTCTTTTATGAGCGGCACATTCAACTGCTTTACTTAGTTTTCTATTAAGTTTTTACCTTTATATTTAACTGTGTGGCAGATCTTCATTTGTGCTAAATACTAATCCCCACTCTCTTTATGGTACTACTGGTGAAATTATTTTCATGAAGTGATATTTACCAATCTTTCGCATTGTGTTTTATACATTTTTATTTGAAATCATAAAACCACTCTATTGTCTATAGGAATTCTTGGTTTTATCTTAACTATATAATTACCTTATCTATAGATTTAGATCTATAACCCAGTCTAATTTCTCTAAATAATATGAGGTAGTGTCCCAAATCAATTTTTTTCCACTTAATTAGCTAACTACCTCAATTATTGAAAGAGCCATACTGTTTCCTCTGACTGGCAATACCAATGTCATTAAAGATCAAGTTTCTTTAATGAGTATCTTGCTATTATCCCTTGGATGTTTTAAAGAACTTGCTATATAACCTGTGTGGACGTGGTATACTTCTTTACAAGAATATTTTTCCTTTATATTTTAAGACTATCCAATTTTCTATTTCTTCTTCAGCTAATATGAGCTACTTTTTTCTAGGAATTTGTCCACTTGATATAAGCTTTCAATATACTAGCATAAAGATAACTATTCCTGAAACATCTGTAGTAACATCCCCTTTTTCACTCTACTTATTGCTTTGTGACTTCTCTTTTCCCTTGATTAATCTTGCCGACAGTTTTCAATTTTGTCTTTCCAAATCCATTTTTAGCTGCACTGTTTTGTCTCTGATTTACTTCTATTTTCTATTTCTTTAATTTATATTTATTTTTTAGTTCAATTGGGAGAATATTCTTTTAGTCACTTCAAAAGAATGCAGTTATTGGTTTTCAACATTTATGTAAGCATTAAATCTATAAATTTTCTTAAAGTATCAGTTTATCACAGTTTATCATATAAGTTGTGATATATAGTATTTTATTACTGTTAAATGATATTTTCTAATATTCCTTACAAGTGCTTCTTTTACCTATGGGTTAACTGTAAATAATACATTTCAACTTCCAAACATTCAGGAAAATTATGGTGCTTACAGCTAATGACATTGTAAACAGAGAATGTAGTATAATGCCAATCCACTGAAATTATGAAAACTGGTTGTATTTGGCCAGGATGTTACCAGTTTTTGTAAACAGCTCTTATGTGCTTTTAAATAATTTTTTAAAAATAATATTTTAGAAAAGTATTCTGAAATGCAGTGTTTCCTAAATGTCCATTAATGCAAGCTTGTAAATCCTGTTATTAAGATCTTCTATATATTTTATTTATTTGGCAGAAGACAGCACAAGCAGGGGAAATAGAGCAAGATGGAGAAGCAGGCTCCCCACTGAGCAGGGAGCCCAATGTGGGGCTCCATCCCAGGATCCCAGGATCATGACCTGAGCCGAGGGCAGACGCTTAACTGAATGAGCCACCCAGGTGCCCAGATCTTCTATATTTTTAATTTTTCTCTGTTTATTCCAGTATTAAAGGGATTATTTTAAATAATTCACAATGCCGATGAACTTGCCTATTCCTTCTGTGGTCCTATTTTTTGCATAATGTATTTTCAGAGTATATTATCAGGTACATAGCAATTTCAAATTATCATTGCTTTTATAATTATTTAGTGACTCTCATTCTCTAGGATAGTTTTTCCACAAAGCCAACTTCAGATAACATTAGCATAGCCATACAACACAATCTTACTTTAGTATTACCAAGCATATCTTTTTACATCCTTTCTATTTTCAAGTTTTCTATATCCTTTTTAAAGTTATGTTTCTTAAAAATAGTACAGATCTAGATTTTGTTATTTTAGCCAATCTGACAATCAGTTTTTGTTAACTGGAGCATTTTGTCAGTTTATATGTGCTGTAATTACTAATACATTTGCATCTACTACTAATCTTACTTTGTGCTTTCCTCTTGCCTTTTTTCTGTATTTCTTCTCCTTCCTTCATTTCTTTCTCTTCTAGATTATTTTTTCTCCTCTACTAATTTGAAAGATACCCATACTATATCTAGGTTTTTATTCCTCATCTCAGAGATTTCAACATGAATACATAACTTAACCAAAGTCTATAGCTGATCAATAATTTTATCCTCCTCCCAGGTTTTTTTTTTTTTTTTTAAAGATTTTATTTTTTTATTTTTTTTAAAGATTTTTATTTATTTATTCATTCATGAGAGACACAGAGAGAGAGGCAGAGACACAGGCAGAGGGAGAAGCAGGCTCCATGCACCGGGAGCCCGATGTGGGATTCGATCCCGGGTCTCCAGGATCGCGCCCTGGGCCAAAGGCAGGCGCCAAACCGCTGCGCCACCCAGGGATCCCCTCCTCCCAGGTTTTATAGTGTTTGTCTATAATTGCCTGTATTTACCATTTCCTGTGTTCTTTATCTTTACATCTCAGACCTTCCATCTGTAACCACTTTCCTCATCCGTGAGACTATGGTGATCAGAAACTCAAAGAACATAATGGCAGAAGTATGACCACTACTCTTACCTGACTGTTGACTCAATCAAATACAGTAAGGGCAGATGAAAATCCCCAAGCTCTATATGACCCAGGTGAACATGAACAAGATGGACATTTAGTGTGGCCATGAAACCTTAAAATAGCTAATGCTTTGCTTCCCACTGCATATGCTTAATATATTAGTCTTAATATAATAGACACTCAAAGTTTGTCTTACTGCCCTGAACTATTTTTGGAGTTGGTACAGTAAAAGTCCTAATCTACTGCTAATGAAAAACAAAAAAAAAGAGGATGATATTCCCCACCAAAAAAAAAAAAAAAAAAAAATCAGCTTGATGTGGTAGAAATTGAAATTATACAGCATTTTATGGGCTATTAAGTTTTACTGTTCTAAGCATATAAATAAGGTACAGTAAGATATAAATTACTAGTGAAATGAAGTTAAGTTTTAAAGTTTAGATTAAAAAACACTCAGAATATAACTACAGAACACAAAAGCCCCTTACCATATAAATTATGTCACATGTGAAATATTAAGAAAAATCGTGTATAAATAAGGCATTTTTTAAAATAAGGCATTTTTATATAAAGATTAACTTAGAGACTGAAACATGATAAAGTCTATTTTCTCAGCAACTGGACTGAAAAAAAAAAGGTGCTGTCTTTAATCTGTACATCTTGTAGCATATAGTGTAACTTGCAGAAAAGTTCAATTTTTTTTTTTTTTTGTTCAATAAGAAAAACTTCTATTAGGCCTACAGCTAGTTTCGATTAGAAACACTCAGGTAAGTGTTTTATTTTATTTGGAATGTGAAGTTTTGTGGATGGCCAGTTATTTAAATGCAAACAATAAAATATCCAGCTTATTTATCAGCCTAATGTATCATAGGCGGTCAGGTACTGGGATCGTGCCAGCTAAGAGAATGGCAAGGATTATCTAACTGTATTTTATTAAATATCTGGAATAAAAAAACTGATATCAAAGCACATATAATAGCTTCTACAAGATGGGAAGTTCTACACAGAATCATTAATAAGTGCCAGAAATAACCCAAAAATTTATCTAGTAATAATAAACTCAAAGGATTTTTACATGTTTGAAGAACCATCATTAATGACAGTAAAACTAACACATCTATATAAGCTGTGATTTAATGACTGGGAAAGAGGAAAAATGAAAACGTAATTCCTCACAATAGTGTAGAGTTCAGAAACGCATAGCCAACTTGATGCATAGATTTTAGCAACCAACTCTAACCAAGGCCACTTTTGCTTCTAGTAAAGGATGCTTTTTATTGTTACTGATGATGACAGAAGTGGTGTAGTGGCAGCACCATTTTAGAGCAATTACCACATAAATCTATTAACATTATAGTGTATATAAGCAAAAATTCAGGAAAGCAGGACAAATCAGCTTTTACTTTAACAGGTTTTCCCCCACTTTTAGTAAAGCGTGTACTCTTGAATTTTTAATCACTTAAAATTTAATACATAAGTCTTAAAGAACTTAAAGTTCTTTAAGTTCAAAGAAAACATAAGTTTTCTTTCTTTAGAAAGAAAATAAAATGATGAGCTATATATCTACATTCAAGTCCCTCCTACTTTAAGATCTTTGGAAATTCCTCAACACTTTCAAGAGAGAATCCAGTCATGGCAATATAAAGCTTGTTTTTTCTTCTCATTTTCTTCCTATCTAATTCTCTAGCCTCGTGTTTAGCTTTTCCTCCACTCACCCTACAGAGTTCAACCAAATCTGTAACTTGCAGGTCCCACATTATGTGTATATGTGTGTCTCACATACTTGTACACAATCTATTCCCCTACCTAGAGTAATATTTTCCACATTTTTACTAAGATAACCCACACACATACTTTAAGATTTGGCTAGCCCCTCTATGTGCATGCATGCACATGTGTCTCATGTGCTTTTACACATTCTACTCCCCTACCTGGAGTAATATTTTCCACATTTTTGTGAAAATAACCCACACACATCCTTTAAGATTTGGCCATCCCCTCTATGCATATGGGATAGAATATCGCAACAGTTACCAATATATATTGTAAAGGTTTGTTTCTCTGTGGTTCCCCCCCCCCTCTAGTATGCTGTAAGCTCTTCAAGTCAAGAAATCATATTTTTCATCTTCAGAGTCTCAGTGCCTAACACACAGTAATCCATCATATTCATTCTACAGATGAACAGACTTAGGCCAATTAATAGCAAATTTAGTATTAGACTCAGACTTCTATCTAAGACTTCTCCTAGTTCAATGCTCTTTCCATAAATGCACCTACAGATACCAGATCAGAAGGAATTGGGTCACTAATGTCTAGAATGTTCAAGGCAGGTCCAGAGCTAAATGGAGTATAGAAATGTGAGTGCTTTAAAAACAAAAATAAAACACAAGTTAGTTATGACAGATTTTCAAGGAATAGCAATAGGTGATAAAAATAAATAGAAAAGTCAGATAGAAAAATAGTCTTAAAAGTAAGAATTATGTGGGAGCTATTTCAGTGACATATACACTTTACCCATAAATATGAATAAGTAAATAAATGCATCTGTAATCAACTCATCAAAGTTCAAAGGAACTAAAATAAACCTTTTTCTCTTTGACTATAACAAAATGAGGGGTAAAGTCAGTAGCTAAAAATTAATAAGATCAAGCATTTATGTCAAGGTAATTGGCATAATAATTTGTGCCAAGAAAAATCACCAATTTAAGAAGAAAGGATTGCAAAGGGATTAGACAAAGCGTTTTTGAAGAAGTATCCTGTCCACCTTTCAAAATATACCAGAAAATATAAGATAAGGGAAAAAGGAAATAAAGTTCAGGTAGAAGAAACAGAAATATATTCAAATGCATGGAAGGAAAAATAGGAATCTATAGTTAAAAGGAGGTGGGGGAGTGGTCAGCAGACAGAAGAAAGAGCAGGGATAGGATCATAAGTCTGAGCCTTGTATGTCATGGAAAGAATCTTGGTTTTATCCAGCAAGTTACTAAAGATTCAGGGAAGGCATTTGATTGGGAGAAGGACTAAATCAGTTGTTTTTTTTTTACAAAGATAATTTTTGCACGGAGCCTGCATGGCAAAGAAGAGTAGGGACAAACAATAAGCCAGTGTAAGAGTTTGCATAAGAAATGAGGATCCTAAACCAACAGAGATAGAAATGAAGAGGAAAAGACTGATTAGAAAGACATTCAGAATATAGAACTGACAGATCTGGTGATCATCACAATATGGGAGGGAAGGTAAACCCCTAGTTTTTAACTTGAGTGTAATACACTGGCAGTGGCACTAACAAGATCATAAATGATAAGGAAATTGTTAAGACTTGGTGGGAAATAAATTAGTTTAACTTTGGACTTGTGAAACTTGACAGTCCTGTGGGATACATAGATGAAGAAGTTGTACAGACAACTGTATATATATTTGGAACTCAATCTAGTTCTGGGCAAGAGATAAAGATTTTGAAAACATGAGCATATAGGTGGTAGCTAAAACTAAAAGAACTGGGTCAGACTTCTAGGTAGGATGTGCTGAGTGAGAAGAGAAGCAGCCCTGGGCAATGCCAAAGAGAAAGAGGCTCTAGGAAAGATGAATGGAAAAAAATGAGAATTTAAGAAAAGAGTAAAAATGTAGAAGTTAAGGAAGTAAAACTTTCCAGGAAAGTCAACAATAATAAATATAGAGAACTCAAGTAAGAGAAAGGTTGAGAAAGACTGACAGGATTTGAAGTTCACTGGAGACCTTTACTATGTATCGCAGCTTCAGTGCAACAGTAGGGTGGAATCCTTATGCTAGAAACATAAAAGTGGTTAATGAGATGTTATTTTCAAATGTATAAAATTATGTCCCTTAATGAATTCAAGATAAATGTAGGTGTGAACAAATTCCTAAGTAAAGATAAAAGCTATGGCATGCAAAGAAGAGTTGGTATAATGCTAAACTCATTAAAACTGTGTAGGGAATAAGAGACCATGAAGATAACATTCTCTACGGGCACTCTCTTGGAGAATCTTTCTCTGAAATGCTAGCTTACTCAATGCTAAGACATTACTTATGTCTCTGTGAATCAAAAATGTGTCAAGGACATGAAAATTTCTGAAAATGCCATTGCTCTCAGTTCAAAAATGCATAAAACCAGGAAAGCAGGATTTGCGTTTCTCTACAATCTTGAGGTCTGGTTCTCAGCTGGGTCCTGAAAAATATTTTTTAAATATTCAAATAGAATTCTCACACAAAACTTTGATTAGTAAGGCCAAGGTTTAACCTCCTGCAAACTATTCAGAGCTACCTCAGGCAGGCTTGTAGATGAAAGATCAAAACTGGTTAAGACAAAAATTAACCTGCAATGGATCACAGGTGTAAATGTTAAAGTTATAAACTTTTAAAAACACGACGGAAAAAAAATCTTGGAATGAGCAAAGATTTGTTACAACACAAAAATCACAAAGGCCTAAGAGAATAGAATTATAAATTGGACTTCATCAAAATTGAAAACTTTTGCACTTTGAAGATACCATTAAGAAAATCAAAAGATAAGCCACAGAAAGGCAGAAAACATTTTAAACACCTATATCCAAAAAAAGAACTTGGATCCAGAATATATAAAGAACTCTTAAACCTTAATAATAGAAATAATAGAAAGATAAGCAACCCAATTAAAAATGGGCAAATGAATGAAACAGACACTTCACAAAAGAAAATACACACATAAATACATAGTAAGTACATCAAAAAATACTCAAATATCATTATAGTGAAGTCCAAATTAAAAACAAAAGAATACCATGACATACCTGTTAGAATAGCTAAAGTTAAAAACATGGACAAAAGTCTGTAAGGATTGGAACAACTAGAACTTTCACAAATTGGCGGTTTCTTACAAAGTCAAACATATACTTACTATGTGACCCAGCAATTCAAATCTTGGGTATTTACCCAAAAGAAATATAAGCATATATTCATATGAAAATTTGTATGTAAATGTTCACAGCAGCTTTACTCTCTCTATACTAAAAATCACAAACAACCCAAATACTTTCCCATTGTAGGTGAATGGATAAACAAATTATGATACATTCATTCAACAGAATACTACTTGGCAATACAAAAAGAAAGAACTACGAACTCATGCAGTAACATGCATGAATCTTGAAAATATCACATGAGCAAAAGAAGGAGACAAAAGAGTACATACTCTATGATTCCATTTATAGGAAACTCTAGAAAGAGTAAATCTAATCCCCACTCATCAAAAACAGATCACTGACTGCTTGGGCTAGACTGTGGAGGACTGACTGAGACGAGGTGTAAGAGAACTTTTTGGAATGATGGAAATGTTCTACAGCTTAACTGTGGTGGTGGTTACACACGCGTGTAAGTATGTGGAGAGTCGTCAAAATGTACATGCATAATGACGTATGTAAATTATACCTCAATAAAGTTTATTGACACAAACACAAAATGGTACAAGTTTAGCTTCTGTCTTAGGACTGCTCTGTTCTATACCACAAGCACATAACTATGTATTAAGAAGACATACAATCATCTTCTTAAAAATACTCTCAGCTAAATGAATGAATCTGTGTGAAAATCTGTGGACTCCACATTCCTTAGGGCATTCAAATATGGAACATAAAGTTTAGCTTTCTTGGGCCTGGGTTCTTTGTTTTATGAAACAGAATAGCATGGGGACATTATCCTTAAAGTCCATGTAAATATTACAAATAAAAGTAATATGGTAAGGTCTCCCTCAATATAATACCCCTTAAAGAGTCCAAGGCAGCCTTCCTCAAGCTGAAAGATGTATCACAAATAGCATTAACATACCATTTTCTGTTACTCATTTAACAAAAAGCCTTGTCCTTAAGGCCAGAACAGCTAAGCAATGTTTAAGGTCAAAGCTATAGAAACAATGAATAAATTTTATAACTACATCCTTTTAGACTGAAGTTATATCAGAGTTAATACTAGACAAAAGAATAAGAAATTGTCAGTTGATGGAAGATATATTTAAACCAAATAAACCTGGGAATCCCTGGGTGGCTCAGCGTGGCCCAGGGCGTGATCCTGGAGTCCCGGGATCGAGTCCTCCCTGCACGGAGCCTGCTTCTCCCTCTGCCTGTGTTCTCTGCCTCTGTGTGTGTGTGTGTGTCTCTCATGAATAAATAAATAAAATCTTAAAAAAAAAACATAATCAAATGTAAGTAAAATTTTAAACAAATACAAAGCACAGTGCTTGATACTTCTCATTTAGCCTTCCCACCTCTGAGATTATCATACCCATTTTACACACAGGGAAACTCAAGCATAGGGAGACTAACTTGACCAGGAGACTCAGCTAGCAAACTACAGAATAACCCAAACTCTTAACCACTCTGCTTCTCTTAAGAAAGAAATGATAAAGAAAAAAGGAAATCCTTTTTTTAAAAATTTTTTTAAATTATTTATTTATGATAGTCATACAGAGAGAGAGAGAGGCAGAGACACAGGCAGAGGGAGAAGCAGGCTCCATGCAACGGGAGCCCGACACGGGACTCGATCCCCGGTCCCCAGGATCGCGCCCTGGGCCAAAGGCAGGCGCCAAAGCACTGCGCCACCCAGGAATCCCAGAAAAAAGGAAATCCTATGTCCAAAAGGTGAACTCCAGATGCATTAAAGACTTAAACATGAAAGGTAAAATTACAGAACTATTAGAAGAAAACATAGGAAAATATCTTTGTAACTTGTAGATCAGGAAGGACTTTTTTTTTTAAAAGATTTTATCTATTTATTCATGAGAGACACACAGAGAGGCAGAGACACAGGCAGAGGGAAAAGCAGGCTCCATGCAGGAAGCCCAACGCAGGACTCAATCCCGGGACTCCGGGATCACACCCTGAGCCAAAGGCAGACGCTCAACTGCTGAGCCACCCAGGCGTCTCGATCAGGAAGGACTTTTGACTGCCTACAAAGTAAAAAATGTTAGGCACATTAAAATTAAGAATTTGTGTAACATAGTCAAAGTCAACACATGACTGACAGACTGGAAAGATACCTGTCATATCTAAAACCACCAAGGGATTATTATCTCAGAGGATTCTGGGAAATCAACCAAAAAATGGAAACCCAGCCAAAATGAAGGGCAAAGTGTATGAATAGGCCAGATATGGAAAGGGAAACTCAAACGACTAGCAAGGATATGAAGAAATGATCAACCTCCCTGGTAAACAGAGAAACATATAGCAACCATAAGATTCCATTTAACAGTTAAATTACTAAAATGTAAGATGTTCTACAATACCAAATGCTAGCAAAACTGGGAAAAAGTAAAAATTCGTATACGTTTTTGGTGACGGTAAACACTGGTGTAGCCATTTCAGAAATAATCTGGCATAATTTAGTGATATTAAATATGTGACTAACCTATAACACAGAATACCACACCTGGATATGTATACCCAGAGAAGTTTTTCCACAGCTGTTAGCAACACGTATGAAGATGTTTATTACAGAATAATTTGTACTCAAGAGTTGGAATCAACCTGGGCATCTATCATTAGGGGAAATGATAATCTGTGCTACATGCAAACCATGAAATATTCCTTAGTTAGAATCAATGAATTAAATGTACATAGAGCAATATGAACAGAAGAAAGTAAAATATATATCAAAATATATAGATGTAAAACATACAAATAACAACATTACTTTCCAAGGATAGAGACATAACTAAGAATATATATAAAACATACTAGATTGGATACAAGTGAGGGTTGGGAAGGAGTTGAGATGGGGAATGAAGAGTAAAAATTATAATCCAAATAATGAGGGTATGCCTCTAAGAAAAACTAACCTGAAATGTTTTAAATGATATAGTTAGGCCAACTATTGAATTTGATAAGTTTATGCAAATGGTTAAGAAATTCGCTTTTCTGGGATGATTGAACATTCCTTACAATACATCTTGGTTTTAACCATGATAAATTTGAAAATTCATGGCATATAGTTCTTCCTTGTTGCCATCATAGATAAACATGTCCAAATGTTCTAATAAAAGGAATACTGAGCTATGAACCCGAAAAGCTGTTAGTTTAGTCCAAGGTAACTAGTAAAAGGAACCTGGCAAAGTCATTTACCTCCCTGAATGTTTGCTTACCTGAAAAAATAAATTTGAATGATTCTCCAAATCTCTCCAGTTCCAAAATTATTTCATTCATTTTCCTAATTAATATTTATTCATATAAAATTATTTTCTCTCTCCCCAACTGTTTACCGCTACCCCCACCAAAACAGTAACAGAAACAAGCAAAACGAATAAAAAGAGATTTAGAAAAGAGATGTAGCAATAGAAGTGAATAGCAACTTAGCTTTTTTAAGTTAGAAAGAAGAAAACACTGAAGAAATACAGTGATTTTCACAGTCTTTTCAAGTATCTATGGCAGAGCATTTCAGCCCAAGTTCAGACAATCTACTCCCTGAGAGATTTACCACATGTCACTATTACCTCTTCTAAAACCTAAGTTAAAGTCTCTCATGGAATTTCTACTTGAAGGCCCTAAACTTCAGCTTATCTGTATCAGTTTTCAGATTAAAAAAAAAAAAAGAGATCTCTAAAGACCCCTTCTATATTAAACATGTAAAATTCCAAAAGAAAAATGAATTTTTAATTAACAAACTAGTCACACTCTGAGCATTTAACAAATAACCAAGCATTCAATTAGAAATGAGGATTAAATGGGGGAAAAGACCTTAAGATTAAGGAAAATCAGAATATACCATAAGTTGGTGACCATGAATAGTAACTGAGATATCTAAAAGATAATAGTATCACATACTGTAAAAAGAAAATTAAAATCAGAATATTAAAAATAACTAAAAACCAAAATTAAGATAGTTATTCCAAATTTCAAATACATAAAATTTGAAATTATATTTTAAAGGGGAAAAGAGAAGACTTGAAATTTCTTAGAATACAACAATAAACACGAGGAATTGACATCATTCTTGTATTTATCTCCCATTCGCATTTAATTTTAAATACGGATGGGAAAGAGGGGTGGGGAATGGGAATTAAGAGGTCACAAAACATCTGTTACTAATAATTCCAGCACAGATGTAGTTGTTACTGCAGAAGAGATGACGAAGTTGTTCCCAGGCTGCCATACCGTAAGGTATGGCTCCTACCAACAGCCATAGTTATACTCAAACTCCATGTATCAAATCTCAATAAATATGTAAAGTTAATTATGAGGGGAATTGTCTATATGGACAGATACATGCAATCTCTATAAATATAGTAGGCACGTATTAAATAACAGAAAGATGTTTGAAGAAATAAATGAGATAAAAATAACTTCTAGGAGAATGAACAATCTAGTAACATTTCACAGCTAGAATACATGTGTAGACTTAAACTTGGTTGTTTTTGCTCCACCTTTTGGCATCTTTTCCAATTTATCAACACCTAAATGATATACTTCAAAAGAGGTTTTAACAAAATTAATAAAGCGAGTTCTAAATATTAATTTTTTCTCTGAAAACAATTGTAAGGGAGATTTTACTTATTAGAGGACACTTTTATATTTAAGTGTTATAGAATATTGCCATATTTTCAAGCAACCAGTTCCATATTAACCAGCAGCATAGCCCACCTGCATGAATGTTAAAAATCTAGACCTCCTCACACACACATTGAAAACTTTCATTACTTAAAATTGATATCCTAAGCATGCTGCCTTTAGGAAAACAGTTCTGAAAATACTATACCATCCAAAGGAAAGATTATTTCCTAAAGTAATACCTATGGGATAGATTACATTTTTAACCAGGGTTACTAAAAATTTGTTCTGTTAGGTGTATACCCATTAATCTTCTTTCAACTCACATCTAGCTTAATATTTTACAAGTAATATGTATAAAATATAGCCTTCTAAAAAGTGTTTTTTGAAAATATTTTATTTCCTAACCAAGGTACTTTTCTAGCTTATGATTTATAAAATTTTCTTTTAACAACTATCACTTTCATTCTAGTTTCTAGCTCTATTAGGAACAGATATTTCGCCATAAATTAGTGATCATGCCACAAACATTAAGAAAACTTTTCCAATACCAAATGTTATTCTACAATTTCATCAAGTCCTCTAACCTTTCATTGCAGTTTTACATATTTAATGCACATCTTCTTCCAACATCTTCTCCTGTACTACAATTCAATACAGGTAGTTGAGAGTGGTTAACAATATAATTCCACATGATGTTGCATCTGTGTTTACATATGGCTCTAATCACATGTTTACAAGTAATTTATACAGGGGAAAGCAAAAAAAAAAAAAAGAAAAGAAAAGAAAAAATCACAATTATGAGAAATAATTGTTATTTTTAAGGTATCATTCCCAATGTTATTGAACTTTCTCACTTCTCAACACATGATTCAGAGCAACTACAACTGCAAACAGAGGGTATAGACTTTCAAAAATACTATTAATTAGAGAAAGAAAAAAAGTAAGAACAAAATATTCCATATTCTTTTACCTTAGGCTCATCTTAACAAATGACTGATACTTTCAATTTATAAGATGCTTTATGTTTTGCTCCATGCCACAATCATGTATGTTATGGCTCTGTGGTAAACTTCTTCAGTCCATAAAAGTAGTAAGTGAATCACACCTATTTACTACCGAGCTCTAGGAATTAGGTGAACACCAAATTCAAGAAACATCTGTCAGGAAACGTAAAACTATATTTATACACACACTCTCTTTCTCTTTCTCTCTCGAAAAACCATGACACCCTAAAATGAGAAATTCACACAGGCTTACCTGATAATTCAGGTAATTCCTACTTTAATTCAAGATAAACAGTACTACTATCGCATTATGAGATTGCTGTTGGTATATTTATAGAAACACCATTAAAAATAATTAGGGAAATAAATACGTGTAACATTTGACCTAACAAAAGCCTTCCAAAAGTTTACACTTATATTAGTGTAATTGTATGAACACACACCGAAAAGATATTACTAAATACATTAAGTCTCATGCAGTTATATATATTGAAAGTTATGCCAATTTACAGTTGTTTGAAAAGAATTCCTGAATACAAACATACAATAATTATCAAACTACAATTTTGCTGCATTTAAAACACCAAAGCAAAATTATATTTCTTAAATTTACAACTGATAAATGTAAAATTTATACTCTACCTACTTCTGATTCTTAACTAGAAGGGAAAGGAAAAGATAAAATCTAAAAATCGCTACCATCTGAGTGACTGCTGGCTAACACCTTATTTAGTAGTTGTCTGCCCAATCCATGTATAGTTTAAGTTATGGAAAAATAATTAGTATTAACAATCAATTAATTGCAACCTTTCTTAACCATCTTTAACAGCTTACATCTTTTAACATCTAAGATATATGTTTTCAGGGAATCTTACTAAAATAAAAAGGTTTAAAAGTATAGTAAATACGCTAAATAAATAGGGGGCCAATCATTACATGTTCTTTTCCAAATATAACATAAAACCAAACTTTAAAAAAAAAACCAATAATACAACTGGACTAAAATACGACTAAATTGATAGAAATATTAACCTCAGTATTTAAAGCTCAAATTTATAAAACTGTTCAAGTTAAAACACTCCTACTTCTTTCTATCTTAGCAGACTAGAAAACGCTTATGCCTAATTTACCCAGGGCTAGTTTTCAGTAACACTAAGACCCAAAATTACACCAAAGGTCCCTATTAATGTAGAGGTCCCAATCAACAGGAGATAGACTTATGGTGCTGCTACACCAATAATCATTTTTGTTAGCATCCTCTACTGGCGGCTTCCAATGACAGCAAGTGGAAATGGTGCAAATGACAGAAAAATATGTACCTGCTATTCTATCTAAAGTAAATTAATCAGCATGTGGTCATTAGCAGCTAGAGCACATTTCTCTCCCTGCCCCCCTCCCAAATGTACATATACATACATATGAAAACCACACACAGAGTGAAGTGGAAAATTAGAAGACATATTTTTAAAATACAACAAAGCATTACATTACAAATGGCAAAAATCAATTTTACGCAATTCTAATGCCACTCCTTTATAGATAACTAACATCATCACCATAAAGTTACCACCTAAGGTTTGATGCTTGGTCAAACCTTGCTCAACTGGTTTACCCCTGTTAAGTTACATTACTTGATTCTCCTATTAATATCCTACTTCGAAGATATATTCCAGAAGGGAAATTAAAATGTTTTACTGGAGGCTTAGCAGTAAAATCTGCATATCTTATTTTTAAATGAACAAAAAATTATTTACATATAAATAACAACATAAAGTATCCCTGGGACTGCTGCCCACTGTACACATCATTTATTCCCTCATTAAAAAGATTTAAGAGTTAACATTTTTCATGCAATTCTCTCCAAAAAACAACTGCAACTTAAATCTGACTGCGTTGCTAAGAAATATTTAACCAGCACCTATTCTGAGGTTTCACGACACAATGGCATATAACTTCATTTTTAATTTGCAAATTACAAGGTTTAATCAAATAGCATGGCTGTAATCACCGGCAATGGATGAAATGCATTTGAGAACAAAAAGAAATACAAGGACAGAGCCAAAAGTGATGAAAATGGAAGATACCTGTAGTAGTATGGTGCTATCTTAAACACCTTTTGTTTTCTGTGAGTAATGCAGACTGCAGACAAGACATTTTGTGCTAAATAGCCCAAATCTGTTTTTCTAATATTAAACACAAAGGAAAAACACTGACAGCAAGCATGGTAAATAAATCCCTCCCTTGAGAATGAAAGCAGCAGACAGGAGGGGGCTGACATACATGCAGGAGAAAACTAAACACCATCTTTTTTCTACCTGCACAAGTTGCCATTTGCTGCAGCGATCGAGAACCTCTTTTTCCTGTTGATTTCAAGTACCTTTCAGGATAGCTTTTTTCCCCCTTAAGTCATCTGTTGATATGCCTTAGGAGTGTAATATTCATATCACGGAATCTTTAGGAGAAAAATCCATTCTTTCCTGTTCAGGTAAACATGTTTACAGCAGCTGCACAGACGCTGGGTGGTTCAGACTCACATGTCACACACATGTCGTCAGCAACAAGAAAAGCCCCTTTCTCTGGCGATGAACATTTTAAATAAGGTAAAAAAACGAGCAGCCCTTTCCGAACCAACTTACCTTTCATAAAGCCACATCAGCAACAGTGGCAACAGCTCAATATAGCACACTATTTGACGCTAAAACAGGAAATTAAAATCGCAATAGCCTATGCTCCGCTCCTTGCTGTAACAAGTCATCTCTCCACAATGACGATACCAAATATTAGTTATCAGTCATCATTAACAGACGTCTTTAAAATGCAAACGTTTATTTGAAGAACTAGAATCGTTCACCCACGCAGTGATTTTAATGTCGGCTCAAATACATCAAAAATATTTTTTTACGATTGGAAGGAAACATCTTGAAACAGCTTAAAATCTTCGTATCTGCTTCTAGACAGGAAATCCCACACAAAAATCTAAAATTGCCAGGAAAGGTTACAAAACCTCGCGTTTCGCATCCCAGAGCGGAGGGAGGAAAGCAGCCCAGGAGCGGGGGTGGGGCGGGGGGAGTGCGGGAGAGTTTGTACCGAAACACGTATTTCCTCATTTTCTGGAAGAAACAGCGATCCCATCATAGGCGCGTTAATTTCCCTACAGTTAAAAACTCGTCTTAAAAATCCCGTGGGCAGCCTCCGGGGCCCCCGGGTCCGACATGCGCGTGTAATTCCTTATATAGCCTCGGCGCGGCCAGCGGCGGGCCGGTGCCGCCCATATTATACAAACAGGTACCGGGCGGCGAGGACCTCGCCCGCGCCCCGCGCCCCGCGCCCCCGCTCGCGCCCCGCTCGCCACAGGAACTGTCCAGACAATACCAGTCAGCAGACATGTCGCTGCCGCACGAGACGGAGGGAAAGCACAGAATCGCCCGCGAGATAAGCAGAAATAGAATCAACTTACAACGTCTCCCCAAACTGGACAAGGCGACTGTGCAACAACCACCACATGCTCGGGTCTCGCTCTCTCTCGCCGTCCGTGTCGCTGTCTCTTATTTCTTTCTAAGTCCGAAGTCAGGCCGCGGGGTGCGTGCGGCCCCGGCACCGCGGCGCCCATCGATACTCCCCGCAGCCGCAGCGCGGGCAGCGGACCCGCCGTCCGCCGGTCCGTCCGCCCCTCCCCCACCCCCGTCCACCCGAGACCGAGCGCCATCCCAGCTCCATTATCCGGCTTCAGCGCTCCGTGCGTCCGGCCCAGGTAACAACTTCCCCAAAAACCGAAAGAGAACAGCGAGGCGTTCGCACGGAGCCCCGTCCCGGCGCGGGGCAGGAGTGTCCCCCGGGGACCGGGATCTGTCTGTGGTGCTTCCCGGCCCCCAAGACCAGGTAACAAGTCCACAAACACGCCCGCCGCCAGCTCGCCGCCATCCACGCGGCTCCCACGGCGGCAAGTAGGTGCCCGCTCGCGCCCCGGCCGCCCCGCCGCCCGCCAGCTCCCCCGCGGGGCCCGGCTCCGGGTGCCGGGCCCGGGCCCGGGACGCGGGGGCCGGAGGCGCGGGGAGGAGGGGCGCTCCAGGGACCCGTCCGCCCGCGCGCCTCGCCGGCCGGCCACAACTTTACCGCCGCCGGCCGAACCCCGTCCGCCCGCCCGTCCGCCCGCCGCCCGCCGCGCGCCCCGCCGGCGCCCGCGCACACGCGCGCACGGACGACACGCAGCCCGCCGCCGCCGCCGCCGCCGCCCGCCCTCCGCGCGCCCGCAGCCCGGCCCGGCCCGAGCCGGGGGCCCGAGCGACGCCGCCGGCCGGGGCCGGGGCCGGGCGCGCGGAAGCCACTCTGCAAGGGCAGCACCGGCCACAAGTTTGTTCCGCGGCTCCCGAGGGCCTCCGCGCCGAGGGAGAATAACGCGGAGGGGGCTGAGAGGAGGGGGAGAGGGGAGGCGCCGAGGGGCGAAGAGTGGGGAAAAGTGCGAAAAGAAGCAACAGCCGCTCCACCCGGGACCAGAAAAGTGGCGGCCGCGTCCCGGCCGCCCGCCCTGCGCCGGGGATGCGGCGGCTAACGGTCCAGGCGGCGGCAGGGGCGGCAGGAGCCGCTAGGCGGAGAGAGACCAGGTAAGAGACATAACGGTTCAGGGAGAGCGAGCGGCCGCGGCGCGGCTCCGGCAGCGGCGGCGGCGGAGGGGGGCACAGAGCACTACTTTCTACTTTCCCACTCCACTTTGCCCGTCCCTGCCCCGGCCGCCCCCAGCCCGGCTCGCCCCCCTCGCCCCCGGGGGCGCCCCGGCTGCCCGGCTCCCCCTGACTCCGCCGCTCCCCGGTCCCCTCCGCCACTCACCGTTATTGCGCCGCGGGTTCGCCTGCTTTCTGCGCTTACACCTGGGGCCATCCGCCATGATCCTCTCGCTTGTGTCTAAATGCTCGAGTCACCTCCTCCCCCTCCCTCCCCCTTCCCCCCCACCCCTCCGCCTCCACCCCTCCCCCCTCCCCACCGCACCTGGTTTACGACACTCGCGGCTTTACGACATCACCTTCCTAACACCTAGAGCCGCTCGCTCTACGGCCGGAACCTTGTTGCTAGGAGAGGGCGGTTTGCGGCAACCGTAGGAGCAGCTGAGTTTGAATTGAGGGGAGAGGGAAAAGTTTCCTTCAGGTGTTGGGGGACCGGGGAGGGAGCGTTGGGAGGCTGTGGGGACGTGGTCGGAAGGGTGGCGGGCAGTCCGAGTGAGAAAGGTAAAGTAGGAGGCTCGGTGGCGCTGCCCCTCCGGACTGGCCACACCCGCCGCGGCCGCCTGCGGTGCGGACGGGTCTGGCTGATCCCTTCAGGACCCTGTCGCCCCGCTCGGTCAAGGCTGGGCTCCGCGCCCGCGCAGCGAGGGCTCGCTCGGCGCACCGTGGCGCGCACCGTGGGGCGCGGGAGTGGGTTGTGCCCCCGGCCACCGGGTGGTCCCCGGGGGTAGCGGGAGGGCAGGTGCGGGGAGCCCGGCGAGGGCTCGCGGCGTCACGAGGGAGGCTCCCTGACCCGTACGCGGACTCCCCTCCTTACGCGGACGCTCGGTCCCCCCCCCCCCCCCCGGCCCCCCGAGCGAACCGGGGTGGGAAGGGACTTCGAGTAGATAGAGCTCGAGCGGCAGCGAAAGACAGGCGAGCAATTCCGCTTGCCGGCGACACCGGCGGTAAAGCGGAATGAATAATACGCACCCGGCCGCGGTCTCACTTCCTCCTGCGCTTGGGGCTCTCACCTGCTGTCACCTCGGCCGCCCCCGCCCCGTGCCCTGCCCCCCTCGGAGCGGACGGGGCCAGGATCTGACGGCGAGAAACCGGGGCCCACAGATGTGGCCTCTGAAATGGATGGATCGTTGATCGTATCTGCAGTCCCTGACTTTGTACAAGTTAGAAGATTTCTGAAATACCATAGACATGAACACTCCAAATCCCGAAAAAGTCAAGTTCTCGGTGTTCGGTAGGATTTAGCTTCCCTTCCTCCCCCCATCCCCCACGCCCCGTTCAGATGGGGAAATGTCTTTGGTAACAGCTTCATAGGACAAATGAGCTGTATTTCAAGTTGTAAATTAGGCCTGTGAAAGTTACTGAGAAAGAGATGGAGGAAACTGGAAAGTGACGTACGGCATTACGAATAGCACAGTAAGGCGCCCAGCACGGTGCTGTCACCTAGTAGGGGCTCAACACCCCTATTTAGTCTATGATTTTTGCCATACCTATGGCAAGATTATGGTGTTAAAATCATCCTTTAAAACTCCAGAATTTTAGAAGATCCATTAATAATCTCTTCGAACCTTTCAACTGAAATAAATTTACATTTGAAGCCTGGTAATTTAAAATTAGAAAGTTTAATCCTGAATATAGATGAAATTCTCCCTTCCACATTTTCTTTGGCATTTTGAGAAGTGAATGCATTATTTATTAGGGCATGAAATGTGACTGTAAATATTCTTTGCTATACATTATGCCGATATATCTACTCATCCTCAGTGCTGAAACTAGACTCATTACTCTTAACGAGTACATTCAGTCCTCAATTTCCTTAATAATTCCCTGTTAACAAATTGTGTGTGTCAGAACCAGAACCATGTCCATGTTTTGCTTGGTTCAGGTGGTAATTTTTTCCTGCCTTCTAAAAGCTGTACAGTGTTCTTCAGTTGCCTTCTGAATCCAGCAGTTCCCCCCACCACCACCACCACACAACTCTTTTACAGGTACCCTGATTTCCAGTCCGGGAAAGCAAAACAAAACAACTTCGTACTTAGCACACACTACCTATTCCTGAACTTAGGAACTATTAATCATGTCCTTTTCTCTTTCTGAACCGTTTGTCCCATACCTCCCTAACTAAGCTTCGTTCAACATTCGTCTTCACCTTAAAATCAAATAAACAAAGGGACAAGTAGGTGGTCATTGTCTTCTTTACTTGGATGGTTACTGGTTTAGTTAGCTTGGCCTGGATTTTTTCTGTACCCCCATCACCTAGTGGAGTGCCTAGTTACATAGTACTTGCTCAGGGAAATATTTCTCAAATTAATATTCTTGATCTTTCCAATACAAAATGATTGTTTATCTGCCTTCATCACATTAGTTGTTAGGAACAGTTGAAATCATGGATATAAAGGCTGATTAGGGTCATTTATATCTTGCCTTATTTTGAAATTAATTGATGTTGATTTTAGTGTCTCCATAATGGTTTTCCCCAAATGATTAACTCACTTCTATGTTTTAAATATGCACAGGAAATATTGTTCTCCTGAATCTTCTAATATAAAATTTCAGGTTTGTAAAATCCTGGGATAATAGTATATATTACAAATTGAATATTTGATTAATACATTTTGTTGACTGTCATATTCCCAAAATTATTGAAATCTAGACTGAAGAGAAAGCAGACAAAAGTAAATCTCAGGGTAAAATTGCTGCTTTAAGCCTGAGCATGTGTAATGGTTGCTGCTTCTCTCTTAAAGAGGTGAAAAAAATCTTTTAAGTTTAGAAAAGTAAGAACTTTATTAAAATTTTTTCTTTACTTAGTCCATTACCTCAATTAAAAATTTAGGGCATTTAAATCAACCATGGTAGGGATACTAATAAGAATTTAACATGTAACTTACTGTTGATTTTAGTTATTAGGATGTCGTTAGGCAGTATATATTCAACATATATACTCCTAATTTAAGTGTAAATGTTAATATTCTGCTTCTAGTGTGCGCTGGGATTGCATTTGCTGAAAGAGGTATTCTGCTAAAAATGGATTACAATCTTCTTTAAATATATAAAGAAAATGAAAATGGGTAGAATACTCAGTGCTGAATTTTTTTCTATAAATTTTTCATAAACCCTTTGCACCTGCTATTTACTTTCCATGTAAGATCCATGTATAAGTTAGGATAAAATTTGACAAAATTATTTTGAGTTTAAGATGTAGATATTTCATGGTGTTCTGCATCAAGCATGTGATTTTCACATACTTCACTTCCTGAACACACTAGGAAGTATAACTTATAATATGATTCTATAATCTTCATCAAAATAAGTTGGTTTTCTTTGAAAGATAACATTAATTACACCAATTAACTTAATGACATTACCATGTAATTTTAATCTTAGAGCTTTGAAATGAAAAGAATAAATTTGATGCAGGTTATCCATCAAAGTACATAATTTAGAAGTCCCTTAATATTGCCCCTCAATCCTTTGCTTAATAGTGACTCTGGACATGGGGTTTGCAGTGAGACAAAAGAGGGCAATGGCGGTTTAACTGCTGCAGTTTGACCAAGTTCTACAGTTGCTGAGTCAGGAAGGAAACATGACTGCAGAGTGATCCAGAACCAACAGCTGCCTTAGGGACCCACACCAACTTTTCTAATAAAGTCTCCCAGGAGGTCATAATAGGGACAAATTTTTTCTCCGAACCTCCGTGTGGTTTTATGATATATTGCACCATAAAATGATTTTTCCCTCTAGGGAATAAGGCTCCTAATATAAGTCAATGAAATGTTAACACACAGCACTTCTTATCTTGGCGGCATTTTTTCAGGAACATGTCTAAAACAGAGTGATATAAGTATAAATAAATGTTTGAAGTGTGTCAATGAACATCCGAAAACTAAATCTAATCTTTCCATAAGATCACAGTAATTAATATGACTGTTTTCAAGTGTTGCCTTCATGAAAGATAGATAATAGTTTCTAGTATTAATATCAGAACACAAATAACTTCTTTTTGTATACTTGACAACTATAGGTAGGTAGAGAGCAACATGCATATTCTGGATTTGAATGAATTTTAGGTATCTTATCAGAGATCTGGTCTTTTCCCCCTTTGTCTCCATATATGTTTTTTCTCTGACATCTTGGTTGGGTTTTTTTTGTTTTGTTTTGTTTTGTTTTTAGCAGCTGACTGGTTCTGCAACAGAGTATAGCTTTTTTTTTTTTTTTTTTTTTTTTTTTACCTATACTCCACAGATCCTGTTACAATCACTACCACTTTTCATTCCTTAGAGTATATTTATTTAAAATACTTGCAGTCAGTAACAGGTTTTAGATGTCGTACAGTTGTGTTAAAGTCACGTGAAAAGTTGGCAATAAGAAACACTATTCAAATATATCCACAACTTTAAGATTCCTGATCAGACCCTCCTCATTCCTTCTTATGCCTTTATTTCTAGATCACTCTCTTTATCCTAATTACATAAATAGATCACAGATTCTGCCCTTCTCAACTGTGTTATGTTTTAATCATTCTCTTCACCTTTGGATAGCCTAGGTCTAATACATCTATTTGGATCAGTTCCATTTCTCTTTGTTTTATTTTTTTATTATTTTTTTAATTTTTATTTATTTATGATAGTCTCACACACACACAGAGAGAGAGAGAGAGAGGCAGAGACACAGGCAGAGGGAGAAGCAGGCTCCATGCACTGGGAGCCTGACGTGGGATTCGATCCCAGGTCTCCAGGATCGCGCCCTGGGCCAAAGGCAGGCGCCAAACCGCTGCGCCACCCAGGGATCCCCATTTCTCTCTTTGTTCAAAGTTTTTGAGTCATCCCAACTCTCTAAAATGCTTTGATTTCTCATATTCTGGTATTTCTCTGTCCCTCAAGGTCCATTCTCTGTATTTCTCTGTTCTTAGAGGCTGATTTTTATGGACCACAACACCCAGGCTCCTTTGCCCTCTGGTTTCTGTTTGGTTTCAGCCAATTTGGAGGCCTTGGCAAATGATCACAGGAAGGAAAGAGAGAGGTCAGGATATTTATTTCACCTTCCCCCCCCCCCCCAACTCCCTCCTGCCTTTTTGT
The DNA here is from genome assembly GCF_048418805.1 of Vulpes vulpes. Classification (NCBI taxonomy): domain Eukaryota; kingdom Metazoa; phylum Chordata; class Mammalia; order Carnivora; family Canidae; genus Vulpes; species Vulpes vulpes. Next base: position 94,395,787 of record NC_132781.1, on the reverse strand, counting down.
GGCTTTTGGCAGTAGCTTCATTCCTCTACCTAAGGCTATGGCTCTAGTCATACAACTCCGTCTCATGGCGACTGGTCTTGGCAAGTTCCAGAAGTTGCTTCCCTCTGTCCCTTCAGGCCTACGGATGGCAGTGGTGTCCTTGTGTTACAAGTCCTTGGGGACTTTATCCCTTATTGGTTCCCCTAAAGCCAGCCCACATCTCTGTGAATAAGTCTTTTCATCAAGCTGTCTTAAGTTTACCCTTTGAGTGTGCCATTTGTTTCCTGCTAGGTCCCTCAGTACTACACATGGGGGTGGGGGGTGTATTTAGCCCTCTTTATCAACCAAGAATTCTATTTCTGTTGGTCACAACACTAAAGTTTGAATACCAAATAAATGTGTCATTCATTGACCAAGTATATACTCATATTATACTGTGTGTACATGCAAAATCTGGCAAATACTTAGAAATATGCCAGAGTCTATTACATAGTAATTATTCAGAGACTATTTGTAGAATGAAGGCCCCTGTGCTAATGATCTGAAATCTAGGAGATGCTACTTTTATATACTTAAGACATGAAGGGGAAAAGAAAATCACAATACCACAGTATTAGAGATAGCTGGTTGTCCCAGCATATTTCTTCTACTTAATAATGGAATCCTCCCATGGCCACTTGAATGGTCTTTGCATGTATCTAGGTGCTACCATGCTACTCAGTTCTGACCAGTGAGCTTTAAGTGGAGGTGACATATGTGATATTGAGGAAGTCTGTCCTTCAAAAGGAGGTGGTTAACCTTTCTTTTCTTATTGGTTGCAATCAGACCTGCTAGCTAGAGCTCCTGACGATTAAGAAAGGTAGAGCAACAAAATTAAAGGGGCCTGAGTCCTTGAAACAATGGAATACCAAAACTAGCCCTGAACTGCCTACCTCCAGATCTCTCTTTTTTTTTTTTAATATACAGAAAGAAACATACCTTCTTTAAGACAGCATTATCTTGGGTTTACTGTTGTAGCCAGCCAAAGTTAATCCTGTTTGATGTAGGCATGTATATGAGCTTCCTAACAGTACTTCAAAAAATTATCACAAACTTAGTGGCTTAAAATAACGCAAATGTATTATCTTACAATTCCTGAAGTCCAAAGTCTAAAATGAGTCCCACCAGGCTAAACTCAAGGTTTGGATAGGATTAGGTTCCTCCAGAAGACTCTAGGGGAGAAGCTTTCTTTGCCTTTTCCAGCTCCTAGGAGCCACCCACATTCCTTGGCTCATGGCCCCTTCCTCCATCTTCAAAGTCAGCATTGGGCAGAGTCCTTTTCAAGCTGTCAGCTCACTAGTTCTTTATATTTCTGCCATCCTCTTCTGTTTTTGAGGGCATTTGTGATTCAATTAGGTCCACCCAGGTAATTCAGGATATCTCCCCGTATCAAGATCAGCTGAGCCCCAAGCTTAATTCCCACATAACATATTCACAGGTTCTGGGGATTAGGATATAGACATATTTGGAGGCCACTATTATGCTTACCAAAGTATGCAAGCTTTAAGTTTCATGATTGGTAGGTGTTTTTATTGATTTATTTGTTCATCTTTAATTTATAAGCAGCTTTAAAATATGGCAATTGGTCATTACTTTTTATGTAACATTTAGCAGTGTGCCACATATAGAAGTTTTAATAATTACTCATTAGTTCATTTATTCAATTACTATTCTTGTGCATATTCTATGTGACAGATGTGTGGAGCTATACATGCTTCATACACTTTTTGACCTCAAGAGGTGCAAAAAGAAACAGATTGACAAAGAGGCTGTCAGACAAATGTCAGGGGGTTGTAGTATACATAGGAAAAACATCTAAACTAACTTGGAGTCCAGGAAGTCTTTCTTGGAGAGGTAATAGAATTTGTCAGGAAACTGAGGTAAGAATGTTAAAGGCAGAAGTTATAGCATGTGCAGACCCCTCCAGATGAAAGTACAGTGTTTTGGTGGCAGAGGATCCAATAGAATCAGAGCACCAGATAAAGGAATACTACTTATTCCACATGAAGCTGCAGAAGTGGGTAAGCAAGAGCCAGATCACATGAAGATTCTAAGGATTGGGGATCGTCTAGTGAAAGGAATTATAATCCATGAAAGGGTTTTTTAAAAAGTCAAGAGTGTCCACATTATACAAGTATTCTGGGGGTCAGGGGATAGCAAGAGGAGCAGAGGAAAAGTGAGCAGAACACCAATCATGAAGGGAGTTTTAAAAGGTTTTTTTTTTTCCCTCTTGGAAAATCATTTATAAAGGAATAACTCAGCAAGTAAAAGCCATACAAATACAAGATGCAGGTATCCAAATGAAGCACAGATGAGGAATAACATTTTCAGATTATATTAACAAATAGTATAATTATGTTGTTAAATCTTAAGCAATATAAACTGTAGTTAACATTTCTAATGTTTATAATAGTAATAAGTCGTTTCAAGTTGGACATTCTTGTAGTGGTCTTTCCACCTCCTAAAACTGTCTTACTATCTGCCAGGCCCTCAAAATTATATGATAAGTGAATGAATATTTTAAAAGTCTCCAATGTATTTTTAATACAATTTTTTCCTCTTGTGTTTGCAACAGCCTAATGCACTAAAATTAACATCCCCTCTGTTCAAATTCTGCTGTCCTCCAAATAGCCTTCTATATTTCCAAGAAAGCAGACTCATTTTCTTTCCCTGGATTTCAGTGTCTCAGCTCTTCTTCCATTGTGTCACAATTGGGAATTAGACAACCTGCCCTTGCATAGCTAGTAATTTCCTCACATCCTTCAGAGTATCTTGTATACCCCACTGTTGCAGCATTGACCACTTTTACTGTGTCATCTGTCTTTTCTCCTAGCCTGAAATTTTCATCTTTGTATTTCTGATACCAAAAGCAATGCCTGTATAATGGGAAGCACATTCAAGAGCTATGGAAAAGAGTAAAAGTTCCTGCCGTTGGTGAGGGATTCTGGCACAGGAGCTTTAGTGATGAGCAAATGAGATTGTATGTGAAGTGCTTTACTAGGTGCCTGCCACGTGGTAAACAGTAAATGATAGGTAATACAGCAAAAGCAAATTCTTAGACAAAGATCAGAGCCAGATTTTAAGAGCATAACCTATACCATTCCTTTCTGTTCAACAAAGCTAAACGGTAATATTTATCCCCAGAAATGTCACTTCAGGCATAGGTGTAATGATTCTAATTAAAGGGCAAAAAGAAGAGATGCGATTAACATGTTTGTTTAGCATTAGTTGGAATATTTGTTGTATCATTTAGAAATACTCTTGGCTTCCATTAGCTATATTATCTAAGGAATTGTCTGCACAATAAGTAAATTTACTACCCTAGGATAAATAACACTATTTGCAATGTAATTAGATGGCATACAGCACTTTTTAAAAATATGTTAAAGATTATGAAAGAAATATAAGGGCTTAGTTTTATTTCTTGGTTTGTATATAACAGACACCATTTCAAAATGGCCCAAGAAAAAAATATTGAAATTTATAATAAGGATGTAAGTTTGTGATTTTTTTTTCCACAGAATCCAAGAGTAGGAGAACACTCAGATCTCTTAAGTAAGGAGTTGGAACACCTTTAGATATACAGACAGTAACTCTCCCATTTCTTACCTCTGCATCTCTGCACATCTGTTTCACTTTCTTTCAGGACTTATCACTGTGCATGAAAGTGGTATTGACTCAGAAGAGGTATGAGGAGACACTTAAATATGTCCACTATAAAATTACACAGTACTTAGAGGAAAAACAATCATTCTTATTCCTACCCCAACACCAGTATTATTCAGTCTTTTTTCATGTTTACTTTATATAGTTATAAAAACTATGCCTAGTTTTTGCCATATGCATATGAGAACTATGTATAATTTAGTATTATGCCTTTTCACTTTAACATATCACATACCTTTTCCCATACAGGCACATAACCTTATACTTGATTTTTTTTTTACTTGACTGTAATATTCCTAGAATTGGTATACTATAATATACTAAACCAGTTACATATTATTGAACATTTGAATCACTTCCATTTTTTGTTTTGTGAATAGTGAGCCCTGTTGTAATACAGTTTTTGTTTGGTTTTTGATCATTTCCTTGGGGAAATATTCTCAAAACTGAAATTATTTAGTCAACAGGAATAAATATAGTTCTAACTTTTTAAGCCTATTATGAGCCTGCTTTTTTGAAAAGTATTGTACCAATGAATGATGCCACTGAAAATACATGAGTTTTTCTCACCATGATTAAAAATTTTTGGAAATTGGTAGCTTATCTTCCAGAGTGGCTGAAACAGTTTGTGTTCCCACAGTATAGAGATTCCTCAAAAAAGTTAATAGAACTACCCTACAATCCACCAATTGCACTACGAGGTATTTACCCAAAGGATACAAAAATACTGATTCTAAGGGATACATGCACCCCAGTTGTTTTTAAAAGCAATATCGACAATACCGAAATTATGGAAAGATCCCAAGTGGCCTTTAATTAATGTATACATACACACATGCACATGCGCACACACACATATATCATGGAATATTACTCAGCCATAGAAAAGAATTACTCAGCCTTGTCATTTGCAGCAACGAAGTTGGAACTAGGGTGTATTATGCTAAGTGAAATAAGTCAGAGAAGAAAAAATACCATATGATTCCACTCATGTAGAATTTAAGAAACAAAACAGATGAACATGGGGAGAAAAAGAGAGGCAAATCCTAAAACAGACTCAACTATAGAGAATAGAGTTGCTGGAGTGGGAAACGTGGGGAGGTGGTTAAATGGGCAATGGGCATTATGGAGGACACTTGTGAGCATTGAGTGTTATATTGAAGTGATGAATCACTAAATTCTACACCTGAAACTAGTATACTGTATGTTAATTAGCTATAACTTAAATTTTTGAAAAGAAAATTAGTAGCTTACTTACACTGTGAAAACATGAATTGTGTAATGGTGTAGAATATGTACATAGGAAAACACCTAAATATGTGATAAATTTCATATTGGAGTAAACCAATAATTATTTCAGCTCTGGATATTAGAACTTATTCAAGCTCTTTTATGCTTAGTATTACAAAAAACAAAACAAAACAAAAAACCCTTTAAGTATATATAAAATACCCTTACTAGTGAAAGAACAGTTTGTATTTCATTTAGCTTCTAATTAAACTTATCACTGGATTTTTATTTATTTTTTATCACTGGATTTTTAAAGAAGTGTCTAATAAAATAGCCATACTTAGAATTTTTCTAAGTTTCATATTCTTGCTAGCTCTTATGCAGTAATCAGTTAACTGCAAGGATTCCTGTTATGTGCTAGCAAAAGTTAACCATTTTGGAATTCTTGGGCAAGTGTACTCGACTGCAAAATAAGTTGGAGAGTAATTCAAAGGAATTCCTAGTAATACTATGCAATCATTAGAAAAGATGAAGCAGCTAATCTGAAAAGCTCTCAAAGATAGAGATGTAAATTCAGGTGAAAGGGCAAGGTGTAAAGAACAGTGTGTAGTTTGCTGTCATTTACTACACACACACACAATTATACACACCCAAAGGTAGGTAAGTGCAGAGATTTTCTGTGGGAGGACACATGGTAGCAGTGTTTGCCTCTAGAGGGGAGTTCTGGGAGACTGAAACACAGCAAAGAGACTTACTTTGTACTGAATATCTTCATATTTTTTGAATTATGTCTTATGAACCCATGTATTCAAGAACATGAACAATGATAATTTTTAATAATGGATACAAAGGGCTAGGTAATACTCCTGAAAATTGTTTTGGGTGTAAGATTATTCACTAAGGGATGGTAGTTTTAAACTAGAAAGACTGAGATTACGGAACAAAATTATGATTCCATTTATTCATTTATTCAATTACTATTCTTGTGCGTATTCCATGTGACAGACGTGTGGAGCTGTACATGCTTCATACACTTTTTGACCCCAAGAAGTGCAGAAAGAAACAGATTGACAAAGAGGCTGTCAAACAAATGTCCAGGGGTTGTAGCATACATAGGAAAAGCATCTAAACTAACCTGGAGTCCAGGAAGTCTTTCTTGGAGAAGTGATAGAATTTGTCAGGAAACTGGGGGAAGAATGTTAAAGGCAGAAGTTATAGCATATGCAGACCCCTCCAGATGGAAGTACAGTGTTTATGTGGCAGAGGATCCAATAGAATCAGAGCACCAAATAAAGGAATACCCCTATTCCACATGAAGCTGCAGAAGGGAGTAAGCAGATGGAATTAAGCTTGCTTATCGGCTGATCTTGAAATGGGGAAATATCTTGAATTATCTGGGTGGACCTAATTGAGTCACAGATGCCCTCAAAAACAGAAGAGGATGGCAGAAATATAAAGAACTAGTGAGCTGACAGCTTGAGAAGGACTCTGCCCAATGTGCTGGCTTTGAAGATGGGAGGAAGGGGCCATGAGCCAAGGAATGTGGGTGGCCTCTAGGATCTGGAAAAGGCAAAAAAAGCTTCTCCCCTAGAGTCTTCTGGAGGAACCTAATCCTATCCAAACCTTGAGTTTAGCCTGGTGAGACTCATTTTGGACTTTGGACTATAAGAACTGTAAGATAATAAAATTTTAAGCCACTAACTTTGTGATAATTTTTTGAAGTAACGTTAGAACTCTTATACATACTTACATCAAACAGGATTAACTTTGGCTGGCTACAACAGAAAACCTAAGATAATGGTGTCTTAAAGAAGATATGTTTCTTTCTCTATATATAAAAGTGATTCCATTTAAAGCTGTAGAGACATAGTCAATTCTTAGCCCTTCTAACAGGCAGAGGAATAACATGATCTGACAAAATTACAAATTTCTGTTAGCCAGTATTTTTACTTTTCATTCACATCCAAACCATACAATTCTTGCCAGTTTTCCATTTTTCTGATTTTCTATGGTAATTTCTTAATTTTAAAAATTAATTTATTAATCTCAGGTGGATTTTCTTGTTCTCCTCTATCAAGTTTGCCTTCAATTGACAAAAGGCACTTAGGAAATGGAAGAACACTTTCAGTATTAACAAAAGATGAATGAATGAATGAGATTTGAGAGTCCACATTCAACTCTCTACTGTGGGTGTAACCTTGAGTAAATCACCTAACTTCTCTGAGCCTGACTTCTCTGCAAAGTCAAACCTAATTTCTCTACAAAGTCTCTTCATATTCACAGGGTTTTGGTGTCACATGAGATCATATATGGGGAAATTATTTTAAAAACCGTAAGATAGAATTTTGAATTTTTACTGTACAAATCTGCTATATCAACATAACTCTTCCCAGAGTCAAATACTAATGAATTTTGAATAACTGACTTTTTTTTTGTATTTTTAAAAGATTTTATTCATGAGAGAGAGAGAGAGAGAGAGAGGCAGAGACACAGGCAGAGGGAGAAGCAGGGTCCCTGCAGGGAGCCCGATGCGGGACTCGATCCCAGGACCTTGAGATCACAACCTGAGCCAAAGGTAGACATCCAACCACTGAGCCACCCAGGTGCCCCGGCTCTTTTGTATTTTATTACAGCCCCTATGATATCTATCCACTCATTTCAGTTACATGAATTGAGTTGATATTTTTTTACTTCTTTTTGTTTCCTCTGCAATGGAGTTAAAATGTCAAAAACAGGTCTGAACTGACATGGCATATCAAATATTTGACTATTATGTTAAATCTACCTTGATATAGTTTTGAAAAATATTTGCTTTTTATTTCTTAAGGGTTTAGAAAAGGACTGGCTTTGGTTTTATGACCAGTTTTGTCTGAAATTATCGACTTAGATTTGGGCCAACTGTCAAATGCAATTGAATTTAATCTTGTTTTTCTTTCTAGGTTACTTCACAAAGTGTTTTTACAGATCATAAAGATGTCCACAAAGAGCCAAATTATTTTATTCCCACATTTGATATTGTTTTATATTGTGGCTGTATATGTAGATAATTATGTTGTTTTATCTTTGTAACCATATTTTAGTTATAGCTGAATTTATTCCTAGCTAAAATAGTATGTAAAGCATGTGCATTTAGAACCAACATTATTCAAAGTGATTTGCTATTACTCACAACTAACAATTTGCATTATTTTAATGTTGTAAATAGTTACGGAAGCTAGTCATTTTGTATACGTTGAATTTATTATTGCCATTAAATAAGTATCTCTGATCTTTAGTAGCTCAACTTATTTCCTGAATACTCATTTGTATTACCGATAAATATGTGTTTCTATTTTTCAAATAATGTCATAATAGTATGAAAGATTTTCTGGCAGATATTTTTATTAGCTAACTGGTAACATTTTTAGTAAATGCCAAAAAGTAATAATATATGAAGATAAAACATCGTATGTTCAGCATCAATAGCAGAAATGGTTAGTAGGAGAAATTATTCAGATGCTATCTGCTAAAGAAAATAATTAAAAACATGACTGTATGAGAAAAATATAGTTTTTGAGATGATTGAGTAAATTGTAGTTCTTCTCTATTATATATTTTTAAAATTTTTTATTGGAGTTCAATTTGCTAACATATAGCATTACACCCAGTGCTCATCCCGCCAAGTGTCCCCCTCAGTACCCATCACCCAGTCACCCCAACCCCCCACCCACCTCTCCTTCTACTACCCCTTGTTCATTTCCCAGAGTTAGGTGTCTCTCATGTTATTCTCTGTGCTTATTTTTTTTAAAAGATTTTTAAAATGTATTTATTCTTGAGAGAGAGGGAGGCAGAGACACAGGCAGAGGGATAAGCAGGCTCCATACAGGGAGCCCAACATGGGACTCGATCCTGGGTCTCCAGGATCAGGCCCTGGGCTGAAGGCAGCACTAAACCGCTGAGCCACCAGGGCTACCCTATTTTCTGTGCTTATAGGAGAAAATGTACAACCTGATTTTTTTTTTTGCTTATTACCTAGTTTACTTATGTTTTTGTCCTTCCCTGAACTCAGGTTCTTCAGACTTTGGATATGTTATGGACATACATCAAACTACTAAAATCCACTTTTGGTGGTTGAGGTTGGTTTTAAATCATGTCCTTGTTGTATCTGCTCTCCTCTCAGTGCCAGTCAGCATCAGGATGACCAAAAAACTCAACCAGACAAAAAGCATTTCATGCAAAGAATTTTGACAACCCATTAGCTAGAAAACCATCACCTAAATAATTCAAAATTGATTGAAGTTTTTCAATACAGAACAATATATGAAATTGTTCTGTAGTTCCATTCATTTTTGCATTTCTCTTTTGTAGCCTTGGAAAACATAGATCAGTGATGTAGCAGCAAAAGACATCATGATACCAAATAGGAAATGAGGACTTGGGAGATGCTTTGGACCTCTTAATTTTCAGGCCACTTGATAGCAGATACAGTTCATTACACAGGAAAATTGCTTGATCTTGGGAAAAGAGGGTGCTGGAGGTGAGGGAAAATGAGTTAGTCACCAATATGGTTCACCTTGCAATTCAGTCATTTAGATCTAACTGGAGAGTGATTGCTGCCATGTTCCAGATAAAGCATGAAAGCTCTTCTCACAATAAAATGGTGAATCACATATCTCCTGTGCAGATTCCGGAATAAAAAAGTAAAATAAAGCAAATATCCTATGTATGTTAATACACCAATTTTAATAGAGAATGTACTATTTGTAGAGCCTTTATCTACTACACATGGTTTTATTTGAGCTTCGTTATGGCATTAATAGATATTTCCATCTCATATGTATAAAGACAGATTGAGACAGGCTATAGTCACACAGTTCATATAATCTAGACTGGGACTCAAATTCACATCAGAACTACAGATTCTATATGTAAATTCTGTTGTACTCAATAAACATAAAATCATACCCAGGGTGGAATGAAGACACGATTCTGAAGCATAAAACTTTATTCTAAAACATAAAATTAATATTCAGAAAAAGAGTTCTGAGCAGACATATTTTAGTGAATATTTTGTTATATGTTCAATATTTCTATAAATTTTCTTGTACAAAATTTTGAATGGCTTATAATTATTTCTATACTCCCATTTTCTATGTTTCATGAATGTAAAACATTCCCTCCTGCCCCCATTTCAGAAGATCTTTGTCCTTCCTTCCCACTCCCTATCCCTCTCTATCTGCCCTTTAATCTTCATTGATTCCTCTCATCTCTGACCACCGACCACAAGTTTTATCATCTCTATTTCATAATCAGTTGTTTCATGTCTTGTCTTTCATTCTCTATAATAAGCTCTTTTGTGATAGAGGCCATGGCTAATAATTCCTGTTATAGTGATGAGCATATCTGGAAAAAATATTTTAAATATCTTTTATGATAGAAAACGACCATCTTTGACTGGTATAAGAAGAGGATCCTGGGACGTCTGGGTGGCTGAGTCAGTTAAGTGACCAACTCTTGATTTTAGGTTAGGTTATGATCTCAGGGTCTTAGGATCGAGCCCCATGTCAGGCTTCACACTCAGAGAGGAGTCTGCTTGGGATTTTCTCTTTCCCTCTCCCTCCACCCCTCCCCCACCTCTCACATACACATGCTCTCTCTTGCTTTCTCTCTAAATCTCTTTTTAAAAAAAAAAAGATCCTGATTGGATGCTAATATGGAAAAAGATCAGTTTGCTTCAGTGTACTTGACAACCTTAACACAATAGGAAACAAAAGGGCTGAAAAAATGGTAGCCATTTTTAAATGAGCAGCCAGGGATTAGCTATAACATTTTAGTACCATTGCATTGGTATTGATATTAGTATACCTGAGATCTGAGAGCCAAAGAAGGAAAGATTGATTTTTGGAGCAAACACCTTTAACATGACTAGACGAAAACAAAAAAGGAAGACAGCAGTGAGAAGTTGATATCCATCCTCCAAAACAACTGGAATTCTGGATTAGAATTTAGTACCTCTGGAATAGGAAGGGATCTACATTGTTTATGGATGCGAGGACACATGACAATACATCTTTAGAGTTATGGAAACAAAAGAAAATATATATCTAGAGGAGTGAATACCTCTACTGGAGAAAACGAAGAGTTAGAAAAAAAATTAATACTGCATTGTTAGCATTACCTACAAACAGAAAGGTTTTCTTGAAACACAATTTTAAAGTTCTTGCATTAATATATGGAGGCAAGAGGCTGTAATTAGAGTAGTTCCTTCTGGACCAAAAAAAATGCCGACCAGATACAACACTAATTTGTAGGATATCATGCCTTAAATATGCTAATTTTAGATTAGCCAATGGAAAAATTCATAAATGGTAGAAATAGAGGTAAGGGGAGGAAAGATTTTTTTTAAGATATCACAAGATATTTTAGTTGTCACTAGTTGTCAAAGAAGGCAAGAGCTCAAAAAGATGTATCACTTATACCATGGTAATCTATTTTTTTCAAAATCAAGACTACCTGTAGTCAAAAATGACTGCAGAATAGAAAAAAATCTCAGAAGCCTACCAAAGTTTTTAAAATAAAGTAAAAAAGTTTAAAAGTTTTAACATGTGTTTCAGAACCAAGACTGATTCTATAAGAATAAAGATAGTGTTACACAGAAGCACACATGATACAGTGATTGAGAATTTTAAAAAGTGAAATGAAATAAATATATTAACTGAATATCTGAGGAAAATGATAAAAAGACATGAAAGTTGGGAGAAAATCTGATATCCAAGGAAAAAAAAAGGGAAAGAATATAGGTACAGATAATAATTTTCCACAAAGAAAGAATACCTCTTAAGAATCAAGTCATGGGCACCTGGGTGGTTCAGTTGGTTAAATGTCTGCCTATGGTTCAGTTTAGGATCCCAGGGTCCTGGAATTGAGCCCCGCATTGGGCTCCCTGCTCATTGCAGAGCCTGCTTCTCCATCTCCCTCTGCTTGCAGCTCCCCTTGCTTGTGTGCGCTCGCTCGCTCTCTCAAATGAATAAATAAAATCTTTAAAAAAGAATCATTCAAGTTGTTAACAAAGATATCAAAAAATCATAGTGAAATAGAAGGATGGATTTTTAAAGGAATTTCTGAGTGAAGCCAGCTATTGATTTAAGGAATAAAAATTATCGTTCTGGGGCTCCTGGGTGGGCCCAGTTGGTTAAGCATCTGCCTTCAAGTCAGATCATGATCTCAGGGTCCTTGGATCAGGCCCTGCATGGCATCGGGCTCCCTCCTCAATGGAGAGTCTGCTTCTTCCTCTCCCTCTGCCACTGCTCTTCCTCCTGCTCATGCACACACACACACACTCTCTCTCTCTCTCTCTCTCTCTCTCTCTCAAATCAATAAAATCTTTAAAAAAAATTTTTTTAAAGAATTATTCTTTCATTGGTGGGGAAGGTCAATCATTACAGAAAATATTGCTGGATTGTTTTTAGAAAACTCTACAGAACTCTTGTGTCTGAGTGTGATGAAACTAAGATAAAATATTAAGCCAAGATGTCAAAACATGCCATTTAGCCTTGTAAGCCTAGCCTGAAAACAAGGGAGAGTGCCTAATCTTTTTTAAAGAGGGACACTTAAGAATTCATTTATTCATTTATTTAGCAAGTATTTAATGATCTGCTTCTCTGTGCCAGGCATTATTCTAAGTTTTGGGGGGAACATCAGGGAACCAGATAGACAAAAATCCCTGCCTACCAGAACTTATAGTCTAGTAAAATGAGACAAATAACAAATATAAATAAATTGTATGCTAGAAGAGGATTAAGTGCTCTGGGAAAATAGAGCAGGATAATGATTGGAGATGCAGAAAGATCATGGTTGCCCTTTTAAATTACAAAATATAAAATTCCAGAGCTATGTAACGAGTTCTCAGAAAGGTGCACGTGAGTATATTGAGGATGTCCATGGAGCTAAGCCTTAGGATATGTCCAGTAAATGACTATTTGATTTTAACTACTGAGTAATTCGTCTTTGGTTCACAGCAGGTGTCATAGCAGAAAGTAAGTTGTGGAATTCTCATAAAAGAAATATGTAGGTTTTTTTATGAGTGCTCTAATAAACAAAATCTGTGATGTGTACCATTAATTAAATCCCTAACACCTGTTCTCTATATTTACCATACTTTTGTTTTTCATTTTGTTAAGTACTATTTCACTACTGTTTTAAAACAAAATAATTGAACATATGTGCACTATTAGTCATAAAACATTTACATTACATTCTTTCCATCATTATTAATGATAATATAATTTTCTGTTTCATAGGTTTAAAAAGATAGAAATAATTACATTACCACAAATGAATATGTACATTTCATCTGTTTGCATAGGGATTTACTAACTTAGGGGTAGGTGAAGGACCTTTGGCTTCGTGTACCTTTTGCTTAGTTCTTTTAGTTTTATGCAGCAACATTATCAGTGACATGTAAGTTCAAGACCACATGGCTATAGGAACTTCTGCCTCCTTTTCTTAACCTTTGAAAGATCATTAGAAATAGGAAACTAATATATTAAACTACAATAATAATAGTTCAAAGGCCTTCGTGCTCTTTACTGCTTAAAATCTCACTTAATACTCATAATAACATGATGTCAGGAAGATTCTTTGCAAACAGGCTCAGAGAGGTTATTTGACCAGGGTCACTAAGTAGTAGGGGTGGGGTGGAGAGCACAGTGCACGGGGCTGAAATGAATACCATAGTTCTTTAAACACGAACATCTCAGCTATGTTAAGTGACCTGGTTTTGTTGTGAAAACTGGAAAAGTATTTAATAGAGTTTACCAAATATAGACATTGTATTGTCTAGGTAAATGCTCATCATTAAATGACAAAGCATCTTTCTTGCTCCAGTGTTCCTTCCTCTGCCTCAGCCAACAGCTCAGCTCACCTCATCTCCCAGGGCAGAAACAGAACTGTTGTAATCTCCAATAAAGGACATGACAAAGGATGCACAAAAATTTTAATTGGCTTATTTTTAATGTTACGCTCACTCAGGGTATGAACCGTACAATTTTTGAGTGAAATAATATCTCTTGTACAGTCTTAATAATTCACGATTCTTTAAGATTGAAAAAATCTCAAAGTGGGTATCATAAAAATATTTCAAAGTCAGCTTTTTGCTACTTTGTACATAATTTATGGATCAAGCCAAAATTTTGGAATTCAAGTTTGTGAAATTTTCCAGTTTCAATACTCATTACAGAGTAGAAATGCTAAACATTTAGTCTTTTACGGTATATTAGTGTCTAGAACATTAGCTGCCATAGGTATTGCCTCAAGTCTCTCTTTCAGGTTTGTCATTAAGCTTGCAAAGGAATAACCTGTCACATTTTCTTTAATGAAACTGACAATACAAAATTACTATTCTTGAAATCTAAAGGGTTTTTTTCCCTTTTCCAAAAATATTTTTGGAGTGTGCATATTATGTGTGTGCACGTATATGCGTGCATGCATGTCCACTCTATTAAGGGATTGGTAAGCAAGTTTAATTGCATGTTGAATAATGAGGTGAAATTTAACATTATCCAGCAGAATTACCCTCCCCCGTTCCCAGGTGAAAATCACTGTATTGTTTATCAAAAGTCCCTAAAGATTGAAGTAATACCCCAGGTAAGGAGATTTAGAATCTCATTCCGATCTTAACAGGTTTCTTAAGATACCATTTCTTATTGCTCAGACAGCTTACCACTTTTGCATTTTTGGATTTTTTTTCTGGTTTTCTCTTTAACTGGTAATAAGGCAGAGTGAATCCTTCGACTTATACACTGAATCCCACAGCTTCTCATCCACTCAGGGGCTGAAATTACCTCCTTTCTTCTCTATCCGTATTCTCTTCAGTACTACAATGTGCTGTAATCTTGTTAGACCCAGTGGTTCATTCTTCGTTCTCACATACCTTGTGATAAGCAAATCCCCCAGTTGATCCTCTGTCCTCTTTGAAATACTTCCTGCAATTAGCTTTAGGACACTTGCCTAGCTTCTCTAATTCTTCTTAAGCTATTCCTTTTCAGTCTTTTCTTACTTGTTCTCCTCTTCCCAAACTCTAAATATTAAAATACCAAGGGTCAGTCCATGGATGCCTTACTTAAATGATCTTATCCCTTTTCTTGGCTTTAATTCTTGTTATATGCCGATGGCTCCCAATTAAGTATCTCCAGACTGGACCTAATCCGTGAATTCCACGCTTATTTGGTGCCTCTATTTGGATGGCCAGTAGACGTTGCAAACGTAAACTGCCCCAAACTGTGCTTCTGGTGTCAACCTCCCCAAACCTGCTTCATCTGCAATCTCAGCTTCTTATTTCACACAATAGTAACTCCATCCTTCTAAAAGCTCAGGTGAAAACCTTGGAGTTAATTATGACTTCCCCTTGTTCAATTTTCTCAGAAAATTCATATCTTCTACTTTAAAAGCACATCCAGAATTTGGCCACTTTTCATCAGTTTTCTTGCTACTCTCTCCCTCACTGGGTATTATTATTTCTGCTTTGTTACCCTTCAGATTGTTCCAATAGACCAGCCACAGTTATCCTGTTAAAATACTAATCATGGTGTTTGCTCAAACCCATGGCTTCCCCTCTCAGTAAATTAAAGCTAGAGTCCTTACAATGCTTTTCAAGGTCCCCATGATCTCCCCACACTCAACTCTCCAACCTTACTCCTACAGTCCCCATCCTTTTTTTTTTTTTAAGATTTTATTTATTCATGAGAGACACACAGACAGAGGCAGAGACATAGGCAGAGAGAAGCAGGCTCCTCAAGGGGAGCCCGGTGTGGGACTCCATCCTGGGTCTCTGGGACCACGCCCTGAGCCAAAGGCAGATGCTCAACCGCTGAGCCACCCAGGCATCCCAACAGTCCCCATCCTTAACCCTGTTCAACCACTTCTGCCTCCTCAGTGTTCCTTGAACATGCTAGGCATGTTTCTGCCCTAGAGCAGGGATTGGAAACAAGATCTCTCAGATTCCCAACACTGCCCCTAAATCTAAATAATTTAAAAGAAGATGTAACAGAATTCTGAGATGTATGATATAGACCATCTAATTAAACCAAAAGCATCTAAGTAATGTCTACAAATGTTCACTCAGTATTTATTAAGTGCTAGTATCTATTAAGTCATCTACCTTGACCACATGGGTATCAAGTCTCATGTTAGGGAGGGATACAGTGGTGAATGAGAGAAACAATCTAAGAGAGAGAAACAGGAGAAGGCCCAAGTGATTTTGCA
Source organism: Vulpes vulpes (assembly GCF_048418805.1). Classification (NCBI taxonomy): domain Eukaryota; kingdom Metazoa; phylum Chordata; class Mammalia; order Carnivora; family Canidae; genus Vulpes; species Vulpes vulpes. The sequence continues at coordinate 94,379,632 of NC_132781.1, read as the reverse complement.
ACAAGGATTAGCAGATGCCTTTGTCCAATAGGTAATAAGACATACAACTGTTAAATGAATCTGGGAATGCAAGTCTTAATATTATAAGTTAATGAATTATCATATTAATAGATTAAAGAGGAAAAAACTGTATCTGAATAGATGCAGAAAAGCCATTTGATAAAATTCAATGTTCGTTAAAAAAAAAAAACCCTCAAACTAAGAATAGAAGGAAATTTACTTAATCTGACAATGAGTACCTATACAAAAACTTAAACATTGTGTTTATCACTGAAATGCTGAAAACCTTCTAAGATCTGAGTGAGATAATGATGCCCAATACCAGCCTATCCAATCAATATTAAAATGATGTTCCTATCTAATGCAATAGGCAAAAAAAAAAAACAAGATATAGAATCTGAAAGTAAAACATAAAATTCTTTGTTCACAGATGATATGATTGGGTCAAGGAGAATTCAAAAGAATCTTCAGATAAATTTTTAGAATTAGAGTATTAGCAAGAAGGCTGAGCACACAATGTCACAATGTACAAAAATCAGTTGCATTTCTCTATACCAGCAATAAATAGGACTTAGACAAAGAAAAAAAATTAAAGCACCATATAGAATAGTCTTAGGAAGCATCACATGCCTAGGAATAAGCTTAATAAAAGCTTAATAGAAAGCTTTTCATATCCAGACAACCATAAAACATTATTGAAAGCATAGAAGACCTTAATAAATATGCATGCATTGGAAAACTTTCTATTGTAAAGATGTTCATTTTCCCTAAATTCAGTGATTTTGATGTGATGAATATATTCAACCAAACCAAATAAAAATTCCAGGTTTTTATGAAAACTGACAAGCTGATTCTAAAATTTAAATGGAAATGCAATATGCCAAGAATAGCAAAGAATCTTAAGAAAAAGAAATATGGAGATGTTCGTTTCTCAAATATCATTATTTTTAAAATATAAAACAAAAGAATTAAGTGTGTGAATTGGCAAAAGGATTGAGACAAAGACCAGAAAAGAGATCTCAAAATTTACTCATATACATCTATGGACTCTTGGTTTATGACAGGTGGCATCTTTCAATAAGTAGGATGAGTCAATTGGCTATCCATATGATAAAAGAGGAAACAGGAGACTTCATACCATATACAAGAATCCATTACAAGTAGATTGATATAAATATGAAATAAATATTAAATCTTGCAGAAAATAAAATAGAGGACTATCTTCAGGGCATTAGGATAGGCAAGGTTTCCTAAACAGAACACAGAAAGCACTACCTAAAAAGAAAATTACTGATACATCACACTAAGTAGACTACATTAAAATTAAGAACTACCACTCAAAGAAATCGTTAAGAGAATAAAAATGAAAGCCACAAAGACAGTATTTGCAACTTGTGTAATCAACAAAGAACTCATATCCAAAATACATGAAGAACTCTTATAGGTGAATAAGAAAAAAAAAAAGTGGGCAGGAGACTTGAACTTCACAAAAGAGGATTTCCAGATGGCCAATAAAGATATGAAAGGTGACATCATTACCCTTCAGACGAATGGAAATTAAAACCACAAGGAGATAGCATTTCAAATAATAAGAATGGCTAAAATGAAAAGCCTGAAAATTTTATGGGGAGGATATAGAGCAATGGGTATTCATATTGCTGGTAGGGATGTAAATTGGTACTGGTAATTTAGAAAACTATTTTGTATCACCTACTAAAATTGAACGGGTTCATACCAATAGTTCCACTCCTTGATGGAAATGCATGCATGTATGCATAAATACCAGAAGACATGTACAAGAATGTTCATATATATGTGTGTGTATATATGTGTGTATACACACACACACACACACACACAGATATCATTGTAAAATGCCCATTCAATCAATGGAAATAACCAGTGCTATTCCATTTATGTGAAGTTTAAAAATAGGTAAAAATATGGTAACAAAAATGAGAACATTGATTATCTTTTAAGAGAAGGGAGGGTTTATGAATGGAGAGGGACTAAGAGGAGTATTTTGAAAGTTCTAGTAATGTTCTATTTCTTGACCTGTGTGATGGCAAAAAAGGTGTTTACCTTATGATAATTCATTAAGTGTATGATTTTCACTTTAATACGACTTTTATACTTAATAATTTTTTAGAAATTTTATTGGAGAGAGAGAGGGAGAGAATGAATTGAAGGGAAAGGAAGAGAGAGAGAATTTTTCAAGCAGACACCTGCCTGAGTGTGGAGCCCAACTTGGAGGTCAGTCTCATGACCCATGAGATCATGACCTGAGCCAAAACCAAAAGTCAGATGCTTAATCAGCTGAGTCACACAGGCATCCCTATACTTAATAATTTTTTTAAAAAGATTTTTAAAAAATATCCACATACTAGGTGCCATTTTTACCAGTTTTGTCAATCATTTATATCTGTACAGTGTCTTAGAGCTGTTGAGAAAGGCATTATATGAGCTAATGCATATATTAGCACCTCAGGAAATCATAATCTTGGCACTAAAAATGATGGGATACTTAACTGGATATTTTCAGATAGCAAGCATGAGAACAAAATCTTAAGAGGCACTTTATCAAATAAATACCTTTTCAAATAATATTTTAATTCCTAATTAAAATATTTTTCTATGGTTCTAGACATTAGTCTATGCCTGCAATTATCAATATATGTAAAAATAAATAGTTTTTTAAGAGATAAAATGTAATAAATTACAATTTTGTGATTTATTTTTATACCTAAACATGTCTGAAATCATTCTATTTGTTTATTTTTATAAAGTTATTATTCAAAATAAAAAGATCTTAGAATGGGAAGCAAATTCTATGACTTCCCATTCTATGATGGGAGACTCCTCTCCCCCATCAAAATCTCCCCCATGCTAATCCCCATTAGCAGATTGTTTTTTGCATCCTTCCGTAAATTCTCTATGTGTATGGCAATGTGGTTTTTGTTTGTTTGTTTGTTTTTTTACAGACTTTGAGGTCATACTCTTCTACAACTTTTTTTATCAATATAGTTTCAGCATATTTACATATCAGTACATAAATATATCATTCTTTTAAACCTAGATAACATCCATATAATTATTTTTAATGGTTGCATAATATTATAACAGAGAAATTTCATTATTTAGCCTTTCTCCCACTAATAGGTAGGTTGCTCCCATTTTTTGTCATTACAAAAATGTTACAACAAATATGTGGGTGTCTATTTGAGAGAATATATGTATAAGAATTGCTGAGTCAGGAATATAAATATTTCTTGACATTGAAAATAACACAAACCATACTTTATTTTTGTGAATAGTCATTGAGAATTGGATAGAGCATCATAGCAAGAAAACAAATTTCAAGTAAAGCACCAAAATGGGAACCAATGAGTCTTTTAAGGCAGGTAGAATATACTAAGCCATTAATGGTGTGGGGTTTTAGTAGGAAGGAAGACATACTGGAGATAATTTTCCCTTGCTCCAAGACCATAGTCACAAGAACCACTTGAATTTGAAATGTAAGGATGGACAAGCAAAACTTAAAATTACACCCTCTATTCACAAACAAAAATTGTAATACAATATAATTAAATCACAAATTTATAATTCTAATAGTCAAGCAAAATATTTCACTTAGATTCCTTAAAATTAGAAATTGTCTTCTCAGGATGAGGCCACATTTACTCTGAAAGGTGATCATCCTTGAGACATGCTGTTCTAAGAATTGGGTTTCTCTTCTACCAGAGAATTGTTGATCATTTAAGTCTGTACCTACTGCTGATAGTGATCCTTAGCTTAACACCGGGAAATGAAGGCATCAAAACCTCTTAGAAATGAAGCAGTGACACTATTTGTATTAATGCACTCTAAAAATAGTTGAATTTAGAAAGGCGTGAATGAAATTTCTTCTTTACAGTCAAAAAATTAGTTACTCTAGCTCTGTTATTTGCCTATTACCACGCATCAAATTACAATCTTTCTTCACTATAATACAAGATTGTTGATAGTAACTGGAGACATGGCAGAAATTTAGATATCTGAATGACTTTAAGTTTTTGTGACTAGTCATAGCCAGTTTTTGAGAGCTTATTATGTGTTTGGTGCTCTTATAAGTACCATTTACCTGTTGTAACAACACTAAAGGTGGATGTTACAAAAAACACCATTGTACAGATTAGGAATAGGAAGTGTGTACACTGATTTCTAACCCAGGTAATGTGACTATTTCACTAGAAGTGGAGTTTCATTCAGTTCTGAATTTGTGAAGGCTGAGGCTCTGAATATTTTTTGTCTTCACCCACTTTAGAGCACACAGTATCATTTGGTCACGAGATTCCCCTGCTTTTGGGCAGAGGGACTAGATAAGGGCAGATATTTCTATTTGTATCATTTGTGAGATGAGTGTCTTAACTTTTTGCCTTTTAGGATAACTTGTAATTTTTTGCTGAAACCTAGATATGATATGCCTGGTGATAAGAACTGAGGTATCAAGTTTGTAGTATGAGGTGTTAACATTAATCTAATCAGGAGCTGGGCTATGTTTAATGTTCGCTGTAGCTTTAAAACTAAAATTAAAATCTTACCTATAGTTAACTAGCATAATTCTTATTTAAGCCCAGAGGCTTTAGTTCCCTCTAGGGTTTTTTGTTTTCATTTGTGGGTTTGTTCGTGGGTTTTGTGTGTGTGTTTCTTCCCGTTGTCTTTAGGTTTCCCTAAGAACTCCTTCTTAAATAGTGTGTGTGTGTGTCTAGCAGCTCTCTCATTTGTAATCCACTCTTAATATACTGGAGCCCTGTTGATATGGTGGTAAGGTATTGAGGAGGGGAACTGTTCTGTAATCTTATGATTAAGTGTCTGCTTTTTCTCATGGAAAACCATGCAGCTACATACCGCAGATAAGGTGGTATCTGCAGGAGATGGCAACAGTACCAGTCATGCACATAAAATGTGGTGGTGCTTGATAGGTCTGGCAGGTCTGGGTAGACTCAGTGGATATAGGAGTGTCCAGGAGATGTAGTGATAATCAATGGAGGGGACACATAGAGAAAAAAAAGGGATTAAAACTCTACAAACTGATGAATTATCTTCATTTATTCTAACTTGGGGAAAATTGACCAGATTTGCTAATGAGCTCATGTGAGACAGTCCTCAGGAACTCGCAGAAACACTTGGGGCAGGTTTTTAGAGGCCTAGGATGTTGTATTGGCAAAAAGATTGACTGAAAGATTGACAAAAAGATCCACTGAAATAAGAATTATGCTAGTTAACTATAGGTAAGATTTTAATTTTAGTTTTAAAACCCAGAGCTCTAAAATAAAGGCTATTAAATATTCTCCTATTTTTATCTCTATATTTTTGCTATCTAAAACTCCTTATTTGCCAATAACCCAGGTTTTTTTTATTTGATCACAAGTCTACAAAGTGGTTTAACTGTTTTGGTCCAGAGCTCAGATTACAGAAGAGCCAGTATAGAAGACAGCCAAACATATTCCACCAGGACTTCAAGTTTCTAAGGCAAGCACAGGAATGCACATCATCTTTCAGAGCTCTTGGCTCAGTGGGGAGCAGGGAGGGATGAGTTTTTACCTCTTCCTTGCCCCTTCTCTAAGCTCCATCCCTCCTCAATATTCTCTGGTCTCATTAGAGGTAATGGATATTCACAATATGATGTTGATAAATAATGTCACCAAGTACGCTTTCGTAGTTTCTCCTCTGTATAAGTTTCTATTCTTTGTTCCAAAGTGATGGGTACTTGATTTTTTATCATGAATGTTGACTTAGAAAGCCAGTCTCAATGTATGGTTGCCTTCCCACCAACCATCATTGTAGCTCCCAGACCACACTGCTGTGTCCTGTGGCACCATGGAGAACTCATGGAAGCACTGTGAGATCTTTTAAATTTTCAAAAGAAACACTGTAACAGTTGGATGTTACATGAACTACTATTATTACGTTGTTTATAAAAGGAATAAAAACGACCTGTTGGATATTTTCTTTGACACCAGGAAAAAGCTACTGGGGCAAGGGCAGTGTGAACAGAGGATGTTGGGCACCTCTGAAGTACCTCCTTCCCAACCACTTATTTCTCTTTGAGGATGCACACAGATCTGAAACCTTGACTCTACCTTCAAATCCAAGTAATGGAGTATATGATTCAGTTAAATTCACCAATGCAGTGCCTCTTTAAGAGGGGAGCATATGTCCCAAATCAGCCCAGTCAAAGTAAACCTCAGGTCTCTTGCTTAAAATGTTTGAACAATCTTAATCTCCTCTCTCTGCCTCTGACTGAGAAAGCATGTAGCTACTGGAGTTGTTGACAACCATCTTTTGACCATAAGAGCCAGCCTTCTTGGATGAAGTTGACACTGCTGATGGTAGAGTGGTGAAACTGAAGGAAACCGGGTCCTTGGTAACATCCTTGAGCCACTGGATCAAGCCCAGTCTGAAGCCTGAATGCTTCTTTTCATTTATGTTTGTTCCTCTAAATATTATTGTTTCAGCAAGTTTCCACCAGTTGCCTTGTTATTTTTAATTCATAGTTCTTGTTTTATTCTGGTTATTAGTCATATACGCTACTGCAAATATATTTTAGTTTTTCTTGCCTTATTCTGCTAACTAGGATCTCTGATACAGTTTTGAATAGAAATAATAGTATTGGAAATGCTTGTCTCATTCTCAGTCTCAGGAAGAGAGCTTTCAATAATTCACCGTTTAGTATTACACCTGTTCTGTTTTGTTTTTGTAAATACTCATTCGCCAGATTAATGAAATTCTCTTTTATTCATTGTTGCTAAAAGTTTATATCACAGATGAGTGTTGAATTTGTTAAATCAGTTTTTTTTGTTGTTGTTGTTGTTGGGAAGTAGCCATTACTGTACCTGTTGTCCTTCTGGATTGCCCAATCAGTGTTCTGGGCCTGTAGCATTCCCCTATCTGGAAGCGGGGTTCCAGACTGTCATTTTTTCCCATTTACTTCTTTGTTATTAGAGAAACCTCTCTCCTCTTCTGGGTACACAGTGAACTTCCTTGTATTGATTGGCATTATCACATGCTTTCTCTGTGACTCTTGGAATGTCCACATATTTTTTCCCCTTTTTTTTCTGTTAGTGTGGTAAATTATATGAACTGATTTTCAAATGTTATATTACCCTTTTGTTCCTGTAATAAACTCCACTTAGTCATAATCTAATATTTTTTAATACATAGCTAGATTTGACCTGCTACTATGTGGCTTAGGAATTTTGCATCTATCTTTAAGAGAGAGATTGATTTGTAATTTTCTTGTAATGTTCTTGTTAGATTTTGCTATCAAGATTATTCTGGTCTCATTTCCATTCTCTCAACAACCGTAGAACCTGTTTGGGAACATACATAGTCATTATATCATACCATGTCTTGGTTTGCAATTAAATATTATTGTGTGATTGTAAAAAAAAAAAAAAAAAAAAGTAAGTGAGCAGCTACCTGAATTGTAATGCATACCAAAAATAAATACTCTGGTTTCATTAAAGAGTTGTGATTCATTCTGACCTTTTCTGTTCTTTATAAGAATTTATTAGTGTAAGTCTTCCTTATAATTTGTGGAAGACTTCACCAATGAAGCCATTTGGGCTTGGAGCTTTCTTCAGCGTAAGATGTTCAATAATATATTTAATTATTTAGTGTCTTTTCATGCACACGTGTGCTCACATGTATGATTATTCAGTATTTGTATTCTTTTGTCAGCTTTGTTCAAAGTGCTGTTTTTCAAGGATTTGTTCATTTCATTCAAACTGCCACATTTTATGGTATAAACTTGTTCCAATTAGTCCTTTAATATATTCTTTATGTCCATAAAATCTGTAGTGATATTCACTTTTTTCCCCTAATGTTGTAATTTGTGTATGCTTTTTTTTTTCAATGATTGGTCTTGATAGATTTTCATCAGTTTTAGTTGATTTCTGCCATTGTGTTTGTTATTTTTTCTTGTGGTTTATATATTTCTTTTCCTAGCTTTTGAGATGGAAGCTTAAAAAATTGCTTTTTAGTCTTTTTTTCTTTTCTCATTAGTGCTTTTAAGGACATAATTTTTCATTATGTAAGGCTTTAGCTGCATACCATGAGTTTTGATATGTTATTTCTTCTTTATAATTAGGTCAAAATATTTTCTATTTTTTTGTTTGTTTGTTTTTTGTTTTTTTTCTTTTTCTTTTTTTTCTATTTCTTTTTAATTTTCTTTTTTTCCCATGAATTATTTTACTGTACGTATTTTTTAAGGCATAAGTTTATTTACAAACATATTTAGTATGTTGAATGAAAAAATTTGACACATTTTTTAAAGAACTTGCACCTCTTAAAATGCTCCTTTTCACAACTGTGTAATGGATTATAGTGTATTGTAGTTGCTGTTGTTATTTTGCAGGGAGTTGGTATTAGTATCAGTTTCTAGCTGAATTCCATTGTGGTCAGAAACATACTCTAAGTGATTTTTGTCTTTTAAAATTTGTTAAGACATTTTTGTAACCCAGAATATAGTAGAGCATGTTAAGTATTTCATATACATTGGAAAAGAATGTGAATTCTTTATTTCTTCATGCTTAAATTAGACAAAATTTGCTGACTGTGTTGTTCAGATGTTCTATAGTCTTTCTAATATTTGGCTTGCTTGCTCTGTCAGCTACTTAGATTAAATATTAAAATCTCCCTGCTATGGTTATAATTTAGACCATTTTTTCTTTTAGTACTGTTGATTTCTGTGTGTGTGTGTGTGTGTGTGTGTATATATATATATATATATATATATATATATATATATATATATATATATATATTTACCTTATATATTTTGAATCTCTGTCTTTGAGTGCATACAGATTTAGAACTTTTATGTTTCCTGGGGATTGATCCCTTTATATTTATGAAAAGTCCCTCTTTATCTCTGATAATGCTACTTGTTTTAAAATCTATTCATCTGATGTTAATATAGCTAAGGCAACTTTTCTCATATTTTACTTTCAATCTTTGTCTTTATATATTTAAGATGTATCTTTTATATTTGGAATATAGTTGAATTTTTTTTTAATCTGGTCTGACAGTCTTAGTCTTTTACTTAGAATATTTAGGCCACTTACATTTATTGTAATTATACTGTTGTGTTTAAATCTGTCTTCCTTTGTTTTCTATTTGACTCACCTGTTTTATGGTTTTTTCCCCTCTCCTTTCTTGCTTACTATTGTCTTAATGTTTTTTTTTATTATTTTGTTTTCATATGTTACTTGTTAGTCATTCTTTAACTTTTCTTTAGTGACTACCTTAGAGAGTATAATTTATGTTCTTGATTTATAGCAAGCTAATAATGTAAATGATTACTTTTAACACTTCCCAGATAATGCTAAGATCTAATAAGTTCTTAATTCAATTTACCCCCTTCTGCTTTCTTTATTATTCTTAATTGCATTTTAGTTCTTCTGTAGTTCAAACTCTGTAAGATGACATCATCATTATCATTCTGTACAGTCAGTATTAAATTGTTACTTTTTCTCCTACTCTTCATGACTTTATTATATTTGGTGTTTTCATCTGTGATCATTTTTCTTCTGTTGTTCTACTAGCAACAGATTATCTCAGTGTCAGTTTCTGTTTTTCTGAAAAGTATATCACTTGTCATTTTGAAAGATTTTGAGGAGTACAATTCTAGATTGGCAGTTATGATCCTTCAGTAGTCTTAGTTATACCATTGTTTTATGGTTTCAATTATTGTTGACAAGTTACCAACCAGTCTGTAGATCCATTTTTTAAAGGATTTTACTAATTTGAGAGAGAGATAGCAAGACAGAGAGCACAGCAATGGGGAGAGGGAGAAGCAGCCTCTGTTGAGCAGAGAGCCTGATGTGGTGCTTGATTCCAGGACCCCAGAAACATGATCTAAGCCAAAGGCAGACGCTTAACCAACTGAGCCACCCAGGCCCCTGTGGATCCTTTTCAAGTAAAAATTTTCTCTGGCTGCTTTGAAATTTTTCTTTTTGTTTTTTCTTTTTAGAAGTTTTATTCTGATGTGCTACAAGTATTTATCCTTCTTTTTATTTTATCCTTCTTGAAGTTTACAGAGCTTATTGATCTATATTTTTATGTCTTTCATCTTTTGGAATAGTAATCTTTATTTCTTCAAATATTTCTTTAGTTTCATTTTCTCTTCCCTCTCCTCACAAGACTCCAGTTACATTTTTGTTAGACCTTTGCACTATGCTTCACATGTATTTCATATTCTTTTTTGTGTCTCCCACTCATATTTTACTCTGTTCTTTAGTACTGATGTTTCACAATTACCTGCTTTGAGTTAACTTACCATTTTAATCCTTTGTATATAATCTATGTTAAATTCATGTGTTGAATTCTTAATTTCAATTTTTGCCTTTTTCAGTATTTGAATGTGTTTTTTCCTTCTCCTCTATTTCATTGAACATGTTAATCATAGTCATTTCAAAGTTGTTGTCTGCTAAGTCCAATCACCAGGTCACATAGAGGTCTGTATAATCTCTTGAGTTTTGTTTGTATGATCCTTTTCTTGACATTCTTTTAAATATACAATATCTATGGTGTATCAAAAATGAGTGTTGTGTATTAAAAATTATATAGGCTCCATATCATGTTCTCTTTCTTCAATTTTACCTTTTCTGCTGCTAGGCAGGAAGGAGTGAAGACTGAGGTTTTTGTAAGCTGTATGGAGTATACAAAGAAGAAGGCCCCAGGAGGCATGGGAGACTATTGATCACAATTTGCTTGTGACTTTAGGGGCTGTTATCTAGGGTATGTACTTACACAAGGGGCTAGTGTCAGTTTGAAGCCCCTGCAGGTGATTTGACTAAACAAAATGTATGCTGAGGTAGTATAAAGTAGCTCAGCTAAAGTCTCAACAATCATTTTCAATTGAGTACTAGCCCTACAAATCTCTAATTTTATATCTCAAGTATTGCAGGGCCACCTAAAACTCTGCTGGTGTTTCTTCATAGTAGCCAATTCTCAGATTCTAAGATCCAGCATCGCCAAATTTCCCCAGGGAAGAAGCGGCTAGAGATTCTCAGCTTTTCTTTCCATGGTTGTCTCTTCTCAAGAATCTTCAGAATCTTGACCTCCCTTCTTTCTCATTGCTTCAGTAGGTCACTAATGCATTTAAATAGTGCATCTCATTTTCAAAATGCATTTAAGTAATGCATCTCATTTTCTATTTGTCTTTTTTTTTCCCCCTCAGGGGGAGCATTGGTGTACTCCAAGGTACATTCCCTAAAATCGAAGTTGATTTTTTTTTTCACATTAAGCTTTCCAGTTGAACCATGTTTTAAGGAATCCAGATTTTCTATGTGGTGCTGAGTGGAGTCAACTAACAAACACTATTATTTAAATACTAAGTACTTTAAGTAAGATAAGTTACATATAAATTTAGAAGGAATCTGGAAGTAATTCTCACTTAAAAGTATTTTTAATGTTTGTAATACAAACAGGACTTTTCAAATACTCCTTTTTAAATTAAAAGTAATGTACGTAAATTTCTGTATGTTACAGGAAGGGGGTGTTATCAACATATAGAAACTGTGTTATCTCTTTTCTTCCATGTGATACCTCCTAGGATTTGGGACAGGGACACATCTGACCAATGTCAGAAAGATAAGGAATTTTGTTGACTTAGAGGGATAGCCACATTTCTAAAGACCAGTTTAGAAAAACAGAATGAGAATTTTCTGTCCTTAGAAAGGAAAAGCCAAGGAGATAAAATCCCTCTAGAAGAAGACCAAATTGGCAAAGGATAATCTGTTGGGATATAGATACCCAGCTAGCATTAAGAACAAGTAATAAAAGTTAGGATAAGCTATTTGTAGTACATATAAACACCTAGAGAAATATATGAGAGATTTCCAATTAGCCATAGAGGTTATCTAAGTATAATGGAATTTTGTGCCTCATATTGCTTCTCTTAATATCTTCAAACACACATTTGTATTTAAAGTTAAGGTAATATAATGCTCTGGAACAGTTTTGAAACCTATGTTAGCAGAAAAGAAGGAATTTAAGATTGGTAAATCATCAATTTACTGTGTCACCAGTTAATTCTAGTCCCACTGATCACTCCCCATCACTGATTCCCACTTTGTTTCTTCCAATTACTGATCCTTTTTAACATTTAGAAGCCTTTATTACTTACTTTTCTGGCCTCATCTTCCTCTCCTACCTTGTTGGTACTTATACTCCAAGCAGGCCACCTGCAGTTCTGGAAATATACCCTATATTTTTTATACCTCTAAGCTTTTGTTTATTTGGTCTATTTCCTTGGAGTATATCCTGCCATTTTATCCAACCCCTTTGCTCTTCTTTTTCCAGTCTCTCTGTTTATGGTAATCTTTTTTATTTTTTAGTACTCTCTCCCATGCCTCTTTCTCTAGTAAATATTTCTATTCCCAGCCAGATGTGACCTGTTCTTCCTTTAAACTGCTCTAACACTTTGCTTATGTCTCTCTTAGGACTTTTATTATAATCTGCCTTGAGGAAAATTATATGTGTTCTAGTGTTATCCCTCTTATTAGACACTGAGCCCTTTAAGAAACAGAACTGTGATTTTCAAAAAAAAAAAAAAATCACAGCAGAGCCCACTAGAGTCTTACATACAAGTACTAGTCAGTTAGTAAATATTTGTCCAATTAAATATAGGTGACACGTGGCCCCCATAGGCAGTTCACAATACTGCTGTTGTTTACTTCCAGGTCAGTTGGAACACGTTTCTTTAAAGGCTTACCTGATTAGGTAAAACCCAACTGAGACAATTTCTGTTTTGATTACTCATAGCTAACTTATTAACTTAATCATCAGAGTGATACTCTATCATATGTGTAGATTCCACCTGTACTCAAGGAGAGGGGCACAAAAATAACAGGGGCCATTTGAGCATCCTGCCTATTGGATGCCCCTTACTTTTCTGCATCTATTTTGTGTATCTCACCCAAGTGGTTTTCAAAGTGTGATCCCTGGACTCTCAGCATCAGTAATACTTAGAAATGTAAATCCTCAGGTCCCATCCCTACCTACTGTATCAGAAACAGTCTGTGTTTTAACAAGCCTTCATAGAGATGCTGATGCACACTCAAGTTTGAGAACCAGTGGTTAACCCACTGGCCTTTTATTTAAGTCCTGTGCCATATATAATTCCCTCTGTTCTGTGCCTTGATTAACCTTATTCTATTAGCTGTCTTATTCCTCATTTAATGAAGAATTTATAAGGAACATTGATTCCCAAAGCCAGGGTCTCTCCTATGCTGACTGTGACTCTGTGACTTCCCAACCCTTCACTTCCCTTCATGGGGACGAATTTTGTATAAAAGCCAACTGGTTAATTGGGCAATTCTTTGTTCATCCCTTTGCACTTCTTTACCCTCTTTTTAAAATCTGAATAATTGTCATGACTCTGAGTCTGTTGTCCTTTTTTGTTGTTATTGTTGCTGCTGCTATGTGGGAATAAGTGGAAAATTCTCATGTAAGAGATATGATACTTCCTGAGGCTGATAGTAGTTGATTAATCTCAGACATTAGCACTGAAAATAGGTTAAAAAATGTTACAGAGTAGAGATTTACCACATTGAAGCAGAACTATGTTATGATATGGAAATTAGATATAATACTTTATGTGTAAGCTCTTCATGGTTTAGGAAGTGAAATCTAAACACTACATATGTTTCCTCCATAATAAATCTATAGTATAGCTATTACTGAATAATTTAATTTATTTCATTATACTTTAATGAATTCTAACCACATAAATTAACCAATCTTCAACCTGTTTTCCAAATCCAAGAATATTTTGCACAGCAAATATCTGTGTATAACTAACTGATACATTTCTGTAAAAAGTCTACCTTCACATTGACTTTCCTTCCTTGCTTTGTTCCTTCCCAAAGTAGTTTTCATTAATGTAGGGCTTTCTGTATGTTTTGGCCTACTACTGAATCCTTAGCACCCAGGAGATGGTGCTCAACAAGTATTTGAGGAATAAATTTAATTTTTTAAATCATTTTATCAATGGAAAAATAAAATTGACTGAATTGCCTTGCCTGAAAATCCTCTAGGAATGTGAGGATCACTGGATATTTTAGTAAGAACCAATTCCTAGCAAGAACATGGCTTGGGTTTTAGTCATAACAGTGTAGATTATATGTTAAGCTGAATTTAAAAAATCTAATCCAAACTTTTTGAATTAAAATCAGAGATTTTCTAATGTGGCAAGGTATTCCATGGAGTAGGTGTCTCTCTAAAGGAAATTTTTCTAACATTCAGTATTTTATTAATTTGAGGTGTACAATATAGTGATTCAACACTTCTATACATGTCCTGGTGCTTATCACAACAGGTGAACTCCTCAGTCTCCATCACCTATCTCACACATCTTCCCATCTACCTCCCCTCTGGTAACCATCAGTTTGTTCTCTATAGTTAAGAATCTGTTTCTTGAGGCACCTGGGTGGTTCCGTTGGTTAAGCATCTGGCTCTTGATTTCAGCTTAGGTCATGAGTTCAGGGTCACGAGATGGAGCGGTGTGTCGGGCTCCATGCTGGGTGTAAAGCCTGCTTAAGACTCTCTCTCTAAAAAAAAAGAAATGTTTCTTAATTTGCCTCTCTCTTTCTTTTGCTTTCCTTGTTTGTTTTGCTACTTAAATTCCATATATGGGTAAAATCGTATGGTATTTGTCTTTCTCCACTGATTTATTTTGCCTAGCATGATACTCTCTAGCTCTATACATTCTGTTGCCAATGGCAATATTTAATTCTTTTTTAATATACCACTGTATGTCTGCATGTGTATGTGTGTGTATATATATATATGTATGTGTGTGTATATATATATATATATACACACCACTTTTTTGTACTTTTAACTTTTTATTTAAATTCCAGCTGATTAATATATTGTGTAATATTAGTTTCAGGAGTAGAATTTAGTGACTCATTACTTACATGTAACACCCAGTGCTCAACACAAGTGCCCTCCTTAATACTCATTACCATTAACCCATCCTCCCACCCACCTCCCCTCCAGCAATCTTCAGTTTGTTCTCTATAGTTAAGAGTCGGTTTTATGGTTTGCTCTCTCTTTTTTTCCCCTTATTTTCATCTGCTATGTTTCTTAAATTCCACATGAGTGAAATCATATGGTATTTGTCTTTCTCCAGTGACTTATTTCTCTTAGCATGATACACCATAGCTCCATCCTTAACATCGCAAATGGCATGATTTCATTTTTTATGACTAATACTTCAGTGTGTGTGTGTGTGTGTGTGTGTGTGTGTGTGTGTGTGTGTACGTGTACTACAACATTATCCATTCATCAGCTGGTAGACATTTGGGATGCTTCCATAATTTGGCTATTGGAAATAATGGTCCTATAAGCAAAAGGATACATGTATCCCTTTGAAGTAATGTTTTGTATTCTTTGGGTAAATACCCAGTAGTGTGATTGCTGGATCATAGGATAATTCTATTCTTTTTCTTTAAAAAAAAAGTTTTTATTCATTTATTTATGAGAGACACACAGGCAGAGAGAGAGACAGAGGGAGAAGCACATTCCCCATGGGGAGCCTAATGTGGGACTTGATCCTAGGACCCGGGGATCATGACTTGAGCCAAAGGCAGACAGACACTCAACCACTGAGCCATGCAGGTGCCCAGATAATTCTATTCTTAACTTTTTGAGGAACTTCCATACTGCTTTCCAGAGTGACTGCACCAGTTTGCATTCTGAACAACAGTGCAAAAGGGTTCCTTTTTCTCCACATCCTCATCAACACTTGTTTCTTGTGTTGTTGATTTTAGTCATTCTGACAGGCATGAGGTGATATTCATTGTAGTTTTGGTATGCATTTCCTGATAGTAAGTGATGATGAACATCTTTTCATGTGTCTGTTGGCCATCTTCTGTATGTCTTCTTCAAAGAAATGTGTAATTATGTCTTCTGCCCATTTTTAAATTTTTTTGTTTGTTTCTTGGATGTTGAGTTTGATAAGTTCTTCATATATTTTGGATACTAACACTTTATCAGATAATGTCATTTGAAAATATCTTCTCCCATTCTATAGGTTGCCCTATAGTTTTGTTAATAATTTCCTTCACTGTGCAAATTTTTATTTTGGTGTGGTACCAATAGTTTATTTTTGCTTTTGTTTCCCTTGCCTCAGAAAAACGTTGCTGTGGCTATGTCCTTTTCTAGGATTTTAATGGTTTCAGGTCTCACATTTCAGTCTAATCGATTTGGAATTTATTTTTATATGGTGTAAGAAAGTGGTCAAGTTTCTTTCTTTCTTTCTTTCTTTCTTTCTTTCTTTCTTTCTTTCTTTCTTTCTTCTTTCTTTTTTTATTGTTGTTGCTATCCAGTTTTCCCCATACCATTTGTTAAAGAGACTGTCTTTACCCACTGGGCATTAATTGACCATATAGTTGTTGGTTTACTTCTGGGTTCTGTATTCTTTTCCATTGATCTACGTGTCTAATTTTGTGCCAGTGCCATACTGTTTTGATTACTGCAGCTTTGTATTAATAACTTGATGTCTAGAATTGTGATGTCTCCAACTTCGCTTTCCCTTTTCAAGAATTCTTTGGCTACTTAGGGTCTTTTGTGGTTTTATACAAAGTTTTAAGGCTGTTCTAATCCTGTGAATAAAGCTGTTGGTATTTTGATAGGGGTTGCACTGGCAGTATAGATATTTTAATAATATTTGTTCTTCCAATCCCTGAGCATGCAATGTTTTTCTTTGTGTCATCTTGAATTTCCTTCATTGGTGTTTTATAGTTTTCAGAGTATAGGTCTTTCACCTCTTTGTTTAGGTGTGTTCCTAACTAATCTTATCATTTTTGGTGCAATTGTAAATCAGATTGTTTTTTTTTTAATTTCTCCTTCTGCTGTATCATTATTGGTGTATAGAAGTACAACAGATTTATGTACATTGATTTTGTACCTTGCAATTTTACTGAATTCATTCATCAGTTCTATCAGGGTTTGTTTGTTTTTTTGTGGAATCTTGGTTTTTCTATGTAGAGTATCATGTCATCTGCTAATAGTGCAAATTTTATTTCTTCCTTACTGGTTTGGATGTATTTTATTTCTTTTTGTTGTCTCATTTCTGTGGCTTGGACTTCCAGTACTATGTTGGATAAAGTGGTAAAAATGGACCTCCTTGTCTTGTTTCTGACTGTAAGGGAGAAGCTCTCAGTTTTTTCCCCATTGAGAATGATATTAGGTATGGGTTTTTCATATATGATCTTTATTATGTTGAGATATGTTCCCTCTTAAACCTACTTTTTTTGAGTGTTTTTATCATGAATGGATGTACTTTGTCAAATGCTTTTTCTGCATCTATTGAAATGATAATATAGTTCTTATCTAAAGGAAAAACATTTTTATATACTTTTTGTATTCATGTTTATTTTCAGTGATATTCAACTAACTCAGTTGATTTATGTGGTACCTTTTGCAGTAATTAGTCTCCAGAAGAGTGTTGGTTAGAGGCAACTTATGAGCTAGCTGGCCAGCAGGCAAAGAACAATAATGAAACAAAAGTTGGGTGTAGGAAGCTAATAGGAGCCCTAAGAAACACTTGCCTTGCTCCTGCTCTTCAGAAGACAGGCCAAGAACTTAAGGAGAAAATGTATACTCCAGACCAGGGCTACTTTTATTCCTAGAATTCTTGTAAATATAATTAGAAATGATTAAAAAATAAATTACTGTATAAATTATTGTAGAATAAGCAGGCCATGTCTACATTTACCTTATAGAAAAGACTGCATTTTTCTTCCCTTTATTCACACAGTGTATAGGGCTTCAAACTTCTGTTCCCATAAATAATGGTGGCATCAAAATGGCCACTTTGGCTTTAGAATGATCTACCTGTGGCCTTTAGTTTCCACAGTGTTGGACAGGCTTTCAGATTTCACAATACATTGGATGCATGGAAATGAGGCTTTAAATATCACTTTACCCAGAAACTCAGAACATTTGGAAATTTATGTAGCACAAATAGTTATTAAAGTATAGAAGACATAAAGGAGTATTAATTCAGAGTTAAACCTGTTTCCAATTAGGGGAGGAAAAAAACCCCCTACACTTCCAAGATCTTTTTCCCAGATCTTCATTTGCCCTGCATCCTCCTCTTTTCTAGAGAAAACTGCTCTCCAGCCTGGGAATCCCCTGTTACATATACATCGGGAAAGAGCTCTCAGCTTCTTTGGAAATGTTTTTTTTTTTTTCCTTCTCAAAACGTGTTGGTTCTATTATTTTTTTAAATTATAATTAAATATATAACTTAATTCATGTATTTAATGAACTCTTAATATTCCTATAATTTCATAAGTCTCCTTTCTTGGGCTCGAAAGGGAAAAAATAAACCTTTCTAGGAAATAGTTTCAAATCAAGTTATCAATAAATTTTTAAATGTTTTATTTGCCTTCATTAAATCTTTTCCTTCTCATTGCTTTCTGTTTGTGCTTGTGGATGACCAGCACAGGTCTCTGTGAGTCTGTCTTCTTTCCCACTTCCTAATGATTATATAAACCTTTCCACGGTTCCTTGGCTTTCAATGTTACTTCCTTTTCAAGTTCTTTTTTCTAGCTTATTTTCTTTTCTCTCACTTTCCTGTCTTTATTTCTCCTCTTAGTGAATATCTCTCATCCTCAGATTTCCTGCTTCTTGAGTTTGAGGCACTAAAATTAACTTCCTAAATTCAGAATTTTTTTTAAAGAGCAAAATTACAATCTTTAGCTATCAGATTGGAATAATTTAATATGGTTCTAAAAGCAACTTTTTAAAATTAATATAGACTCTCTGATGAAGGCTACCAACTCAAGATTAGTCCTTTTTAAATGTATTATTTATTTTTATTTTTTCATCTGAACCATAGCACAGGAGCATGTTTACATATTTTGAAATTTAAAAAACCTGAAGTCCATACAACTGAAACTAATATAATGTTATATATCAATTACCTCTCAATTAAAAAAAAAAAACTTAAACTCTTGTTGAAAAACAACACTCTCCTCATCATCCCTCTTCACTTCCCAGACTGATGACTCAGAAGCAACCAAATTCAATTCTTTTATCTGCTTCTCTACATTATAAGTAATATACTTGAATATAGTTTCTTGAATTCTAGACAATGTCAACTGGATATTTTGGTAGGTGGAGCTATAGTTACAGTGTCTCACCCTCTCCACACCTCCTTTTCCCATCTTCCTTATAGAATGGAATTTCAATTTTTGGCTAAATCAGCAGTATTTGTTTACATGAATAGAACTACATAAATATTTTGTTTCCTTTTTTTGTAGCACTTTTATTCTTTTTAGAAGTAATAATTACCTTTCTTGTATTATTTGCTTAGTTTCTATGTATCTATCACTATATATTTTCCTCTAATGCTGTAACATACCTGCCAAACAACTAAAAGATAACTTACAGCAAATCAATCAATTCCATTTTCCCCTGTCTGGAGATTTTGCTCCAATGGTTTTCAATCTTATTGCTGAAATATAGGCTTGCTGTCCAGGGCTGTTGCATAGCCGTCATTCTGGAACATTCTTTTACTAAGTCTTGGGAATTTCCTTAGTCTACTACATCCTCTATTTCCTGTTATCTCAGGTTTTCCTTTTTCCTCATTCACTTCCTCTTTTCTGTGAAGCAGATTCCCTAGTCGTTTCCTACTAGGAAAAAGAATATACAGAGGAGATAAAATTCTTGTGCCTTCAAATTTCATAAGATCTGAAAAAATTGATAATTTGGGTGTAATGTTTTATTAGGTCAGAAATCATTTTGCCTCAAACTTTTGAAGAGATTTCACCATTCTTGTCTAGTTTCCTGTGTTGTTGAGGAGTTTGATGCTTTTTATTTTATTTTATTTTTTATTTATTTATGATAGTTACACAGACAGAAAGAGAGAGAGAGAGAGAGACAGAGACACAGGCAGAGGGAGAAGCAGGCTCCATGCACCGGGAGCCCAAATGTGAGATTCGATCCCGGGTCTCCAGGATCGCGCCCTGGGCCAAAGGCAGGCGCCAAACCGCTGCGCCACCCAGGGATCCCGATGATTTTTGATACCTTACACTTTTCAAGCAGTTTGTTTGCTGGTTTGTCTTTTTAAGAAGATTTTAGGGTCTTCGCTTCCTTCTGATATTCTTAAATTTCCATGATGATGTCACTTGATGTGGGTGGTTTCTTGTTCATTGTGCTAGCCCCTTTCAATTTGGAAACTTTTTAATTTGGGAGCATTTTGGAAAATTATTTTCTTTATACTTTCTAGCATCCATTTTCTCTGTTCTCACTAGGACTTGCTAATAATTTCACTGTCTAATAACCTTTTTAAAAAGTTATTTAGACCATAAGCCTCATTATGATAAATGGTTTTCATGATTTAATGATGGAAAAAGAGGTAAAGGGGGAGAAAATTAAGTCTAAATCTAAAGAATGATTTATCTTACCCTGATTCAGTTTTTTACTATATGTGTATCTTGCTTTTATAATATTTTTAAATAAAGAAATTCCTTTTTGTTTTACTTGCTTTTATTGTTAGATATTAATGCTTTTAAATCCCAACACTATTAATGACACTGTGATTATTAATAGTAATGGCTGCTACTGTGTCAATTATTGTGCCTCAGATCCTCATTGTAAAGTCAAGTCTGAAATAAAATCTATTCCTTAGAGTTGTTTTGAATACTAAATGAGTTATAGCACATGAAGTGCTGGCACCAAATGTTGTACATAGTAAGATATTCAGTAATAATAGATACCTATTTTAGCACTATTTACGATCCAATTTATGTAATCCTAGTACTACCCCCATTTTACAGATGAAGAAGGTTCAGATTACTGAACCTGTTCAGATTACTAACCCCTCAGAGGTTAAATTACTTGCATAAGGTGACACAGCTAGCAAGTGACAGAACTGGAACCACCTTCTGTGGCTTTAAAATCCATGCTCTTTACATTTTGCTACTTCAGTAAAGATGTTCTTGTCTTTCCTTCCATGCCCTTTTTTTCTGCTTATGGATGCAACTCACTCACCTATTGTAAAATGGAATAGTATGCAAGATCAATTTGGGGTCACCAAATAGTAGAGAGTATTTTCTTGAAGACACTCCAGAAGCACATTGACAATACTCTGCCCCAAATATACTTAGTATTCATTGTGTGGAGGGAGGCAGGGACTGGGATAATGCATTTTCCACCTATGCAATTCTATGACATCATGGAAAGTTTAGGATTTGTCTCAAGGCTGTGATGATTTTCCGTTGGTAGTGCACTAAGAGCATTGCTATGCAATGCTAAGCTCACGTTAAAACAAGTGAGATATAGTGTCCCTTCTAGAAGAAGTAAACATTTGCCATCAATGTTCCTTATGACACTTTCCCAAAGTAAAGTTTCCATTTGTGATTGTACAGGCAATAAGTACAGTTTCCTAGTCAGTCACACAGAGTTCAGTCCCTTGAAGCTCTCCTGACATATCCCCCCATTGTGGCCAAGAGCTGGGGCAGCTGAACACCTTCCAGATCCTCAGAGGTCGCCCTGACAGAACCAGTTCTATCCTGTGCCAAGTGTGGAATTCTCAGCATGCTGGCTACAATAGGTTTCACTTCTCATTTTGGAACTGGAAAACATTCTTTCTTGATAAACCTGGACACTTTTGCCCAAGTCCTTTGCATTAGACAACTTTTGAACTAGAAATAATATAAATTAGCTTGGGTTGAAAAGGATCATTGCCTTTCTCACCGGTCAAAACCTCTTAACATTTTTAACAAATGTAAAAAAGAACAAACACTGAAGGAGGTGATGGGCTGTGTTATTCTTGTGATCCTGAGCATATGTCCTAGAAAGGAAGATGCCCAGGGCAAACAGCTAAAGATATTGAGACTATAGAAATACAAGGAACAAAAAATATATGCCAAAAATTTTATATGCTGGTCAGTCTGTTTCCTTATTGAAAATCTTTTTCTCAGTGAAGATCCAGTTTTCAAAGATTGCTTTCATGCTTCTGACAGTAATGAAACACCTAAGAGTCTGGAAGCCGAAGAATCGGGCTGAAAGGAAATACTGTATATAATTTCCATAATGTGCTCTAACCCTTCTTGTCTTAAGGTTTACATTAATGAGAATGGACTGACCAGATAAGCCAGATTAAATAATCGGGTCAGAACCAGAGGGAAGAGAAGGTGCTAACACACGTTGGGTACCTGCTAGGAGTCATGCGCGCCTAGATCCTGTACATTTCCTATTTAATTCCTTAACTCAGTGAGGTAGTCATTTCTGTTTGCATTTTATAAGTGAGAAAATTAAGTCATTTAGAATTCGTTTAAAGCAAGTAACATATAGAGAAGGAGCTGGGATTAAGCTTGTGTTGACTTTAAAATCTATGCTTTTTTCAACTATATCATATTACACACATACACACACACACACACACACACACACACACACACACACACAGCTATTGCAGACTAGCTGACCTCTGGAGAGGTAGTGTAACATGGTTAATAGGAAACAGGCATGGAGCCAGGCTGTCCCTGTTCAGATCCTGGCTCTGTTAGTTACTGGGTGTGGTACTTGACAAATGATTGTACTTAACCTCTGTAACTCAGTTTCCTCATCTGTAAAATGAGGTAATATCAGACCCTACCTCATGCAGTTATTTACAAGATATAAATGATTCTTGCATGAAAAATACTTTAAATAATGCTTGTACAGGGGAAGCATTCAATAAATAAAAGTTATTTCTAAAAATCCCATAAGGGGAGAGAAGTACTCTAGATGACCCAGGTAGAGTGGTCATTGGAACATTGATCTTAAAAAATCTCATTTTTTAAGATACTCCAATTTTTAATATGACTGATTACCATGTATGTTTATTAATAAGAAAAGACACATTTCATAGGATTTGCAAACTCATAAATGTGAGCAGACCTATTGCTAGTAAGGCCAGAGCAAGTCTCAATAAGAAATAAATAAATAAGAAAAATGAGAATTGTGAGGAAAAAAAAGGGAGGGGGCTCCTGAAGTGCCTTATTTATTTATTTATTTATTTATTTATTTATTTATTTATAGATTTTATTTATTTATTCATGAGAGACACACACACATAGAGAGGCAGAGACACAGGCAGAGGGAGAAGCAGGTTCCATGCAGGGAGACTGACGTGGGACTTGATTCCAGGTCTCCAGGATCACACCCTGGGCTGAAGGTGGTGCTAAACCACTGAGCCACCTAGACTGCCCCCATTTATTTATTTTTTTATTTTCTTAGGCAGGAGGGAGTGGCAGAGGGGGGAGGAAGAATCTTTTTTTTAAAGATTTTACTTGCTCATTTACTTTAGAGAAAGAACAAGCAGGGTGGAGAGAAGGAGAAGAGGGGAGAGAGAGAGAATCTGAAGCAGACTCAGCACTCAGCACAGAGTCTGTTGCAGGGCCCAATCCCACAACTGCAAGATCATGACCTGAGCTGACACCAAGGCTGGGGTGCTCAACTGAGCCACCCAGGTGCCTCTAGAGGGGGAATCTTATGCAGGCTCCATGCCCAGTGAGGAGCCCAATGGGGTAAGGGGGCTGGATCTCACAACCCTAAGATCCTGACCTGAGCTGAAGAGCTGGATACTTGACCAACTGAGTCACCCAGGCACCCCTGCAGTGCCCCATTTATAGAGACCTATCATAGTGATGGTGTGAGAATTTACCCTCCTAAGGGAAGGAATTTTTGAATGAAATACTCCTAGATTAACTTATATTATTATCAGAGTCCTTATAGCATGCCTCAGTGACTGATTCTGAGGCCCCTTAAGTGGAAGTAATCACTACATCATCTTTTTCATGGACTCCAAGATTTCTCTGCTCCGTACCCTTTGTTGCCCAGCTGAAGCGCAGTCAAGAAGAAAGGAAGTAGGGGTTTTTGGAAAGGTGAAGAGAGTTTTCAAAGTCCAGAACAAGCTTTCTCAGAAGCTCTGAGCCAGAGAGCAAAGCATGTCTCATTCTTATCTCCCTTCTGGCCCTGTTGCTTTAGGCATGAATACAGAAGGAAGACAGGGTCTAAAGATTGGGACCACCTTATGAATATTATGTAGCATATGAAGATGTGGACTAGGGGGCCTGGCACTTTACAGCTGAACCACTTGTCCTGTGTGCTATCCAGGCAAGTCATGGGAAATATTTGGGCTTTGATATATCAGGGCAGTAATATCCACGGTTCTTTCACTTCTCACATCCTATGACTCTGTTCTATGATTCTTTTGCTCTTTAGGTCTGGAATTAATCTGGTCAATCCAAGAAAGCATCTGGTTGTATAAAATACACAGATGACAGTCTGAGAGCCAACAGCCACCCATCATTATTCTTAATCCCTTTTGTCAGTTCCAGGTGGTATGTACTACCCTGGGGACAATTTGTCCCTCTCAGCCAGCTCAAGAGTAGCACTGCCTTAGAAGACATAGGAGATTAATAATTTCACCTTGACCTTATGTATCTCCCTTCCCAGCATATATTCACTATTCTTGTCCTTTCTAACCATTACTCCTCTTCCTCTTCTCCACCCAAGAGGCAAATAGAATCAAAGGCAAAGAGAGGTCCTTAGGCAAACCCTTTTTAGTAAAAGGGTAATTTATCAAATTATACAATAATTTTCCAACACTCTGTGACCCAAAGTTGGAAAATCGGCTGAGTTTCTGACAGGCAATAGTAAGAAAAATGCAATCACAAAGGTAGGCAGGGTGGATAAGAAGAACTTTCTGTTTTGAATTCTAAATGTCAAACGGCCATTCTAGTTTTAATTGTAGGGCAAATAATCATTATTTGTTGAGATTCTTCTGCAAATAACAGTTTGTTAAGGCTTTTGAGGAGAAATTACATGGGGAATATATTTGGTTCACTTCCTACTTAAAATTCACATTGGAACAGCTATTTTTGAGTATAGGCATACCTTGGAGATATTGTTTGCTCCTAGACCTCTGCAGTAAAGCTAATATCGCAATAAAGTAAGTCAAATTAATTTTTTGGTTTCCTAGTACATATAAAAGTTACATGTACACTGGATTGTACAATAGCAGTATGTCTAAAAAGGCAATGCACATACTTTAATTTTTAAAATATTGCTAAAAATGCTAATTATCATCTGAGCTTTTAGCAAGTCATAATCTTTTTGCTGGGGGGAATGTCTTGCCTCGAGGTTGATGGCTACTGACTGATCAGGATGGTGGCTGCTGAAGGTGAGAGTGGCTGTGGCAACTTCTTCTAATAAGACAACAATGAAATTTGCCACATTATTGACTTTTTCTTCTACTTTTTCTTTGTAGCATGTAATGTTGTTTGATAGCATTTTGCGTACAGAACTTCTTTCAATATTGGAGTTGATCCTCTCAGACCCTATCATTGCTTTATCAACTAATTTTATGTGATATTCTAAATCCTTTGTTGTCATTTCAACAATCTTCACAGAATCCTCACCACAAGTAGATTCCATCTCAAGAAACCATTTTCTTTGCTCATCCATAAGAAGCAGCTCCTCATCTGTTCAAGTTTTATCATGAGATTAAAGTGACTCACTCACATCTTTAGGCTCCAGTTCTCATTCTAGTTCTCTTGCTGTTTCTACTACACCTGCAGTGATGTCCTCCATTGAAGTCTTGAACTCCATCCATGAGATCTGGAATCAACTCCTTCCAAATTCTTGTTAATGTTGATGTTTGACGACTTCCTGGGAACCATGGATATTCTTAATGGCATCTAGAATGGTATCCTTTCTACAAGGAAAGTTTTTTTTCCATAACTCAGTTTTCAGTTTACTTTGCCCAGATCCATCTATGGCATCAGTAGCCTTATGAAATGTATTTCTTTAAAAAGATTTGAAAATCAAAATTACTTCTTAAGCCATGGACTACAGAATGGATGATAGTTTAGCAAGCATGAAAACATTAATTAATTTTGTCCCTCTCCATCAGAATTCTTGGATGACCAGGCATATTGTCAATGAGCAGTAATATTTTGGAAGGCATCTTTTATTCTGAGTAGCAGATCTCAATAGTGCACTTAAAATATTCAGTAAGCCATATTGTAAACAGATGTGCTTTGTTGTCCCATTTATAGAGCACAGGCAGAGTAGATTTAGAGTAATCCTTAAGGGCTTGAGGATTTTCAGAACAGTCAATGAGCACTGGCCTCAACAAGCTACATTAGCCAATAAGAGAGTCAGCCTATCCTTTGAAACTTTGAAGCCATTAATTTCTCTCTAGCTGTTAAAATCTTAGGTGGCATCTTCTTCCAGTAGAAGGCTGTTTCATCTTCACTGAAAATTTGTTGTTTAGTGCATCCCCTTCTTTAATGATCTTTTCTAGATCTTCTGGGTCACTTGCTGCAGCTTCTACACCAGCACTTGCTGTCTCCCTTGCACTATTCTTTTACAGAGATGGCTTCTTTCCTTAACCCTCTTGAGCTAACCTCTGGTAGCTTTAGACTTCTTCTCTGCACTTTCTCACCTCTCTCAGCCTTCACAGAATTAAAGAGAGTGAAGGCTTTGCTCTGGATCAGGCTTTGGCTTAAGTGAGTGTTGTGGCTGGCTTGATCTTCTATCCAGATCACTCATATTTTCTCCGTATCAGCAATCACGTTAGGTCACTGTCTCTTCATTCACTTGTGTGTTCACTGAAGTGACACTTCTAATGTCCCTCAAGAACTTTTCCTTTGCGTGCATGATTTGGCTAACTGGCACAAGAGGCCTAGCTTTTGCCTATCTCAGCTTTTGACATGCCTTCCTCACTAAATGTAATTATTTCTAGCTTTTGATTTAAAGTGACAGACATGTGATTCTTCCTTTCACTTGAACACTTAGAAGCCATTGTGTGGTTACTAATTGGTCTAATTTCAATATTGTGTCTTAGGGGATGGGGAGGCAGGAAGAGAGGGGGAAAGTGGGGAATGGCTGGTGGGTGGAGCTGCCAGAATATAAAACTGTTACTAAGTTTGCCGTTTTCCAAGGGCGTGTTTTGAGGCACCCCAAACCAATTTCAGTAGCAACACCAAAGATCACTGATTCTAGATCTCCATAACAAATGAATACAAATGACAAAACTTGGAATATTGCAAGAACTACCAAAATGTGATACACAGACATGAAGTGGGGCAGATGCTATTGGAAAAATGGCACCAATAGACTTGCTCCACTCAGGGTTACCACAGACGTTCAATTTGGGAAATAAAAAAAGCAGTATCTGTGAAGGACAATAAAGCAACATATGCCTGTACAATGAAATGCCATTTTAATAATTGCATGTAATGTTTTAGTGATGAATATCTACTTTAAATTTACATGCCAGCTATGTAAATGGCCTTAAGTGATTTTTCATTATCCTAAATGAAAGAATGGTAAGTAGTTTGAGATATCAATGTGAGCGCAATGCAAACATACCATTCATAGTTTATTAAATTAAAAGGATGCTAATCAATCATTATATTTAAAACAACATTCACTGGGGAAGGAGATTGATTTGCTACTTTTTAGAGTTAGAATTTACTCTAACAAGTATTTAATTTTACTAAGTAAATTGGTGGTAAGAACATACAATTATAGTTGCTAAGGATTAGTTTGACCGCAAGA
Organism: Vulpes vulpes; assembly: GCF_048418805.1. Classification (NCBI taxonomy): domain Eukaryota; kingdom Metazoa; phylum Chordata; class Mammalia; order Carnivora; family Canidae; genus Vulpes; species Vulpes vulpes. The sequence continues at coordinate 94,352,011 of NC_132781.1, read as the reverse complement.
GAAAACTGCACTTGTAGAGCCCAGGGGAGTGAGAGCAAGTGGGAACCCGTTGGAGGATTTCCTAGTAGCTGGATTGGCTTAACTTCTCTCGTATAAAGAAGACATTGATACTTGACAATCGTGTAAGCCCTAAAACTCAGTATTTCTATAATGACATCTAGACTCTATACTACATTTCTTTGGCTTTTTGTATTAAAAAGAGAGCTTTTCAGGGTGCCTGGGTGGCTTAGTTGCTTGGGTGTGTAACACTTGATTTCGGCTCAGGTCATAATTTCAGGGTGTGAGATTAAGCCCTGAGTAGAGTTGGCTCTAGCTCAGCATGGAGTTGGCTTGAGATTCTCTCCCTCTGCCCCTCTCTCTACTCAATATGCTCTCTTTCTTTCTCAAATAATTTTTTTAAAAATAGAGCTTTTCATTAAGCTTTAGTAGCAGAAGGAATGACATCAAGGAGAAGTAGTTTAGCCAAGAACAGCAACACAATCTTTTAAAAATCATATTTGTGAAACAACATGAAATTTGGTTTTTATGCTGTAAAAAAATTTGATCTAGGTCTTTAAGTGAATTGTAGTAACTAGAGATGAATTAAATAACGCTTTTAAAGTAATTATATTTTTTCACACAGCTAATTTTTCCAAAGGAACGCAGGATAGATTTATGAATTGTTTTGACCAGATTTTGTCAGCAAGGTATCAAGTTTGTTTCAGTGGGGGATCAAGCCCTTAGGTTCGTATTGATTACCTCTTATGAAACATATTTCCAGTTAATTATTATAGCAATGTTTCAACTGATTCAGAAATTGATCACTTTTCTTGGCAAGAAAAAAGTATACATTTGTATGTAAAGTTACTTTAAATGGTTAATTCATAATAACTTATTCTTGATTAAATTATTTTATAATTCTATGATACTTTAAAAACTGGAGAAAAAACCTGAAGCATTATTATATAGGTACCATTTTTTTTAATTAACTTTTATTGGTGTTCAATTTACCAACATACAGAAAAACACCCAGTGCTCATCCCGTCAAGTGTCCACCTCAGTGCCCGTCACCCATTCCCCTCCAACACCCGCCCTCCTCCCCTTCCACCACCCCTAGTTCATTTCCCCGAGTTAGGAGTCTTTATGTTCTGTCTCCCTTCCTGATATTTCCCAACATTTCTTTTCCCTTCCTTTATATTCCCTTTCACTATTATTCATATTCCCCAAATGAATGAGAACATACACTGTTTGTCCTTCTCCGATTGACTTATTTCACTCAGCATAATACCATTTTTAAAGCCATTTCATTTTCTGCACTTTTTTCATTACCAACTTTAGTTTTAGGCATATTTTGATGTGTCAAGGACAAACCTTGCAGAACATAGTTTCATTTGATGTCCTTTCAAAAGTAAAATCTTTGTGGGATTTGAAATTTTAAAACATTTCTCTCAGTGCTGACATTATGCATATTATGCATATAAGGTATTCATTTGCTCATTTATTTGATATTTATTTCAATAAACAGCTACTGAAAGCTTATTCAATATAAACCACTGAGCTAAATCATGACAAGCTTACAAAAAGAAGTAAGATATAGTCCCTGCTTCATGGGGAGCATATTTGTTAGGCTAATAACTTGGCTGCTATAACAAAGAGATCCAAAATATAGTGTCTTACATAAGATAGAAATTTATTTATTTCCCCTGTAGCAATCCATAGGTGAGTAAGTCAGGGTGATAGGGGCGTTGTGCCACCCTGACCATGTGGCTTCCAACGTTGCTTTGGTTATCAAATTTTCTAGCCTGCAGGAAGGGAAAACTTAAGATGAGAAATTTGCCATTAGGAAGGTGACCTGTAAGTTGCATATATTATTCCTGCCCACGTCTCATTAGAGTGAATTTAGTTTTGCAGCCACACCTAAGGAATGTAGTCTCCCAATAGGGCAGTGGGTACCCAACTAGAACTTAGAGCACTCCGTTACTGACAAGAAGAAGGAGTAGCTCAGCAATTAAAGGGGTCAAAATATAAACATATGCAAAATATGGCTGAATCTCAAAAACATTAGGTTAAGTGAAAGAAGTCAATCACAGGGGTGCCTGGGTGGCTCAGTCCCAGTTAAAGGAATCAAGCTGCCATCCGTCCCCTCACCCCTGCTGCTCAGCAAGGAGTGTGTTTCTGGCTCTCCCTCTGTCCCTCCTCTCCCCTCCCCTTGCTCTACTTTCTCTCTCTCTCTCTCTCTCTCTCTCTCTCAAATGAATTTTTAAAAAGTCAATCACAAAAAGTTAGGTATTGTGTGATTTCATCTGTGTGAAACTCTGGAAAAGGTAAAATACTGTGTTGTAGGTCCATGCTTTTTGGAGTGATGGAAACCTTCTAGATCTTGGTTGAGGTTGCATGACTATATACAATTACCAAAATTTGTGAAGCTTTACACCTAAAGTGAATTAATGACTGTTGTTGTTACTACTGGGGCTGTCCTTATTATTGCCTTAAATGGGGTTCTTAGAATTTTAAGGGAGTTAAGAAAAAAAAATCACTGGCTAAATTTGGAATTATTGAGTCAAAAAACTAACATTGCTGTATTTTGATTGAATTACTATTTAAAAAAAAAAAGGCAAATATTTGTTTTTGTGAAGACAATGAAAATGACTGTTCCACAGGGGGCACCTGGGTGCTCAATCAGTTAAACCCAACTCTTGATTTTTTTGTTGTTGTTTTTTTTTTAAGATTTTATTTATTTATTCATGAGAGACACAGAGAGAAAGAGAGAGAGAGGGAGAGAGACATAGGCGAAGGCAGAAGCAGGCTCCATGCAGGGAGCCCTACGTGGGACTCGATCGTGGGACCCCAGGATCACACTCTGGGCTGAAGGCATGCACCAAACCGCTGAGCCACCCAGGCGTGGCTCAGGTCATGATCTCAGGGTTGTGAGATTAAGCCCTACTTGGGCTCCACACTGGGTGTGAAGCCTGCTTAAGATTCTCTCTCTGCCTTTGCCTTTGCTGCTCCCCCCACCCAAAAGACAAAGAATAAATAAAATGACTCTTATACAAATAAACCTGAAGCTTAATAGCTTCACAGAGAAATAAACACAAGAACAGATGTATTTCTCATTCATTTCACAGTCCTCCTGGTTGGGTTGCTCTTTTAGCAGCATCGAGCAACCTAGTCTCTTTCCTCTAGCCTCTCCACCACTTTCTGGGGCTCTGGAATTGTTTGGGATCTTGGAACAGCCTCTGTGCAGCTGGTCAGGGCCAGGCTTGGCAGTAGCTCACTCCTAATATCCATATCCCATTGGCCAGAACAGGTCATATGACCGTACCTGGCAGGACGCAGGGAAATGTAGTCCTTCTGTGAGCCCAGAGCAAGAGGGAAATGCTTAGTAAACCTGTATAGCACTGTGTCTACTACAGTACAAAAAGTTGTAAAGACACAGTAAAAGTTGTTCTTAATCCCAATCTGGAAATAAACACCAGACTGCTTTCCTTCTAAGGTTTCAATCTATGCATTTTAACATTTTTTCATCTATGGATTACATAATTGTATGTACTTATTTTTCACTAAATATTACTATATATTTTTCTATTATTAAAAAGTTCACACCCTATCTCTGCAATATACTAATTGGGTGAGTGTGAGACAGTTTCTAGACCTTGAGTTTGTTTTTATTTAGAAATGACATAAATGATACCTACTTACTACTCAGGGACCTGGTGAGGATTAAGTGAGATCATTCATTTAGAATCCATGGTGTAGGGCCGAACACATAGTAGGCATATAATTCTGAGCTACTCTACCTAATTGAGTTTTCTGCCTAGTTTTCCTTGTATGAAGACCATACTGATTTAATCATTGTGGATTTATAATATGTATTAATATTTGATTGGGCTACTCCTTTATCATGTTTATATTTAATAAAGAAATTGAACACTGTTAATGATGGCTTATTCTTCCAAATAAATTGCAGAGTAGTATTTTCCCTGGACAAGTGTGTCTTAACCTGGCTTCTCTAGAAGGTAGAAGCCAAGACAAAGGACTTAAGCCTATTAGGGAGTGTAAGCCCAAGGGACACTGTGACGGACAAGGGAGGGATGCAAGGGAAGAAGAGGGAGCCCTTGCAAGAATGTGTCATCTAGTTCACTGGGGCTCAGCGCAACTCACTGTTCAGCCTCACAGTAGTGCCTTCTGGGAAGTTGTATCTCAAGCCAGTCGATCCAGGGGGAGGAAGGGAGATTTTGCCTACCAGCCCTTATATCTCATTGATTAAGATATCACCTCAAGGGGAACCTATTCCAAATGCTTCAGGTTTGAACATGACCCACCAGAACCCAGTGGATCCCATGACATGTCATGCCCATCTATCAGAGAGAAGCCCCAGAGAAAGCCCAGGCAAAGCCAACACAGGATGATCAGTGAAGCAGAACCAGGTAGGTGAGGCTGAGAGCACTTGAGGAGATTCTGAGAGAAAGAAAATTTGGGATACGTTAACACCTTTATATTAATACTCAGTTTTCCTATTCTGGAACATAGCAATAGCATTTGCAAAAGAGAGTTACCCTATTTATTCCTCAAGACGTGTTCTTACATTCTCTTCGATTTGTCTCTGTTAGGATCAAATTAACAAATGTATTTGTGTATTAATGATGTAACCACAAGTCCTTGTAAGGTAGCTTCCCTTATTACAGAGAAAATTTGGACAGTTTGGCACTATTTTTTAAAAATAAAGGATTTACTACTGCCTCTCGAGATGAGACATCACGTGTTCTCTGGCCAAGGAGTCTAGGATCAGAGAGTTAGTGGGCAATTTGTACCCTCACCCCAAGCCACTTATGATCTGCCTCAAGGCACCTTCTCTTCTCCCCAGTTGCTTTTAAAGGTCCCTTAGAGCTGTCCTTAGCAGTAAATTACTCTTGTTTAAAAAATGATTTGAGAATGGACATGTAATGAATGTCCTCCAAAATACTTTTTTCCATTCAAACTTAAACTCTTGTACCAGAAATAATATCCTGGGTACTCTAAGAAGTATCTCTATGGATATATAAAGGGACTTTGCCCCATATTTTGACATGCTATGAATCTGACAGTCAGTTAAAGGTGATCATTTTGCATTCAAGAGAATAAACTGTATGGGCTTGGTTTTCTCCTCTTGTTCAAAGTACTTTTAATGAGAGCCAGGTGGTAAGTTTCTGGCCTGGGATGCTGAGCTGTACATGGGAGTTCTAATACGTGCAACCCATACCAATTCTTTGTCATGAGATTATTCTGGGATGCTCTGAGCTTTAGGTTGTTCCTTGTGTAACCACAGAATTGCTGCATGCCCTTTGGAGTTATTTTACTCTGCTCCTCCATGTCTGGATGTAGTAGGGTTATTATATGATATCAAATTTCTCCACAAAATGCCATTGGCTATTCATTTGCGTACACCAACATTATTATTTACTGTACTTAGTCCATTTTGTCGTTTTCAGTAACCTTCACCAGAAGTTTAGCATCCTGGCAGGCATCTTTCCCCTTGGCCACAGAGGAACCCTGTATTTCTCTGAATCTTTCCAAGAGTTGGGAATGCAACAGAAGCAGCTGGAGATATGAAAATAACTAAGAACAAAATAGACATCAAGTTCAGGAAAATACTGAAAAAGAATTTCAACAGAAGCAGTTCTCTTCTGACACTGCACATTCTGTAGGATTCAGTGATAGGTTGGCTGCCACATGGCAGTTTTGAGCAGGGGAAAAAAGGACTGGATGTATATTGATATGTGAGTTCATATTTTTAAAAAAGATTTTATTTATTTATTCATGAGAGAGAGAAAGAGAGAGGCAGAGACACAGGCAGAGGGAGAAGCAGGCTCCATGCAGGGAGCCCGACATGGGACTCAATCCCAGTTCTCCAGGATCAGGCCCTGGGCCGAAGGCGGCGCTAAACCGCTGAGCCACCCAGGCTGCCCGTGAGTTCATATTTTAAATGCAAATGATAGAGTTCAGATTATACTCTTAGACCCATGTGGGTGATTAATATTATGTGCCAAATACATGGGCATAATTAGAAAAGGATAGAATTCTAAGATAGTTCCATTTTCAACCAGACACAAAGAAAACTTTAGGACTTAACCAAAAAAATGAATCTAGTAGGTGGATGATGTCAGTGCCTAAATTTCTGTTAATACTTTCAAAGTGTTCTTTTTTAATGTAAAAAAGTATGTTTCAGGGATTGGAAAGCCAAAGCTTATTGAGATACACAATGTCTTTGAGTGAGCATTCAAAAAAAAAAAATGAATATGTCATCCTGGCATGGATTGTTCTTTCTTTGCCATTCCCAGTTGACACAGCCACATTTCTTCAGTTACATGTTCTATATTACCCCTGAGACTCCTGGGCCGTCCCACCCAACAGCATTAAGGTTACCATAAAAGTCTACCCTGCAAGTAAAACAAATGGGCTGCATTAGCACAAAAAGCAGCCTTCCCTCCTGGATTGAAGAAAACATACACCCAACACTTGTGGTTGCTGGAGTTTCAGTCTCTTCCTGAGAGGATGATGATTTCCAAAGTGCAGAAAGCTTTACTCCAGTACAACAGAGACTTCCCTAATCTTTGTGCTTTTTCCCCCTTTAGGAATTTTAATGCATAAAATCTTAAATCTAAAGCTGTCTTTGAGATCAGGGAGAAATATTTAAACATTTATGCATTCAGTTCATGATTCAGAGATTTATTTATAAGACTGTTGATTCTGGGACACCCAACTCTTGCATTTAAACTGCTGAAGTGAGTCATGTTTGTGGGAGGTAATTACTACCAGAAAGTACAACTAACTTGTAAGCTTCTCTTTAAAATGTCCACTCACAATCTACAATTACTGTAAATAACAGGCTACCGGGACTCTTGCTCTGTTTTATGGCTGCATATATTTATTATGAGTGCATTAGGCTATACCCAAACATACTTTTGTCACAGAGGGGTTTCTTGGAGGAGAAATGAGTCCCTTCATTAAAGTATCAGTATAGATTTCTGAGGATGTAGGTTTGAAAGATATAATATCGCAAAGCTTCCTTCCATTATAGGGAACAAAGCCCAGAGAACAGCTGGCTCAAAGATGCACTAGATTGCAATTGGTAGAGAATGTATACATATGATTAGTGAATCATTAAAGATCAGATCCAACCCACTGAAATTTATAGCAGGCTCTTCCTCTTTACACCTCAGTACCTCTCTCAGACTGATATTGCGTCCTCCTAGAAGGCTGTCTGATCCTCCATGCAGTGAGTGATGAGGCCCACACTCATCTGACTAGCAGCAGAGTGGATAGCTGCCTGTGGGCCATAATGCCAGAGTTTCTGAGAACCTGCAGTTAAAATATTCATGACTGCTTCTTCACCATTCAGTGCCTGAGATTTCACAGATAAGATGCCTAGAGACCCCATAATGTAGAAAGGAGAAAAAGTAGGAGGGAATTTGGTGTCTGGAATCAGCTTAAAAAGGGAACTGCTATGGTAAGAATTGGCAAAAGCATCAAAAAAGGAAAGGCTGGAATTTCTGGCTACTTGATGGTTTTACCCTGCCTTTGACCTCACCTTGCTTAATACAACTCAGCTGTGATAGCAAGTCCTCCCAGTCTCCTCCAAAGTTCCTTGAATCCTGAGCCAAACACATACTTTTCGTTGGTGGGTTTGAGACTTAACCAACTATATAACCATGACTGCTTAGGGTGCCTCTGACTCGGCCACCTTCTTGGATCTGTTTACATTCATCCATTCTGCAACCATTTACTCACCCTGCATTCAATAACCGTTTACAGACTACCCTCTATATGTCGGTTGTCATGCTAAGGGCTGGGATACATCTGTGAATGTCACCCAGCCCCTGTCTTTGAGGATCATACTCCCTTGTTGGTAAATAAATCTCTGAATCAAGAACTAAAGGAAAAGTAGGAGATAGGAGACATAAGGGGAAGAGAAGGTAAAATATTCTATGCAGGAGAAGAGGAGCAGGCCAGAACCTGTGAGAAACAGGAAGATCCAATTCGCAGAAGAGTGTGATTAGTTCTCAGTGGAGGGAGCAGGAAGCAGAACAGTGGACTGATGACTGTGAAGGCCCTTTTCTGCCAGGTTAGGGCATGTGAATGTAATTGGGATCTGCGAAGGATACATGCTATATACCATGTTTCCATTAGAACAGCAGTTTACTGATTCTGACATGCTGGTATCTAAGCATCCATCTGAGCAAGTTAATAAGCTCTCAGTCATTCAGCTAGCTTTCTTACTCTCCTGATTTTCCACAATTAGCCTCTCTTATGGCCAGAACGACTGCACTATTTGCGTCCTCTGACTGGTGGCATTACCCACGTTCTATCTTCCTTACCACACACTGCTGTTTTACACATTTTAATAAAAAATGTCTCTCTTGCTTACTTTTAACTTGAAGAAAAATCTGGAGCATATAAGAATATATGATCTTACTATCCACTCAACAAATATTAAGGAACTCTTGTGTGCAAGGGAATATGTGCTCCAGGTAATACAGTAATGACCAGAAAAGACTAAGCTTCCACTCTCATGGAGTTAATCTTTTAGAAGAAGAAGACAGACAAGTGAGCACTATATCAGATAGTGATAATTGATGTGTCAAAAAAATAACTATGAGATAATGATTACTATGTAGAAAACTTTAGCAGGCAAGGGCTGCTGGAGGGTTGTTACCTTGCTGTAGGATTGTAATATATATATGTTCAATAGAATAGATACATGCTACTATTGTGTAAGCATGGATCAACAGGGTTTTTTTTTTAATGAATTGAGGATTCAAAAATTAGAGAATTCACACAACTAGTTTGAAATCCTAGACTTTGACAGTAATGTCATTGTCGCTTGTAAATTTCAGTATTTTCATGAGTCTCTCTGATTTTTAGCTTATTAAATTCAGTGTGTGATTTTAATTTCAGTTTCATAGTATAATACATAGGATTTTGTAATAATCCTATACTCTAAACACCACTGTCTTAAATAATGTGATTTAGTGCATTTCTGAATGAAAATTTTGCTTTATGAAAATAAGAGTTAAGCACTTAACTGTATTTTATATTAATTTTCCATTTGGAAGGGTAGACAAGCATTGTTGTTACAACCTTGTGAACAATAGTAGGGATTTTGGTAGAGAATGACACAAGTCCTCGACTATGCCTAATAGGAGTAAAGAAAAAGGGAATGGAGAAGCAATATTTGAAGAAAGAGGAGCTGAGATCTTCTAGCGTTGGAAGACGCATGAATACTCAGATTAAAAGTACACTAGTAGGGCAGCCCAGGTGGTTCAGCGGTTTAGCGCCGCCTTCAGCCCAGGGCCTGATTCTGGAGACCCGGGATCGAGTCCCACGTCAGGCTCCACTGCATGGAGCCTGCTTCTCCCTCTGCCTGTGTCTCTGCCTCTCTCACTCTGTGTCTCTCATGAATGAATAAATAAAATCTTTTAACAAATTTTTAAAAATTAAAGAAAAAGTACACTAGTAGTTGGGGCACCAACTCTTGATTTCAACTCAGGTCATGATCTCAGGGTTGTGAGATTGAACCTGGCTTTAGGCTCCACGCTCAGAGGGGAGTCTGTTTGAGATTCTCTCTCCCCCTCTCCCATCCTCCCCATTAAAATAAATAAAAATTTTTTTTTAAGATTTTAAAAAATTTATTCATGACAGACACAGAGAGAGAATGAGAGGCAGAGACACAGGCAGAGGGAGAAGCAGGCTCCATGCAGGGAGCCCAACGTAGGACTCGATCCCGGGTCTCCAGGATCACACCCTGGGCCAAAAGTGGTGCTAAACCGCTGGGCCACCAGGCCTAACCAAAAAATCTTTTTTTTTTTTAAAGTACACTAGTAGCAAATAAGATGAATGAAAATAAGTATAAAACATAGTGAAGTTGAAGAACATCAAGACTGAAGAGAAAAACCTTAAAAGCTATCAGGAATAAAAGATTTCATGCAGAGGAGCACTCCATGGACTGGTGGAAGACTGTCATTACTACAACAGATATGAGAAGACAGTAATGTCTTCATGACCCTGAGAGAAATTAACTGTCAATCTAGCATTTTGTTATCAGATAAATTATTAAAAATGGAAAAATAGACATTTTTATGATTATAAAGATTTAGATAATTAACCAATCATAAACTCTTACTGTAGAATATACTTAAAAAGAAAAAAATGAACCTAAAGGGAAGGTATCAATACAAGATAATGGTGGACACAGATGTCAGTATAAACAAAAGATAGTGAATTAACCACTAACAAGCAAGTAAGGTTTATAAAAGTTTTTAGGGTCATAGAAATTAAACTGAAAAAAAACTTTTTTAAGAGAGAGAGAGAGAGAGCACACCAACAGGGAGGGACAGAAGGAGAAGGGGATAGAGTGCTCAGCATGGAGCCTGAGGTAGGGCTTGATCTCACAACCTTGAGATCATGACCTGAGTCCAAATCAAAAGTCTGATGCTCATCTGTTGGACCCACCCAGGTGCCCTTTAATTGAAACTTTAAATAACAATGTAAAATATCCAGTGGGAGAAGGTTAAAATACTAAACAACTTTAGATCTTAGCTTTGAAAAAAATTATAGGTTGGAGTATATTTTTAAATTTTAATACTGATCACCAAAAGAATTGAATTGATAGCGTCTGAACAAGTGGAAGGGAGAAAGAGGATGATCAAAAACTGATTCACTCCAACAGAAGACAGAAAAAAGGAAAACTACAAAGGAAATTAGAGTAAATTAAAATTACAGGTGTTGGAATTACGTGCAGTATATCAACAATCACAATAAATATGAGTGGATTAAACCAGGAGTTGGCAAACTTTTTCTGTAAGGGACCAAATAATAAATGTTTTAGATGTTGTGGGTCACATACAGTTTCTTCAATCCTTTAAAGACCTAAAACAAAAAACAAAACCCAAACATTCTTAGCTTGCAAGCCATACAAAAACAGATTACAAGCCAGATTTAGCCTATGGGAGAAGTTAGTCAACTTCTGGATCAAAGTTTTAACGACAAAAATTTCCAGATTGGGTTTTTTTTTTAAGCCAACTGTATGCTTCTCATAAGAGAAGAGCTTAAAACACATGAAGGATTTATAATAAAGGATGGGGAAATATACACTTACAAGTGTATTAACCAAAAAGAAACTAATTGGCAGACCTGGAGGCAAGGATTCAAGTGCAGGTAGTCCACTGAGAGGGAATCTCAGGAAAGTGGAGGGAAGTGGAGACATGAGAAAGAGAAGAGAAGCCAATTAATCAAAGATGTGTTGTCAGCCACTTACCACTGTAGGCAACTGGAGAAGCCCCTGAGGAAGTCTGGGAGACAGAGCAGAATGTGCCTCAGAGCCATTCACCTGAGGAGCAAGGAAGCTTTATGACCAACTCTCTGTCATTGTTGAGCAGTGGCTCTGGAGACATGAACTCTTTGGCTCTCTTGGCTTGCCTTATGGATAGGTAGGTAGAGTGTTCTACCACAGCCAGGGAAAAAGCCCTCAAGCAGAAAGTCACTTGTTTGTTTAAAGATTTTATTTATTCATTCATGAGACAGACAGAGAGAGAGAGAGAGAGAGAGAGAGAGAGAGGCAGAGGGAGAAGCAGGCTCTATGCAGGGAGCCCGATGTGGGACTCCATCCTGGGTCTCCAGGATTAGGCCTTGGGCTGAAGGCAGCGCTAAACCGCTGAGCCACCTGGGCTGCCCCTGAAAGTCACAGGTTCTTGCAGCAAGCGCTCTTTACCGGTAGAGACAAATACTGAGGGAATAGGTGTTGGGCAAAGAGTGAATTCTGCTATGTTAGTACAATATTAATGGAAGTCAAATTGAATTTAGGGCAAAACGAACTAAAAGGGATAAAATGGGAAATTACATAATAACCGAGGAATAATCCACCAAAAAACCAAACCAATCATGAATTAGCTCAAGACATTGCATCAAAATATGCAAAGCCAATTGACATAATCACATGGATAAATTAACAAATTTAAAATCCTGTTTGGAGATTTTAATGAACCTTAGAAGAAATGAATAGATAACACAGACAAAAGTTAGTAAGGAAAGAAAAATGTGGAAAATATTAATTTGAGATCATTTATAAGAAGAATGAAAATGTGAAACAACTTTCTGACCAAAATTGTTCCCACTGGGCTAAAATCGATGTATCCTCAGGGCTGTGGGTAGGAGAATATCCATTTCTCTGAATTTTTCCACTTCTAGAGGCCATATGCATTCCTTGGTTCATGGTACCTTTCTCCATCTTCAAGGCCTGGCATCTCTAAAACTCTCTCTGACTTCTCTTGCTTTTCTTTTTCACTTCTAGGAACTTTTATAATTGCATCCGTTTCCCTCAGATAATCAGGATAATCTCACCATCTCAAAATCCTTAACTTAATCACGTCTGTTGAGTCCCTTTTGCCATATAAGGTAACATATTTACATATTTACAGCTTCCAGGACCAGGACATCTCCCAGAGGGTCATCATTCTGCAAACCACACAGTCTATATAAAGTTTTGTACTGTGTATATTAGAGACAAAGAGACACATTTACAAGGCTGATTTAGATTCAGAAATTTCAGACCACATTCTTTCTTCAGCTGGTTTTTGGAATTCTGTTTTGGTGCTATAGTATAAGGTTTAGATAAACTGTTAAGGGTAACCAACCATAGTACAAAATAATAAAATTAAAAGTTACCTATAAGAGTTACTCAGCAACCTTATTTCATGACTTACTCCATATAGTGTTATAGGTGACATGATTTGATCTTATCTACAATGCTACTGAATGTACCTTTGCTTACAATAGTGTAGACTGGGGGGCAGCCCGGGTGGCTCAGTGGTTTAGTGCCACCTGCAGCCCAGGGAAGACTGGGGATCAAGTCCAACGTCAGGCTCCCTGCATGGAACCTGCTTCTCCCTCTGCCTGTGTCTCTACCATTCTCTGTGTGTGTGTGTCTCTCATAAATATATAAATAAAATCTTTTAAAAAATAGTGTAGAATAGTCATTTTTCTATCATAAAACACAAAATTAATATGCTTAATCGAATAGTTTTATATAGAGGGCTACATACCCCCTCCCCTAGGAAATACATTTTCTTTTCAAAAACTTTAGAATATTTCCAAATATTAATTATGTACTAAATAACAAAGGAAACAATACATTTTAAAGAATTGCTAACATACAAAGAAATTCTCTAACCTGAATGAAATTAAGTTAGAAATCAACAATATAAGATAGGGAAAATATGCTTGGAAACTTAAGTAACAAAAAGGTGAAGAGAAAATTGCACCAGAAATTACTGTTAACACCAATCAGCAAAAAATGTACTACATGATAAACAGATAAAGTTATGGCACTTAGAGGTGAATGCATAGCACCAAAATATCTCTATTAAGATATATATATGTGTGTGTGTGCGTGCGTGCGTGTGTGTGTGTGTGTATTTAAGATAAGCTGGTGATTAAGAAGCTAGAAGAGAGCTGTAAAATGAAGCCAAGAAATATAAAAGAAAGAAATAATTTTATAAAAATTAATTAAATAAAAAATAAAGGAACAGTAGAGAGGATAAACAGAATCAAAGACTGATGTTTTGAAAAACCTAATGTTAGATCAAGATTTTTTTAATGTTTACTGTGAACAAGTTTATGCTCCAAATTTAAATATTTAGATTAAAAACTTCTTTAAAAAGAATCACAAAAACTCCACCAAAAAGACATCAAGTACTTAGGATTTTATGGCTGAGCATAATATCTTCAAGGTACAGATAATCTCCAACTTATATACATTATTTCAGGGAATTGGAAGAGAAGAAAGCCTACTTATATCATTTTTAAACCTACTGTGCTGTTGAGATCAGGGAAAATGTAAGAAAAAAAACCCCTGTAGATCCATTTTATTTAAAAGCACAGCAAAAAAACATTCTAAATAAAAAATAGCAGTAAATCAAATTCAGCGGTATTTATGTTTAAGTTGGGTTCATCTCAGAAGTGGAAGGGTGATTTCAGAAGGAATTCTAAAATCTTTTGGCATAGAGATTAAGAAAATCTTTATGATTATATCAATTCCAGAAATGCATATGTTAAAAAATCAATTCATGATGATTTTTAAAAAGCAAGCTAGGAACAGAAGGGAACTTTACTTAATATTCAAAACCTACAATAATCATGCATATTTTTTTTGATTTACACTTGAAACATTTAAATATAAAGCTAATAATCATGCATATTGATGAGACTTTAAAACCATTTGCATTAAAGTCAGGGGCCAAATAAAGATATTTCATGTCACCACTTCTATTCAACAGTATGCTAGATGTTCTAGACAATCCAGTAGATGAACAAAAACATAAGAGGTACAAGAATTTGAAAGACATAAAGCATGTTTATATACATCTGAAACCTAAATGTAATATTATTTCTAGTAATAAACCAATATAAAATTCTAAAACTAATTTGAAAGTTGTCTAAATTTTTCCATACAAGCTCAGCATAATCAATAACATTCCAAATAATCCACATAAAGCAACACATAAAGCATACTTTTTGCAATGACAACAAAAACCATAATTTACCTAAGGATAAATCCAACAAATTGTACAATTACAAATAATACACATAAAGCAACACATAAAGCATACTTTTTGCAACGACAACAAAAACCATAATTTACCTAAGGATAAATCCAACAAATTGTACCTTACCCCAAGGTAATGAGGGACTCAAATAAATGGAAGAGTATTGAATAAAAGCCATGTTTTGGGATTAGAAGATTCATTATAATAAAGAAGGCAAGTATTTGCAAATTAATTCATAAATTCAGTGTAAAATCCAATTCCATTTAAAATATCATCCCAGTTTTATATAGAACTTGACAAGTGTCCTTAATATTCATATGGTAGAGGAAAGGACAAGAATAGCTTAAAAATATTTAAAGAACAAGCTGAGAAAGTGATAATACTTTTGGCAAAATTATGCTGATTAATACAATACAATTTTGGCACAGAGATAGACAATATGCCCAATGGAATAGAATACAGAGCTCAGTCCCATGCATACAGTGACATTTAATATTTGTCAGGAGTTGTATTACTGATCAGTGGAGTAAAAAAATGATGGTGGAAAAATTAGTTACCAGTATGGAAAAAGAAAACACTTAATTCTTAGTTTATTCCCCAGGGTGAATTAAATACTAAATGTGTAGAGCGGCATTATAAAAATTTAGAACATAGCTTTAAAAATGTCATTAAAATTCAAAGATAGAGGGCAGCCCAGGTGGCTCAGCGATTTAGCGCCGCCTTCAGCCCAGGGCCTGATCCTGGGGACCTAGGATTGAGTCTCACGTCAGGCTCCCTGCGTGGAGCCTGCTTCTCCCTCTGCTTGTGTCTCTGCCTCTGTCTCTCTCTTTCTGCGTCTCTCATGAATAAATAAATAAAAATCTTTTTAAAAACATTTAAAGATGGAGAAAAGAGAGTTCTTTACATACAAAAGCAATCAAGGAAAGAATTGATAAGTTTGACTCGTTTAAAATTATTAAACTCCTTTACAAAAAAAGATACTATAAAATTAAGGTAAAATGCAAACCGAAAGAAGATATTGACAGTGTATATAGTTGACAAAGGATCAGTGACCAGAGTATATCACGGTTGCCAACAAATTAAAGAGAAAGGGAAAGAAAAAGAAAGAGAACTCAGTAAAAAATAAGCAAAGTATTGTGTGTGTGTGGGGGGGGGGTGAAGAATGAATAACCAAAGCCTAAAGGATCTTTTGGGCAGTGAAAATAGTCTGTATGACACCATAATAATAGCTACATGTCATCATACATTTGTCCAAGGCTGTGGAATATACAATCCTAAGAGAGACCTGTAATGTAAACACTATGGACCTTGGTTGATAATGTAGATAATAGGTTCCTCAATCATAACAATTGTAGCACTTTTGAGGGTATGCTTATAATGAATATGTGGGTGCAGGGGTATGTGGGAAGTCTCTGTACCTTCCCCTCAATTTTGTTGTGAATTAAACTGCTCTCAAAGAATGAAGTATTTAATTTTTAAAAATAGGGACAGCTATATGAGATAGCAGTTTATAGAAGAGGATTGTCTAATGACCAACACACATGAACAATTGTTCAACTTTTGGCAGTAATCAGAAATGCAAAATAAGAACTTGCCATTTCACATTATGAGATTGGAAAAAATATTTAAAAGCCCGACAATACCAAATGGTGACTTGGATGTGCAGCAAGGAGAATTTTCAAATGTTTCTGTTGGAAATATTAATTTGTACAAAATATTTAGAGAATAATTTGACAATATCTAGTAGAGATGAACAAAAGAAAAAGGCCAGATTATCAACAGCAACTCTTCATCGGGGATGGAGAGAGGTGAATAGGATCCAGGAAGAGTAACATAGGAGGCTTCTACAATACTTCTTGCAATACTTAATTTCTTAAAAAAATATGGAGCGATTATGGTAATATGTTAAAATCTGATAAAATGGGATGTACAAATACATTTTCAATTTTAAACTGTGTACGAATCTGGGCCTATTTATTCAAAATGAGTACCTAGCATGTGCCAAACACTCTTTTAAGAACTGAGAATAGAGCATTGAACAAAAGAGAAAATCTCCAGCTTCATAGAATTTAAGTTCCAGAGAGTGTTTAAAATATTCCATATTTTTCAAAGAAAAGAAAAGACCAAGAGAAAGATAGGAGAAGTGGATAGAACTTTTTTGAGAAAGGTTGGTTGGCATTGTGTAGATTCCAGTTGTGCTTGGTGATCATCAATTTATGGTGGTTAGAAATCTATCCATGAAAACAATTTTCTCTAGTGGAATTGAACTGCCTGATTGCAAACAAGAAGAAGGAGCAACTGGGTTGGTCCAAAGTTGTTTTTGCCAGCTAGAGAAGTGTCATTAAAAACCAAAGGTACTGTAAGGATTCTGGGGAAATGGCAGAATAAAAAGCACAGGAATCTGTGTTCCCACTTAGACAACAATTGCACTGGCAGACTCTCTCCTATGTAACTATTTTGGAATTCTGGGGTCAAGCAACTTCCAAAGGAAAACTTGGACAGTACATTGCGGTTAAAGTCAATCAATTTCGGCTCATAGCATGGTAGTAGCTATACTCCGTATCCTTTCAGCCTCCCCAAACTGGCCCCCCTTCTCTGGCTAGCAACCATGTATGTGTTCCTAAAGCAGCTTGCACAACTTTGGGGAGCCAGGATGGGCAGTAAGAATCCTGTCCTTCAAATACTGAAGATCTGTGCACTGATCACGCTGATTGCTGCTCTGACCACAATGTGCAGACAAAGAATACTCAGCCATTGTTGCAAGCCCCTCCTCTTCTGGCTGAAGTGACTTCCAGGGCATTTAAAAGTCTGATGACTCCCCCTCTTTCACTTTTCTCTTTGTCCCCTATTGGGAACCAGATACTGGAGACTAGAATATTAAAAAGGAACTGCATATACAGGGACCATTAGAAAGTTACCACACATACTCAGGGAAAGGTGCAGCCTCAGAAAAGACCTGAGAAGACCTTAAGTTTATACCTTGGGCTGATCCTCA
Organism: Vulpes vulpes; assembly: GCF_048418805.1. NCBI lineage: Eukaryota > Metazoa > Chordata > Mammalia > Carnivora > Canidae > Vulpes > Vulpes vulpes. Next base: position 94,334,458 of record NC_132781.1, on the reverse strand, counting down.
GCATAGAGACAGCCTATAAAAATCAGAAGAAAAAAAAGAGAAAGAAACGATTAAAAAAAAATCAGTGAACTCTGGGAAGGGGAAGAATATGATTTCCAGAGTTATCACTTCATTGGGAGCAAATTTTCAGTTTTAAACAACAAAAACAACAACAAAATCACAAAAAAAATATGAAGAAATAGGGAAGTATGATCCATTCAAAGGGGGGAAAAAACTGTCCCAGAAGAAAATCAGATGATAGACCTACTAGACAAAGATTTAAAACAACTGTCTTAAAAGATTCTCAAAGAACTAAAAAAGTTGAGAAAGCCAAGTGAACAATGTGTTAACAAAATGGAAATATCTATAAAGAGATGTAAAATGTAAATAATAAAATTCTAGCTAGCATGTGGAAGCAACATAAGTGTCCAGAGAAGCAAAGTGTGGTATACGTGTGCCATACAATATTATTCAGCCCTGAAAAGGGTGGAAGTTCTGCCACCTGCTGTGGCATGAATGAGCCTTGTTAGATGACATTATGTCCATATTGAAGTCAGTGTTGCTTTTCTTGCTCAGTGATTTTCTAGCATGACTTCTCTTTCTTTCCTAAATTGCATTCCTATTCCCACCAAAGTCACGACTCTTTGTATTGGCTACTACAGTATTTCAAAGTATTTGAGACATTTCTCTCAATTTCATACAACCCAAAATGTTCTTTTGTATGGATCACAAGTGCAGCATCCCTTAATTATTTCTCTTTGTCACAAGTGTTATTTAAAAAACCAAGTTTGTCTTACATGAAAACATTATGACCATTTCTTCTTGGTTTAAATCAACTCCAAGGTAACTGGAAAAAAATATGTTAAGTGAAGTAAACTAGTCACAAAAAGACAAATATTGTATGATTCCATTCACATGAAGTACCTAGAGTACTCAAAATCATAGAGCCAGCAAGTGAAATAGTGACTGGCAGGCAGGAACTGGCAGGAGGGAGTATTGGAGAGTTTGTATTTAATGGAGACAGAGTTTCAGTTTTGTAAGATGAAGAAAGTTCTGTGTATGGATGGTGGGGATGATTGTATAACAGTGTGAATGTATTTGATGCTACTGAACTGTACACCTAAAAATTGATAATATGGCGAGTTTTATGTTTTGTGTATTTTACCACAATAAAAAAAATGGTGGTGGGAAGCAAAGGGACAAGGGAGTGTACAGTATTTGCAAGAATGTAGTTGACATAAGGAGTCTTGGAATCCAAACTTGATGGGAAGGAAATGGAGAAAGTGAAAAAAGGAGAGTTCAAGTTTGGAAGATAGACATTTCTCAGAGGTTGCAATAGAGTGAGTGGTAGTGGGGATACCCGAGCAGGCAAGCTGGAAGGCCAAAGTGCTACTTGGAGAGCTTTGAACTGGTGATTCTTGAGTGGAGCATTTTTTCCCCAATTAATGATATACCCTGGATATTTTTCCATTTCAAAAGTCAGAGTTCTATTTCATCCATTTTGACATAGAATTCCATTTTTCAGATGTATCATAATTTAATTAACCACTCCCTTACTGTAACCAGTTTGAAATTGTAGTAAATTTATTGTTTAAATAAATTATGATCCTTACAGAAATTCTCACCAAGAAGCCTCTGACTTCTTGAAACTGTGGAAGAAGCCCTGTGGTTCCAGAGAAACTGAGACCAAAGGTACTGACTGGCACTTTCCACCCCCACCCAAGGAGGAGGCACAGTCTTGAGGTGGACAGCCTAATTCCACTGCACACTCAAGTCGTGTTGGGAGAGAGATCAGATTATTCCTACTTGCTCATTATTGTATATGAATTACTTAGTTAATTCCACTGCATTTCTTCTATTTTAGAAGAACTGTATCAGGAACTGGGAGTGTTAAAATGCTGTCCACTAAAGATGGCATAGTTAGATGAGAACATAGGTTACTACAATGTAAAGTTAAATCAGAGGCAGATTATCGTGAAGTGACAGAAGCTTTGGTGTCAGTGTCCCTCACTTACATGCACTTCTTCTGATGCTCCAGGAGAAACCCTATAAACATACTTATATGGTCATACATTTTGGTAAACTTTACAAAAGATAATTTTTTTAACTAAGGTTAAACTGTCTCCTTTCCTTCTTACTTTCCCTACTGTTGAATGGCCAATGACATTTTTGAGACTCAGCAAAGAAGTTGTATTAAGGACACATGTAGTTGAGTGTATTGAAATAGATGTATGGGGCTCACAAACACTTCCTTTTAGAATGAACTGATTGCCAGCTGCACCAGTGTAGGAGTGATTTCTACAAACATTAGTGCTGATTCTTTGGGTTCATGGCTTGAAGGTATAGAACAGAGGCTTTACCATGACAGGCCATGTGTGGCACTCAGCCCAGGAAGTAGGTGGGTCCTGGAGGGGATGCAAGGGTCCAAAGTGTATGCAGCCAGAAAAGAATCTGGAGAGTTTTCCCAGTCAGACATGTAGAACTGTAAATGGAGGATTTGGTTCTCAACAGTGCCTGGTCAGAATAGAACTTTCTGAAGTCAGGAATACTATCAATAACACAGCATAAGAAATTATACACTTGAACATGAACCATCCATTCTTTCTTTTTTGCTGGCAATTGCACAAAATAATAGAATAGAAGTCTCGAGGCACAACCCAGTCACAGTACTAGGAAGGGTGAGTCCATCAATATGTGAGGTTGTATGTTCTATTCATTCCAATTATCAACATTAAAAACATGTGACCAGCCATTACAGAAGACTGAATTGTATTTCCATTTTTTCTAGAAAATACTACAATTAAGTCACAATAACACGAAAATGTTATTTTCCTAGATTTTGAAATATTGTATTAATTAACTTTTTAAAACCTGATTTTGTTGTAGTTTCTTTGTTCTAAATAAATATGCATTTTTCACTAGGACTTTGTCCTAATCACTTTCAATTATTTTTCCAAAAGAGGTCTCCCCAAATTGTTTAAACTTCAGGACCTACAAACCCGGATCTGCCCCAGTACAAAGTACTGAGCATGATGAGAGAGAGATGAAAGACGGTCTGTGGGAGTTCTGAGAAGACATTATTCATGAAAGAGATGATCAAAGAAGGGTTTTATCTGAGCTACGATCAAGTGGAAGACTTGAATTCAGAGATATGGCAAATGACATTCTAACTGAAAAAGCGAATTCTCCATCATAACATTTTTTTAGCCTTTACACACAGTGTAGTTTTTTTTTAAGATTTTATTTATTTATTCATGAGAGACACAGAGAGAGAGAGAGGCAGAGACACAGGCAGAGGGAGAAGCAGGCTCCACGCAGGGAGCCCGATGTGGGACTCGATCCTGGGACTCCAGGATCACACCCCAGGCTGAAGGCAGGCGCCAAACCTCTGAGCCACCCAGGGATCCCCACACACAGTGTAGTTTTAATGAGTTAAGCATTTGGCTGTTGCAATATCCTTCTATACTTACATTTGCAAACACATCTTAAGGAAAGAAGGTCTTGCTGGAAAGATGATTTATTCACAATGTAGTTTCAATGAGTTGAGCATACGACTATTTCCATACGCTTCTTCACAGATGTTTGCGAACACATATCTTTTTATTTATGTATTTATAATTTATTTTTTCAAGTTTTCATTTTAATTCCAGTGTAGTTATCATACAGTGTTGTGTTAGTTTCAGGTGTACAGTATAGTGATTTCAACACTTCCCTACATCACCCAGTGCTCATTTTCAGCACTTCTTAATAATTTCTATCCCCGGTTTTCCTCAAATACTCTGGTTGTCATTGACACATCCCCTTCTCTACCTTCACATCCTTTCTGATTCCATATCTAGAAACCTTTACTGCTGGTGTTTTGTGGACATAAGTTCAAGTAACAGATTAGTGCAAACTTGGTGGGTGTGCAAGGACAAGAATTTCTCAGGCTAGATTCTGGGTTGGAGTTCAAACCTAGAGAAATGTAACAGTTCTGTAGTGTAGTTTAGGTCCTGTTTCATAAATTAAGGCAAACAGAAATATGACATTAACAAAGCAAGCTTTCTCCCCTGTTAATTTAATTATGATATAATTAGTGAACAGGAATTAGAGAAAGTCCTACTTGTGAGCTCTAGGCTGGAGTCTCCCTCATATATTCATGTGAAGGAGACAATCATAATCTTCAGAAGTCATGGGCAAGAACAATTTCTCCTGTGCAGCAGTACGGCCTAGATACCAGCACACAATATCCATGACTTAAGATTGTGTGTGCGTATCTGTGTTTGAGAGAGAGATACACAGAAAGACTAAGAGCAGAGACCAAGACTGAGACAGACCGTGTTCTGTAAAGCTTTGGTAGAGGATCCCTGAAGGAAGTGCCTGGTACTCTGTGTCTACAGTTCCTTTTTTCCCCACCTGAGACCTCTTTTTACCACTGGTAGGCTCAGCCTTCCACAGGTCTGGTGACTCATCATGCAGCTCAGGCCCCTTGAGTTTGGATGACTCAGCATAGAGTAAGCTTACTATAAACCTAGCTGACATCAGCGGGGAGAAGACAGCAGGACAAACATAGACAGTCAGTCCCTGGGGTCTAAGGAACAAGGCTGGAGGCAGATCAAACAGCTGAGTAGTCTCTGAGTCATAGAAGGAAGAACAGAGAGATGTAACTCCTAGAGATGGGAATATGGGAGCAATGAATCCTGACAGTTGACTTCCTTGTTGTCAGGGGCTGATACTATAGACCCTGCTGAAATAATGGGCCATCTGACCAGTCATCTGACCAATCCTTCCCTAACATCATACCTCAGTTCCAGTGACTGGGCTCCTGCTTTGTGCTAATGACCAATCTGCTTTCCATTCACTGCTGCCTTGATTTTCCAGGCCTCTCAGGATTGGTGGCTGAGCTCTAGATTTCTGAGGCATATCATCTGCAGCTAGATGACCAATGCCAGCTTTTCCCAGTGCCAAGATTATTGTATGTGAATCTGGCCAGGCTCCAGTCCCTGCGCTCTACCAGCCTCTTGGGCTTTGGTAGGGACTTTAGTGTTCGCAACTGAATGCAATTTCCTCCTTGCAACTATCCTCCAAGACAGGTATTTGATCTGTTTTACAGGTAAGAAGGCAGAGACTCAGGTTATATTTTGTGTAGGTCCCACAGATGATCACCTTCACTCTACTTTTATTCTACTTTATCCTAGTTTCATGAAATGTGCCTCCTTTGCTATTTGTCAGAATTGAGGGTAATAATATCTACAGGAATGTTTTAAAGATTAAGTTAAATTCTCAGTATGAAAGTGCCTAATGTTATACTTAGCAAATAGTTTCCTTATTTCATACTATTCTAACTAGTACTTAGAACCCCTGGCTCTGCTGACAGAATTTGGGCTTGGCACACATCTAGTCCAGCACCAGAGCACATAGTAGGTTGTAGTAAGTATTGGGTGGCTGAATTAATCACTAGTCAATGGAAGCACTTAAATTCCACTTAGGGTTTGTGAAAGTCTGATGACCAAACCCTATACTGTGCTCCTCTTGACTTGCTTACTATTTGGTTCCATAATCTGAACATTACATATGCTCCTTCACTGGATTTCTCTTCACTGGCAGGTGAGCCTTCTTTAGCTCAACCTCACCTGTCCACAAGAACATGCTTATCTTGGTTGCGTATACCTGTTTACCATATCCCAGGCTCTCCTAGCTTGCCTGTACCTTTTCTTTCCAAGTCACCATCCTGATATTTTGGACTATAGAGGCCAAAGAAGGGGGAATGTGTTTAGCTGTGTGATGGTCCTGAAGGGGCCAGTCTACCGAGATGCAGACTTGTGTAGGACACACACAGTGCTCAGCTGCAGTGTGGTTAGACCCAGGCTGTGCAAGGCCACCTGCTGGCTCAGCACCTTTCCAAATAATTAAGCAATCTGCTAAGAGCCTGGAGTTTGGAATCAGAGAGAAAAAAGCTTTGGATAGAAGTACAAGTAAGAATTCTATAGAATCTTTTTCTGCTAGCCAGCAGTTCCATTAAGGAAATTTATCTTAGTATTTTAGAAGCATGAAGATTTTAGTTCAGTCATAGACACTTCCAGCCATTACTCAGTCTTCAGTCAGCAAATTCAAAGGAAGCTAGGAGGGAAAGACCCAGAGCCCTGGGCCATCTGTAAAACCTTGCCATGCCAGGAAGATACCTGGCCCCTGTTGCACATTTGTTAGGAGTCACAAGAGTAATACCTGGTAATCAAGGCAAAAACTGCCTTTAGTTCTTAATTGATCTCCAAAATTAAGAGTCCTGGAAATGGATAGAGAAGCCCACAGATAAAAAGGTGTCTAGTAAAGAGTGATGCAGTGATGAAGCAATACCCTGGTTTTAAAGTTCTCCTCTCCCATAGCTGGGATCACTGAACAGGCTGCCTGGAGACTAACTTTGCCCCAGGCCCTAAGACCAATTTCATTCCTAATTAGGGAGACTATAGGAAACCTTTAGGTATCAGTTTGGAGCCTCAGCACAAAGTCAAACTTGCTCTGGTGCCTACTCTGACCTTGCATTCCTGGATCTGGTACTTTATGCTTTTTTGGTCAGTTCACACCTGTGACTCAAAAGTTCCAGGTCTGCAGCCCTATCTTATTCGTGCACACCTGAGCTCTTCCCTGACTCTGCATTTTTTAGGACTAGAAGCTTGTCTTGCTATCACAAGAACATGCAAGAATATAGTAAGACTACTCTGTTGCTTGTCCAGTCTAAAGTAGAATTAGCTTGCTCAGTGCTGAAATCTTCTAAGACAGTCTGCTCTGGCCCACTGGATAAGTCAAGTTTTGCACCATAACCCCACTACAGCTCCAGACCTGAAGTTTGGCTAGGCCCTGATCATGAAACAGTAGAACTGGGTAGATTAATTCGTCCATGCCCAACATTTCTATCTGCATGTAGAAGTCTGGCTTCTATTTCTGCATGCATTCATTCACATCAGCCTTCCAAGACCTTGGTACTTCACCATACGCCTTCATTGCAAAAAACTATCCAGTGAAGGATCTTTAACTGTTGTGAAGCAATAAAAATTTCCCTAAACAATAACTATATAGAGGATCACTTCCAAGACTAAGATTTTGTTATCTCATTTCAGGCATTCTAATTAAATCCTGGAGAAACATTTTACTGCTAATAAATAATCACTGGTTGTAATATGTGTTATTGCTGAGATAATAGGTTCCATCAATATCTATTCATGTTATTGTAACTGGGAAATAAGACCTGAGAATACTACTCTGTGTCCCAGTATTGAGGAAAAACAAATGTTAATTTTCGTAATGTCGTGTTTGGTTCAAATTATCTATTCTAAAATATAGGCATGTATTCACCTTCAATATAATGAATTCATTTGTTATCCAGCCACATTTGATTTTGATCAAATATCTCTCCAAAAAGCCATTTTATATGATAGGACACAGAAAACAAAACAGTCTATGATTTACCAGTTGATAAATAACACATGGAAATATACTAAAAGGGAGTGTTGGGGCACCTGGGTGACTCAGTCAGCTGGGTGTCTGGCTCTTCGTTTGGGCACAGGTCATGATCTTGGGGTCATGAGATTGAGCCCTGTGTCAGGCTCCATACTCAGCATGGAGTCTGCTTGAGATTCTTTCTCCCTCCTTCTCCTTCTGCCTCTGCCCCTTCCCCTCCTCACTTTCTCTAAAATAAATAAATAAAATCTTTAAAAAAGAAGAGTATTGATTAAATCTTTACATTTAAAAAAAGGAGCTCTATAATAAACTTTAAAATTCATATCTTGAAGGTTTAAAAAATCTTAGCTTAGATTCTTATGTGTTTCCTCCCTGCTGGGCTACATTACAGAATGTGTTGATTTTTTAAGTCCTAAACCTTTTATATATTCCAATTTTTAACAAGTATTATCAGCTCTTCAAATGGAAAGTCAAGACCTCTGGTTGACTTCCAAGTTTTGATTTGAGTTTTTAAGCCATAAAATGAGATTGCTGTAAAATTACCTATTTTTCCCCAGTGGTTGTTTTAAAGTTTGATTTTTAAAAAATTCTTCCAAAATAAATTTAGATGGCATGAGACTCATGAAACAATTGATTTTGAGAGAATCTAAAGCTACTCCAAGATTTTTGTTTCTGATTTTGTGATCCATCACCTGTAAAGCCATTTAACTGAGTGAGGGGGGTTAATAGAGAGTGAATTGGCCATAAATAATCAATTTTGTAAAATGGGGCACGAGGGTGTCTCAGTCGGTTAAGCATCCAACTCTTGACTTTAGTTCAGGTCATGATCTCACAGTCATGGGATCCAGCCCTGAGTCAGGGCTCTGCTTCAGATTCTTTCTCCCTCTCCTTCCCCCTCTACTCCTCCCCATTCACATGAGCTCTCTCTTCTTCTCTCAAATAAGTAAATTACATCTTTATTTTATTTTTTTAAAAGATGTTATTCATTCATTTGAGAGGAAGAGCATGAGCAGAGAGGAGAGTCAAAGGAAGAAGCAAGCTTCCCTTTGAGCAGGGAGCCTGATATATAGGGCTTGATCCCAGGACCCAGAGATCATGATCTGAGCCAAAGGCAGACGCTTAATAGGATGAGCCACTCAGGCACCCCTAAAATATTTTTTTAAAATGAGATAAAATGTAGTAAAACATAGTTAACTAAAGTTAGATAGTTCCTAAAAGAAACACTAAATCAAGTTACAGAAATTGTGATGTTAAGTAAAAAAGGACCTTGAGTTTGCTGAACTTTGTAAAGAAGAATAGAAAAAGCATTAATAAATGGAAAATCATTTTAAAAGTTTTAGGTTTTCTTTTCATACCATAGGGTAAATTTTGGCTTCTGTACCTGACCACTGCTCTCACTGAAGCAGCCAGGACTTGAAGGGCTAATATCCCAGAGAAAACAGATATTGAGGACAGGCCAACATTTCCTCAACATTTGGCATCACCAGTCTCTGTAAAGCATTTAATGGATCGTAAGCTGTGCAGGGCAAAGTATGCGAAATTAAGCAGAAGCAACTGAAACACAGAGTGGAATTTTTGACAGTGTCATGGTGCTTGGGAAACAAAAGTTGGATTTTGGAGTATGCCAAAAGGGAAGGAAGCCCTAGTATACACCAGGCTTTTCCTTGGGATCTCTAGAGGCTGCATTAAGCCTTAGAAAGATTGCAACTCCATTTCAAGGCAACTCACTTCCTGACTGAATTGAACTCATCTGATTGCATTCTAGATACCTCACAGAGGATAGGGGGATAGCTGCTTAGGAAAAAAGATAATACCATCCAAAGCTATATATTTTTAAATCATAATGTCTATCATTAAATACCAGGCATACTAAGAAATAAGACCCATAGCTACCAGATATGTACTTAAAAATAATAGAGATTATTACGTAAAATATTAAAGAGAAAATTTTACAAAGGTACTAAATCTAAAATGAAGATTAAATGGAAATTCAAAAACAAAATTATAATAATAATGTAAATTAGTCTGTAAATAAATTTTATAATTAACTATAAACAACTGAAGATTAGGAAATGTAAGCAATATGACTAACAAAATTAACCTAATTAGCAGTGCACCTAATAATAATAGAACTAATAATAATAGAACATACTTTTTTCAGGTCATATTTACCAAATTTTATCAAAATTAAGCCTTTGGTAGGCCATAAACAAGTCACAACACATTTCTTTCTTTTTTTAAAATAATCTGTTATTATTAGGTTTTCATGTATTTTTTTAATTGCACTATACATAGATGACATAATATTCAGCCAATTCCAAAGGATTGAAATTACTTTATGCAGTAGAGTTAAATTAAAAATAATCACTAGAAAATTCCCAAATATTTGGAAATTAAGCAATTCATTTTAAAATAAACTTGGGTCAAAAAAATGCCAATGGAACTAAATGACATTTTGCACTGAATGAAAATAAAAATATGGCAGAGCAAAATATGTTGAACGCCTCTAATGCTGTGCCTAGACAAAAATGTACAACCATCAAATCTATATGTGAAAAAATAAGTTTTTCAAAATAGTGATCTCATTTTTGAGCTCAAAAACCAGGGGAAATAACTCCCAGCAAATTAAACTCAAGAATGTAGGTGGAAAGAAATAATTAAAATATGAGTAGATATTAATAAAATATAAAATGTTAGTATAATAGAAAAAAATCAACAGTGCCGATATTTGGTTCTCTGAAAGACTAAGTTCTCTGAAGGTTGAAAAAGAAAGAAAAAGACCCACACAATCTGTATCAGGAGTAAAAAAGAAAAAAAAGGGAGTTACTACAGATCATACAAACATTTAAAAGATAATAAATAATGAAAATACATTTAGGTAAGAAATTTACAAATTCGATGAAATGGAAAATTCCTAAGAAAATACAATTTACAGGATACCTGGGTGGCTCAGTGATTGAGCATCTGCCTTTAGCTCAGGAAGTGATACCGGGGTCCAGGACTGAGTCCCACATCAGGCTCCTCATGGAGAGCCCACTTCTCCCTCACTTGTGTCTCTGCCTCTCTCTCTCTGTCTCTCATGAATAAATAAATAAAATCTTTAAAAAAATACTTGCTAAAAAAAGAAAGCACAATTTACCACAATTAATACAAAAAGAAAAATAGAAAATTTGAATATCCATTTTAAACTTAAATCTGTAATTAAATACTTTCTCACTTATAAATCTCCAGGTACAAATGATTTCATTTGTGAACATTTCCAAATCTCAAGGCAAATATAACACCAGTCTTAGAAAAACTCTTCCCAGGGACAGAAAAAGAGAGTGCTTTCCAATTCATTTTTATAAGGCCACCATAATCTTGATATCAAAACATGGCAAAAACAGAAGAACTCAGAAAGAGAGTTGTAGGTTATCTTTTCTCATGAACATAGACGCATGATCCTAAACAAAATATTAGCAAATTTATTTCAATAATTTATAAAAACAAAAACAAAACCACAAAAGATTAGATTTATTCCAGGAATGCAAGGTGATTTATCATTATAATAATCAATAAAATGCTATTCACCATGTCAACTAAATAAAGGAGATGCAGAAAAATCATTTGATAAAATTCAAACCCTAAAATGATTTGAAAAGAAGGAATTTAGCAAAGTGCATATAGAAGGAAAGTTTCTTAATTAGATGAATAAGTATGTACAAAAAACCTGAGAACAAGCATTATACTTAAGTTTGATGTAGCAAAAGTTTTCCTCTAGATCAGGAATGAGATAAAGATGCCTAACATTACCATTTTCACTTAATATAGTAACAGAGATCCTAGCCAGTACAATAAGGTAAGAAAAAAATAGAATGACTAAAAAGTAAGAAATAAAACTGTCATTATATGTAGTATTCAAAATAAGTTACAAACTATTACCATTTATAAGTTAACTTAGTAAGAACACTAGATAAAAGATCAATACAAAAAATGTTTCTTATGTCTGTGTACTAGCAACAAAGAACTATAAAAATAAAAAAAAATAAATATACCATTTAGGATAACATCAAAATTACCAAATATCTAAGAATGTATCTAATGAAAAATGTGCAAAAATGTTAAAAACATCATGGAAGTAAATTAAGAATATCAAAATCTGTGGAGAGTACCTAAATCTCTACGATACCATGGTCATGGATTGGAAGACTAAAATTGTTAAGATACCAAGTCTCTACAAGTTGAATTACAGAGTAAATATGATCTCAATAAAATAAAGCAGACTTTTTTGTGTGTGGAAATCAACAAGCTTACTCTAAATTTTTTTTTTTTTTAAGATTTTACTTATTTGAGAGAGAGCAAGTGCGAGCATATGAATGGGGCAGGGAGGGGGGGAGAAGTGGGGAGGGAGACTCCCTGCTGAGCAGGGAGCAGAGAGCCAGACATGAGGCTCAATCTCAGGACCCTGAGATTATGACCTGAGCCGAAGGCAGATGCTTAACTGACTGACCTACCCAGGTGCCCCATTTTAAAATTCTTGTATGGAACTATAGAAGTCCAGAAATAGCCAAGGTAATTTTGAGGAAAAGCTAATTTGAGGAACTTATACTCTGATATGTCAAACTGATTATGAGAACATAGTAAAAAAGTCAGTGTGGCATTTACACAAAGAGAGATAAACAAAAATGAAGCAAAATGGAAAGTACAGAAACAGACCCAAATATATAGCTAATTGATTTATGACAAAGAGGATACTGAAGTGCAATGTAAAAAAGATGGTCCTTTCAATGGTGTTAGCTGGACCCATAGAATATACATATTGAGAAAAAGAAATCATACTCAAAATCAGTTCTAGGTGGATTTTATATCTAAAATTTCCAATATTAGAATCAATGTATAGACAACCCTTGAAACATTTAACTATCAATAGAGGCAAACTGCACATAACATTGGCATTGACAATGTAAAATAGATCTATCAAAGGTAGATGTTAAAAGCTGTAGGAAAGGTTAGAGGCAATAATATTCTTCTACTGCAAAATCAGAAAATCAGAATGCACAGTTGATGAAACAGGAAATAGAATTATAAAAATTTAGAGATAGGGTTTTAATTCACAAAGCTAACCCAAAATGGGGGTGCAGAGGAGAAACAGTGGCAAAACTATGAAATTTGAGAGAAGAGAGAAAGGAGATAAAATAATATAAATGTGCTAAATTCTCATCATTTCTAGCAGAAATTCAATAGATAATGACCAAAACTATACTTTTTTTTTTTTAGCAATATAGAGTTAATACCAGAAAAAAAATAAAACAGAAATGGTTAAAAGTGTTTGTCTCTGAAAACACAAGGATGGAAAGATTGGAGGGCTGTTCATTTTTATTATTAACACATTTCTGTATGATGAGTTTGAAAAATATGTGCCTATATTACAATAAAATGTTTTTAATTTTAAAATAACACAATTAGAGCATGAGTATAAAGAAATTAAAATAAAGCCTCGCTGATGTAAAACTCTGGCATCTGAAGAAAATGGAGTGCACAAATCAAAGCAGAAGAGAAAGAATTTTTAAATAAATGATGCTGGAACAATCTTTATCTGCTGAGATATACTTGTCTCATATCATAGTCCCAAATGAATCCACATGTGCAAATGAAATAAAAGTGGTAATGAAATAAAAAACTAGAAGAAAACAGAAGTGAATGCTTTATTTCCTCTTGGAGGTATCTCCAACCACAGAAGCAGTGAGAAACAAAAACTTAAGGATAATAATTGATATATTTAACAACATCAAAGTTTGAAGTCTTGTTATGAAGAAAAATAACCTATCTTCTAGTAAGGGAAAATAACTAATGGAGAAATATTTTCAATAATAAGGAAAGAAGTCTACTATGTTGATAGGTTCATATTTATTAATAAAAATATGCATTAAGAAATTATTTCAGCTGTCAAATTTAGAGGAATATTTAAAGAGAAACCATTTAGTGTCTGTGAAGGTTGAATGAAATAGGGACTTTCAGATACTTCTCAAAACAGTCTAGAAATTTGTCAATATGAATAATGGACTCAGAAAGGTTTGTATCTTTTGGCATAGCAGTTAGTCTTAAGGAAAAAAATCAGAAATTCTAAAGATTTCATTTATTTATTTATTTATTCATGAGAGACACACAGAGAGAGAGAGAGAGGCAGAGACAGAAGCTGGCTTCTTACAGGGAGCCCGATGTGGGACTTGATCCCAGGACCCTAAGATGACGCCCTGAGCCAGAGGCAGATGCTCAATCGCTGAGCCACCCAAGCGTCGCAAAATCAGAAATTCTAATAAGAGATATATATATAAATCAAAGACTTATTTATCTTTTATGAGAGAGTGGGAAAGAGGCAGAAAGAGAGGGAGGGAGAGAATCTCAAGCAGAGATTCCACACTCAGTGCAGAGTTGGACCCGGGGCTCAATCTAATGACCCTGAGATCATGACCTGAGCAAAACCAAGAGCTTGATGCCCAACCAACTATGCCACTCAGGTGCTCAGAGATTTGTATATTTAAAATTTTTTAAATTCAAAATGTTTAAAATGAGAGAGGGATGGTTAACATGTTGTAACCATCACATTTACACATGGGACAAGCATCGATTGTTTACTATGTGCCAGGCAATCATAACAAAACAGTGAGCAAGCAAACAAAACTTCACATCCTTATTGAGCTTACCTTCTAAGAGTATTTAATGATGGAGGAAAATGTTCAAGATAACAGGAATCTCTTATAATCTTAATTTTGTAAAACAATATGCAAATAGAACGAAACACACCAAATTCTTTGTGTGGTACAATGGGTGACACTTACTTTCCTGCTGATATTTCTTTAGTATTTTCCAACTTTTCTATTTGGAGCACATATTACTTTAGCAATTAGGAGAAGATACTGTATGGGTATGCGCTTATATAGAAGTATATATACTTATAGGATAGTTGTGAGGATTAAATGATGTATAATAAGTGCTTGGCAAAGAGTAGGCTTTATTTTTTTAAAAGATTTTATTTATTTATTCATGAGAGATACAGAGAGAGGCAAAGACACGGGGAGAGGGAGAAGCAGGCTCCCTGTGGGGAGCTTGATGCGGGGACTCAATCCCAGGACCCCAGGATCACAACCTAAGCTGAAGGCAGAAGCTCAAGCACTGAGCCCACCCAGGCGTCCCAGAGTAGGCTTTTAATACACATCAGTTTTTCCTTTCCCCTTGCAGTCTGAACATTGATTTTGTCCTTTGCTGTTCTCCCTTTTTACTGTGGATGGTTTGGCCTGTTGCCGTCACATTTCTGCATTTCTTTATAGTAAGTATATGTTCACTTTTCATGAAAATTGCCATTATTATTAAATGAATTGCCTATTATTTTTGGAGAATTCCCATTGCTTTACATAGTTCAGACCTGTAAGAGAGAGAACTTCAAGGCAGAAGTGCTTGCCAGAGCACCTCTAAGCATTCCACAGAAGGAGTTGCTTTCTTTATCATGGAAATTGATTTCTATGGTTACTATTCTCTTATTAATGCTAAAAATCTCCAGTTTTGGCCTCCTAAATAAAAGCAAGGAGATGGGCTGGTCTTTAATGGCATGAATATATCATTGATGTTTTCCAGGCTCCTTTTACTTTAGGATGCTATTCTTTGTATAGTGCAGTTAATATTGTTTCAGACTTAACATACAGACTCCAATTTCCAGGAGTTTCTCAAGCAGCCATAAAATTGCACACTTGGCAGGAACTTGCCCAAAACATGCTATACATGGGGGTCTTTTCTGAATTTAGAGGATTATTTAAACTCTGACCTTTAGATTACTGGTATATACAGTATAAGAAGTAGAATTTCTCTCTCCTAGAATTTTACCAATTCCTGGAGACTTTCATTTACATGAGCACTTAATGATGTGGATTGTGTTGCAACCGGGAAACATCTGGCTCATATCTGCTTCCCTTTACTTCTTACTTTATTACATATTGCTTACCTGGTAATTTTGAGAACTAACAGGTACCCAGGGAGGGAATCTGAAGAGATAATCATCCCATCTACACATTAGTTAGGGACTTGGTCTTCAAGCAGAGTAGGGCTGAAGGAGGGTGACAGGACAGCGTGGAATGCTCCCCCTGCAAACAGATTGTGTACTAGCCCAGCACAGAAGGCTATGAAAAGTGCAGGCAAGAAAGATGAAGTTGGTTTGAAAGGGCGTCTTCATCTGTTTGAGCTGCTAATACAAAATGCCACAGGGTGGGTGGCTTGTAAACAACAGAAATGTAGTCCTCCGTCCTGGAGGCTGAAGTCCAAGATTAGGGTGCCCGCATGGTTGGGTGCCAGTGAGGACCTCTTCCAGAGTACAGACTCACTCTGTCCTCAGATGGTAGCAGGGCTCAGGGAGTGCTCTGGGGTCTTATAGAAGAGCACTAATCCATTTATGAAGGCTCTATCCTCAACACCTACTCATTGGAGGTTAGGATTTCAACACAGGAGTTCTGGGAGTGAACACAAACATTCAGACCATAGCAAAGGGAATCTCAAACATTTCCCAAAATGGGTATAAAGAGTTAAAATTGCTAATCTTTATTGAGCACTTACAATGTGCTCGGCAGTGTAACTGTTCTACATGGGTTTACTCTCAATCCAGATGGTATGGGTGCTATCTTATCCCAAATTTACATATGAGAAATTTACATACAGGAGGAAAATAGACACACAGAGTTGAAGTGGCCTCCCCCAGCTAATAAAAGGCAGGTCCAGGGCTCAAACCCCACACGGTGTCCCCAGGGCTGGCTCCCTGGGGGGGAAGGCACTCCAGGCACCAGAAGGATACAAAAGCAACTAGGCTCCTCCTCCCCTGACCCCATCTCTGCCCACCTGTTTCATCTTCAGGCTGCTCAAAACCTGATTACCTAACTCCTCCTTCCTTTTTTCCCTCAACTTACTTATTGCCATGTAATGAGAAAGGCCCATTGCCCTGTATTGTTCAGCAGTCTCTACCTCCTTCCGTCTTAGAAATCACTTGGAACTACACACATGATGAAGTTAAAGGTCATGAACATTTGAGGAACATCTACCTGAAGATCTCTCTCTCTCTCTCTTCCTTCCTCCCTCACTCCCTCTCTTCCTCCCTTCCCAACACCTCCCTCCTTCTCTCCCTCTCCCTTTTCCTCTACTAACAGGCAGACTTTTTTTTAAAGATTTTATTTATTTATTCATGAGAGACACACAGAGAGAGACAGAGATAGACAGAGAGACAGGCAGAGACATAGGCAGAGGGAGAAGCAGGCTCCATGCAGGGAGCCTAACATGGGACTTGATCCCGGAACTCCAGGATCACGCCCTGGGCCGAAGGCAGGCGCTAAACCGCTGAGCCACCCAGGCTGCCCTAATAAGCAGATTTAGAAAGAAATAGGAGACTTGGACTTCTTGTTTGCATACAACATTCAGGATAATCTTTGAACTCAGGTGCTAATAAGCCCTATTTTAAGGTTTTTTTTTTTTATTGAAGCATATAGTTGACACACAATGTTATATTAGTTTTAGATATAGTTGACACACAATGTTATATTAGTTTTAGGAGAACAACAAGTGATTCCCCAAGTCTCTATATTATCCCATACTCAACAGACAACACTGCCATCTGTCAACATACAATACCATTTATTATATTCCCTATGCCGTGTCTCTTACTAAATTTTGAGTTTTGATGAGAAACTAATAAGTATGACACACACACACACGATGGGATCCTATATAGGATGTGTGTGTGTGTGTGTGTATGTATATATATATATATAAAATATAATGGGATATTATTCAGC
This sequence comes from Vulpes vulpes, assembly GCF_048418805.1. Lineage (NCBI taxonomy): Eukaryota > Metazoa > Chordata > Mammalia > Carnivora > Canidae > Vulpes > Vulpes vulpes. The sequence continues at coordinate 94,317,239 of NC_132781.1, read as the reverse complement.
AATAAAAAGGATGAACTTTTGCCACTCGCAACAACATGGATGGAGGGAGAGCATAATGCTAAGTGAAATAAGCCTGTCAGAGAAATGCAAGTACTATATGACTTCACTCATATGAGGAATGTAAGAAACAAAACAAATGAACAAAAGGAAAGAAAGAGACAAACCAAACAACAGACTCTTAACTATAGAGAACAAACTGATGGTTCCCAGAAGGGAGGTGGGTGGGGAGATGGGTGAAGTAGGTGATAGGAATTAAGGAGGGCACTTGCTATGAAGAGCACCGGGTGATGTATGGAAGTGTTGAATCAGTATATTGTACAACTGAAACTAATGTAAAATTGTATGTTAACTACACTGGAATTAAAATTTAAAAAAAAAAATTAGTACCTGCTCAATAATGTGTTTAAATTAGTGGAGGGGGCAGGAGTTTTCAACATTTAATCCAGTATCTTAGTTTTAGTCGGGAGAGTCATTCAGAGTACTCATCAGCCAGACCTCTGGGAACAGAAGGCCCAAAACCTACTCTACAGTGGTTGATTATTTTCTGGTAAGTGCTAAGCCTGGAGTTTCAATAGTGCTCTAATGTAATCATGGCTCTGTTCTGTGAACTATTTTACAAATTACTGTTGGAAGAAACGATTCTTTCTTACCTAACATCAGAACTTAATTAGGCATGTGACCGAGACTTATCTGGGGAAGTGTGTGAGTGGTAGAAAGCCTCCCTGTTATTGGAATTACATCTTCACATTTTAAATCAGTCCAAACATTCTTCACTCTTTCCATTGTTGGAACAGTGGGAAGCTTGGAATGGGTTTTTTTTAATGCAATCATTCTTCCAAATGCATAACATGGCACCAGTCCGAGCACTTGTAACCATCTCCAAAATGAGCAGAATGATTCCAAATTCTACTGTGACAGTCTAGCCTGTGGGAAAATGATTTACTGATTTATAGGGCTGGCCTAAGACCATAAAAGTTATTGTCCAAGTTTGTTCTGTGAATTGTCTTTCTTTTCCTTCCCTCCTGCTCTTTACTTCCCACTTCTATATCAAGTTTTTATAAAAGTCACTGGTTTGGAAATTCCATTTAGAGATCAATAACAGGATTCATAAGTCAAGCAAGATAAAACAGTACATCCTGCACAGTTATTTTCCAGAATTAGAATTTTTCTCTTTTATAAGGAATCTATTTCTAAACAGTTATTCTATGGAAAAGGAAATCAATTAGGAAAAGTGAAAAAATAAATATTTCATAATAATGCTCTTAAGAGGGAAATGCACAAGACATAATTAATGTTCATAGTGTTCTCTTTTTTATTTTTTTTCATAGTGTTCTTTTAGAATATTTTTTCTTTCTATTCCTGTGAATTCACGACCAATCTTTGTTTCCACACCCCCCTGAAATCATTACAATTCTGAATTTTGTGTTTATCCTTGCCTTGATTTTTTTAGTTTATAGTTTTATTGAATACTTTCATATGTTTGAACAATATATTTAGTTTCATCTATCATTAACTTCATAAAAAAGGATGTGTAGCTTTATGAGACTTGTTCTTTATTCAGCATTGTTGTGAACATTAATCATGTTGTGTATATAATTTTTTGTCACTGCTAAATACCTTCTTGTATACGTTTCTAGACACTTCTGTGCAAGGGTTTTGGGAAGTTCTTTCCTAGGAGTGGAATTGCTGAATTATATAATGTATAAATACTCAGCTTCTCAGCTTTCCAAAATAATGCCAAAGTGGGTGTCAAAGTGGTTGTGTCGATTTCTGTTCTGGTCTTCAATGTATCCCCTTATCTTCATACTATTCAGTATTTGGTATCATTAGATTTAATCTTAATTATTGCTGACACTTGACAAACGATATCTCCTGTGTGGTCTTGATTTGCATTTCTCTGATTTGTTTTTTTGTTTTTGTTTTTGTATCTCTCTGCTTCTTGAAAATCTAAGCATTACTTCATGTGCTGATTGGCTGTATATATTTCTTTGTGAAATGCCTGTTCATATGTTTTGTTCTATTGATTTGCTTGTTTTTTCATTATCATTCTTGTAGTGTTTTGTAGATTTTTAATACATTCTTTATAAGGAAACCTTATTACATGTGGCAAATATAGTTTCTTAGATATAGTTTGTCTTTTCGCTTCTTTTAAGAATAATCTTCAAAAAAAAAGAGAGAATAATCTTCAATAAACAAAACAAGAGCCCCTACCCCTACCCCCCTCAACCCCGTGAAACATTTCATTTCAGCAAATAATGGACATTTATTTCATGCTAACTGTGGCTCCAGGTAGCAAGGATGTTACTCTGAACACAGCACATCAAGTCCTTCTTTTTGTGGAACTGACTTGCTGGTAGGCTCATTCCTGTCCCCATCATTCAACAGTCTGTGGGAACTTTCAAAACTATTTCAGGTTTTGTCTCTATAAAGAGGAGTCTGAGATTCTTACCCCTGCCTTCCTGACAGACTCCAAGCAGGCGAATCAGAGGCTGTTTCTGCTTTGATGGAGAAACGCAGGACTAGTGCTCTTTCTCCTTTGGTGCTGTCACAGGCCTTTTCATTGGATGGTGTCCTCATTTCAAGGGACTGGTTGGCTCTGCATTCTAGCTCACCCAAGAGAAAAATGAGCTGTGTCACAATGAACTCCTATTCTCTGCAATGCTCGGCGGGTGGTGTTCAAAGAAAACAAATATTCTTAGATAAATTCAACCTAATACTCCATTGTTTCAATGCTTGTTTCCGGAAAATTCTCTAATTGAAAAAGAAAAGTCTCATTCAACATCTTGATTGTAGCACATCCACAGATGAAATGTGTGCTTACTCTGGGCTTGGATGTCTCTTCTGTTACACACGTGTATTCATGCTCTCAAATGAGGTAAAATTATGACAAACTGTGGGGCTGGCCAACTAGGAATCTTAGATTTTTTTTCTTTTCTTTGGAAATGATCACAATGTTCTTCTGTAGGGGAAATGCCTTCTTAGCTTTTTCCATCTAAATATCTGCCCCTGAGAATTAAAGGTCATGCTCCTTGAGTAGCTTGGGGTGGCACTTGATTTCCCACATTGGACCTAATTCACCAGCAGTCCCAGGGCAGGTAAGAATGACTGGCTCTCTCATGTGTGAGAACCATTCTCTGCTACAGCAGCTCCTACTAGTAAACATCCATCCCTCCTTTACCTCTGTTCATAAGTACTCATTCTCTTCATCTTCGTGACCATGAGATGCAGCTGTGATGCTCCTCATCTTACAAAGGAGGAATGGAAGCAACAAATTTCCATCTAGTTGGTCCAGTTTGGAATCTTAAGGTGGAAAGGATCCCCTCCTCCCACCTCCTGTCTGGGGAGGGAAGCCTTACTTAGGTGGCCTCAGTCTGCAAACTGCAGAGATGGGGAGCTTTGGCCTGTGTCTCCAGGTGGAACAAGTGGTGGCAGCTGCTGGGCTGCTGCTAGTAGGCAGTTTGTTATCTACCAGGGGACTACCCAATGGCCTCTGAGGACAGAAAAGAGCCCTAATTCCAAGCCCTCCCTTTACCCTCCTCCACTCTCCAAAAGATGGATAAGGTGTCGCTGACCAAGTCAGTGTCCTTCAACCAGGCCCTTAAAGAGCTCTGAGCCTTGCAAGCTCACCCCAGGGGAGGAGACAACGATGGGGCCAAGGGCAAACTCATCCGTTTGGCAGTGGCCCAAATATGGTAACACTTTCTGTAGCACTAATTGCTATGCTGGGCACTGCCAGCCTGATTAGGCTGATGAAAGGCTGCCTGGCCCAGAGGATCCAGGCCTCGCTGCCTCAGTGTGCACCCTCCCTCCATGGCCGGTGCTGCAGCCCCTAGAGCACACCTGTGGCTGTGGCCATAGCCAGGTCCACACAGAAGCTGAGTCCTGGCCATGCCAGCACCTGACCAGGAGCTGCAGTTGTCCTAATGTTTGATTTTCCTCAAGCAACCTCGCTCAGTTGCTGTCAAACATGCTGTGTCATTTCGAGAGCTCAGCATTAAGCAGATTTACCGCAAGGCAATGATCACAAAAAAGGAAATGAAAATATCCTTGATTAAAGGCCCTGACAAGCTTTCCACTTGCTTTCTTCTTTTATTGGTCTTGCAGGGACTGTCATCTTCCACCATGAATGAGATTTCCCGCAGCACCAGCAGCCAACAGGGCAGGCTCTGCACTTTGGGCTGGTTTACCTGAAAGGTGTAACATTTTAGACTCTCAATTTGACTGGTTTTTGCGCAGAGTACCAGTCCTCTCCGAAACATAAACTTGAAGTCATGGCTATAGGAAGATGCTTTCAGGGCCGAGCAGGTCTGTGGAGCTGCGATTTGTAGAGCCCGGGAGTTCTCTAGGACTTTCCCTCTTGGCTGACTGTGTCATCATCCAAGGTTAATGGAGCTCTGTCAGTGCGTGATCCTGCTCCAGATGTTAGCTCTCCCTTCCATGTAGGAAAAGGTGCCAGAGGTTTTCTTTTGGGATGCTCTAATTTGTAAACTATTTGCTGAATATAATAACAGACGAATTTGCCGACAAGCGATGGTTAAGGAATGGTTGATAGAAATGGTCTAGTTAATTGAGTGTTCTGGAAAATAAGTTTGGCATAACCATTAGAGTCAATTCTCAAAGAATTAGAGTTCCAGACGTAGCAAAATTGTGCCAAAAACCATGCAACTGTTCATTGATGAAATCTGGAAACATTTGAGGCGCTTGTTGTATAGAGCAGCTCTTTTTGCACACGACTGTAGCTGTGGAAGTGGACCGATGTGGTGAGGTCTATGATTGCTCAGAACTTAATGATGACCATCAAGAAATAATTATTTGATGAGGGAGACATTTTGGGAAGTTTGGAGAAAAGCGGTTAGTCATCTTAGATTTCGCAATAGACAAGAACAGGATGTGGTTTGCAAGCCATTCCAGGATAAAGGGTGGGGGGGTGGGGAGTGAGAAGCTGAGCCAACAGTTGGAAGAAGGCAGGATGATCAAGGGGTCTCAGGAAGAGGCTGTAGGAAGAAGAAACAGAGCAGTCAGGGCCTCGAGGAGCATCTCAGAAGATAATGTTTGTGGGGCCCATCCTCGAGCCAGGCTCCATCCAGATCCTGAGGACTGGAGAGAGGAGGATGAGGCCACAGTCCCAGAAGAGCAGGGACACTTAGACAGGTTCACAGGTTCCAGGAAAGAGATATAGGCATGAGGCAAAGTTGGGCAAGGGAATAGGCACTGACAGGGTGAACTGGCTAGATGTGTGGAATGCCATGAGAGTAAGTACCTTTCTGGAAAGGGGCCAAGAGGGAGCCGATGCACGAATGATGTTGGATGTGCTTTGTTTCCAGGATGGCTGGGGTGTCAGACCTAGCTGGAGATGGGGCTTGTGCCTTGTTGTGCTACTGCCTGAACTTCTCCTGACCATGTCTGTGGGCACTTTGGGTGGGAGTTTCAGCTGCTGCAATTGGCCAGCAGCAGGGGCAGGGAATCAGGCCAATCTCTACAGAGGAAAGAACCCCAGTCACAGCCTGAAGCAGAGCTTGCAAGCTCAAATGTCTGCGGACACCAGACAGATAAAATAAAATGCAGGAAGCAGTCAGATGTGTAAGATGATTGGGAGACATGGGGGCCAATAGGAAGTTCAAATTCAAATCTCAAAATTCGGCATTGGCCCAATCCAATCTTGTGTCTAATCTGGGCCAAACTTGGCCTGTGGACCATACTTCACAGGTCCAATTTCTGGTGGGACTGAGATTTAGGAAAGTGAAATCTAAAGACTCAAGACAAAGACCCTGATCCCAAGACCAAGAAGGTCCAAAAGGGGAAGTAGGAACCAAATATTTACAAAACAACCACAAGCGAACCTAAGAAGGAAGGAGAGATGACATCTAAAGAAACCATGATTCCAGAAGTAGCTGGTCTGAGTTCATGTTTTTTGTTGGGTTTGTTTGTTTGTTTGTTTGTTTTAAGAGAGAGATAGTGAGGGAGAGGGAGAGAGAGAGAATCCCGAGTAGACTCTATGCTGAGTGTGGAACCCTCTCATGAGCCCAAGATCATGGCCTGAGCTGAAATCAAGAATCAGACTCTTAACTGACTGAGCTACGTAGGTGCCCCCAGTAAGTTCATGTTTTTAATGGGCAGGCAAAAATGATGGAAGTGGGGAAAGTTGACCAAGAACAAACATAACAATAAATCAGAGCAGAAGGGCAAAGGTTCACACTGAATTGAGCCTGCAAAGATGCTGAAGGCATGAAGAGGCTGTTACAGCTATAAGAGCAATAAGAACGGAGAAGATCCTTTGCTTGCAGCTTGGAGAAATAGTAACAGAAGACCGAGAAAGCAGATAGAAATAGAAGCAACAATTCCTGTTTTAGTTCCTTCTTCATATTTAGAATGTTCTTCACACGTGGCACAGAGAAATGAAAACTTACATTGTCAAGCAGAATGATGCCTGAAATAGAGAAGGCCAGAGCAAGACCCCACTGTGCTGCTCTAGTCAATCTCAAATAGCCTTCAACAGACATCTCTCCTTTATCCAGGAGCGCCAGGGCTGGGATGCACTGCCGCCTGCACCCCCCACCTCCCCCGCCAACACTCTAAACAAATGCCCAGACATTGTCTGAGAAAGAGCAGAGCCTCTGATAAAGTGCCTGGCACATGGACCCGGGCATGACCTCAGAGTCCCTTAGGCACCCCTCCAGCTCGGAACCTCGCTCAGCCTTCACCCTTTCAGGGTCACTCCCTCTGTTCAGTAGATCCTGTGTGTGAGGTGTGAGCTTGCTGGTTCCCAAGGCCATGGGAGGGGCTGCACCAGGCCCAGTGTGGCACAGCAGTCCTCAGCACTGGCTACAGCTAGTCAAAAGGGGCCTGGAGATTATAAAACCATGTGTGGAGGCAGATGTCCGGGCCCCAGTCCTTTTATCCTAGTACGGAGTCAGGGTTGAAAACACTGAGCAAAGCAAGCTAGATGTTAGTCAGAAAAGGGGTGCAGGTCCATATTTGCCATTTATGCCACAAGAAAAATCATGTAGTCTCCTTCTGTTACCTTCCCATCTGGAAAGTAACAACGAACTTGCTGGCTTAAGAGGCATGGTGAGGTCTGCTGAGAGAGAATCTGTGGAAGTACCTGGTGCACTGAATAATGCTATTCATATGACCATTCTGCTGGGCCCTGGCACCCACAGAGAGAGAGCCAGGGGTTCAAAGGCAGCCACAGGGTCACCATAATAAAGAAGTGCATCACTGAGCATATGCAGCCTCATTTGGGCCCCCTTTTCCGATTATTAAACACGTTTGCACAGCCAGTTGAAATTCAGAAGGTTTGTTAAGGTAACATTTTCATGAAGAAAATAAGACCAAGAACATTTCGATCTCCTTCATAGAAAAAAGTTTAAACTTACTCTGTTGTGTCTAGGGAGTGAACTTCTCTAGTGTGAGTACAGCATGTTAATCCCACTGTGTCCTGCTGAGTATAACCAAATGTACTCAAGTGTGGAGAGACCTCTCATTTAGGATTTTATGATTGTATCTCATAAAGAACATCTTAAGGTGGACAGCTTCTAACATTTCATGTTTCTTTCCTTCTCTTTGGACTTAGGTAAAGTTCAACTGTTAAAGTTACAAGAATACTTATTTGACCAGTAGCAATGAGGACTCAAAAGCTGTAATTTGAAAATGCATTGTGTACCCAGGTCTTGGTCTCAAATTCCATTCTCAATTAAAGGGAACTAGGGCTCCTTGGAGAGAGAGTTGATTCCAGGAATAGGGCAGGGAAGGTACAAACAGGAGCCCAGGATACCCTACTGTGCAGGAAGGTAAGTGCTTGAGCAATGGTGGCCATATGTCAGAAGGACACAGCGGTCAATCTGCAGTGGTTCCCACTACTCAAAGCTGGGGCATTTTGAGCATCAAAATATATCATGACATTCACAATGAGTAAGTGATGAATGTGTGAGTCCACATGCATACAAGTAAATAATTGAGGAAGAGAAAAAAAGCTCTTCCTTACAACAGAGTGCCAGTTCATAAACACAGAATAAATGATAGGGTTAGAAAAAAATCACAATTTGATAACTATCATAGTAATAATGGATTCAAGTAATGGAATCATCAATGAGCGCTTCAAGTACTGGGTAAAACCAGGAGAAGACAGAGGATATTCACATAATTGCAAAATAGCTCTCCCCACCAAATTGCAAAATAGCCTTCCCCCAAATTGCTTATCTGTTACAAAGGGAAAGGTAATAACCTTACAGTGGAAAAACCTGACAGGCACCACCTCAACCAAGGCATCAACATAAACTCATCCTACATCCAATCCCAACAGAAAATCCAATAGGTTCTACCTTCAGAATGTACCCAACCAGAGAGCCATCATTTCCCACCCAGAAATTACAGTTCATCTCCTCAAGGGTGTCCCTGCTTCCGCCCCCCCCCCCCCCCCCGCCCGCTTCATTCCCCTATTGTCCGCTGTCAGCCTGCTGAGAGTCAGATCACATCAATTGTTGGAGCAAAACCTTCTTACACTTTATCTCACTCAGAACCAAAGCCATGTCCTGACAATGACCCCAGGCCCTCAGGGTCTGGCCCCTGTGTCTCTAAGGTCCCCAAACTGTTTACCCTTGCTTCTCCTATGTCAGCCTCTTTACTGTCCCTTCATTGCATCAACCATGCCTTCATCAGGGTCTTGGCACTTGTTGCCTGCAAGTCTTCCTCCAGATAACTGTCCGGACTGCTCCCTCATCTCCTTCAAGTCTTTACTCAGAGGTGTAACATCTTCAGTGCAGCGTTCCCTAGAAACCATTTACAACATTATTTCTCTGCTCGCCCACCTTGCCAATCCTTGTCTCTTCCTTGCTTTATTACTTCTGTATCTGCTAATGCTTTCTATATACCACATGGCTGGTGATTTACTTTTGCTAATTGTCTGTCTCCCACACTAGTATTTAAGTTGGGAGATATGTATTCCTGGGAGCTGGAACATAGTGGACACTCAATGCATATGTGCTGATATGCTCATTGAATAAATGTACTGATGACGTGCCTACTGTAAATCACCAGGACTATGCTAGGTATGCTATCGGATACAAAAACAAAACAAAACAAAACAGAAGACAAAAAAATAACTCCAAACTAAAAACTAATCAACTGGGCACCTGGGTGGCTCAGTGGTTGAGCATCTGCCTTTGGCTCAGGTCGTGATCGCAGGGTCCCAGGATCAAGTCCTGCATTGAGGAGCCTTGCTTCTCCCTCTGCCTATGTCTCTGCCTCTCTCTCTGTGTCTCCCATGAATAAATGAATTAAATCTTAAAATAATAATAATAATAATAACCAACTAAGCAAACAAAACAAGAATAAGAAACTAAACTAAAGAAAAACCATGTTCTATGGTCCCCAGCTCGCCAGACCCTGACAACTAAGTTGGAGGAGGAAAGGCAATGCCGAGAAGCATCAGCACACCAATGTGAGCCAGGTTCCAGGAGGGGTGTTCCCAGTGGCTGGCCCCCTAGAGAACGTGGGGTAGGCAGTGGGAGAGGCAAGGAGAGTGATTTCCCCCCACCCCCTGCACAAGGAGACAGTGCTGAGATGCTTCTTCTAGAGCTGGGAGGAGGAGGCCTGGGGATCCTAGGAGCAGAGGTCAGAGTGTGGGTCAGGCCAGCCTGGAGGGATATGTGGCTTTAGGGATCATTCATCCTCCCTCCACCCCTGCCCCTTCCCCACCCTCCACCCCCAGCCTCTCCTGCCCAGCTGGCTCACTCACTGTATCCTCTTAGACGAGGACTTGAGGCTAGTGACATGTTCATGGGAGTAACCCCAGGAGGAAATGAGACAGGGAAGGAAAGGAAGCTGATCCATGTGTATAAGGGAGCAGGATGCTACTGAAGAGAGAGCCGGCTGATCCACTGGGAGAAAGGGGAGGACTCAGGCAGTGAAATGGAACAAGTCTCCAAGGGTTCTCTTCCACTCTCGTTCTTCCTCTGTGGGGTGCCGCTGGGGTACAGGAGACATCACCTCCCTGGTAACCTCCAGACTGCTCCAAGCAGAACCTGAGAGACAGCCACAGGACAGAGGGCTTCAGGAGACCGGGATGCACGGCTGGCACTCATGAGAGCAGTGAGCTCCCAGGGGCTAGAGGCAGGCCCAAGGCTCCAGCATGCCTGTGGCTTATGCTTTTACAGTAAATAGAAAGCCAAGCTGTAGAAACCGTAAGAATGGCTTGTTTTTAAAAAGAGTAAGAATTCTGCTTGCACCACCTCAAGGCCTCACCCAGTTTAGATTCCTAGGAGACCCAGTCCCTAACACTTGATAAAGAAATGGAAAGACCTGGCACATCTAGTAAAGCAGGCTGATGGGAGCCTGCTAATCGCTCCCCTTGTCCGTTAGTGACTAAGCCGTCCTTCCTGCTAAGGGCTGCAAATCACTATCAATGTCATCGATGCTCTAAAGGCCTCTCCCCTGTGGGGACTGAGTGTGAGGCCAAGAAACAAAACGTGAGTCACACTCGATTCATTTGCAAGGGCAAAGAGGCCTTATAAATGTGCCATTATTTAAATGGAAAATTAATTTAAATGTATAATGAAATTATAAACTTTTACATTTAGTATTGGAATTCAGTGCCACAATTCCCAGGTAAAAATGTCATGCAAAACCCACATGCCTCCTGCTGACAGTGCATTTTTGAGAAGATGCAAAGGAGCTCACAGGGCCTTTGTGGCAGAAGGGAAATGCCTCTGAGGCTGGCTTCCTTTGGAAATCCTTGTGGTTCGAAGGAGAGCAGAGCTCTGTGCACACCGCTGTCTCCTGTGCCGGGCACTCGGGGTGCGCACAGGCCTGGAAAGGCCAAAGAGCAGGGACTTCATGAGAAAGGGAAGCACATCTCTACAAGATGAAGCAGGGCAGTGCAGCCCGCGGCCTCGCCTGCCCGTGGAACACACCCCTGAACTCTGGAGGTCTGTCCAAACCATTTCCATCAGAAGCAGCCCCACCTTCCACCTGCTGGTAACTGGAGAACACCGAGGCACGTCTTGTTCTGGAGGATTTTTCTTGACTCCAGGACCCGCCAGGAATGCGGCTCAGGGGCAGCTGGCCAGGCCTGGGATGTGGGCCGCAGAGGCATTCCAGCAGCTGCTCGGGGGCGGGGAGGGGGGGACAGCACGTTTTCATTGTCTTGGGGCAATTAACCCAGGGGTGTGTTTCCCCCTCCGACCTTTCGAGAAAGTGGGATAAAGGGGGCCTTTGTGGTCCTGTTGGGGAATTCAGGGATGGAGTCACTCATTAGGACCACTGCCTGAATCTGGGAGGCGGGAGGAGTAAGGAAAGAGCACCAGTCCTGTGTTTCACTGTGGGCCCTGCCTGGCGATTTCCCTCCTGTCTGCAGGGTTCTGTGTGCACAGCTGCCCAGAAAGGAGCCCCCCTCAAGTTCATATGCAGACAAGCTTCGGCCCCTGGTCCCCCCAGGAGATGGTGGCTGCTTTTATCTTTGATGGGAGGGTGGGGAGGCACAGAGAGGCCGTGAGTGGGTTAGGGGCACACAGCGGACAGGTGGAACAGCTATGCTGTTTGGGGCTTTTGTCTCCAGTCCCAGGAGACAAGGGCTCTTCCCTTTTGATTGCAGTGTCTTCCCCTCAGCCTCCCATGGAAGCAGCTATTTCATTTTGTTTATTTTTATTTTTAAAGATATTTATTTATTTATTCATGAGAGAGAGAGAGGCAGAGACACAGGCAGAGGGAGAAGCAGGCTCCCTGTGGGGATCCCAATGTGGGACTCAATCCCAAGACCCTGAGATCATGACCTGAGCAGAAGGGAGATGCTCAACCACTGAGCCACCCAGGTGCCCGCAAGCAGCTATTTTAAAATACAAACCTGCTATCACATTATTAGCAGAAAAGGGACAAATGTGCCCCCCCCTCACTCATTCCTCTACAAGTTCTGTTTTCCAAGGTCACTTTCATGCAAGGAAGGGTTCCCAGGTGGGAAAGACAAGGATGACAGCAATGACGCTGGCCACCTTCATTGAGTACACGAGTCACAGAGCTACGTGATTTATAAGCATTGTTTTCAAATCAATCCTTTAAACAACCCTATGATTTAAGTAATACAATTATTTTCATTTACAGATGAAACACGGAGGCTTGGTTAAATCCCGGGCCCTAGATCCCAAAGCTGGTAGTGGTCCGCCTGGGGACCCAAACCCACGAGTAGCTCCTGACCTTGCCCCCAGCCTTGGGCCTCACTGGCACACCCTGCAGCAACCACCTCTCCTCAGGCTGCAATCTCCAAGCTGCCCAGCTAGGGGCCCAGAAGGCCTGCCCCTCACAGGTGGTAGTGCCTAGGAAGCACGACAGCACGACTAGATGTTGAGCACTGTTCTCCTCGCCTTTGCATGCTAACTCATTTCATCCTCACAACAGTTCAATGAAATAAAAACAAAAGGTTCCCCTGCACCATTTTACAGATGGACAGCCTGAGGCACACAGAATAAGTAACTTGTCCAAGTGCACAGGAAAACCGGGGCCCAGAGTTCATGATCCCACCACCGCCCTCAGTGCTCTGCTGCAGAGATGACAGGTAACAGGCCACCTTTCACCTTGAGGGTCAAGGGATGAAGATAGACTGGGTTCAACAGACACCGTATTCAGAAACAAGGTAGTGTTTGAATTTTTTTTTTTTTTCTTTTTTGAGGCAGAGGTTTCGCTCCGGCAGGAACATGAAAGAGCATTTGCTTCATCAGCCTCAGAAGCCACTGAGAAGCATTCTGCTTTTGGAACTGGGCAAGAGGGCAGTGTAGACATATGCTTTGCTAATAGCGCTGCTGGCAGCCCGCGCTGCTGGCAGTGCAACCCACATGGGGTGTCTGTTACCAGCACATCTTGTGCTGGGCGGGAGGATGCAGGAAGCCTCCAGCCCTGGGGATGACTTCCTGCTGAGACAGGGAGTCGCCCCCTGCCCACAGAAAACACCACCCGATTCCGCAGGTGTGGGGATTTTCAGGAAAGACCAAAGCATATCTTTATATAGCATCTCGTGTGTGATTTGATTTTAAAGGGTTGTGTTTTCCAACTGGTATTTTTCTTGGTCTCAGTTCGAACCTTTTTGTCTTCAGCTGTGAGCTCCGTCCGGCAAAAGGAAGGATCCCTGTCTCAAAACAGACCAGTCTAGGTGGGAGGACCTGAACATGAACGTGGCTTATGTATTTCATGGGAAATGTGGAGTATTTGCCAACAAGCACCACAGGCAGATGCTGACACAGATTCTAGGAACCCCATTGCCCCAGAGCCAATCTATCTTCCTAGGATACCTTCTTCCCTTCCTCTTTCCCTTTCCTGGGAGCTGGGGAGAGAAACCTATGTTGTCGAATGCCTTTAATGGGCCATGTACCATGTCAGCTGCTTTCGGGGTATCATCTCATTTAGTCTTCACAGAAATCCCTTGACCTCAGAGTTGTTATTTCCATTATACAGACTCAGAGTGACTGATCCAAGGTCATACAGCTAAAAAGTGAACCCAGGATTCAAACTGAGGTCTTTTTGACCACATCCCTACCACCATTGAGCACCTTCTCAAGTCTGTAGCCCCGAAAATAATCTTACCACACAATGCTGCCCCACCCATGCCAAGCACAAGGTAGGGGCCTAATTAAAGCTTGTTGAGGGAATGAATAATGAGTGAATATCTTTTTTTATGGACACTCATTTTACCATAAGCTTCTCTGTGAATCCCCATATCAGGCCACTCCTCCACTCTCCAATTCTTTACACCTATCCCAAAATTTGTCTATGCTATGCAGCCATCACTTTCATGTAGGCTTCCAGTAGACTTGGACTTATTTATTCTTTTCAACCCCACATCTGTTGCTCAGTTGAATCATTTGGATTAGCCTGCTTTGCTCTCATTACCCAAGTCAGTGCTGACAGGACTGCAAATCTGGTGAACCTCCAAATCTACTGGTCCAGAAATAGATTATGAAATAAACAAGAGGGTAAGGCAGTTATAATCATGATGCTATTAATACACAATGAATGGAATTCTTACTACACACCACTCTTGGTTGACCACCCGGTAGCCTCATTCATGTACTTTAGAGTTACAGAAACTTCAAGCATAAATTGTGCATCATTTAAGATCCCCAAATGCATTGTAAACTCATTGTCTGAGGCCCTAGGAAAGTTCTATATCTATCCTCTATGTATGCTGTATCTACTCTTCCATTTGGAGTGGTTAATAAAGGCAGTGCAGTGTTTAGCTGCTCAAAATTCCATAGTTTTCTACCCCAAAATGTATTCTAAATCCAATATTCTCAAAACTCAAATTTCTGTAGAAACTTTCTTTCCCTTCACAATAAAGGGAAAAATTATCTCTGCTCATGGCCCCATTTAACCATGAATTAGTAACATTTTCCTGTAAGAAGATAGAAATCAGGGATAGTTAAAATTGAAGTGCACTATAATAGTCCAGCTATCAATGCCTCATAAACTCTTGGTTTCTTGAGGCTTAAAGAAAAGAGAACGAGAAAGAAAAGATGAAAATAAAAGGGAAAAATTTACTCGACTCAATATTTCTAGAGTGTATATTTCTACATGTTAATTAACAAATAGAATGGGTTGGGTCAGGCCAATCATTATACACCAATTATTGGGTAAATGTGATTTTGAAATGGTGTTTTCAGGTTGATTTATCCCTCCCACAGTGGAAAATGCTGTGCTCCTTTACTTTAGTAAGCTTCTCCCGAAAAAGAGTGATTTTCATGGGAATCAAAGAAAACACTCACCAACATCAATAATTAATGTCCGCTCTTCACTCTCATCCCCTGAGAAAGGTGCCTTTAAGGGAAGACTGTTAAAAGATGGCAAACAAATCTAGCTAGTGGTGATTTCACAGGATTCAAGGACTTCCCTCGAGAAGATGCCCCTTGAGGTCAGAAGGACATTATTTAGATAGACTAACTCTCAGTATCAAACTTATCAATATTTGATAAGGGCTAACGCTGGGCAGGTGCAGATGGGAAAGCTCTTCTTGCGCAGCCTGATCCACTGCCAAACAGCGACAATAAAGCCACACAGCCAAGCTGCAGCCAGCACAAATGTGTGTTCAAATTTTATTTAAATGTATCCATTCTTAATTCATTCACTCAACAGACTTATTCAACTATGGCATAAGGTGATTTTCTAAGTGCTAGAGGTATAGCAAGGAACAAAACAAAGTCCTTGCCCAGATGGCATTTCTATTTTCGTGGACAAGAAAAAAATATGTACATATGAGCAATATATATATAATATACTATACAGTATACATATATACACAATATATATAATATACTATACAACATATGATATAATTATATATTGCATTAATAATATAGCATACAGTAGTATTTATTATTATATATCATTTAATTATACATACACATATTGTCAGTGATAAATGCCATGGAACAAAAGACAGTAGAGGACAGTAGATGGAGGCATACACAGGGGGTGCCATTCTTTCCCATTGGATGGTGTCAGGGACAGTCACTGTAATAAGGTCGCATTTGAGCAGAGGCCTGAAGGAAGGGAGAGGTGAATTATTCTGACCTGAGGGAAGACTATTCTGGGCAGGGATTCCAGGGGCAGAATCTCTGAGGTAGGAGCAGGCTTAGCACGTCGGAGGAGCCGCAAGGAGATCCCGCGGGATGAGCAAGGAGGCCAGGCCAGACCACACAGCAGGGTGTGAGCCTTTGCCCCCAGTGAGAGTGAGACAGTGAGAAGGGAAACACTGGAGCTGAGAAGGGTTCGCTGAGGAGGGACGTGACCCAGGTCTACTCGAAACAAAACAAAACAGAACACTTGACTCTTGAGTAGAAAAGAGACCCAACAGCAGCGAAAGCAGAAGCTGGGAGGACATTTTGGAATGTTTTTCAATAATTCAGGCCAAGAGATGAAATCAGAGGCTGCTGATAGCTCAGGTAAGATGAGGACCACAAACTGGCGCTGGATTTCGCTGTGGGAAAGCCCTGGGGATGCGATCAAGGGCGGGAGGGAGGTGAGGATAAAGCCTGACTGGAATGAGTTCGAAAGAAAATGGGAGAAGAGAGGATAGACACTCTTCCCAGTGGCAGGGAATGAGGCAGTAACAGTAGGAGGTCATAGAGCCAAAAGAGTGTGTTTATCTTTTATTAAAAAAAAATTAGTGAAGTAGGGTTTGTATATAACACTGCCTAAGTTTTATGTGTACAATGTTATAATTTAACATCTGCACATTCTACAAAGTGATCACCTCTAAAAGTCTAGTTACCATCCATTAAAATACAGTTGACCTCCTTCACCCCTTTCCCCAACCCCCGGCTCCTTTCCTGTCTGTAAACCATCAATCTGTTCTCTGTACTGTGAGTTTCTTTGTTTAAGTAATTAATTAATTAATAAGGAGGCTCCGCACCCACTGTGGAGCTCAACCCAGGGCTTGAACTCAGGACCTTGAGCTCAAGAACTGAGCTGAGATCAAGAGTCCAATGTTTAACTGACTGAGTCCCCCAGGGGCCCGTATGAGTTTATTTTTGTACTGTCTTGTTTTATCATTTTTTTAGGTTCCATATATGTATGAAATCATATGGTATTTGTCTTTCTCCTTCTGACTTATTTCGCTTAGGATAAAACTCTCAAGGTCCATCCATCTTGTTGCAAATGGCAAGACTTTATTCTTCTTTATGGATGAGTAGTATTCCATTACCTATGTATACACCACACTCTTTATTCATTCATCCATTGATGAACAGACTACTTCCATATGTTGGCTATTGTAAATAATGCTTCAGTGAACAGGTGTGCATATATCATTTCAAATTAGTGTTTTCATATTCTTTTGGTAAATACTCAGAAGTGGAATAGCTAGATCATATGGCAGATCTATTCTTAATTTTTTGAAGAGTGTCTATACTCTTTTCTATAGTGGATGTACCAACTTCTATTCCTACTAACATCGTGTGGGAATTTCCTTTTCCCCACATCCTCTCCAACATTTATTTCTTAGCTTTTTGCTAACAGCCATTAATGGGTGTGAGGTGATAGTTCATTGTGGTTTTGATTTCCATTTCCCTAATAATTAGTGATGTTGAACATCTTTTCATGTGTTTTTGTCACAAATTGTGTATATATGTGTGTGTGTTTATTTTGGGGTTCTCAATTGTGTTTCAGTGATTTGTGTGTCTGTTTTTATGCCAATACTATGCTTTTTGGTTATCATAGCTTTATAGTATAGTTTGAAATCAGGAAGTGTGAGACCTACAGCTTTGTTCTTCTTTCTCAAGATTGCTATGACTATTTGAGATCTTTTGTGGTTTTATTATACAAATTTTAGAATTTTTGGTCTAGTTCTGTGAAAAATGCCATTGGAATTTTGATTGGTTTTGCATTGAATCTCTAGATTGCTTTTGGTAGGATAGACATTCTAACAATATTAATTATACCAGTCCATGAACATGGAATATCTTTCCATTTATTTGTGTCTTCAATTCCTTTTTTCAGTGTCTTATACTTTTCAGTGTACAGGTATTTTTACCTCTTTAGTTAAATTTGGTCCTATGTAGTTTATTCTTTTTGATGCAATTTTAAATGTGATTTCTCTCTTAATTTTTTCTTTTTGATAGTTTATTATTCCTATATAGAAATGGCATGGATTTCTGTAGATTGATTTTGTATCGGGCAGCTTTACTGACTTTGTTTATTAGTTTTAAGAGTTTTTTGTAGAACCTTTAGGACTTTCTATATATCTTCATATAGTGACAGTTTTACTTCTTTCTTTCTGATTTGTTTCTTTTTTAAGATTTATTTATTTATTCATGAGAGACAGAGCAAGAGCGAGAGTGAGACTGAGAGAGAAAGAGACATAGGCAGAGGGAGCCTATGTCTGCAAGCAGGCTCCTTGCAGAGAGCCCAATGCAGGACTTGATCCCAGATCCCCAGATCACACCCTGAGCTGAAAGCAGATGCTCAACTGCTGGCGTCCCTTCCTTTCTGATTTGAAGGCCTTTTATTTCTTTTTCTTGCCTTACTGCTATGGCTAGGACTTCCAATAATACATTAAGCAGAAGTGGCAAGAGTGGACATTCTTATTTCTGGTCTTAGAGGAAAAACATTCATTTTTTTCCCCATTTAGTATGATGTTAGCTGTGGGTTTTCATGTATGGGTTTTATTATGTTGAGGTACATTTCCTCTATACCCACTTTTTTGAGAATTTTCATCATAAATGGGGGGTCATATTTTGTCAAGTACCTTTTCTGCATCTTTTGAGATGATTATATGAATTTGATCTTTCATTTTGTTAATATGGTATATTACATTGATTGATTTGTGGATGTTGAACCATCCTTGCATCCTTGGAATAAATCCCACTCGATCATGGTGTATGATCCTTTTAACATACTGCAGAATTTGGTTTGCTATGTCTTGTTGAGGATTTGTACATTAAATTGTTAATTGTTCATTAAAGATATTGGTTTATAAATTTTCTTGCAGTTTCCTTGTCTGGTTTTGGTAGTAGGAATTTTTGTCTAGTCCTATGTTTAGATTCCTTTTTCATTTTATTTTATGTACTTTTAAGTTTTTGCTTTGTAGCTACCATAGGTGCACATAATATATCCTATGTATATAACGTTTAGTTTTAAATTGATAAGAACTTAAATTTGAACACATTCCAAGACTTAACAATTTTGTTCATACCCTACATTTTATATTTTTGATGTCATATTTTATATCTTTTTACTTTATGTATCTCTTTATTCATTATTGGAGTTTTAGTTAATTTTTCTACTTTTGTCTTTTAACCTTCATACTTGCTTTATTAGTGAATGATCCATTATCTTTACTATCTACATATTTAACTTGTCCAGTGAGATTTTTACTCTTATATGTTTTCTTGTTATTAATTATTGCAATTTCTTTTCAGCTTAAAGAAATACCTTTCTTATAAAGCTGAGTTCATGGTAATAGACTGCTAGCTTTTGCTTATCTGGAAAATTTTTAATCTCCTTCTTAATTCTGAATAATATTCTATCAGGGTAGAACATTCTCTGTTGAAATTTTTTTCCTTTCAGCACTTTGAGTATGTCATGACACTTTCTTCTGGTTTGCTAAGTTTCCACTGAAAAATCTGCCAATAGCCTTATTGAGTTTCCCTTGTATTTATTTTATTATTATTATTATTTTAAAGATTTTATTTATTTATTCATGAGAGACACAAAGAGAGGCAGAGACACAGGCAGAGGGAGAAGCAGGCTCCATGCAGGGAGCCTCACGTGGGACCCGATCCTGGGTCTCCAGGATCATGCCCTGGGCTGAAGGCAGACGCTCAACCGCTGAGCCACCCAAGGATTCCCCTTCCCTTGTATTTAACAAGTGTTTTTGTCTTGCTGCTTTTAAGGTTCCCTCTTTAACTTTTACCGTTTTAATGTGTCTTTATATGGATATCTTTGGGTCCATTTTATCTGGAACTATCTAGGCTTCTTGGACTTGCATGTCTATTTCCTTCCCCAATACGGAAGTTTTCAACCATTACTTTTTCAAATAAGTTTTCTGACCCTTTCTCTCCCTTCTCCTCCTACAACCCTTATTATGCAACTGTTATTTCACTTGATGTTGACCCAAGGGTTCCTTACTACCACTTTTTAAAATTCTTTCATCTTGCTGCTTTGTGTGAGTTCTATTGTTTTGTCTTTCATTTGATTCTTTCTTCTTTTTCATCCAGTCTGTTGTTAAACACCTCTCATGTATTTTTCAGTTCAGTTGTATTCTTCAGTGCTGTAAATTCTATTGGTACTTTCCTATATTTCCTATCTTTTTCTTGAAGTTAACACTATGTTCATCCATAGTTAACACTATGTTCTCCTTGGTTCAGTGAGCATCTCTATGACCAGTACTTTGAACTTTTTTTTTTTTTTTTAGTACTTTGAACTTTTTATCAGGTAGATGCTTATATGTTTAATTAAAGTCTTTTTCTGAGGCTTTGTCTTATTCTTTCATTTGAAAATATATTCCTCTGTCTCTTCATTTTTCCAGACTCTCTGTGTTTGAATCTATGCATTAGGTAAATCAACTGCCTCTTCCAGTCTTGAAGAATTGGCCTTGTTTGAAGATGTTCCGTGGGAGTTCAGAATTACTATTGCCCCTGAGTACTGTGTGGGGCTGCAGCTGTAGCACAGGGTGAGTGCAGCCCTCTCCTGACCTGGCTATAACATGTAGCTGTGGCATCAGGGTAGGCAGGCCCTCCATAGGGCATACTCTGGCCTTAATAAGCTAGAGGGAAAGTCCTTAAGTGGTACCTGTCAGAGCTGGCATTAGCAAGTTAGAATAAATCACATAAATGGTGCCTGCCAGTGTCTCTGGTCCTCAGTGATAGTCCCAAGACATTCCTGCCTCTCCAGCAGATACCCCAAGTTTAGTAAATGGGTGCCTTCATACACAGTCCAGGTACTTTCTGAATTGGTGTTTTTGTGCTAGGTCCCTGGATGAGGTAGTCTGTTTGTGAGCCCTTTCAAGAGCAGGTTCTCTGTTCCCTACAGTTCTATGGGTTCCTAGATATAATTCCCATTGGTTTTCAAAACCAGGCATTTGGAGAGCTTGTCTCTCCTATGCAGAATCTAGGGGTTAGGATGGCTGATGTGAAGCACAGTTTGCTTCTCAGGGAAAAGCTCTGCATTTTTTAGATCCTTCCCAATTGTGGATTGCTCTGCCAGGTGGGTTTTTTTTTTTCCTAGTGAGAACATGTCTCTGCCTCTCCTATCCACTTTGATGCTGCTCTTTTATCTTTTAATGTGGAGGCTCCACTCATCCAGTTTTCAGGTCTTTTTCAGAGGAAATTATTCCATACATACCTGTATCTGTGGAAGATGGCAGCTCAGGAGCTGCCTATGCCACTTTCTTAAACTATTTCTTAAGAGTCTGCTTCTATGATGGGAGAATTAGCAGGATGTTTGTATGCTGAAAAGAGTAATCCAGCAGAGAGTGGAAAAAGTGTACAGAAACAAAAGGAAACAGAAGCTGAAAAGATGTAAGTGGAGTGGATTTTCTGTTCCATTTGGATAGAATAGAGCTTAGATCGGTACCATCATAGATGGTTCACAGTTATGGGAGAGAAGGCAGTGTAGGTGGGTGGGTGGGTGGATCAGCTTATAGGGATTCAAGGGAGCCCTTTTCTGACCATCTGCTATCTCAGTGGAATAGGAAGTAAGATCACATACACACAAAATCAGCACAGGGTGGATATACAGAAAGAAAATTTGAAGATCTCCAGTGAGAAGAGAAATTTTGAAATAGCCTTCTAGGAGGGGGAAGAGGGTAAAGGGACAACAGAATGTAATAGGGATTTCCAGGCTTGCAAAGATCCTACTTCATTTAATCTCTTGATTTTGAAATGAGAATAATCAGATTGGTTGCATGTTTTCCAACCACATTTAGCTAGCAGGTTCAAGTATGAAATAGGTTACTGGTTGGATTCAACTAGAGTTAGGATTTTTCTCAGAGGAGCAGGACAAAGAGAGAGATCATGGGAGTTCAGAGTGTGTAATTGAGAGTTGCAAGTGAGTAATTATAATTCTATGTCATGAGGTCTGAGCTGTATAAGGAAGGAAGAGAGAACATGAGTGGGTTGAGAGATGGTATGATGATTATGGGATCAATGGATTGTAGGTGTTAGTGGGATCAAAAAATTTGTTACAGTTGGGGTACTAGTGGGTGTAAACTGTTAAGATAAGAGAGTGGGTTGCTCAGAGGCAAACTTGAACTAATTTGCTAGTGGAAGGAAAGTGTATTAGTTTCCTACTGATGCCATAACAGATTATCACAATTTATTGGCTTAAAATAATACTAATGTATTATTTTATAATTCTTAGATGTCAGTGCTCTGAAATGGGTCTTGCTGAGCCTGAATTACAATGTTGATAGGGCTGTGTTCCTTTCTGGAGGCTCTGGGAAAGGACCAATTTCCTGGCCCTTTCTATCCCACAGAGGTCACCACATTTCTTGGCTCATGGCCCCTTCCTTCATCCTCAGAGCCAACAGTAGTGGGTCAAGCTCTTCTCACAGAGGGCCATTCTGATTTCCTCTTCTGCTTCTCTTCATTCACACTTAAGGACCGCTGTTGTTACATTGGGCCTACTTGGATAATCCAGGATACTCTTTGTATTTAAAATCAGCTGATTAGTAACCTTAATTCCATCTGCTACCTCAATTACCCTTTGCCATATAGTGCAACATATTCACAGCTTCTAGGGATTACAAAGTAGGTATCTTTGACAGAGGTTGTTATTCAACCTACATAGAAGTAGTGTTGTTATTGGTAAAGACAAGATTTAGCTATGACTATGAGAGTGAGTGACTTAAGTGGGATAGAGAACAAGAATTAGATGCAGTGGAAGTTGGAGTCAAAGGAAAAGACATTTTCCAAGGTCTGCTTCTCTA